>NC_090939.1:759513469-760138469 GCF_040938575.1 Ambystoma mexicanum
GCTGTTAACATCTTGCTTCCCACCCCCTTCACCCCAATTGCCCAGGTCAATTGTGGTGTACACCTCCCATTGGCACTACTCCATCTGTGCCGGCACTACTACATCTGTGCCATGGTTGGGAGGCCACCAAAGGTGAGGGGCGCCTCAGCTGGGTGTACTCCTCATGCGGGCGTGGTCGGCGGCTTGGCCGTGGTGTCCAGGGAGTAGGGGGACTCCAGGGTGTCCAGGACGGCCACAGAGAGGGAAGAGGCAGGGGTGCGCCACTTGAGCACAATGTTGTGCCATGTGTCGGTGCAGTCATGCCACCACCCCCTGTGGTTCCGGGAGATGCAGCTTCTGCATCTGGCACTGGCGCCCGTGTGACCTGGCAGTCTGTTCCATCGACTGCCAAAGGCCCAAGGGTAGTGGTAGCTGCAGGTGCAGCTGTGGACACTGCAACCCAGGCTCAGGGTCTGCCAGCGCAGGCTGCATTGGCACTTGAGGAGCCCTTGGAACATTTCCAACAGGCCAGGAGGGAAACCGTAGGGGCACGCAGGGCTGCTCTGACCAAGACACGCGTCCCTGGGGCAGTTATGTCATCTGCTGCCCCGAACAGCCAGGTGTTGGCAAATGCAGGGGCAGATGCACCCAACAACAACCCGGTTGTGAGTCTGCTAACCAGGACCGTTACGGTCAATGACCCTGCCACAGAGGATGTTGCTGCGCAGGGTCCATTAGAGGGCACCCAGCTGCCACTGACACAAGTCAGGCCTTTGGTGGTCCCTCCACCTGCCACTCCCATGGCTCAATCCACCGAACCCATTGGCCATACTGGTCAGGGCGGCATTAACCAGCCAGGGTCTGCACCACAGTCCAAGAGGAGGAAGGTTGCACCTGCAGCACAGGCTGGGATCGCACACACAGCCACGACCTCCTGCACGTCGAGGAAGAAGCCTTTCTGCAAGCACGAACTGGACTTCCTCGTGGACTACGTGCGGGAACACAGCCGTGACATGGTAGTGGGTGTCAATAGTCAGACTATGGCTGCCCACCGTGACACCCACTGGAAGCAAGTTGCGGAACATGTCAGTTAATTTGGCCATGAGGTGCGCACGGCGCAAGAGTGCAAAAAGCGTTGGAATGACCTCGAACGCAGCGCTAAGGCTAAGCGTGCCTCAAATTACAACTTGACTCTGGTGACTGGCGGTGGGCCTGCACCAGAGGAGGAAGAGCTCACTCCGCATGAGTCACTCGCTGCAGAGTTCATACCATCTGAATCGGTCGAAGGAGTGGGAGAAATGCTGGACTTTGATGCCCAGTCCAGTGAGTGTTGATGCGTGTTTGTTGAGGACGTGTGTGTTTTACTTGTGGGATGTGTTGTGCATGATTGCCACTGCATGTGACATGTACATGGTTCTGATGTGCAAGTAATGCAATGCTTCCATGATGCATGTCTGCTGTGCTGGATGGTGGACATGTGGAGCAGACGGGGAGTGTCCGCATCACCACTATTGCACCCTACTCACATGCTGGTTACCAGTATACCCCTCCGGTCCATGTTCCAGCTCACTGGCCCTTCTGCATGTAGCGTGGGGTGACCTTCCTCTCAGCCCAGGCACAATGTCATAGCATGACTGACGTGCATGTGTCCTCTGCCTGCATGTGGGTAATCCATGTAGGCATGCTCCCTTGCCCCTCCTCCGCCACTCTGCACCCCAGTTCCACCTTTGCACTGGTCTGCTTCAATCTTGCCATTGGGTACGTTCCTGTTCATGCGTCCTGTGTACATGCTAACTTCCAGCGGACAATCTGCCATACATATCCTGTGTGGTACAGCCTTAGTACTTGATGCAGGGTATCTCACCTGTACTGTGCAGAGGTCAGATGCCCTGCAGGGACATGAGTGCCCATTCATGCTCCATGTGCATTGCACGCATGCCCCTATGTGTCCTTGACTGGATGATCACTGTAATACAAGTCCTGGGTGACATACATTGCATGGCATCTCATCAGCCTTCCCATGTGTTAAGGTGGACGTCGCGTGGACGTTGCGTACCTGTGTTTCCTGAAGACGGCCGAACTGGAGAAGCCAGACTGTTGCTGCAGGAAGTCAAACGATGAAAAGGTGACGTAAGGAAGCAACCTCCACCCAGTCCTTATAGAACAGGTATGGATGGGGGTCCGCTCCTGACGCCACGGAGACACTTCCCTGTGGATTATCGTGACGCCAGGACAGTGCAAGCACTGACAGGGAAGGTAGATGTTTCAGGAATGTCCAGATCAGAAGACTGAAGATAGTACTCCAAGGTACGGTGAAACTTGCCAGTGAACTTAGTCCAGATGATGTTGCAGAAGTATCCTGGAGCTCCAATGATGAACAGCTGAGGACAGGAGCTGGTACCCCGGCTGGAAGACACAGGCAGAGAATGGTGGGGAATACCAAAACAGGAGAAACAGAGAACAGTAAACAATGAAGGCAGGGCCTTCTGGAGAACTGGTACTGGCGGGAAACTGATGCCAGAAGGGAATGGCCAGGAGACAAGAAAAGGAAACCCAGGGGGAATGGCTCCTGGGGAGAAAAGGGAACCAAGGGAATAAGGAGCCCAGAGAGACTCAGGGGCTGAGAGTGAGACCAAAGGTCAGGAACCCAGGGGGGAAACAACAGAACTCCACAGGGGCTCAGGGCTGAGACCAAACAGGAAACCAAAAACAGGGAACCAGGCCAAGGCAAAGCTAGCAGGAGTCAGCAGGAAGGAGAGCGCTGCGGCGAGTCAGGAACGAACCATGTTAAGACGCGATTCGTTCCCGTACTCGAGCGCAATAAGAAGCTCTCGGCATGGAACCGAGGCTTGAAGCGCATGCCGCACCGCGCATGCGCTGACGTCCCCTGACAGCAGAACGAGGCTTGAAACGCAAGCCCAAGCTGCCAGGGTCTGGTTTCCCCGACGTGCATCCGCGTCTCTTAGGAACGAGCACGGATGGGCGTCGGGGAACCAATCCGCCCGCCAGCCGGAATCTGGGGTAAAACTGCCAGGATCGAAAGCGTTTACCTGAGGTAAGTAGCCTAACACCATGACTCCCCTCAGAAAGACCCGGAGCACCCGGTTTCCAAGGATGACGAGAATAAAATTCTCGCACCAAGCGAGGAGCATGTACATTACCCACTGGTTCCCAGGTACAATCACAGGCCGGATAACCCTTCCAATCTACCAAGAACTGCAAACGTCCCCGCCGGTAACGGGAGTCACAAATCTCTTGGATCTCAAACTCAGGAACCCCGTCTACAGTAATGGCAGCAGGTCGGGAGCAGGAACGACCATAGGGGTCATGAAGATGGGTCTTCAACAGGGAAACGTGGAATACTGGGTGGATCCGCCAAGACACGGGTAAAGCTAACCTAAAGGCCACTGGAGACACTCGTTTGGTGATACGGAAAGGCCCTAAAAACCTGGGGGTAAGCTTGACCGGAACATTCCGGGCTGGTAAGTTCTTGGAAGATAACCAAACCAAATCTCCCACCTGAAAAGGAGGTTCAAGACTCCGGAACTTATCGGCAGTCTCTTTCATACTCTCCCGTGTCTGAGCTAGGGTACCAGCAGCCCGTTGGTGGAGTTCTTGGATCGTAGAAACCAAATGATCAGCTGAGGGAACCATGCTGGGATTCACTGACGGAAGTGGAAATAACTTCGGATGAAGACCAGAGGAACAAAAAAAGGGACTCAGTCCAGTTGCAGAGTGAGCAGAATTATTGTATGCTACTTCAGCCAAAGTAAGATGTGAAACCCAGTCAGATTGGGAAGCATTAGAGAAGCAGCGTAAATATTGTTCCATGGTTTGATTCGTTCTCTCAGTTTGACCATTGGTTTGCGGATGATAGCCTGAGCTGAGGGCCCGATGGACACCTAAATGTAGGCAAAGCTGACTCCAGAAGGATGAAACAAACTGAGACCCACGATCTGATATTATCTTTTCTGGAAGACCATGCAGACGAAAGATGTTACTCAGGAATGATTGTGCCATCTGGAGGGCAGTGGGTATCCTTTCAAAAGGAACACATTGAGCCATCTTGGTGAAACAGTCAATTACCACCATAATACAGGTGTACCCATCGGAAGGTGGAAGGTCAACTACAAAGTCTGTGGCGATGGTATGCCAAGGATATGGAGGTTCTTCAATAGGTTGCAACAAGCCGATGGGTTTCTTACATGGATTCTTGACTTGGGCACAAACAGGACAGCACTTCACGTAATGCTTGACTTGTGTGGCCCATCCTGGCCACCAGAATTGACGTGCGATTACTTCTTGGGTGTTACGAATACCACGGTGACCGCCAATCTTGGAATCATGGAAACTTTGCAAAATGATCCTGCGGAGATCTTCAGTGGGAAGATACAATCTGCTTCGATAGAATAGCAACCCATCCTTTTCTCTCATCTGAGGAAGTTTGATCAATACGGGTCTTCTGGGATCAGCTAAGGTTTCCTCTGCCACTCTCTGTAGATAGGGTACAAGAGCAAATTGAAAATGCTTCGGGGCCAACAGAGGCTGGTCCCATCCCTCCAGCTTGATGTCATCTTTCAGAGAGCGGGATAAAGCATCTGCTTTCACATTTCTGGAACTGGGAAAGTAGGTGATGTTGAAGTCGAAGTGTGAAAAGAAAAAGGCCCACCAAGCCTGTCGAGCAGTTCTACACTGTAGAGAACGCAAATATAGTAAGTTACGATGATCTGTACGTACCTCCACAGGAAAACGACCCCCTAAGAGATGGTGTCGCCATTCTTCAAAAGCTGCTTTGATGGCTAGAAGCTCCTTCTCGATTATCGGATAGTTCCGTTCACTAGCAGAGAGTTTCCTAGAATAATAGACCACGGGGAAATCCATCTCCAAACTTGGATCATTCTGTAACAACATTGCTCCAATTGCGAAATCTGAAGCATCTGCTTCCACAATGTAGGGTTTGTCATCTTGTGGGTGGTGAAGTATGGGAGAAGTACTAAAGGCCTTCTTAAGTATTTCAAAGGATGCTTCAGCTTCTGGTCCCCAAACAAAAGGTTTCTTGGTACTAGTTAAACTGGACAATGGTGCTGTTAACCGTGAAAAAGATGGAATAAAGCGGCGATAAAAGTTAATGAAACCCAGAAAGCGTTGGAGAGACTGCAGATTACTGGGATGTTTCCACTCCAGAATGGCACGAATCTTAGCCGGATCCATATGTATACCTGAGGCGCTGATAACATAACCCAGAAATTCAATGTGTTCTTGGTGGAAAAGACATTTCTCTGCTTTGGCGTATAAATTATTTTCCTGCAAACGTCTGAGAACCTCCTTCACGTGAACAATATGGTCTCCTAGGTCCTTGGAGAACACAAGGATATCATCCAGATAAACCCAGACGGATATTCCAATGAGATCAGCAAAAATATGATCCATGAATCGTTGGAAGACGGAAGGGGCGTTACACAAGCCGAACGGCATAACTCGATATTCGTAATGTCCTGTAGGAGTCTTGAATGCCGTCTTCCATTCATATCCAGGCTTTATGCGCACCAAATGGTAGGCGCCTCGCAGGTCGAACTTGGTAAAGATGCGGGCGTCATGTAAAGACTCCATAATAGTCCGTAAAAAGGGAGTGGATATCTGTCCTTCCTAGTTATATCATTTAATTGCCTATAATCAACACATGGACGTAGGGTTCCCTCCTTCTTCTTGACAAAAAATAAAGGGAAACCTGCAGGCGAGTTGGAAGGAGTAATATATCCTTTCTGAAGGCAATCCTCAAGATACTCCTGTAAAGCCTCCTTCTCCTGAATAGTTAAAGAATACACCTTGCCATGTGGTATCACTGAATCTGGGAGCAAATCGATGGAACAATCAAATGTTCTGTGAGGCGGCAACGGAATATCCTTTGGCTCAGAAAAGACCCCTCGGAACTCCGAATATTCATATGGTATCGTTGTTATTGCATAAAGACAGGGAGTAACGCCTCCCTCAGTTTGGGTGGAGACAGACAGTGTACTTGAAGAGGCTTCAGTAACACAACACTCCCGCAAACAACGATCGGAACAAAACATTACTGTCCAAGTAATCCAATTGATATTCGGATTATGGTAGAATAACCATGGTAATCCCAAGATGATAGGGTACAAAGGGGTCTTGATGACATCCAAAGATATTCGTTCCAGATGTCCTTCAATCTGCAACTTTAAAGCCCCAGTATGTTGATGGACAGGGCCAGAAGATAAGGGTGTTCCATCTATAACTTCTACGATGGACGCACAGTTCTTTTCCAACAAAGGGATTCCATTTCTTAAGGCAAAATCGACGTCTATGTAATTGCCAGAGGCGCCGCAGTCCAACAACCCCAATACCTCAATGGCTTCCTTGCCTGGCCAAGATAGCCTGATATTTAAGGCCATAAGAACCGCTGGTGGCATTGGTTGCTGGACTGGTGTGGGACTTGGAAGGACGGTGGAAGAGAATAGGCCCATCGTTGCCTTCCCAACACACGACAGGCCATTTAGTTTTCCGACCTTCGAAGTGGCCGCAGAGGGCAAGTACTAAGGTAATGACCCGACGCCCCACAATACAAACACAGCCGAAGATCCCTTCTTCGTTTCCTCTCAGCATCGGATAAAGGACCCCTGATTGCTCCCAATTGCATGGGTTCGGAAGCTGTTTCTGAAGGTCCTGGAGTTCTGACTGGTGTGGGAAAAAACCTTGGAGTTGATCTTTCCTGTCTGCGTTTCTCACTCCGTCTCTCCGTCAGTCTATGGTTGATACGCAATACTTGTTCCTGTAAGGATTGCAAGGACTCAGGCTCAGGGATGTGCAATAATTCGTCCTTGTATTCTTCCCTCAGTTCTCTTCGGAAAAGGGTGCTTTGGGTAACTTCTGGCCATTGGGAGTCTGTGGCCAATTGACGGAAGCGACAATGTATGTAATTATGTCGCTTGATCCCTGTCTCAAATCCATAAGCTGATTCTGGGCCATAGCAGCAAGATTCGGTGACTGGAATACTTCTAGGAAGGCCTTCTCGAATGCAGCAAAATCCTCCAGGATTGGACTCTTTGCCACCATGAACGGGGTGGCCCAAGCCAATGCATTACCAGTCAGATTTCCCAAAATGTATGCAATCACGTCCCCTGACAGCAGAACGAGGCTTGAAATGCAAGCCCAAGCTGCCAGGGTCTGGTTTCCCAGACGTGCATCCGCGTCTCTTAGGAACGAGCACGGATGGGCGTCGGGGAACCAATCCGCCCGCGAGCCGGAATCTGGGGTAAAACCGCCAGGATCGAAGGCGTTTACCTGAGGTAAGTATCCTAACACCATGCCAACTGTGGCTCAGTACTGCGTTGCACACATGTTTAGGGTCTGACAATCTGTGTGGGTCACAGGCCTCAGCCTGTTTAATGGCCAATGACTCTGTACAACTGTTGTAGTGTCTTCTTCACACGTGGGCGGCCTCCAGAGGTTTCATCATGTGTCCTGCTTACTGTCCCATCATCATTTGCAGTGTTGTCACTTGAATCACATTAAGCTGTTGATGCCAGTCAACACTGCCTGTCAATACACTGGTCTGTGGTCAGCCTTTTGATACCATGCTAGGCATCCCTGCTTTTGCACTTGGGTGGAGGGCTGCTTTGCTTGTAGATATGCTACCCATTGAATGCACATTGCACGTGATGCCTGAAGTTGACCTTGCACTGCCTTCACATTTCCTGACACACACCATGAAGGCCTTGTACATGTAGGTAGTGAGTGACATACACATTTGCTGCACTGCATAGACCCACTTCTATGCAAACTGCCACCTTTCAACAGGTCTGATCACAGAAGCAATTCAAAGTTGACCCAGCATGCATGCCAGGTTCTATTTTGTGTGTCACATGTCTGCCTGATGTGTTTGTTGTCGGTGTGTGTGTGTGTTGTGTGCTTCTGACATGTGTAGTGACCTTTTTACTCTCTATTTTTCAGATGATGAAGATATGGAGCCGGAGGATGGTGTTGTCATGCCAGACACAGGGTTGTTACCACTACATCAACCCGGCACAAGTGGGGGTCGTGGGGTGGTAGGCCAAGAAAACCCGCAAGTGCTACAGTCCATCTTGTCTCTGGCTGCCTATGAGTCCAGCCCTGATGACGACTCTGACGTCCATGTCGAGTTGGATGAGCATCAAGTCCATGTGTTAGGGGTGAACAAGTCCATGTGTTAGGGGTGAATGATTCTGATGTGGACACTCCTCTGTCCGCGACAACTGCACTGAGGGGTCAGACAGTCTTGGTACCACCGCCCGTGGTGGATCGGGACGCAGGTTCACCCTCCACACCAGTCACTGATGTGCCTGGGACATCACGTCGACAGGGGCATGTAGTTGTGCCGCCCGGGTGGTGCCAACACAGCGAGGACACCCGGTCCTTGGGTCCCGCAGGGGTCAAGCCCAGCAACGCGGTCGCCACGCACAACCACAGTATACTGAGTGTGAGCAAGACATGACTGCCAATTCTGAACCGCAGGGGGCAGCAATGGAGAACATCGCTGAGAGCATGGAGCGTGTGGCCCGATCTGTGCTCCCCCCTGCTAGGCAGGTGCTTCTCCAGCAGCAGGCGGCACGGTCCATGGCCCGCTCGCTCAGGATGGGCATGGCGGCCTCAGACAGGGCACGCCAGGCTGAAATGTCGTCTCTGCGTAAAGCAATTGCTGCTCACGCAGAGGTGCACATGGAGGCCCTGAGGGAGGAGTATGCTTCCCTCAAATCCACTCTGGGTGTCCTTCTGATGTCCCAGAGGCAGCGGGCAGAGGAGAGGTTTGCACAGCTTGAGTGTACCATCACGGCTGAGCTACAGGCTTGCCGGGAGGTGCAGCGGTTGTCCAGCCAGGCCTTGCAGGAGGAACTCCGTGTTACATGTGCTACCTTGCAAGAGGAAGCACGTGTATCACGTGAGGTTCTGCATGCAGACCTATGTCACATCACCACACAGAACCAGGCTCACCCGTCCGGCAGACCTGCTGCCGTCGAGGGGCAAGCTGCGGCTAGGCGTGGCCAGGCTACTGTGCCACGTCCTCCTTTCCATGATGAGCCAGACTCGGACGACCATCTATCCCCTACATAGGTCGGGCTGTGCAGGCGTTGAGCCCATGGAGTTTTTTTTTTTGGCTCAGCATCATCGCATGTGGGTGTTGAGCAGCACCCTGTACCTCCCCCCTCCTGGCTGCCTCGCCCCCCGGGTCGTATGTGGCCATTTTTGATTTTTCTTTTAGTTTAGTTAGCTAAGTTTCTGTTTGATAGTTAGTTTAATTAGGTAATGTAGGTTTTTCACAGTTAGTGTAATTAGTTAATATAGTTTAAAATTGCTTGTCTATTGTGCTTTCATGTGACGGTGCGGTGCTTTGTGGCTTTTGAAAGCATCCACTGTCTGTTCCAGCTGGGCCCTTCAGGCTTGTCTTGTGTATGTGTTTGCTGCTTGGGGTCCTTGACTCACATATGCCACTCCTGCTTCCCTTATCCATGGGCTCGCAAGGATGGTTCGGTGTAACAGCCTATTACACAAGGGCTTTGGACTGTCATATCTGTGGCATGTCTGGTGCTGTGTAACTTGTGTTAACACCCCTAGTGGGGATGATTGCGGTGTTATTGACCACTGTTCTGCTTTTGCTAGATGGGGTGTTTCATGATTAATGTGCACATTCATTGCTATGCATTGGGCCTCATTACTACCCTGGCGCTAATGGTGTAACGGCGCCGTAAAGAGCTTTTTGCAGGCGTTAAAATCCAACCCGCTAAGGGACCTTGGAGCTAATTACGGCAACCGTAATTTACGGTACCGTAATTAGCGCATTCCCCATCCCCATTAAGGGGATGGGGAAGGGCAAATGGTGAATGGGGAATTACCGCCCCCGCCAACCTTGTGATGGGGGCGGTAATTCCGCCATCCACCATGCCGGAGACCGCCATGGACCATGGTGCTAATGGCACCATGGTCCAGCGCCTGGGTCGTAATGAGGCCCATTGTGTAGTATGTTTCTTATCTTTACTGTACACGTGCTTGTTGCAATTCATGCCGTAGATAGTGTGCTCCACACTTCGGATGTGAAAGACGGACTGATGGTGTGATTTCTGATGTACGTCTCTGACATAGTCCAGTAATGAGATGCCTGAAGAGACACACACAGATGACTCTAAAGCATTAATCATGTGTTTCATGCCCTTTCTGCAGGGGGATGAGCCTCCAGACCACCTTTGCCAGCAGACATGGCCCATTGGACGTCTGGATTCTGGACACGTTTGGTGGTGCCCACATGCACATGTGTGCGCAAGCAGGCACAGGGATTGCAGACATACATCCTAGAACTGCTGAAGTGTTTCAAGGGACTCCAGGCAAGGTGAGCAGCACAGGGGGGCCACAACACAGCAAAGCTTCCACCAGGCCAGATGCACATGCATGCTTAGTAGCAGCACTGACGGTGAGCTTGGACGAATATTGGTGTTGAAGCGCACAATACAGCTGAGATGTGTTGGTGGACTGATGGCTAGTTAATTGTAAGGTTGTCTGGGGCACCTGCAGGGGCAGTGGCACATACCCTCCGGTCCACCATGGGCCATTGAGGAACTTGTATCACCCATCTAGCCTTCCGAGACATGGAAAGGAGCAGCTCACAGGGACATACAGCAAGGGACAGACTCGGGGGCAGTGCATTTCATTTCCATGTACATTTTGAAACATGCACTGCCTACTTTGTTTCGGTCATGGTGGAACACAACTTTTTCTGAATTCATATCTTGCTATATGCGTCTGTCTGCTTACCCAGGGAACATTGCATGTTGTGTGAATCGTGACACATTGGTGTTCCATTTGCCACGCACCCACCGGCGCCTGACTTACTGCATTGACTGTGTATGAACCATCACAGGGGTAATGTTACGTATGGGTACGAAGCATCCACACCAGATTGTCTGTTTGTAGAGTCGTTTGTTGCTATGGGGCATATTTGGTGGTGTGTTTGTGTGTTATGGCACTCACAGATTATGAACTGTGGCTCTCTTTGCAGCATTGAAGTGCTCCTGTAACCGGACCTGAGAGTGCGCAGGCAGGAGGCCAGCACTCAAAACCAGAGCTAAGTGTCTTGTTTTTTTTCTTTCAAACTGCTCTGCATAGGCTTGCTGGGGGATGCACTAATGCATGGATGAATGTGTAATTCAATTTGGCATGTTTTTTTTTCCCTAATCCCCCCGAGTCCTATTCTAAATCCTGTACCCTCTACCCGGTGTTCCTGCTTCCCGTACCTATCCAACCAAAGTTCCCCAACCCTCTTTCCCCGCTGGGGTTGCGGATGCCTGTGTAAGCCCCCAGCTTGCAGGCGCCAAAACCCGAGAGGGGGTGGTTGGTTCGTGCCACTCCTGTGCCTGGACTCCGGAAGGCCCTGACAATGATGTACAAGTTTGTTATGATTGTGTATGTGTTAATGCAAGTACTACATTTTAGTGCATTCCCTACTTTCACGTGTCATTCCTACTCCCCTCTCCTGCCCCTCATTCCAGTTATCCAGTATGCCAACGCCTGTCCCGACTGCATATACCTGACCCTCCTTCCCCACCAGGGTCTCAGAGGCCTGTGTGAGTTTGACCTTGCAGGCACACAGGCCGCGGTGGGGGTGGTTGGTTCGTGCCACTCCTGCGTCTGTACACGGGAGCTGTGACAGTACACATCCGTTCGTGGTGCATCATTCTATGTTATGTACCACACATGGTTAACATCCTGTTGTGACATTGTTTTACTGTGCTACCTTGGTTGTTACAGCATTGTGGTAGTACTTGGCCTTTGTGAGGTTATGCTACTTCAAGTCATCTACTGGAGGCTGTTCTGGTTCGTTTTTCTGCCTTGGATTTTGTGTTTTTGCAAATGAAGGTGGACTCTGAGGGTGCAGGCAACATTTTACACACAAGGTGGGAGATGGTGACGAAGGGGAAGGTTGATCCTGTGGCCAGGTGAAATTGAGGGTTGAAAGCTCCATGACCCAGGTGCAGTTGTTCGGTGGGTCATGGTCATTTGTGAGGGAGGGGGGGGGGTGTTTTGTTGTGGATAGTTGCCTTGCCCTGCAGTGTGATGGGAACCCTGACATTGTTATTGTGGTATCCTATGTAAATGATGTGTTCTGCTGATCAATGCCTGTTCATGTGTTGTGTTTACCTTTCAGGTGTGAGGGGATAGTAGTGGTTTGGCATGCTGGGGTGTACACATGGTGAATGTTCACATGTGATGTGTAGAGGACACTGATGGTCACTTGATTGCACATGCATATGTTGAGTGCATGTCCTTACTGAACCACACACTCGCACTATGATGCACTACATGTACAACCACCCTTCGATATCCGCGTGTATACTCTGTTTGCCTTCTGCTGCCCACTGTGTCCCTGCAGCACATGTTCTGTGACCAATTATGGATCCTGTACAAGCCTAATTTGCTTTTTGATGTGGTTTGTCGCTTAGATGTGATGCTCAGGGTGTGCATCACACACAATGGCTGTTCACTGTGCTGTGCGCTGAGCAGTGTGTTGCAGGAGTTGGACACAGCACACAGAAGCTGCAGTGTTGATTTTGCAATGCACAATGTGCATGTAGACAGGCATTCATTGTTATGTTACGGCTACAAGTTTTGTAATGCATTTGGGAATGACTTATTTTGGGTGGGAGGTTGTTGGTCAGTCATTTCATCTGATTCCATGTCAGGCATCATTGTCTGATGCCAATTTACATTTTTCACATGGCATTGTGTACCTTATTGGTACTGTGTTGGTGTATGGCTATTGCTTGCCATGTCATGTTGTGGTTTGGGAGGGTTTGAGTGACATAACAGTGATGGTCATGGCCTGTTTTGCAGGTGTGTGTGATTCACACCTTGCATGTCAGGGTCAGCCGCTTATCGAAGCAACGAGCTGGGGGTAGACCTCTCTCCACGGCAGGGGCCTCCCTCTGGAACAGCCTTCCTGCCTCCCTGAAACTTGAGGAGAACCATCTCCGGTTCCGGAAGCACCTCAAAACCTTCCTCTTTGCTTCTGCTTTCTCTCTCCCTCTCCCTTGCTAATTTCTTCACTGAAACTGCACTGAATCTGCAACTGGGCCACTCTCACCGACCTCGGTCCCTAGCCCAGCCACTCTCCACTTGCACTGCCTCCCTGGCAACCCCTGCACTGCGGGACTGTCTCTGTATCCCTACAACCCCCCATTCCCAGCACTTGTCTGCCCTTACCTTTGCACTTGCCACCAGCTGGCCTATTTATTTATTTTTTATTCTACTTACCCTGTACTGCACTCCCCCCTCCCCCTTGCACTTTTCCCTTCCCCCTACCCCTGCACTTGCGCGATCTAAATGACACCTGGCCTAGTAGGATCGTTGTCTGTCTTCCCTTGTTCCCCCCTCCCTGCCTCGTCGTGCCTTGAAACACTTGTGTATAGGCGCGTTACAAATGCCATATCATATCATATATCATATGTGTGCCTTTTGGTCACACAGGATAGCTTGTGTTTAAGTAGCTAGGGATGCACACAATGTGGCACTTCCATGGCAACAATCTCAGGGTGGTAAGGTTGTGACAGTTGACTGTCTCTTTGTCATCATCGATTGTCACCTGGTGTGTGCCAGGCCTGTGTGCACTCCGCAGGGGTGGGAGTTTAGGTGAAAAATGTGGCCAAAAGCTGGGTCCGGCCTTCCTCGCCAGGTGCCCTATCCCCTCCCATGGGCAGCGCCTGTGCCTGTGGTTGGGGATGTGGGGGCACCACCATGTCCACTGGTACGCCCTGCCGTGTTGCAACATTGTGCAGGACACATGCTGCCACAATGGTCCTGCACACTACTGGGGGTGCATAGAGTAGCTGCCCGCCAGAGCGGTCAAGGGAGCGGAAGTGTGACTTGAGCACTCCGAATGTGCACTCCACTATGGCCCTGGTTGCAATATGGGCCGCGTTGTATCTTACCTGGGGTGGTGTGGTGGGGTTCCGGATTGGCGTCATCATGTGGTTGCTCAGAGGGTAGGCACTGTCCCCTGGGGAGGTGAAAATGGTTGTGATTATTGGGGTTTGTGTATTTGTGTGTGTGTGTGTGTGACATGCATGCATGTGCAAGGGCATTTGTACTCACCTAGGAGCCATGTGTCGCCATGCTGGTCAGCTTCCAGGGCCCGGCTCAGGGCGGACATTCTGTATATGAAACTGTCATGGGTGGAGCCAGGGTAGTTTGCATAGCCAGAGGTGATGATTCCCTTTGCATCGCATACCACCTGTACATTGATGGAATGCCAGTGCTTGCGGTTTCGGTAGATGTGCTCAGTGGCCCTAGGTGGACGTAGGGCCACATGGGTGCAATCTATGGCACCGAGCACTCTGGGGAAGTGTGCCACCCTGTAAAAATCCAGGACAATGGCCTGCCTTTCTGCGGGTGTTCGGGGCATGTATATGTGCCTGCGGACTGAGGGGCGCGCTGTCATGATTCCCAAGACCTGGTGTAGGCAGCGTGACTGCGTGGCCTGTGAGTCCCCCCTCCCCCACTATGGCAGTAGTCCGCTGAAATAACCCAGTGGCCAAAACATGCAGGACATTGAGCACCTTCTCCAAGGGGCTCAATGCTTGGGAGCAAAGGGTGGGGGATGTAAGGTCATCTTCCCACTCCCTGACCAGGTCTAGGATGATATGGGGTGGAAACCTATACCTGCCGTAGACCTGGTCGCCAGGCATCCCAAAAAGGCTTGTCCGTGGTGAGAAAATGCATGCCCTGACTATTCTCCTCCTCTTGCGGTGTCCCACGATCAGTGCTGCGACAAATGGGGCATTCATCGTAGCTGTATATACGTGTTTGTTGTTTGTGCGCACTTTTATACTGTGCGCGGGGACGCTTCCGCGTGCTTTCGTGTGGCGGACGCGTTGACGCCTGTGCGCGTCTTTTGCTGTGCGCAGGTTTCCCGTATTCGAATCCATGAATACGGGTTGTTTGCGTGTGAGTGGGCGTTCCGTGTAGTTCCGTGCAGTACTTCCCCAGTTACGCCTTCTTTTTCACGCGTTGTTCCCCATTCCGTGTGTTACGCCCACTGTTCCGCCCACTTTTTTGCTATGTGCGTTTTTGCTGTGCGCGTTGCGCACGCTGTTTGATGACGTGCGTGCCCGTGTGCGACATGCATGGATTTGGCGCACGACCAGCGGGAAACAAGCGCAGCGCCTTCCTTGAATCGCACGCGCGCGCGTGCGCTTGATTTCTCATGCTTGCGCCACCTTGCGCCTGCTTGCGCTGGGATTTGTTCCATGAATCGACCCCAATGTGTTTTCTTTTTTATATTGGTTCAATAACACAAGACAAATTCACGCACACGAACTACACAGGCACAAAGGGGCACAAAATGGCTTCAAAAACACACAAAACGGGAAGAAAAAGAACACAGATAAAACTCTTACAAACTCTGCAAAACATTTCTCGCACCATAAACGAGATGAGCTTGCCTTGTGCCTTCCCTCACAGCCGAGCAACACCCACAAATAAAAAAGAAGAGTGCTGGTCTTATATAGGAGCCAAACCTCCTTTAGGACAATCATGGCCTCTTATTGGTTAAACAAACTCGGGGGAAGAAATGTGATGAATCACGAAGAGAGCTTTTATTGGCAAGGCGAACCTGATAAACAAACCTGCTATTCATAACCACTAGGCTTACCCCACCATAGTAGTTTCAGAGCACTGAGGCCTGTGCATGGAGTGGCATACTGGGCCCCTAGCAGGGGTATTTTGACAGTAGTCTGCTGGAGGGAAGAAAATGAGCATCTCAGTCCCTTTAGGTTGACCATAGTTCTTCAAAAGAGAGAAGTATGTGTCCTTACAGTACCCGTCCTTGTTAATTAAAATGGCAGCCAAGGTGTGATGCACCCTTTTCCTGATGCAGGATGTCTTGTCTTGCTGAGTGACTTCTGTTTGATTTATTTCTTTATCCCTATCGGCGATATGCTTAGAGAGAAAATACCTGCACCTCTCCAAGCTCTCCATTGTGTGGGGCAAGGCAGGTACGGTGCTGCGCATGCACACGTTTTTGCCTGAGCTGAGTGCTTGGTGATGTAAAATAAGCAGACTGGAGTCATAGGGAATGGAGTATGCAGCTAATCTCATGGCTTTGATGGCCAAGGTTAAAAGTTGAGCGAGGGCTCACAGTACACTGGGCCTCATTACGACCCAGGCGGTAAGTTACCGCCTGGGCCGTGACTTTACCACCATGGCGTAAACGTAGCCATGGTGGTTGGCGGACTTACCGCCCCATTCCGACCTTGGCGGGGCGGTAAGTTCCCAATCCCCATTTACCCTTCCCCATTCCCATTTTTGCCCCATAGGGCATAATGGGAGTGGGGAAGGCGTTAATTACGCCACCTTAAATTACGGTGGCGTAATTAACTCCATGGTCCCTTAGCGCCATGGATTTTAACACCTGCTAAAAACAGGTGTTAAATCCGCCATGGCGCTAAGGGACCTCGTACTCAGGCGGTAAGGGTCGGCGCTGTTTACGCTGCCGTAAACCCCTTACCGCCTGGGTCGTAATGAGGCCCACTGTCATTATTATTTATACGTTTCAAGCTGCCTTTGCCAAACAACACTGTTCTTAGTCTACTTTTTTAAAATTGTATTTGCTGTTGGGAGATCAATGCTTTTTCCACAAACTTAACCCAGTGCAAGGGTAATGGTAATGGGAGACAAAGTGTTGGAGTGGTGAGTCTGGAGAAGAAGTATGCAGGGGGCACATGTTCTGCCATTGCATCCACGAACATCTGTTAACTGTATTGTTAAAAAACTAGGTGTTGTCACCCTCAAACCCTACATGCACAAAGGCGAGGACGTTGATTCTCAAAAGACGAGGGAGGGCCGCCTTGTTGTCGGATCACTCTTGCACATAACATTGCTCAAAAGGGACCAAATGTTTGAATAGAATGCATGCCATATCGATCGGAGAGTCTCTATTTTCATTCAAAATCATTTGCTAATCCTCTGCTGAAATGGTTTTCTGTGCAAATCCACAGGCAATAGTGGCTATCCCCTGAGAAGACAACTGCCCACCTCTTTCAGAAACCCAGTGACATGAGGACAGGAACGATACAATGCTGCGGACACACACGCACACACACACTAGGAATCCCAAAATCAGGGATGTCGATTCATCAGAATTGCAGGGGTAGCAGAAGTGGCATCACACACCTGGTGACATTATCAGAAGTGATGTCACATGACCTTTGACCTGGATGGCAGTGGTTCCTCTTTAAACCTTGGTCACATCACTGGAAGTGACATCACCAGAAGTGGCTTACAGGTGTAAAGAAAAGTACATAAACGTACGATTTTTCAAATACCAAATATGTACTAAAGCAGACAAGAATATTTGAGATACCAAACACATTTTAAAAAGTGTGCTCCCTTCATATGCCATGGATGGAGTCATGATATGACAGGGTTAGACCCAATAAAATCAACATAGGCTGAGGCACTGCCATAAATATGCCACATCAGCATTGTATGACCAGTCACTTCCATATTACGCCAATTATAGCAGCATGTCAGGTATTGCCATTATGTGATAAGTAGAGCCCTTACATTTCTAGTTGCAGTGATAATACTGTCTCCAAAAATCCAATAGCTGCCAGTCACCAACAGTGCACAGGAGTATTAATGCTTCAATTAATGTTATTTATAAAGCATTTTCGCCAAAGCTCTGCAAACAGTACACATTTACACACAATTATCAGACCACCGAAGGTGGTACTCTTTTATCAAATTTGGAAGAACAAAAGGCGGCGTTGGCCTTGTTGGGATACAATCTTGCAATCTGCAGATCACAGATTGATTGCAGCAGTGAGTGTTCAACCCACTGAGCTATTTGACCACTTTGCTAATAAAAATGAAATGCCACAATAAGAAAACATGCCAAAACTGACTGCACAATGTTGGCCAGACATGTAATAACGCTTATCATGCTTTGTGTAGCCTCGATGATGCACAGTAAAAAATGCCATGCCACTTTAAGACATACCTAGACTGGCTGCACCAAGATGCAAATCTATCCACGTAATAAAATTTAACATGCTTACTTTTTCATAGATATCCAGACAAATATACAATGCCGCAGTAAGGTATGGCTAGACTGGCTGCCCACAAATGCCAATTTAGTCAGGTAATTACACTTACTTCGTTATTGAGGGCCAGAAAAATATGCCATGACAGAGTAAGAAATGGATAGACTGGCTGCGCCCAAATGCCTGTCTAGACACACACTCACCCTTGAATGCACGCAAACACACACATTTACAAAAAATAAATCTTACCTGGTTTCCAGAATCCATTGCTCGATGAACTCCTCTGTAGTCCAGGCAGGCCTCTCTCTCCAATGCTTTATGCACGCATGGTCATGCACATAGCAGAGGAGCCGGATGCCTCCATGTCCTGTTGGGGGGAGGGGCGGAGGCCTCAGTTGTCAAAAAGAAATAAGTTCTTTTTTAAGTCCCTCTGAAAGCAAAAAGAAATTATTTCTGTTACGGAAAACTGTAACGGAAATACTATCTATGACGTCGGAGTGACTTTAAAAAATAAATAATTTATTTTTGAAGTCTGAGCCCTCTTGGGACATGGGGCAGTGAGTGCTGCTGAAGCTGTATGTGAAGAGGGTTCTCGTCTGAACCCTCTTCACTTCGGTTTCTCTGCCTCTGCAACCCCTAACGATGGGTCGCAGAGGCAGTGCCAGGGGTCACAGGTAATTTGCCAGGTGTTCGCAGTTGCGCCATCTGGCGAACCCAAAATGACGTCCATGCCCATAGAGCATTTATTTGGAATACTCCAGTCATGCTACAGGTGCCTAAACCACTCAGGTGGAGTGCTACTGTAGGACTCTCTGACTGTTCGCAGTTCATAGTCAACTGTACAGTTCCACACACAATTGTGCTCGGACGTGGCCTGCACATTGAGGTCTGCTCTGATTTGCGACCAAAACCGACTGTCAAACATGGGCCAGTTGTTGTGGTGTGGCAACAGGATTTAGGGATGATCTAATGGCATGTCTCTTCACTTAAGAAGCAATGTGCGTCTTCTATTGGCTGTGACGGCGGTTTTTGTGCTTGCACAATAATGATGACTTCCTCAGTCCATTGGCCAGGGACTGGTTGTGACATGCCATTGTTCATAGACCTGGCAGGGCAATACATGATGCTGCCATTCACGCATGCTCAAATTCCTAGTTGTAACTCCCATTAACATGTATGGGACAACAAAGGAACCAGTGCATGTGACTGCCTGTTCCCACTATGCGTACCTCATGATTACAGGACCTCCTGCCACCTTTACTCATCATACATAGTAAATGGCATCATGAAACCGGACACCAGCACAGATACTCATATGGTACCACGGCTTACTGGTCATTAATAGAACCCTGTCACGTGTGGAAATCATGGAGGCAGTGGAAACAAAAAGAGGACTCACTACACGGCTGCATGTGAAACACATACATGCATATTATGGTCAAACAAATATTATTTGAACATCAACTTGTGCTGCAACTGCAACAGGGATATGTCTCAGAGCGGTGCCATTCATACCATGGTCATCATGACTCCTGTGTGGCGCTGATGGAGTGTTGCGCTGGATAGCTAAGGGCGGAGTGGCCTGTTCCTGTGATTCACTGGGCATTGTGTTCCTACTGGAGGTGGTGATGATCACGGCCACATACCCTTCGTGGGATGCAGCATTCTGCGAGATGTGTGGTGCATGCTACTGCACAGATGACTTATTTCTAGGAGGGTAGCCTTCCCATCTTCAACCAAGGCCTGCTTTGTAGGTGCCAACTGCCTGCACATTCCCACAGGACTTTCCCCAAGAGAGGACTGCATCGAGGTGAACTGGGTCCAGAGTGGCTGTTGGTGCTGGCGCATCTCCTCCTCCCAGCTTGCATAGACATGTGTTCATGGGGTCTGTTTCTACGGAGCAGCTTTCATGCACGCCTGCTTGTGCTGCTGTTCGTTGCCATGGTGTCATCAGAGGCAGTTGTTGATGTATCCAGATGCACATCGTGGTTGAGTACTGGTCCTTCTCCATCATTTCCTTGGCCCACCCCAGGTAAAGCGGAGGTCTGTGCAACAGTGTGTGTTGTGGGTTAATCTTGGGCCACATCCAATTCCTTGTTGTCTCCTTCCGGGGGTGGCATATCAGAGTCAGTGCTATCATTGGTGATGTCCTGTGGAGCAGCATCTGCATGCAAGAGGTCTAGGTCATTGATGGGTCGATGTATTGGTATGCATTTGAAATACTTGGTACAATAGTCCCTCTGGGAACCTTCCTCTCCAATTTATCACATGCCCCACCCTCCTCCACCTGACTTATTGGGAAAACATTTGAGCTCCAACATTGCAGAATGCACGCATCATGGAAGTGCAAACACAGCGTTATTTGCATCCCGGTGAGAATACAGTTAAGTGTGGTCCCACATTAGTACAGTACTATCTTAGCAC
The DNA here is from genome assembly GCF_040938575.1 of Ambystoma mexicanum. Classification (NCBI taxonomy): domain Eukaryota; kingdom Metazoa; phylum Chordata; class Amphibia; order Caudata; family Ambystomatidae; genus Ambystoma; species Ambystoma mexicanum. The sequence goes on from NC_090939.1 coordinate 759,533,959, forward strand.
ATATACACACAGTCACATACATTTGATATGGGTCATGTGCATGATTCAACACTGTTAATTGGCAACCAGTAGACTAGTCCTGACAAGGCAGACGAGGCATTATGACAGATGTGCTGTCAGAAGCTCTGGGTGTGAGTACACTGCGAGGGTAATGTTGGAGCAAACAGGTGAATACACTGGCTAACAGATGAATATCTGTCTACAATTGGTGTAATGTTGTTGAGAAACTGTGGGCAGTCACTGTAGAAACTCATGCAGACAGAGATAACAAACTGTTGGTTGTGCTCACCAGGCTCTGGAGCTGCTGTTTCCAGTCCACCAATGCCTTCTATTGCTGATGGGTCTAACATTCCTGCCAAGACCTCCTCTGTGGATTTCCTATGATCGTCTACATGTTGGCCTCCCCAGTTGTAGTGGCATGGGTGTGCATGTCTGCCGACTTGATGCACACATGTTCTGATGCAACTAATGAAATGTGGGGCAAATGCACTCGTTGTCAGATTTATTGTCCTTATATTTGTATCCTATTGTGCATTTCAAATTTGTATCTGTCTTTTTTTGTGGATGTGAGGGGCATAATTAGATGCGCTATGGCACACATGCATCTTTGTGCAATGGCACATCTAAATGAAATGCTTTTTGGGATTCTGTCACATACTGTAGAAGGGGAGAGAAAAAAGGGAGACAGAGAAAGTCATGAGCAGTTTACTGCAGTTCGTGAGACATAGAGAGGGACAGAGAGTCATGAGGGAGACACATTGACAGCAACTGCCATTTTCAGTGCATTGTACACTGTACAGTAACATATAATGATGACATGGCATATTGTAATGCACTGAGTTGTACGCAGGAAAACATTGCATTACTGTAAGTGACAACAGAAAGGGAAAAAGGGAGAGAGAAAGAAAGAGAGGTGTAAAGAGACATATAGTAATGGGAAACAGAGGGAGAGAGAGAGAGAGAGAGAGATCTAGTATGTAATACAGTAATATAGTGTAAAGTCTAGAGAATAATGAAGGAAGTATGTACTGCACCATTTGAAGTGCCTCTGAGTCGGATGGTGCAGTCAGGACCCTTTTTCTGCAGGTGGGTGGCCCCTCACTCTTGGAGGGATGCTAAGTAAACAATTCTGTTAGAATATAGAAGTACATTATCAAATATATTCTGTAGCAGGACAAATTGTGTGTATTTTGCGAGGAAAAGGCGAGAGAGAGAAAGAGAGAGATAGTGAGAGAGAGAAGCCCAGAGGCAGTGAGAGATAGACATTGGCAGCAACTGGCATTGTCAGTGTTGAGTGATATACACTGTACTGTAACATACCACACTGTCTAAAGAGTAATGGTAATGAGAAGAGGAAGAAACTTTATCGGGTGGAAAGTAAAATGTTTACTATGTTCAACACCAAACACATGGTAGAGCAGGGCAACTCCACAGCCATGCTTTGATTAAACATAACCTCATAAGAACGGCTTTACATTGAGGGTCTGGATCCAAAAGCAATGGCTGTGCCCTGGCCACCTGAGAGAGAGAGAGAGATCCCCGGGACTAGCAGGTGAGACACCCTTTGGTTTCCCACAGTACAGAGTGATGTATGTGGATGGGTTGAAGTTCATTTCCGCTTCTCCAGGCTTCATTGTCAAAGTGATAATTGTGAAGCGGAGAAAGCATTTGTGAACTGTGGCAACAAGCAGGGTTGGGGTTCTACCTGCTCAAACATGATTTGGAATTAAAGAAAAAGTGGTGACCATGTGCTCTATGGACTGCGATTGAACGTTGTTTATATACAGAACAGAAGCAAAGAATACTCTCCAGTTTTGGTATTCAAGATCACATAGGAAGGTAAAAACCATTGTCCCACTTTTGTGTTTTCTGGTGCGGGGTGTTACACCCACAAGAAGTTGAGGATACTAGCATATTCATGGTTTCTTTTACCTTATCTCAGAAACATTGGAACAGCCAGATGCATTTTGGAAATATTGTGTATTAGAGCTGTCATCCTGGCCGAATTTATAGAAGTGAGAGACTGCTGCAAGTCAACCAAGGTAATCAACCTGTTGTATGTATTTTACATTATCTAACTTAGACCTTATGAGGATTAGGCGGCCGAATATCCTTTTATCCTTTCAGGAACTGAGGTCATTGTAGAATTCAAAGAATATGCAGGACACTCAAGATCAACACTTGGTGTTAGCGTATTTCAATTATTCTAATTCAACGGTAATGGAAAACAATTGCTTCTTTTTCAACACTTGCTTGTGAGATAAACCCCACAATGGGCATTGCTTTGGTGGTGGACAAATGGCCATGGTGGTGGTAGGGTGCTTTTTCTGCTTAATTGGGCATTTGAGCATTGCAAATGGCATTTATAAGGCCAAGGATTATTTCTATATGTGTTGCCAAGAATGTGCCTTAATGTACGTTTTTCTCCCTTATCTTTGTAAACCATGCTGGGAATCATAATTGATCCTTGTGATTCAAATCAATATGGAGGTATCGGGACATATGGATTTCTATTTCTGATTTGGTGGTAATGTATAATATGGAATATCCTTTAGTGTGCAAATGTATTTGGATGTACATTTTTGGTTTTGCTGCATGTGATTGAAGCCCTGAAGAAGACCTGTTAGTGAAGGTCAAAACAAGTGTTGCTGATTAAAGGATAAGGAAAATATATAACTGTTGAACTTTGTTCTGTTCTGTATATAAACAACGTTCAATTTCAGGGTATAGAGAACATGGTCACTACTTTTTCTTCAATTTGGCATAAATGATCCAGGGCTAGTGTCAGTTTGGTTGACCTTTGGATGCTTTCTTTACCCCTTGACCTTTAGTAGTTATTTCTGATCTCTAAAAATAAAATGTTTTAATCTAAAATCAGGTATCAGCCCGATGAGGTATTAGCCCCACTGAACTTACCTCTGTTTCTTTTGGAATTGGCTTTTAAAAATTATTTTGTGCCTAGTTTTGGTGTGCTGAAGCTGGTACAATACCAAAAACTATAAGAAAATAATAATCTCTAAGAAGAAACGTATCACTGACAAATAGAAACAGGAATGCTTCATACAATAAACACCACAGGTAAATAATGTACAGAATAATGAATGCATTCAAATTTAGAAGTGGTGGGCAGATTGAATTCTGAGATCCAGTTGATTGAGGGGTTGCTCAGTTGATGAGGCTCACCCAGGTTCGAAAAGTGGACCCCATCCTATCATGGGCGCTCAACCTCTCCTTCCACTCGCAATGCACCTTGTGACCAGGGCAGCACATGAAGTTACGGGTGCTCCCACCATGTTTAATTGGCAAGGAGCCACTTAGTGGCAAAAGGAAAGACTTCACTCTTAAAGGCTGTGCACGATCATTATCAGAGATAGACTAGGGCCAAACCAGCGCCAAGATATGTGGTCGATGCAGCAATTTGTCTGATAAAAAAAAGATATGTACAGAATACTGTTATAGGAAGTATGGTGATAGTTACGCTGTGTTTTTAGTGCACATATGGAGAAACGTAGATTAGTACACAATGTAGTGTTGGATACATGAGGGGCTCAAGAGCTTGCCAGGCAATCCTGCAAGTTTGGTGACTTATTTCCTTGGGAATCTCTATATATTGTAGCCCGAGTCAAACTCCAGAATGCTAATTCTCAGACTGCCACGCCTGAGCCAAGCCTGAACCAAGAGAGGTCTAGTGAAGAATTGACTCACTCTGATTAAAGGTTAATGTTATTAGTAACAGAGGTTGATGGAATGGAGTGGTCAAACTAATACAGTAAAATTAAAATAAATTGAAAATGCCTGGCACCTCGATGTCAAAAAAAGAGATTATTAAGAATGTGTCTGTTTCTTGTCATGTTAGGCATTATTATAATTTTTTTTATTGTGGTTTGGGTTAAAATGTAAACCTTTCCCAACATTTTAATCCACAAAGTGTACAATTTTAAAAATGAGACAAAATAGAAGAAAGAAAAGAATAACACATCATAAACATCATAATCATTGATAGGGGGAAAACAATGAAAAACATACAACAATACAGCGACACAACAGTCCAGACAATTGTGTGAAGTGACTACAGTCCCTCAGACAAGACATTGGGCCTCATTACATGGATGGCGCTAAGGGATTACAGGCACCGGTAAGGGCACCGGTGCCGGTAATCCCTTAGCGCCATACTACGAGGTCCCTCGGCAGGTCCCGTCCTTAACGTGTGGCCGGGACCCGCTGAGGGACTTCAGGGCAAATAACGGTGCCGCTAATAGCGGTACCGTTATTTGCTCCTTCCCCATTCCCATTGAGCCCTATGGGGCTCAATGGGAATGGGGAAGGGCCTTGGTGAATGGGGAATGACCGCCCCGCCAACCTTGGAATGGGGCAGTAATTCCCCCATTCACCAAGGCAGAATCGGTAACATACCGGCGGCAACCATGGCACTAATAGCACCATGTTTACCGCCGTCCGTGTAATGAGGCCCATTATTTTAGTTCACAGTGAGACAGTGTGGTGCCTGACTTGGGAATAGGCCTCGAAAAACTTCTGCAAAATGGGCCTACAGTAACATACTAATCTTTTAGTCATGATTCCTCTCTACTGTGAGAATTGGATAGGTTTTTGGCACTGATGAATACCCTACAAACACGCGACAGGCTTCTGGCTCTCAAAGGACGATTTGCTGTACAATCAGGAGTGGTGAATCCCATCACGCCTACTGCACGTTTGCCCTGCTTACCTATATGATCTTCACCCAATATGGCAGCACGCCCCTTTGTTGCTCCGCCCCTCCCTGCTGCTAGGAATGCGAGCTGTAGTACTGGATCCAAACCCTAAGGCTCTTTTGAACTCGAGCACACAGCTCCTTTACTCACCTGAGTGCTTAGCCTCCCAGTGCTAAAGCTTTGGTTGGTGCTTTTTGAAAGTTTTTCATTCAAGAAGAACCCAAAAAGCACCCAAAAATAGGGGGAAAAAGTAAAAGCACTTAATTACGAGTTTGGGAAATACCGTCAAACTAAGATGAAAATAGGATATCCCACGGCAACGTGCTGGTCTTGGAAGCAAGGCCACACAGGGCAACAGAGGTTCAAATCCCGGACCCACGCTTAGAAACCGAACTCAGGTATTGCATTAGGTGTGTTATAAAAAAAAAACAATAAAATAAATACTATTACTTCATGAAGTAAGCATGTGGTAACAGGAAGAGTTTGCATCGTTCTGACTCATGCAGACCAATTCAAGTAGGACTCCATGGGGAAATGCCATATTATCTAATTTCCTCATGTGGTAATATCTCATCAAGTACTGCGTTTTTGTTGAGGAAATCTCCCCCACACAAAAGCAGGCAGTTTGGAAGAGTTTTAGTTCAGAAACTCGGAAGTAGTAAAACAGCTGGTATTCCGAAGTCCTGTATGCTTTACAGCTCTCCCCAAACTTGCAATGAGGCTAAACAACCCAATAGATTGACCTGTGTTTACATGATGACTTCAAGCAGTGGAGCCTTGGAAGTATTCTTAAACATGTTGATGGTATTTTAATTTTCCTTGAATGTCTCCTGGAGCCCCTGCCTCCACTTCATATGGCCACATTGTGTCTTCTGCAAATCGAATAGCTGTTTTGGTCTCAGGCTTGAGGGCAGGTAATCCATTTTGTGTGTCCTGGAAATCATTAACTCCCAGAATGTAATAATGGACATATTCGACTTTCAAATAAATAGAATGGCTTCCACTTATGTGATGAATGGTGTCTTCTGGGGAAATGGGATATTGATGATAAATGAGGAATATGATTAGGAATGTGCTGATGGCATCCTAAGAAGAAGAAGGCGAAGAGCAGCCGAAACCACTCACACCACAGTGGCTGAAGTTGAAGTCTAGCTTGAATAATTAGTTAGTATTAACCAAATAGTTTTGTGTTATTTTGTTGAAGTGAGTCACTGCCCAAAGGATGATGTGCATGCTGTGTTTATGTTCAGTGCACCATACTGATAATTAAGCAAAACCCGTTGTAATACTTTCTGTGATGCACAGACACATTTTAAAACCCCTTAAGTGCCAATGCTTTTTGCATAGACTTGCATAATAGCCTGGCACTTCAATATCTCACTCTCTTGCTAGTGTTTTAATTTTTGAGGTTGAGAATGTAACTCTTTGGTACTGATAATACGTATGGTGTTAATGGGAACACGGTGTGGTATTTTAAACCAATGACCTTATTATGAGTTTGGTGGTAGTGGTACTACATTTGGTAATGACTGCTACTGGATGTTTAACTGCGCCACCAAATTACTGAAACTCATTTTTCTGCCATTGTTTGCGTGAAAGTAATAGCGTACTCACACAAAATCAAAAACAAATGCAGTAATTACCACATGCAATAAGTACCGAAACCCATGGAATCGCATGGAACTTCAAAAAGGTCTGCATGAATTGGAATCATGCAGACCTTTCTGGCTATCCGGTATTTACCACATGTGGCAAAGGTAAATGAGCGTGGCTACACTACCAGAGGTTCTACCACCAAACTCATTAAATAAAACCAGTTGTTTTTAAAGTTAAACCTATTTATTATTTGGATGGGCATGGGATGTTTATGGCATGGGGTTCGTAAAACCGCTGCATGGGATATATATTGGTTATTTACCCTATTCAATAAATAGTTACCGTCTACCCACTTCTGTAAATATTATGTTTGAGCCTCACTCATGTGATTAAGTGGCACTGTATTCCCAAAAGAGGGCAGGCTGGTTAGGAGTATGGTGGTCAGTGTAAAACATGTGGAGAATCATGACTTTGTCTTATTAGTATTGGTAATAGTGCCTAGGTGAATTGCTGTTACCTCTGGTGATTACTATAGAATGCACCCTAATTAGGAGTTTAAGCTATTTCCCATTAAGTCCCATAACATTTCATTCAGGAATGGTGGCATTACCAAATGTGGTAATGCTGCCGGCATCATTACTGGCAATTCTTGTGGAAGGAATACTGCCATGGCCATGCAAGTGATTGTTTCTTATGCTTATGATAATTAGGCTGATCGGTAAAATACTGCATGTTTAGGGACGTCATTTCACCATAATGCCTGGGGCAGTGGAAGTGACATCGCACAATCCTTGACTTCTGATGACATCACAGGAAGTGATGTAATTTGACATCGCCCCAAAATGATATCACGGGAAGCGATGGAACATGACTTTTCACCCCTTGACAAAACAAGAAGTTGCATCACGTAGCATTGTTCCGAAGTACACTGCAAAAAATATGGTTACGAAATCACTATAATGCAGAGGTCTTCAAACTTTTTTGGCCTGGGCCCCCCCCTGCGCAAAATTTGGGTAGGACGGGCCCCCCAAAAATGCCAAATGGACAGTATGTAAAAATGGCTATGAACTATTGCGCGCTATAACCGCGACCTGCTCCCAGTATGGTCCCTGGGCTCCACCACCTGCTCCCATCACAGTCACTGGGCTCCCTCATCCCACTCATACCCAGTCCCTGGGCTCTCCCCACCCTGCTCCCACCACTTTCCCAGTGCTCCTGCCCATCCTGCTCCCACCACAGTCCCTGGGCTCCCCCTACCCCATTCTCAGCACAGTCAGAGGGCCAGTGGGAGCTGGTGAATTTTTTAAGTGGAGTGGCATAAATATTTCCCACAAAAATGCCATAGCGACCGAGCGCAGTGAGGGAGCCTGAACCAATTAAGGGTGATTTTTTTTAAAAAAAATGGGTTAAAATATTGCATTTTAGAGCACACTTTAAATGAAAATGGGTAAAAAGCCAAAGAGTTTGCAACTGGAACTAGGGGGCCATGGGGGAAAGAATGGTATTTTTGGCTGGACATCTATGATAGAAATCCAGTAAAAAAAAAATACCATCCCTGTCCCCTGGGCTCCACAGAGCCTCAGAAGGAGAGCTGATTTTGGCAGGTCAGTAGGGGGATCGTGCAACAAAGGCATTTTTAAAATGCAACCCTCCTTCCCTCCTGTAACCCCGACTTGCCAAAATCAGCTCAACGGACCAAAACAACTACACACACATTCACACAGTAGTCACTCTATCATACATACAAGCACCCATCACCATACACTCACTCATAACACAAGCATACACGCATCCATACACATATTTAAATAGAAAATAAATTAACATAAATGTACCTTCTGCAGTGGCCTGCATGTAGGTGCTAAAATGCTCCAGGTTGCTCTGTCCGTATTTGCGAGGAGGTGCAGGAGCTCCCCCTCGCACATACAGACCTGCATTTCCAATGAGCTATGCAAAGCTGGCGAAGCAAAACGCCCCCCGCCTTGCATGGCTCAGTGAGAATGTGCGGCTGGGGAATTGAACTGGCAAAGGGAAACAGTTTTTCCCTTTGACAGTTCAGCCAGCCCAGGAGCACTCCATCAGCTGGAAAAGGCAGCTGAGGGAGTGCTCAGTGTTTCACTGAACTGGCTCCTCAGCTCCTGCATAATGGGTGAGGGGGCCACTGGGTGGATGCCCCCTCGCCCATTATGGATGAGCCGTCAGGCTCAGACTGGCCTATTGGGCAATGCCTGTGCCAAAAATGCTAGTGTAGATCAGGCAAAATGGGCCACCTTTCTGGCAATGTGGGGCAGTTTGATGAGTTACTTCACTATGCAGCTAGTAGTTTTGACCATTGTTGCTGAATAAATATTCTTTAAATATCACAATTTGCTTACATTTTAACAAACCCCCCACTCAGGTACTATTCAAACAGTCTTTGACTAAAGGAATGAATATCCATTTGCAACTGCGGGAGACTTTTTCATTGGCGCCTGAGACAGTTTTATGGTCCATTCTGACCATGTACGCCGCCCCTGCCCATTTCCTACAATCCCCCCCAAAAAAAAAATATATTCTTTTTTACACATTCCATACTCGGCTCTTGCGCTGGGGGGGCGCGGTCCACAGTCTGAAGATCTCTGCTATACAAGAATGGATAACCCTATTTATCATTAATATCAGTGTGTATAAGCCCAAATTACCAAATGACTGTGGATGCAAGCAGACGTCTATGACCAAATGATAATGATGTGTTATTATATAGCACTTACGCTTAAACGCTTTGTCTAGAACAAATATACATACAATATCACCCAACCTGTGTTGGTACTCATTTCTCGACTTCAGAAGAATGAGAGATTGACATGAGGTGTATATGAACCGACTAAATCAGTGACTCACCCCCTAAAGTGTGCCTGAAATAAACCTTTAATGAGTTTAGCAATTATTGTATAGAATTCCAGAAAAACAAATTATTTGTTATTCCTATTCTTTCTTATTTAGGATCACTGCTGAAAGTGTTAAACTTGGGAACCCCTGTTTGTTTTTGTTACTTTAAGAGACCTGAACAAGAAAGCCAGCCACTCCAGAAACGAAGAGTTACATGGTGCTGGCCACAGCCCAGTAGGTTGCATTTAAAAAAGAAAATAAAAAATGTGTATCAACTTTTTTTTAGGTGTAGCAAGGGAGCCCTCAGGGTCACAATTGCGACCCCTGGTGACCCCTAACTGACGTCCCTGTGCATGTTTTACTGTAACTGCCAAACTCGACATGAGGTTTATGGTATTTTAAATGTCTCTTATTTTTAAAATGCCACCCAATTATGAATTGGGATTGCATGGGGTATTACTGCATGAGTTGCATAGAAGGTACGGCAATGGGTGGACCTGAGATATTTAAATAATGCATTGCTTTCTATGTAGACCATATGCTAACTATTACGTACACCTCAGACTCATAATTGTAGCCTCATTACAGGTAATGCATTAATTGATTGATTGATTTTGATTAATTGGTTATTAATTATGCGCCTATACACACGTGTTTCAAGGCACAAGAAGTCCAGGGAGGGGCAACAAAGGGAGGACAAGACAACAATCTTACTAGGCCTCGTGTCATTGAGATCGTGCAAGTGCCTACCAAGAAGTGCAGGGGGGAGGATACAGGGAGAAGTGCACCCAGAGCATCATGTCCCTGAGTTTAGTGTAAGGAAGGCTGGTACAACATGGGGCAATCCCAGCCTGGTAGTGCAAGGTTAGCTAGGCGGCAGTGCAAGTTGGGCCAGGCGGCAAGTGCAGGGAGACTGGTCGGGGGCCGTGGTGTCCTGTAAGACTCAGAGGACACAGAGCAGCCAGTCAGCATATGGAGCAGGAGCAAGGGAAGGCTAGCAGGGGAGAGGGAGCATGAAAGAAGAGAAGAAAGGGGAGGTCTTGAGGAGCTGCTGGAACTTAAGAAGATCCGGCTCAAGGTGGAGAGAGGTAGGGAGGCCATTCCAGAGGGAGGATCCCGCAGAGGAGAGAGACCTGATCGCCATTCTCTGCTTGGAGCAGCGACTCACCCGCAGAGAGTTAGAAGTAGACAAGCAAAGGGCTCTATGAGGAAGGTACTTAGGAAGAGAGAGTTAAAGGTAGTGAGGGCCAAGGCCCCAGAAAGCTTTGTGGATGATGCAGAGGGTTTTAAACTTGATCCTTGCAACCACCAGGAGTCATTGGAGGGATTTCAGGGCCGAGGAGATGCGGTCCCTGGGGGCTTGAGGCCAAGGATAAGTCTTGCCATCCGGGTTCTATATGAGTTGAAGAGAGCAAAGAGTAGAGATAGGCAGATTGAGAAAGAGGCTGTTGTAGTAGTCCAGCCTAGAGAGAACCAAGGCTCTGGAGACAGTGAGTTTCTGGGGGAAGGTGAGAAAAGGGAGAACACCTCTGAGGAGGAACAGCTGGAAATGGGCCTTCTTGGCAAGGTCTGTGATGTGTGTAGAGAAGGAGAGAGTGGAGTCGAAGATGACCCCAAGGTTTTTTGCCTCACAAGAGGGTGAGGGCAGAGGGTCCAAGGAGTGCAGCCAGAGTGAGAGAGGAAAAGCAGGAACAGGGGTCCCAATGAGAAGGATCTCAGTCTTTCTGGCGTTAAGGCAGAGATTGTTAGAGGCGCACCATTACTGAATAGTGGATAGACAGTCAGGGATGAGCGTGGCAGGGGAGGAGTCCAAGAGTAGTCTGAAAGAGCTGCGTGTCATCCGCATAACTCTGAAAAGTTATATGAGAATGTAGAGATCAGGAAGGCCAAAGAGGCCAGATAGACATTGAAGAGTCAGGGCGAGAGGATAGAGCCCTGGGGAACACCAAATGTGGAGAGAGAGGTGATGGAAAGAATGATACTGGTGAAACAGGCAGCAAGGTTGCCTATTTTACCACTATGTATAATTGTGTTTTTCAGCACTTTTGTATAAAAAAAGCATGTACTTGTTCAGTGGAGGAGTAACCTCCACTTATAATGGTGGAAAAGGACCAAACAAAATTTCTGAAATTCCTCCTTTCGCCAGCTGAGTCCAAAGGGACTACATAATGGGGAACAACTGAACCCTTGTGCACAGCTAACAGTGCCAAACTTATAACAAGGCCCTTGGTGTTCAAAATGCTCCATTTTCTTACCTTTAACACCCTACATTATGCCTGGGGGTTCTAAAATATTGCACGTTTTTACCATTGCCACCCAACACATTATGGAATTTGTCATCAATGACTCAACCCTTTGTGGCCATGTGCCAATGGTTATGTTATGTTATTCTCGCTTGCAAAGCACACATACATCCAAGGGCAACTTGGTGCTAACTCTGAGAGACAGGCATGGAAGGCAAATTAAAACAGATGGGTTTTAAGAACATGCCTGAATGACATATGATTCTCTGTGTCCCGCAACACAAGAGAAAGAGAATTCCATAACTGAGCTGCGGCAATGGAAAAAGACTGGCTGCCAATTAGGACACAATTGAAGCGAGGAATCGAAACCAGGAAAACATTTGCACAGCAAAGCGTCTGAGCAGGTACATAAGGATGGAACTTAGCCTGAAGATATTCGGCTCCAAGTCTGTATAAGGCATGGTGAACCTGACAGAGCTTTAAATTGAATTTGCTTTGCCACCAGAAGCCAATGGAGGCAACGCAGGACAGAAGAAATGTGTGCACACCTGGGCGTAGAAGTGGCAACTCTAGCAGCATATTTGTGTAGCACCTGAAATAGACTGGCAGAGCTAGGCACAAAGAAATGCAATAGTCCAGAGATGATAGTACTAATGGAGCAATCACAGGTGCACAGGTGCACAGAACTAGAAGAAAAGAAAAGGAAGTACCTTATGAAGGGTTTTCAATTGGAAATAGCCCTTTTGACAGATTGCACTGATCTGGGGCTGAACTGATAAAGAGGCAGATATTTTAACCCCTAGGTCCTTTACCACTAAGGCCGGAGAAGGGAAGGGACCAAGAGAAGAAGGCCAAAGTGAGGGGTCCAGAAAGTGGATGCAGAGTTAGAGCCCTCCACCAGCACCTCAGTTTTATCACCATTTAGCTTCAACCAATTATTACACACCCATACCCCCACTGCCTCGAGTCCAGGCCGGCCCTAAACTTAGCTGCTCCCTCAGGAATTGAGATATCCTGATGAACCAAGATTTGAGTGTCATCTGCATATGAATATCAGCTGAACCCTTGAGAAAGGATGAGTTTGGTGAGAGGCTGGATATAGATGTTAAACAACTCTGCAGATATAGCTGACCCTTGGGGAATACCACAAGTGAGGGCGGTAGGGGTGGAACAAAAATGTGCAAGGGAAAGAGACTGAGAACGCCCATAGAGAAAAGATGTGAACCAAGAAAGGACCGCTCTAGAGAGGCTGGCTCCTGAGAGGTGATCCAGCCGGACTGTGTGTTCGATCGTATCAAAGGAGGTGGAGAGGTCAAGAAGAATTAGTGCTCCCACACTGCCATGGTCACGCAGTTGAGTGAGATTGTCTACCACAGAACTCAGCAAACTCTCAGTACCGTGTCCTGGTCGAAAGCTGGATTTGCAGCAATCAAAAAAAGAAGTTGCCTCCAGAAATGAGCTTTTCAGAGGACCAACTAGGAATTATAGAAGCTTCATTAAAAATGGATGGAGTGAAATAGGGTGGACATTAGCAAGGATAGTAGGGTCCAACTATGGCCTTCTCAGTTGAGGGATAAACAGAGTGTGTTTAAGGACAACAGTGATTTTGTACCGATGTGCAGCAAGGAGTTAACTGCCTCGGTGAGCCGAGGTGCTAATCAAGGTAAGGTAGCCTACAATACCGAGAGGGGGATAGGGTCAGTAGGAGAGGCTGACTTTAAACACTTTGTAGCTGCGGTAACCCCCTGAGAAGTGAATAAAGGAAAAGAAGCCCAGCATTTCTGGTCAAGGGAGATATGACTCCTGTCCTGTGATTCCACAGACCTTAAACCTGAGGATATCAACTCGATTCTTGATAATTTTGTCAAAGTAATAGTTAGATAAGGAGTCACACACGGATTGAGAGAGAAGAACAGCCTCAGAGGAAACTGATGAATGAGTGAGTACAACTTTGATAAGTTCTCTAGGTTGGTTCACCCAGGATTCAACCAGGTGGGAAAACTAGGCAGATTTTGCCTCACAAATAGCTTTGAGAACGGCAGCTGTAATTTGCCGTAAAGTAATCTTATCCAAGGGAAAATAGGCATAATGCCATATAGGCGCAGCTTGTCTATGTTGTAACCGTAGACCTTAAAGATGATCAGTAAAGCAAGGCTCAGAGGCCTGGGCTCCAGGCTTGAGAATTTTAAGAGAGGTGAGAAGATCAGCAGTGTAGGAGAAGGCCTGCCAAATAATATTCAAATCAGGTGGTCAGTGCAATACGTTTCCACCTCGGAGGAAATTCAATCTGGAGAAACTAAACACTGATTGTGACGAGTAGTATCAACTCTTTGTCCAGGATTCACCATTTTAACATCCCAAGAAAAAGGTATAATTAAGTGGTCAGATGACAAAACTGATAAAGCAGGATAATCTGAAATGTAGGTCTCATGAGCAAAGATAAGATCCAGAGTATTAACAAGCTGATGACTAGGGCTGATGAGTGTGACAAGTTGAGTCAGAGCAAGAGCACTCATTGCTGAAATAAATCGTTGGGCTTGTGTTTCCAAAGGGTCATTTGGCCCATTAGGCCTGAGATTGCAGTCTGCAAATCGCGAGTTCTAAAAATGAATCACAAAATCTAGAATCAGAGCCAGAAAGCTGGTAAACAGTCAAGATATAAATCGACTGAGTTGGAGACAGCTCAAAGCGAGCAAGCATTGCCACCATTTTGATGTTATGAGTCAAGGGTAACACAGTTCCAGTGAAACTAGAGCTGAATATAATCACAACCCCACCTCCTGGATGAGTGGCAATGCATTCTGATGGAGAATATTCAAGATGGCCTGTAGGAGCTGAACCACAGAAGGGCAGAAGAGTCATAAAACCAAGTTTCCATAATACTGGTAAAATCAGGTCTATAATCAAGGAGCAGATCAAAGCAATGTGCCGCATGAGCAATAAGGGATCAGGCATTCAGTAAAAACATCTTAAAAGATGTTGAGAGGAGGAGGGCCAGTCGCATAGGGGCTTCCCAACAGAGGTAAAGCCAGCAGGAAATCTAGTTGCAGGAGGCACAAGCTTGAAAAGCAAGGACCGAGAATAAAAACCATAGGAAGGGCTTGCCGAAAGAGTCCAAGGGGCATTTTCAAGAGATCCAGCCCTGGACGAGCCCTGACAGGCTTGTCTTTAGCTGCGCAGTCTCTGCTTGCCGCACATAAGTACCTGCCAGGGGGCAGGTGATCAGCTGTTCACTACGTTGGAGAGCATTTACTAACACAAAAGAAATCCTATCAAAGAGAAAAACTCGGGAACAATAATACAGTAAACACATGCAGAAAGTAAAAATGAAAGCACACACTGCCAACACGCACTGGGGTGTTTTGGGAAATGGAGCACACAAATGGATTACCAAATGTATTTAAAAAGCAGGCTAATGTATGCAAAACTATGCATGGTTCTCTCAGTTAAACACCAACCTTAAGCCTTTCTAAGGGGTTGGTGCAGCACGGTTCATGAGGACACTGAAGAAGGTGTTCAGGCAGAATATTGACCAAGCCTTATATAAGTTCTTGATGGAATATCGATCCACAATTCACTCATTCACTGGAGTGGCACCCATGCAGAGCGGTTTGTGGGAACATGCCCCCCGAAGACTGATCCCACATCGTTCCTCCAGAAGCATTAGAGACATTGATGATGTGGGAATCAGTGATAGGAGGGCGGCTAGGAGCAATCGAGAAAGCATTTGCAGTGGACTACATGACCAGAACATTTTTTTATTTTTATATTGGTTAATTACAATTTTAACCTTTAACAAATACTCCAAGCTTCAACAATTTCCACTTTGAATATTCAATGTTCAAACTCCTGTGCCCTTCAGTAAGGATTCTAGGAATTTCAGTGCATCGATAGTTCTCCCAACTCTATCCACAGTTAATAATCTCTCATAGTATTCATCTTCCCGGGATGAGTGATATGACAGGGTATAAGCCCCCATGGCCTCTTTTCTCCGGTCCTGTAAATACCGTGCAACTCAGTGTTAGGTGACGCGTCGTTTCCAAGGAGTTTGGGTCTTTGCAGAAGTGACAGATTGGTTCTTCTTGTTTAATCTGTTTTCTGAGCAGCTTCACCTCTCTCTCTCTCTCGAGGGCAGGATATTTAATCTGCATTTTATCAATATGTCTCAGTAGTGCGATGATTGAAATTGTCTCAAATACGGGGGAGGTACGTTTAAGGTTTTCCGTTTCCATATGATAATACTACAGAGCTTGTTTTTCCCTTTCATTTCCTGTGTTTCTTCCCAATCCTTTTGGTGTAAGGTCCTCTTTACCTGATTGGGATTGCTTTTTAGTGTTTCCATCGTGATGTTATGGGTCTTTAGGAAATCACTGCATTTTCTTATCCATCGTTGAAAAGTAATATCCGTGGTAATTCCGGGAATCTTTAAGACCTCAAAGGGCGCTGGTGGGACATCTAATATACATTTTTGAAAAAGAGAGCTAGTTTTCCACATTACTGTTGATACCAGTGATTGAAGCCTTAGTTTGTGTCTTATTGCGTATCCCGAAAGGGAATTCCGTATTTTAAGGACCTTTTGTCAAAAAAAGGCTTCACAGACTCCCCATACTCACCAGGAGAGATTTAGAAGTGCCTCTGCTTCGTATGTTAGTATCGCTACAACCTTTTATTTATAAAAGGTGAGCATGGGGATTAGGGAATAAGTTCCATAGCGCCTATGTAAGGCTCTTCTCTGGTAAGTTAGTTTCAGAAGCTTCTCCTTGATCCATAGGTATTGGCCCTGTTCATTTATGTTTTTATTTCTCCGCACTCCCAGATAGATTATTGACTCAACTACTTCCAGTTTTTGATCATCAATTGTCCAAGTAAATGTATTTTTCTTTGTCTACTACCCACCTGCTGCTTGCATTATCAGAATCATAGATTTTTTTATGTTGATCTTCATGCTGTTATCTCCTAGATAATTCCTGAAAGCAGTAATACGTCTCTGGAGTCCTATTGCGGTCAAATCGATGAACACTATGTCATCCGCGTAAAGGATCCAGGGGATCACCCCCCTCCCATCTACAGAGGAAAGGCTCTTACCACTTTTTGAGCTTCAGACATATCAGCCAGGTATAGTGCAAACAAGAAAGGTGCTAGTGCATAACCCTGCTTGATCCCCTTGAAGGTGCCTATTTTTTTCGTTATTGAGAATTCTTTCATTGTTTGGACTTGGATGGACGTGTCCATATAGAGCGCTTGAATGGCTTCTAAAAGGTCCTTTGGACAATGCCATTTTCTTGGCTTCGACCATAATTTTTCACGATTGACTCCGTCGAATGCCTGCTCTAGGTCTATAAAGCCTGGATAGATGTTTCTTTTGGATTGTAAAGCTCTCAGTTTTAGCAGGTTCAATATAAAAAAGTTTAACAATGTGCCTACTCCATTTATGAAGGCTTTTTGCAGTTTATCCAAGACATCAACAGACTGGGTCCATTTTTTAAGGTCTTGCTGGAGCAGTGATGAGAACAGTTTGCCAATGGACTCCAATAGGGCAATCGGCCTATAGTCCCGGGGTCTCCTCGGTCCCCTTTTTTGAAGACCGGTATTATTATTGTGTCCTTCCAAGTTGATGGAACTGACCTAGTTCTTACTATTTTCTGAAATAAAAGTAATATCAGCTCTGACCACTCCTCACAATTTGACTTAAGTGTTTGATTGGAGATGCCATCAGGCCTGGCAGCCCTTGGGGCACTCAGTTTTTTTTAATCTCCAATATGTCATCACGATCAAACTCAATTGACCATGGCTTCGGATTAGGTCTTATTATCTCATTCTTTTCTATTGGACTCCTCTGGAATAGATTTGTACAATGTTTTATCCACCATTCCTCCGAGACTTGATTCGCTGCAAATGCTGATTGAAAATCGTTTCTCTTATTAATAATCTCCCAGAGGCTTCTTGCATTGCTTGTACGGACTGCTGCCAACATTTTTTCTGCGTCCCCCTGGGCTCTTTTCGCTTTAGTGGCTCGAATCCAGTTCTTTTTTTTGTTTGCACTTCCTTATCAGCTCGTCTTTGTCATGAGTGTCACACTTATTTTTAATAGATCAGCTCTATATTTTTTTTTCATAACTAACTCTTTGTCATAGGAATGTTTCCTAATGATTCTTTTCACCTTATTTGGGTCTCTTTTGATTTCAAACTCTTTCAATAACCATCTGTATTCAGATTGATCTGTGTTTTCCTTGATATGGACTCCGTATTGAATAGCTAGTTTGGGAATGGCATGCTGTTTTATTCTTACTCTATTTTGGCCCCATGTATGATCCATTTGGGGGGCTGTACGTTTTTCCTCTTTTCTTATTATCCAATTTCGAGTAAGTTGTGATCACTACCTGATTTCGGTTTCACTTGAAAGGAATTGATCTATTGCAATGTATTTCCAGATACAAAGCAGTAATCCAGACATGCACTAGTTGAACCACTATGCCATGTGACCAGCACCTGTAAATTACCTTTAGTCATACTATTCAGCATCTTCATGTCTCGTAGATCCATCTCATCCATCCATCTCCTCTCCTTTCCTTCCAAGTGCACATCTAATTTAGGCTTTCCCTCTTTATTTAGGAGCTTGATGTTGAGATCTCCACATAGGATATTAAGTTGATCTTGATCTTCTAACATGGATTCATCAATTGCATCCATAATATCCTTTATATATTTAACAATTGAGCAGTAATTTTCACTCCGGTATGTATTTATAAGGAGTATTTGAATAGGTTGCCCCTCAATGTCCTTTTTCATTTTTAGAATTTGTACAAAAGGATTGGCGAGGCGGTACTCCGCAACTTGTCAGTCACTATTGATTTTTACCAAGGTTAAGAGGCCTACTGATGGTCTTCCTTTCATTCCTTTTCTTGCTGGGTTCACATAGACGTCATATCCATCACAGATTGGCTTAACTCTAAGCCATGGCTCCTGTAAACATACAATTTCATAATTCCCTAGGAAGATGTCTTCTCCTGTGTATAGGTGCTTAAAGCCTGTGGTGTTCCATGAGGCACAGGTGACTGTTTTAGAGTTTACCTCCTTTTCAGTCTATTGTTTTTTTTTGTAGTTAGAGCCTCAGCCATCCACGACCAGTCTTCAACTCTTTTCATTCTTTGATTTACTGATGTTATTTTCTTTAATATTGTCCTTGAATTATCAATGGTAAATTTCAGGTTCTTCACTAGCTCAGCTGATGATATCATGACTTTCTCGCACCCTTTTTTGTGCTTCTTCTGGGTGGAATTCTCCACCATCTTACTGAGAGTATCCTTCCATATATCCTTCCTAGGGCAGTTTGTCCCTCTTGTAGTTGTGGGCTTTGGCCTTTCTTCTCAAGTATTATTATTTCTCGTACTACTCGACTGGCAGGTTTTTATTACCTTTTCATGCTCTCTTGCTTTTGATCTCCTTGCCGCATCATTTGGGATTTCAGATGGAGAATTACCCAATCTAGCCTTTTTTCCGCTGACAAATTCCACAATTGTTATATCGTCAGATGAAGTATAGCGCAGTAATGGTATTCGATTAAATAAAATCAAAACGTTCCCTCTGTTTAAGAGTATCCTCTTCGAATCTTTCAATGTTTCCTCAAGTTTTACTTTATATCCATTCGCAATTTTCTTTTTACTTTTCTCCTGCTCCAATGCTTTCTTCATTGGTCTGGGCTTTTCGCCTTTCATCCCTTTCGCATCCTCTCTGGATTCTTTCATATAATTTTTGTTCTTTCTCCCCCAAAGTTCTTTTTCATGAAGTCACCTTTTATCTTCCAAAGTTTTAAAGGCATTTGAGGTTCATCTGTCTACCTTTCCATCCACTTCTTTTTGAGCTAAGTGAGAGGTATTTTCTATTTCTTTATGGTTTTTCATTGTGGCTATCCAAGGTGTCTTTCAACTAGTATTCCCCATTGGAGCCTCAGTCATCTGCTTTTCAATTTCTTGCCAGTCTGATTGACTGATGTTATCCCAGTCCTCCTCTTCTCTGTTTTTCTCAATAATTTCAATGAGATCACTCAGACATGCATTCGAAGCTGCCTCCTGGTCATCGTCCCCATCAAAGTTCTCCTGGTTTGAACTGAGATCTACCAAATTTATAGTTTCTGGTGAGGCGAGTCCAATTTGCATTTCTCACCTTGATTTTTTAGCACATTGTGTCACTTCCCATCTTGGTGGTGTTCTTATATTTCTAAGAAAGGCTCTAGAGCCATTATCCCTCCGTTTCGTGAGTTGGTTTTTCAATTTTCTTCCCCTCTTCGGTTCCTTTTGGATCAAAGGGTCATCCTTTGGTTCTTCACTTATTTCCTTATCATCCATATTGGTGCTCTGGAAAATCGAAAAAGCTTTTTTGGAGCTGACGGTAAAGAGATCTTGCAATGGCCAGTCTCCTTTATATTTATTTCCGGTTCCTTAGTGGTCTCTTGTAAGGTGGCGACTTTACCCAATTTCAATGGAACCCCAATTGATCTTCCTTCTATCCTGTTTTGGTCCTTGGTCCTTCCCGATTGTAGTTTCCTTGCTCCCTAACAGTTCTCTGGGGGGTGTTTTTGTGGTTTCACTAGTGCTTTGCACCAAGGAGTTTCGATATTCTTCATTTTTATAAATTCTCCTCATCCATTTACACAGCTTCCATTAGAAGTGATTTGTCATTCGATTCTTTTCTCATCAAATCACTTAATCGATTTTGCCATGTATTTGTAAGTTCGGCCATTTTATCCACCATTTTATCCACCATTTTCTCCATCCTTTTCATAAAACCATCCATTTCCCCCATCTGTTCCTTTATCTTGATGTTTATTGCAAATACCTTTTGGATGGACTTGTTTATGTGCTGATAAAGCTTGAGAAAAGGGGCCAGTGCAATGGTCAGTACTGCCATGATTGTACTTTGGGTATGTACCAAGTCATCCATTCTCTCCTTTCTACTTTTCTCAATTATCTTACATATAATAACCTCGTCCACATTTGCATTAAGAGGGCGCTTTGAAAAGATCTAGATGCCGCTGGAAAGGGGAAGGAAGGCATGTCAAATTGGGCCATTTTCCCGGCCCTTTTACCTGACTTGTGTGTATTTTAGAGATCGGCAGCGAATCGAATCCTGCAAGCCTTTCCTTTATAAAGGACAGGCTCTTTCTTTTCTCAGTTGTGATTTTTTTCAGTCAAAGCGGATATGTCTTGTATAGGTTTATCTGCTAACAAGGAGTTACAGAGGTCCTTTTTTGAGGGCCCATAGTTAAGTCTCTTGATAATTCCTTTGTCGAGTTTTGTGGAGATTCTTTTTCCTGTATTTTCGCAGCCCCTTCATTGGTTGGTAACATCCCATTTACTTCCTTAATCATCGCCCCAGCTAAAACTGCTGTGCTCAGTTGTTTCACCACTTTCTTTCCTGCAATTGTGAGTTTCTCCTTGCTGGGTGAAATTCCAGGCAATTGGTCATCCTCCCTCTATTCCTCATTAGGCAGATGCAGAGGTGGGGCTGTGTTTTCATCTTCCCAGATATTCATGTCTTCCCAGCCCAGACTCTCCAAAGAGCACTCAGTGTTCCAGTGTTTACCTATTCTATCCCCTTCAGTTTTTGAACTGCCTGCTACTGCTTTATCTATCTTTAAAGCTGGTGTATTAGTATTTGCACAGCATTAAAGTACTTTTTCTTGCTCTGCCTTATCAATCATTTTTTGCAGGTCAATTTCTCTGCCTTCATTATCAAATTCATCCAGGGCCGGTAGGTTCATAGGTGAATTCATGTTCCTGTCTGCCAAGATACCCAGAGGTCTTTGGAAAATATTGGCCTGAGTACAGTTTTCCCCATGTATATTTATTTTGGGTCCCACATTCACACTCTTGCTCACCTCCATTATATATGGGTCGTCACCCTCGCCCTCGCTTTCCATCCTGTCATCAAAGCTCCTAACAGCGGGTACAACGTTTTCACAACTTTCCTCATAATTATGAGTCTTAGGTCCAGTCTTTAGCTGGTCAGTTGGTGAGCTCCAAAGCTCTGTGAGAGTTCAACTCACTATGATAGGTGCTGGAAGCGACTCCGTAAAGGCAGTTTCACTATCTTCCAGACCTAAAGGGCTCTTTTCCTCCGGGCATATACTTTTATTTCTCCGGATCTGAACCTCGCTGTACCGTAACACTGGCACTGAGTGTAGGTCGGGGGCAGTTGGTGTGCTCGATGTAAGCGCTGGTATACTCACAGGTACAGACAGTTGTTAATAATTTTCAGTCCTTCGATGGGAGTCTGTACTTAAATTACCATCAGCTGCATCTTGATTTTGATGGCATTTTTTCCCAGTACCAGCTCCCCCCAAACCTTTAACACTAAAAGGTAGTCTAGTCTGTTTTAGAATTGCATTCCCAGTCAGGGCCGATGTAATGGGTGGTAACATTGTTTGATGCAAGTTTAATAGCTGCCTCACCTGAAGTCGAGTCCTAGTTCTCCTTTCGCTGGGTAGTTCCAATGACTTGCCCATATGATTCTTCATTTTTAGACCTGCTCCTCCTTCCAGAAGTGGAAACTTGGGTCAGGCTGTAGGGTGGAGAGTGGCACTGGTCACCACCGGTAAACACTGACAAACATCACTTCACCCCGCTTACGCAGAGGGTGGTACTTTTGAAGTGCCTGAAAGGTGGTCCGCTGCTGCAGCTCCTCCTTCACAGACGTTAAAGGGCCAGTAATGCCACACAGGGAAACTGTGCCTGCAGGAGCCAAAATCCACTGCCAACACCGACAAACACCACTTCACTCCACTTCCGCCGACCAGACTATACACATTGGAGACATTGTTCTTGCAAAAACCCCAAACCTTCAACGAAGATGAGCCTCACCTATGAACCTCACCTCTTGAAGGTGGTACGACAGAATGGATCCATGACCACTGCTTCCAATGAGAGATAGGCTGTGATCCGCAACACAAACTTCTTGACAAAGTAAATGACTCCACGAGAACTGGATCTACCAAGAGTGTGATTAACGATTTATGAGAAGATCTAGATGATGTACCTTTGCATGAAGTAGTGCCTTTGCAGCGGGAAGAGTCAGTGGAAAAAGAAAGAGGGGGGGAGGCCCAGAGTATGAATTGGACACAACTTTGTTTAGACAAAGTGATCCTGTTCAAGAATCGCGCTACCCAAAGAGAAGGGGGGACCCTGGGGGAATGCAAAGCATTTCCCGCCAGGGTTATTTTGGGCGTTGCACAGGCCAGTGAGCTGGCCCGCGCATAGCGCGCCCACATGGGTATTTAAGGGGGCAGGAAAGGTTCGGGAGCAGGCGACGGTTAGGACGAGAGTTTGTTGCCTGCTCCTGAGCCTTCGCTGTTTTGGGTGTTTAGTTTAGTTGGTGGGACGGGTAGGAACAGTTAGGGGATATTATTTGTCATTGTATAATAATTATAATAATAGCCGGGGGTACCGTATATAAGGTACCCCCTGCTTACCTCAGTGGCAGCGGCTCCTCTTTCATAGCTGCTCTGGGTGTTGGGCTTCGGGGAGAGTGAGGTCTGCTCTGGTGTTTCTCCCATCGTGTTGTGGGAGGGGTGTGGGTGGGCAGGGTCGTCCACTTTTGGAGTAGGTGGATTCTTTCGGTGGAGCGGGGGCATAGTTGGGCCTTTCCTTCTCGCGGGGTGGGGACAGGTATCGCTGCACGTGGCGCCATATCGGAGGTGAGGTGGGGGCCATTCAGGAGGCTGGCGTGATTAGTTAAGGATCCGTGCAGGCAAGACAGTAATTGTTGAGCACTCCAGCAGCCTTGATGTGCACAGCTGCATGGTGCTTCCTCGGCTCTGAAAGGGGGCAGGGCTGCTATAGTTGGACAGTGAGCATGCGGTGTCGTGCGGCGTGCACCAGGGGGCAGTGCCCTTAAAGGGCCACACTCTATTTAGAAAGGCTAACGCTGTTTAGATTAGCCAGCGGAACATAATATTGTCTATTTTTCTGTGGTTTTGGTGGCAACCCGGGGGCCGGGCTGGTAAAATAAAATAATATTTATAAAAAAAAAAAAACAGTATATATATTTAGTTTCATCAATCTGGAGTTAGGGATTTTAGGGCCTGATTTCATGGGTAAAGGGGATAATAGCCTGATTACTGCTCCGGTGGAGGTGAAAGAGGGGGGCACAAAATAAATAAATAATAAAAGTGTTAGAGTTAAGCAGGCTAAATATCATTTTAGTGGCCCAATTTTCAGTTTGGTATTGTCTTTACGTTTTTTATGAGTTTCTAATAGAAGCTTTCCCGGTTGATCAGCGCTTTTAAGGGGGGAAAGGCTTGGGGGGTTAGTCGGGTGGGTCAGTGGGGCATTTGTACAAGTGCGCAGTAGCACTGCCTAAGCAGGATGGTGGGTCAGGGAACAAAAAAGAAGGGTCTGGTGGATGCTAAGCCCCTGAGGGAAGCCTTACAGATTATTAGCTGGGCATCCAAAGCCCAGCTTGAGGGGCTGTGGGGGAGGTTACGGGTGAAGGGGAGGAAGGTGGAGGTAGGCCGCAGCAGAGAGAAGCGTCAGATGAGGCTCTTGCGGCAGTGGTAGCATGTACCCCTGCGGCAGGTAGAGGGGAGGTCTGGGAGTTTAGCGGGAGGATGAGGAGGGAGATTGACACGAGGGCGTCCAGGGGGAGAGTGCAGTTAGGAGAGGGTTTTGGAGGGGCTTGGGGGACAAAGACCAGGATGTTAGGAGTGTGCAATGAGGTGTGGGGTGTGAAGGTGGGGGTGACGGAGTGCAGAGAGGGACGATAGGGCAGAGGGGCAAGGGAGCAAAATATCTGCAGAAGAGTGCAGGCGGGAGGAAGAGAGAGTGGTCCCCTTCGATTAGTGAGGTGAGGGAGGGGCGCGGAATGTCCCCCCCGGCTAGGAGGACTTCAGGGGGAGGGCACAGGGTGGCCCCCACCATTGCAGAAGGGGAACACAGAGAGGGTTTAAGAACGGCTCCTGCGCAAACTTTGTGAGCACAATGTAGAGGGCACAGCACAGCCCCTAGCGAGGAGGACCACAGGGTGGAGGAGAGGACCCCTCGCCCTAAAGAAGAGGACCAGGAAGGGGTTTCTGCGGCCCTGCCGAGAAGACACCAACGGAGTGGCAGGCAGTTTAGTAAATTTGCTGAAAAAGTTGTGGGAGACATGACATCTGAAGAAAAGGTGCCGCAGCCAAATGAATGGGGACAAAATGGTGTGCCATGAAAGTTGAACACCCCTGTCCCCCCCTAAAATGATGCCCATGGTGGTGGGCGGACGCCCCGGGCTCACAGGAGGAGGATTTGCCCCGCCCGAGCATGTGCTCGAAACAGCAATGGTATTACATGGGTGATGAAGAAGGGGTGGAAGAATACATGGGGCAGGATGAAGGGTACAGTGCTGTAAGGAGGAGGGAGAGGGCGAGAAGGGACCTAAGATGGGAAGGGGAAAGACAGGAGCAAGGGGGCTGGGGGGCAAGAGGTTGGGGGGATAACTGGCCGGGTAAGACTGTTGACATGTTTTGTCCCCGCAGCAGGAGCCCAGTAAGGAAGGAGATGAGGAGAATCGGAATGGAGGCCAGGCTGCAGACAGGCGATATAAATCATGGAAAAAGGAAGTGTCGCTGTGCCCAGGGTTTAGAGCTGAAACGGGGGTCATGTGATTCCCAAGGCTCCCCTAATTAGCTCAATGTTTTAAGCATTGAATGCTATAGTACATTATTTGAAGAAAATAAATCCTCTTGACACATTATATAAGATACCAAAAGGAGGCAAGTATCACGTAACAAGCATTTTTAATATATGTAAAACAATCAACAAGTGATGAATCAACAAGGAAAAAATGAAAAAACAGTGAAAAAACAACAACAGAAACATATAAGTCTCAAAGCATATAGAGCAAATTGGTGTAGTGTGACACACACCTGAACTTAATCTGTTATTTCATCACAGAAAAAGATGCATTCAAGCCATAACGGTGGTGTCCAAGGAACGACAGGTATGCAGAAAAGAAAGGAGTAAAAAAGTGATAGGCTGAAAAAGAGAATATAACCGAAAATGCGGTTTAGTGTTGGCAGCAGAGTACTAGGACCTGGGTGCGTCTGCCTGTCCTACCACGCTCTTGGGGACAAATCCCAGAGAAACAACCTTTTGTTGTGCTGCTCTAGTCAGGGGATGTATCCTAAATGTTCCCAGTCTAGAGCTCTGGAAGGGTGAAGTCCAACAGAAAAAATCCTGGTAATATTGTTCAGGTATAATGTCTGTTTCCAAGGTTTGCCAACGCAGTGGGGGAATCTATTCCAATCGGTTTGTGAGGATGTGTGGGTGGATAAAATGATCCCCACATTCCCCTCACATTCGTGCGTTTCGGCGGAGGCTGGTCCCTTATAGGCTGAGGACCAGTTTTAATATTCCGCCTTCATCAGGGCTGGTGAGTTCTTGGAAGCTGTAGAAGAACAGATCCAAAAAACATGGGGGTACTAGGGACCCGCCGTGAAAAGGGTACCAAGTGTGACCCAGCTTTGAAGGGGTCAAGGGAATGTAGAGGTCTGGATAGTGTTCCGAGAAAATAGGATGCAGGATATCCAGTCAGGCCCCGTGGGTGGGAGAGTGCCAGCGCATATGGCACTGCTGGAGGTTCCAGGAACCGGCTGCAGTCACAGAGACTGTCAGCTGGAAAGGACTTTGATTGTCTGTGTCTCGGGCGCGCGAGCAGAGCGTTCAGTGGACTCTGTATAATGAAGGGTGAATGGCAGGACAGAAAGAGGTGAGCGGGAAGTGGACTGGTCAGCGGCATGGCAGAAGGGGGACACAGGGTTGGGGCCAAGAAAGGAAGTGACAGGGGTGCAAGGGATGAGAGAGAGATTGGTGTGCAGGCTATGGGAGCCTGGGGGGGGGGGGAGAAAGAGATTTCTTCGGTGGAGGTGGAGACAGACAAGGTGATTGAGCCCTTGGCACTCGAGGTAAAGGTGACAAAGGAGAAGGATGCGGAGGGAAAGGGCAAGGAGAAAAAGCTGCCATACATGGGCATTACGAAACCCCTGGGAGCACATTTGTTAACAACAACAAAGGATAAGATATGGGCAGGGGAATTTGTGGACGTGTTCGAGCTGCTGCATAAGGAGGTGAGAGCCAAAGAGGGTTCTAAAGAGGAGGAGAGGGAGCTGGCATCATGTCCAAAGGTACCGGTGATGATAGAGAATCGGACGTCAGCTTTTATTGTCTATGTGAGTGTCTATTGTGAGAAATTTCCAGAGAGAGGTGTGGCTCTGTTAAAGTACATGGACGTGATTAGAAAGGCATTCACGAGTTTCGGGGGCTTCGCGTGGGTGCGTTATGACGAGGAGATTAGAGCAAGGTTGGCGGAAGACAGTCAGGCGGTTTGGCAAGATATAGATATGGATCTCTGGTTGCAATGGACGGCACCGACTAGGCCAGCTCCAACGGTACACACGGCAAGCGACTTACTCATGCCTTACCGGCCCTTTCTTGGTCACCCCGCCAGAAGGGGTGGGGGAGGAGGCAGAGGTCAGCCCTCAGCAGCTTGTTGGGCTTTGAATAAAGAAGGTTGCACGAGGATGATGTGCAAATTTAAACACGAGTGCAGCAGGTGTGCGGGTCGGCATCCGATTAAACATTGTTTTCAGGAAGGGGACAGAGGGAAAGGGTGAGGAGCGGGGCAAGGAGGTGGGAGGGAAGGACTGTATGCCAGTTAAAGTGGGGGGGGGTTCCTGTAGGTGGGGAATCAGTTTATCGGAAAGGGCAGGGGGCGCAAAGGTCAGGGAGAGGTTTTGGGCGCAATCCCAAGGGAGTAGGTGAGGGGTGAGGAGGAGGACATTTAGGTAGGACGGGGGAGGGCCGTGGGGGTTGTGCAACTGTGAAAAATGTTAGGGGGTGGTGGCCATCATTGGGAGGGTGTGTAAGACGGTGGCGAAGCCCTCACACTTGCCACACATGAGAAGGTTATAGCGGCACAAAATGAATACGGAGAGACTCATAGGGGTTAAGAGGATATCGCAACTTCGAGCGTACGGTAGTAGCCCCGGTTTGCAGGAGGTGCAGGAGACAGGGCACATGCTAGGACGGGAATTGAGGATGCACAGCACAGGAGGAACTTGGCTCGTTGGTCCTTGGTGCAGTTGGGGGAATGAGGAGAGGTGACTGCATGGATGGGGGTGCAGGAGAGCCCCTTTTGCAGCCGGGGGGAAGTGATGAGATGTGACTGCATGGACAGGGGTGCACAAGGGGTCCTTGTGCAGGTGGGAAGCATGGAATAAACGAAGCAAGGTGCTGGATGAGTAAGTTATATGGATTGGTCTGCATGGACGGGGGCACAGGTTTGGCCCCTGGCGCCGTGGTGGAGAGGAGTAATGAGGAAAAGGGCCTGCATGGACTGTGGTGCACGTGGGTCCCCCGTGCAGGGTGGGCAACATGGTCCAATAGTAGGAAGGTGGTCGAGGGTTGGGGCAAGGGTGAAAAGGAGGTTAATAGGACAGAGGAGGAAGGGGGTCTAAATGGGGGTAGGTGCATTGTTTAAAGGATGGGTGTTAAAGGTGCGAATTAGAGGGCGCTACGTAGAAAAGGACCGGGGGTGTTTTCCGTAGTGGGAGTAAGGAGGTGGTCAGGTGAGGATGGGTTGTCTGAGGAAGGTGTTGGTAGCGGGGGGAAAGGCGGAGGAGTTTGGAGCTCATTCGGTTAGGATGGGTGTGGCATCTGAAGATAGGGGGTTGGGTTTATCTGAAGATAAGGTGAAAAGTTGGGGTCAGTGGAGGTCCAGGAAGCACAAAGGGTATATAAGGGACTTGGGTAAAGGGGCTGTTGAAATATGGACGGGGCACGGGGGAGGGCTGAAAGTTGGGGCGTTGGTCATGACTGGAAAGTGATATTGCATTTTCTTTTTCAGATGCAGTTCAGAGGTCGGGGGAGATGCCGCAGATTTGGATTGTGGGCCACTCTATTGCTGAGAAAAATGAAGAGGGTTTTGGTATGGGTCCGGGAGATGTAGCCCAAGGCAAATGTAGTGTGGACTAAGCTGTTGCCGAGGAGAGTATGGAGGGGAGCGAGAAGTAAGGGAGCAATAGAGCGGGCAAGGAAGGGAACAAATAGAGAGATGGTGAAATGTCGTGAATTGGCGGCAGTGAAGGTTTTGGTGAACAAAGAAATGGTATATGAGGGCTTCAAGATTTTCCGGTAGGATGGCGTTCACCTGTCAATTTACGGGAACAGTTATTACCTTTTGGATCTGACTTTGCAGGTGCAGGAGATAATAAGGAGTTGGAAGTAGAAGGAAGTTGGTAGGGGTGGGGAAGAAAGAACAACTCAGTGGAGGGTTTTTCTGTTGCCGGGGGCATGGCCCCTTTAGATGAGGGGGGAGTGAAGCACAATGGGGGAATAGCGCGGGAAATGAGGGGGGTGGTGCTGTTTGCACAAAAGGGCTAAACCAGGGGAACAGGTATTGAAGATGGAGGGGCATGGCCCCGGGGAGAAAGCGGGACACCTTGAGAAGATGGTAAGGAGATGGTAGGGACTAAGGGATAGGTAGGGAAGAAGTGGAACTGATTTAATTATTTAATTATTGGGGGGATTGAAAGTGTTTAATTATTAAATTGGTTTGGTTGTTAAAACATTTTGTGTTAGTTTGTAAGGCCAGGGAGCCAGGTTAGCGGTTTATTCATGAGCTTTGGCCTGTCACATTAAAGTTACCTTTTCAACTACAAGCGAGTCTGGGTGTTTTGTGCAGTAAGCCCAAAGGGGTGAGCCGGGGGGAATGCAAAGCGTTTCCCCTGGGGTTATTTTGGGTGCTGCACACCTGCGCATAGCGCGCCCACAAGGCTATTTAAGGAGACAGGGAAGGTTTGGGAGCAGGCGACGGTTAGGACGAGAGTTTGTCCCCACCCGCCCACCCTCTTTTCTAGGTCAGCAATGGTGCACATTTTGGGGGAGGTGGGGGTGTTTTAATTAGGAATTTTTGTTGTTTTCCCCCTCAAGAGGTTCATGGGCTATTATACTTAGAGTTGAAGGGCCGGGGGGGAGGGAGGAGGTGGGTTTGTTGGCAGTTTTCCTGTCACAGGCTGGGGCATTAGTTGGGGAAGTTATGATGTAAAGTTTTCGTTGCTGATGTGGCAGGTCAGCCTGGCTGCAGGTCATTGGAAGGTGTTTGGTGTTGAGGGGAGTTCAAGGGTATTGAAGTTGTTGGTTGCCAGGGGCAAGACCCATTTAGATGAGGGGGGAGTGAAGCACAATGGGGTAATAGCGCAGGAAATGATGGGGTGGTGCTGTTTGCACAAACGGGCTATCTCGGGGGAACAGGTATTGGAGATGGAGGGGCATGGCCCCGGGGAGAAAGGGGGACACCTTGAGAAGATGGTAAAGAGACGGTAGGGTGCAAGGGATAGGTAGGGAGGAAGTGGAACTGATTTAATTATTTCATTATTGGGGGAATTGAAAGTGTTTAATAATTATTAAATTGGTTTGATTGTTAAAATATTTTGTGTTAGTCTGGAAGGCCAGGGAGCCAGTGTTCGCGGTTTATTTGTGAGCTTTGGCCTGTCACATTAAAGTGACCTTTTCCACTACAAGCGAGTCTGGGTGTTTTGTGCAGTAAGCACAAACCAGACGTACCAGTCCCAAACACCTGGGTGAGTACATAATATTTGACTGATTATGAGATGTGTTCTAAGTGAAACTGTTGATGTATCATTTGCAGTTCATATTTAAAAGAATTTTTTTTGTTTGTTATGATAATGGAGGAATGTTACAGTATTAGCGATGTTCCTTTAGGCTCTATGCGTCATTATGCTTCGGTAAAACGAGTCTGGTGGTTGCCACAGGCAGTCGGTGCACAGCCACCCAGATTGAATACATTGTGTGGGGTGTCTTCTTTGCTTTGTGCTTCACAGCTCTTACACCTGGCTCATCAGCCGAAGATGTCTGGCGTGGATGCACGGGTCACAACATGGCCGCTTGTGTGCAGACTAACTTGCTTGCTGCACAGAGGACCCCTGTCATGCATTGCATCGTGACCGAGTGCTGGTGTTTCACTTCGGTTGATGTGACTTGTTGCCAATAATTATGATGTGATAATGGCAACTACGGCTCACAGAAAAGAAACCTGTGCAGCCTATGTGCTGTCAAAGATAGCTGTGCTCTATACAGCACACATTAACACCGACCATTTTGCACTGGATTGTAATGTTTATCTAATCCCGCCTTTAGACACAGCTCACATTATCTCTTTAGCGGTGCTGGCGTGTGGGGACAGGTTTTACAAGCTCCTTAAGGGTTCTGGGGAAACCCTCCATTACAAAACAATTTCAACAAGGTGAGCCACCAAAGGCCAAACAAAAAACTATACTTTAGAAAGTAATGCTATTAGAATTGTGTGGTGGCATTCACGGCCATTTAGGTGCTTTTTCATCTCTCTGGCAATCCATTCACCCTGCTTGACCATTTTAGTGAAGAATAATGACCCATTTCAGAGGATCTGTAATAAAAGGGAGTGCTGTTAAAATCAATCCAGCTCTCTGTCAGTGGTGCTGACCTCCAGGTCAGCATCAATCATGTTTCGTGTAATGCCTTTTTACAGACATTAGTTCAAAGAATTGTCCTCAGGAAGAGCAAAATGTTCAGACATTAGAGTGACGTAAAGTGAGCGTTCAGCGTTCATAGAGCAGAGGTGAATTTGCAAATCTCTTTGTTGGCTTGAGCCAGAAATCCCAAGATATTACTGAAAGAGGATGACTTGACTTATTCCAGCTTGGAAAGTAGTGTAGTTTACATGAAGTGTCTTATTTCGGTGCTGCTGCTCATCTACGCTGAAGACATTTTGCAAATACATTATTACAGCATAATTGAAAACAAGAGAAGAAACCCATGAATCATTTAAAGCTAAATTGGAGAGTGCACAGTCCAAAAGGCATTATGCAATACTTGTACAAAAGGGATTCTTTACTCATCTTTTGTGATTATATGTAAGCAGGTGGGAAGAAGCACAAAGGTCCACCTTGGTAAAAATACCTTCTTCACTCACTGACAAAATCTGTTACTTGCCAGAAGAAGTA
Source organism: Ambystoma mexicanum (assembly GCF_040938575.1). NCBI lineage: Eukaryota > Metazoa > Chordata > Amphibia > Caudata > Ambystomatidae > Ambystoma > Ambystoma mexicanum. The sequence goes on from NC_090939.1 coordinate 759,565,410, forward strand.
CATGAAGAAGAAAATGCTCCTATGTGGCCTTAACACCCGATCAGGCATGTCAAGTGTTTCTAAAGTTCACATTCTGTACTGCACATGCTGACATGATCATTACATTCCAAATTGTAGGTGTTTATTCAGTCTAGGTTTTTTTGCTTTGTGCAGTGTTGATATGCATTGTTTGTGTGTGTACATAGCACAGGAATGGCATGTTTCTGCTATGTTATAATTTGTCACATATGTTCCTAGCCATAAACAAGGCGAAGGGGGGTGTTGCATGCCAAACAGTGGCTCCAAACAGGCGATGACTTCAAAGACATGCTCTTCACCGACAAACATACTTGAGGGCTTCGATAGAATGGCATTTCAAACGAGAGGCTACCTGTCTAATAAACCATGGCCGAAGCACAGGGTGAAAGTCTGTGTGGGGGTCCTCACCAAGAATTGTTCATGTTGCATAGTCCTCATTGAGGCCCTGATGGAAACACCCTCGTTCAAGGAGCACACTGAGGGCTGTAGGCCCAAAATGTGTGAAGGTTTTATCTTCAGAACAACTGAAAACTAAGGATAAGGCAGTACAACAATCGAACAGCTACATCAAGGTTTTTTCGAGAGCAGCAACCTTTTTTGGGTTCGCAGACTTAAATCCCATTGAAATGTTATTGATGCACCATAGGTTTAAAGCAGGTTCATAAAGCCATGCAAAATGCACAGCTTTTTGATTGCGTGGTGGGGCTTTTGGCGCACATAAAAGGGAGGAGTAGCTTGAAAGGTTGAAGTCACCCAAAAATATGTTTGTGGCAAAACATAGGCAGAGCGACAGTTTCAGACGAAAGAGGGGCCCTGGGGGGAACGTGCAGCGTTTCCCCCCGGGGTGGTTTTGGCCGCTGCACAGGCCAGCGAGCAGGCCTGCGCATAGCGCGTCGCTTGGGGGGGGGTATTTAAGGGGCAGGGAAGGTTCGAGAGCAAGCGACCATTGAGGGTGAGTCTTTGTTGGGGCGCCAGGCGGTACTTGGCGGGCATTACTGCATGTAGCCGGTGGGGTCAGTCAGGGGTGTGTCCGGTGCAAGTGCCTGGCAGTGCTTGTGAGTAACTGGTGCAGGGGTGCGGCAGGCCAAATTTTCAGAGGTCAGGCTGTGGCGACTGGGTTTTTTTCTGGGGCCGAGGAAGTGTGCCGGGTTCGGTTCCACTTTTCTTCCTTGGGGCAGTGAGCACTTTGGAGTGCTAGTGGTAGTGGGCTGGGTTAGCGAGCAGTGGTGTCGCTGGCCGGTTTCATAGGCCGTGCAGTGGTATGAGGAGGATGGTGGGCCAAAAGGCAAACAAGGACGGTCTCATTGATGCCAAGGCATTGAGGGAGGCCTGGCGATCATTAGCAGGGTTTCCAAAGCGCAGCTTGAAAGGGCGGTGTCAGAGGTTACGGGGGTAAGGAGGGGGAAGGAGGCAGACCGCAGAGGCGAGCTGCGGCAGATGTAGCCCTGCCGCTGGGAAGAGGGGAGCCTGGGAGGGGGTGGTCAGGAGGTCCATGAGGGAGACCCCCAGGAGTGCAGCGGGAAGGGTTGGAAGGGCAGGAGAGGAGAGAAGGGGAGAGGTGGCGCAGGAGGGGTTGGTAGCGCAGAGAGGTAAAGGAGGTAATTATCTACAGAAGAGCGTGAAGGGGAGAAGGAGAGAGAGGTCACCGGACAGCAGTGAGGAGAGGGAGAGGTGCGGAACGACCTTCCCGTTGAGGAGGGCTTCGGGTGGAGGGTTTGGGGCGGCCCCCACAGTTCGTCAGGCGCAGCCAAGGGAGGGTTTGAGAACGGCCCCTCTACAGGATGTCAGGGGGGAGCCCAGAGGGCGCAGTACATCCCCTAGCATGGAGGAGCATCGGGTGGAGGTGAGGACCCTTCGCCCAGGAAGAGGAGAACAGGCAGGGGTTTCTACGGCCCGCCTAGAAGAAGGAGAAGGAGCGGTGGGGCGGATGCCCTGAGTTCACCTGAGGAGGAGCTACCTGGAACAAGCATGTGCTCGCAACAGCCATGGTATGGCATTGGGGATGATGATGGGGTGGAAGAGTATGCGGGACGATGGGGTGATGAGAGTTACAGGGTGGCTGGGGGGGAGAGGGAGTGAAGGGTTAAGATGGGAGGGGGATGTGGGAAGGTATGGAGGGCAGCAGCTGAGCGGCCGGGGGAACATTTGGTCAGGCGAGGCTTCTGACATGTTTTCTTCCCGCAGCAGGAGCCCATTGAGGAGGGAGATGAGGAGCGTTGGAGTAGAGGCAAGGCTATGGCCTAGCGACGGCAGGGCAGAGCGAGGTGAGCAGGGTAGGGAGTGGTCAGATGCATGGCAGAGGGGTGACATAAGGTCGGGGGTAATTGGGGGGGTGAGGGTGCAAGGGGTGGGGAGAGAGGTGGGCACGCAGGCTGCTGGGGTTTTTTGTGGGGAGGGAAAGGTGTCGTCAGTGGAGGTCCAGACTGACGGGGCGATGGAGCCCGGGGCAACGGAGGTGCAGGCAGCGAAGGATAAGGAGACAGAGGGTAAAGTGAAAGACAAGAAGCTGTCGTATATGGGCATCACTAAACCATTGAGAGCGCATTTGATGGCTTCGACAAAGGATAAGATTTGGGCCGGCGAATTTGTGGATGCTTTCAAGCTGTTACACAGGGAGGTCAGAGTCAAAGAGGGTTCGAAGGAGGAGGAGAGGGAGTTATCTTTGCGTCCAAAAGTTCCGGTGACAACAGAGAATTGGACTTCAGCGTTTATCATATATGCCAGTGTTTATTGCGAGAAATTCCCAGAGAGGTGTGTAGCACTGTGGAAGTATATGGATGTCATTAGGAAGGCTTTCACAAACTTTGGAGGTTTTGCTTGGGTGAGATACAACGAGGAATTTAGGGCGAGATTGGCAGAGGATAGCCAGGCGGTTTGGGGGGAGATAGATATGGACCTCTGCCTGCAATGGATGGCGCTGACAAGGCCCGCGCCGACGGTGCACACTGCAAGGGGCTTAACCGTGACTTACCGGCCTTTTCTTAGTCGCCCCTCTCTGGAAGGGGCGGGGGAGGAGGCAGGGATCAGCAGTCAGCAGTGTGTTGGGGTTTCAACAAGGATGGCTGCACGCAGATGGCGTGCAGGTTCAGACATGAGTGCACCAGATGTGCAGGGCAGCACCCGGTTACACAGTGCTTCCAGCAAGGAGACCGTGGGCGGGGGCGGGGAGCAGGACGGTGGATTGTGGGGAAAGGCTTTTACTCCGGTTAAGGTAGAGGTTCTGGAGAGGTGGCTCAGTTTTTATCCAGACAGGGAGGGGGCGAAGATCCTGGGGGAGGGTTTCATGAACAGTTTCAAGTTAGGGTACTAAGGTCCGAGGGTGCGCAGATGGGCGGAAAATCTGAAATCAGCCAAAGAAAAAGGGGATGTGGTTAAGGAGAAGTTGCACAAGGAAGTGGCAGCCGGGCGGGTGGTTGGTCCATTTGTGGATTTACCAGGCGATTTGGTGATATCCCTGTTGGGGGTGGTGCCCAAGAAGGTGCAGGGAGAATTCAGACTGATACATCATTTATCATGGCCGGAGGGCTTGTCAGTCAATGATTTCATTGCCCCGGAAGATTGTGGGGTGTCACATGCGAGTGTGGACCAGGCAGTGGAATTGATAAGGAAGGTGGGTCGCAGAGCATTTTTGGCCAAGTGTGATATCAAGGCTGCGTTCAGGTTGCTGCCGGTGCACCCAGAGGATTTTTGGTTGCTGGGAATGCAATTTGAGGATTGCATTTATGTAGACAAGGCTCTACCGATGGGTTGTCTGATTTCTTGTGCTTTGTTTGAACGTTTTAGTTCATTCTTGCAGTGGGTTTTTACTTATAGTTCAGGTGCGGAGGGGGTGATACACTACCTGGACGATTTTTTGTTCATCGGCGGGGCGGAGGATGATTCTAAGTGCAGGAACATGCTTCAGACTTTTCAGGCATTGATGCAGGAGCTGGGGGTGCCTTTGGCCGAGGATAAAACAGAAGGGCTGGTGGTGGTTTTGACATTTTTGGGGATTGAGCTGGATTCCAGGACAATGACATCACGCTTGCCGCACGACAAGGTGAGTCGTTTGGTGGGTTTGCTGGAGAAGGTGGTAGGGGCACAGAAGGTGACTTTGCTTGAGATGCAGCAGTTGGTAGGGCATTTGAATTTCGCATGTAAGGTGGTGGCCCCGGGGCGTACCTTTTGTAGGAACATGTCGAGGGCCATGGCTGGAGCTAAATGCCCACATCATCGGGTGAGGGTTTCAGGGGCGGTGCGGGAGGATTGCAGGATCTGGCTGTGCTTCTTGGAAGGGTTTAATGGGGTGTCCATGTGGCTACAAGGGGATCCAGTAGTCTGGGAGGTGCAGATATTTTCGGATGCAGCAGGTGCGGGGGGTTTCGGAGTCTTCTGGCAAAGTAGATGGTGTGCAGAGAGGTGGCCGTTGAGGTGGCTGGAAGAGGGGAGGAGTATTGCATTCCTTGAGTTCTTTCCATTGTTGGTGGCATTGGATCTGTGGGGCAGGGGGTTGTCAAATAAGAAGGTGAATTTCAATGTGGACAATGAGAGCGTGGTCAATGTAGTCAACAGGCAGTCAGCAAGGGACCAGAGGGTGGTGAGGTTATTGAGGGAGTTTGTGTTGCGATGCCTTGAGTGGAATGTGCTGTTCAGGACTACGCATGTGCCAGGTAAAGATAATGGCATCGCTGATGCATTATCTCGTTTTCAATGGCAGAGATTCCGTGGATTGGCACCTGGAGCAGACCAGATCAGGCAGCGGATCACGGAGGAGCTTTGGAAGCTAGGAAACTGAGAGCTCTGTCGCTAGTGGAGGGCTCTTTGGCACCGTCGTCTAGGGCAGTGTACAGGAGGGCATGGGGAGAATTTCTAAAGAAGGGGGCTCGTAGCTGGAAGGGCAGAGAGGATGCTGAGGAGCGCAGGAGGGATGATGTGGTTAATTTTGTTTTGTGGTGTATGGATAACGGTTGGTCGAAGGCCACCATAGCGGGGAAATTGGCAGGAATAGCCTTCTACAGCAAATGGTTTCGGGGGTTTTCACCTAAGGGTGGGGAGTTGGCGAGCAGGATGTTAGAGGGTTGGGCGAGGGAAAAAGGTGGGGTGAAGGATAGCAGAAAGCCGATATCTGCAACCCTGTTGGTCAGATTATGCAGGGCCCTGGAAGTAGTTTGCTTGTCGGGTTGGGAGGGGGTTATTTTTCAGGCTTGCTTTACATGGTTGTTTTTTGGGGCATTCAGGGTGTCGGAGCTTACAGTGGGAGTATGTCCATTTTTCGGATTTGGGGTTGGATATTTGGATTGGAAGGTCAAAAACTGACCAGAAGGAGAAGGGCTGCTGGGTGTCGCTGGGGTGGGGAAGTAATGAGCTGTGCCCGGTGAGGGTGGGTTTGGCGTGGATGGAGTTATCAAGCGGAAGGTCGGGTTGGTTTTTAGACATGCTGAGGGGTCAGGGGTGTCGGCAGCGCAGGTGCTGGGGGTTCTGAGGAAAGCATTAGGGGTGGTGGGGGAAAAAGCCTGAGGATTTTGGTACGCATTCATTTAGGAAGGGTGCGGCATCTGAGGGTAACCTTTTGGACTGTCGGAGGATAAGGTCAAGAGTTTGGTAGGTGGAGGTCTAGGAAGTATAAGGGTTATATGACTGAGCTGGCTCTTTGTGGGGGGTGGAGGTGCATAAGTGACACTGTGATTTCTTTTTCAGAGACTGCGAGGAGGCCGGGCAGATTCGGCAGATTTGGATTTTCGGGCACTCGATTGTGAAGTGGGCGTGCAAAGAGGCAGAAAAGAGGGTTTTCGGCATGCAATTGGGCTGCAGCTATGAAATGGGGATTGTGAGGTGGTCGGGGCTTGGGGGGCTGCGCTGGGATCAAATGCTGCCCATGCTAGCGGGGATGAAAGAGCGTTTTGGGGCCCCAGACGGGTTAATAATACATGCTGGGGAGAATGAACTGGTGCGGGATACGGAAGTAGCTTTGTTGAAGAAGATGAAGAGGGACCTGGCATGGTTTAAGGAATTTGGCCTAAGGTAAGTTTGGTATGGACTAAGTTGCTACCCAGGAGAGTGTGGAGGGGTGCAGTGAGTGAAGGTGCGGTAGAGCGCACAAGAAAAAAGATAAACAGGAAGATGATAAGGTTTTGTGGTCTGGCAGCGGTGCGAGTTTTTGAGCACAAGGAGATTATATATGAGAACTTAAAGGTTTTTAGGGAAGATGGAGTTCATTTGTCGCTTTACGGTAATAGCTACTATCTGCTGGATTTAAGGTTGTTGGTGGAGGATATGGTGAAGAGTTGGAAGTGTTGAGCACCTCAGTTGTGGGGCAGAAAAGAACACCTCAGGGGAGGGTTTTTTCTGGTGGCGGGGGCATGGCCCCTTTGGATGAGGGGGGAGGCAAGCGATGGCGAAATGTTAAAGCGGTTAATTTAGTCTGTAAGGCCAGGGTCCAGGTTAGCGTTTATTCGTGAGCTTTGGCCTGTCACATTAAAGCAACCTTTTCCACTTTAAGCGAGTCTTGGTTTTTGTGCAGTAAGCCCAAAGGAGGGATATGGGGGGAACGTGCAGCGTTTCCCCCCAGGGTGGTTTTGGGCGCTGCACAGGCCAGCGAGCTGGCCTGTGCATAGCGTGTCGCTGGGGGGAGGTATTTAAGGGGCAGGAAAGGTTCGAGAGCAGGCGACCGTTGAGGGTGAGTCTTCGCCCCCACCCCCCCATTTCATTTTGGTGAGGTCCATTGGGGTGAGGTAGGGGTGGTTGATTTGCGAGTGGGAAGTCAGTTTTAATTTTCCCCCAGGCTTTGGATTTTTCAGGTCATTAATGTGTGTTTAGGGCATAAGGTAAAGTGGGTTGTTGGTAGCTTTGGTGTGACAGGTCGGGGCATTAGTTTGGAGGAATGTTAAGAGGTTTTGTTGATGATGTGATCGGTCGGCCTGGCTGCGGGTCTGAGGTAGGAGGAGATTGGTGTTGAGGGGAGTTTTGGGGGACAGTAGGATGTTGGCGGGTGGCATGGCCCCTCTGGATGAGGGGGGAGGCAAGCAATGGGGGGGATAGTGTGGGTAGGGATGGGGTGGTGCTGTTTGCACGAACGGGCTACTTCGGGGATACAGAGAGGGGAGCAGGTCTGGAAGATGGAGGGGCATGGCCCCGGGGAGAGGGTGGCAGAAAGCGGGGACGAAGGCTGGAGAAGATGGTTAGGGGATGGTGAGGACCTGGAGATAGGTAGGGAGGAAATTGGGGTTATTCATTCAATTGTTGGGGGCTTTAAGAGTTAATTATTTATTTAATGTTTGGCGAAATGTTAAAGCGGTTAATTTAGTCTGTAAGGCCAGGGGCCAGGTTAGCGTTTATTTGTGAGCTTTGGCCTGTCACATTAAAGCAACCTTTTCCACTTTAAGCGAGTCTTGGTTTTTGTGCAGTAAGCCCAAAGGGTGGATATGGGGGGAACGCGCAGCGTTTCCCCCCAGGGTGGTTTTGGGCGCTGCACAGGCCAGCGAGCTGGCCTGCGCATAGCGCGTCGCTGGGAGTGGTATTTAAGGGGCAGGGAAGGTTCGAGAGCAGGCGACCGTTGAGGGTGAGTCTTCGCCCCCACCCACCCATTTCATTTTGGTGAGGTCCATTGGGGTGAGGTAGGGGTGGTTGATTTGCGAGTGGGAAGTCAGTTTTAATTTTCCCCCAGGCTTTGGATTTTTCAGGTCATTAATGTGTGTTTAGGGCATAAGGTAAAGTGGGTTGTTGGTAGCTTTGGTGTGACAGGTCGGGGCATTAGTTTGGAGGAATGTTAAGAGGTTTTGTTGATGATGTGATCGGTCGGCCTGGCTGCGGGTCTGAGGTAGGAGGAGATTGGTGTTGAGGGGAGTTTTGGGGGACAGTAAGATGTTGGCGGGTGGCATGGCCCCTTTGGATGAGGGGGGAGGCAAGCAATGGGGGGGATAGTGTGGGTAGGGATGGGGGTGGTGCTGTTTGCACGAACGGGCTACTTCGGGGATACAGAGAGGGGAGCAGGTCTGGAAGATGGAGGGGCATGGCCCCGGGGAGAGGGTGGCAGAAAGCGGGGACGAAGGCTGGAGAAGATGGTTAGGGGATGGTGAGGACCTGGAGATAGGTAGGGAGGAAATTGGTGTTATTCATTCAATTGTTGGGGGCTTTAAGAGTTAATTATTTATTTAATGTTTGGCGAAATGTTAAAGCGGTTAATTTAGTCTGTAAGGCCAGGGGCCAGGTTAGCGTTTATTTGTGAGCTTTGGCCTGTCACATTTAAGCGACCTTTTCCACTTTAAGCGAGTCTGGGTTTTTGTGCAGTAAGCCCAAAGGTGTACATTTTGTCCTGGGTGGCACAGTTTAATTAACATGTACTGGTGCCTAGGGGACTGGAAGGTAATAATAAGGTCAGAGGTATGTCTGGTATGTTTTCAGGCCATACTTCAATCAATAATATTAAACACAAGTATTGATATCTCACTGAAATAGTCATATAACCAAAAACAGCATTGATAAAACAGAATCTACTCTTTGGAGGCGTACCCCAAATTCATTGTTTTCAGCGACACTGGGTATATAGCATTACACTATGTAGTATCCTGTAGCACCACAGTCCCTGGATTTTAATGGAGCATAGTATTGAAATATTTTTATAAGATACAAACACACATGAAAAAGTAAACTCTCCCAGGAAAGCCATTGAAGTGCTACATCACTAAGTATCATTGAAAAGTGTAGGCCGTGGCATTCTGCCCTCATTCAGGTGTCAACAGGTGAGGGATGGAATGTCAGTGAGGAGAGGCCAGATGCAGCTCAAAACTGGTTTTGAAGAAGCTGCTACCATGGTGGAGGGTAGGAGGAGGTGACGAGGAAAACCACAGAATTGGCTCAAGGTTTAAGTGAGGTTAGTCTGGTAAAACATAGCAGATATCCTGATCTCTTGTGCCCCCTTCTCTCTGAGTCTCAGCTTATATAGTTGTTGTAATACACTGGACTCCATGTGCAACACAAAGAATTTAAGAATGTGTGACTTCATTTTAGGAGGGCCCACTGGCTCCCCGATTATCTTCATAGTGTCTCTACATACAATCCATCAATTCAAAGTTTTTCCAGATACCCTGTAACCCTTCTAACCTTATCAGTAAAGCTCTGTTTGTTCATTAACAGCCTTTGTCAGTACTGTGTTTGAAGGGGAGTCAACCTTTTTTTCGACTGTAAACTAAACAGCATGAGCAAGGCTAATAAACAAATGAACATATTCTTATATCTGCATGTCAGAAGGGAAGTGCATCTTTCAAGCAAGCATATGTATTCTTCAAGATGGATTCCACTAAGTAAACCAGGCCAGTGCAGGATTATATGGGATAGTCCGGGAGTAGTGAAGACATTTCACCATTTTCAATTGTCCTCAGTTCATAAAACATTGTATCCTAACATCCTGTTTCCTTCCAAATGCCTTCACAATCATCATTATAAGTGGTACGACAAGAGTCGGATTCTAACATCTAATCAAAATGGCTCACACACATTTCTTAGCAGTTTTCCCGGATGAACTGCACAGTATTTGGAATGCCCTCTGACTTGTTACCTTACTACCTACAGAATGTGTGTGTTGTGTGTGGAAAATGCCAATATGCCCTATGGTTTCTGAGACATGCAGTCCAAGGTTTCTCATGCGAATAAAAGGCAGATTATCTACTGCAGCCCTGCCTGGAGATACATGATCCTGACCCCCTACCCCCCCTGCCTGCCCTGTACTGTACCAAAAAGCAAGAAAGAATAAATAAGTGAATAACAATAGGTACTGTAAAAATAGAAGGGAATACACAAGAACATACATTATTAAATAAGTAAGGATACAATCAGAACACAATTATCAGCATTCCATGCTTATTTTTCACACCTAAACTTACTGTAGTTCACCATTTGCCCCCTGTTCTCGAGAGTTGTGTCCAAAACGGTTTTTACAGGGACACTGGGAATAGAGTATATAACCTTACGCAGCATTGTGTATCACATTTCTTAGAATTGAATTTAATGCCATGTTATATCTGTCTAAAAAAAACCTCTACAAAAAGCTGTTTGCCATTCAGTAAAAAAGCAGGCGATAGATTAAATGAATAAATAACATTTACATAAATAATTTACTGTTGAAAAAACCCTTTGTGATTTAATTTTTGTGACATTTTCAATCATTTATGGTTGTGTATTTAGATGGTATTTGAATCTATACATCTTCCTTTTTGAAATACCATGATCATGTACGAGAAGTCTTGGAGCGTTTGCATAGAAATAGCATTTTGAAAATAGTGAGAATTGTGAGTTTTAACTGGAGAGTGGAAAATATTTCAGTTTCCCTGCTTTCTTCCCCACGGCTCTGTGACAAATCTGGGCAATTCGTACCTTCTCCCCAGGGGGAAGCCATCCCCTTTGAGGCAAGGGAGATAAGCCCGCTAAGCAAGACCCTCCTTAGGGGTCAGGGAAATTGGAACCTCACTGTGAGTGAGTGTCCTTTATTTTTAAATGTTTTTATTGGCATTTATCATTTGTTTACATTTACATAATAAACAATTGATTAATAATGGCTAATATAAAAAAGAAGAAAAAAGAGAAGAAAAGAGGGGGGGGGAAAGTGGGAGAACAAACTATAAACAAACTTAACAACTAGTCTTCGATGCCACGTAGGTATGTTGGGGCACTGGGCCCGTTGTGTTTGGTCTGATGGGCTGCAGAAGTTCCCTGGTGATGAGTCAGCTGGGGGTGTCTGGTCTAATAGTTCTGGGGGGGCTCTCCTGCTGAGTGTCATAATTTGCCCATGGTCCGTTGGTGTTCAGGTGTGCTGTGATGGCTCAGGGGGCTTGTCGTCCGAAGGGTGGAACACATCCCATATTAAAGCTTTCCAGTCCTCATATGTTGTGCTTATGTCTCCTCCCACTCTGTCCGTTCCCTCTCCCGATATCACAGTCTCAGCTCCTGTTCAGAGCTCCAGTTCTTTGTACCACCTTTCAAATCGTGGGCCCTTTGGAGATTTCCAGGCTATGGCTATAGATCTTTTTTCCAGCACGCATACCAGGTCCATAAATTTCACTATGTGTCGTAGCTTGCTTATTCTTGGGTACGTACCCAGTAGGCATTCTTTTGGGGACCATTCGTAGCGCGTGACCCCTGCTCTTCTGCAGGGCTGTGCTGTTCTGGACCAGAAAGTTTGGATCTTCGAGCATTCCCAGAACATATGCATCATCCCTGCTCCCTCTGTGTTGCATCGGGGACATAGGGGAGTGTTGCTCTTACTAAATTTGGCTAGTTTTCCTGGTGTCATGTATGTTCTGTATAATACTTGTAGTTGGATTAGCCTGAATCTGCCGTTTCTCGACACCTCTCTGGGATACGTTAGGACTCTCTCCCATTCCTTTTCTTTGATGTCCACTCCCAGCTCCCCTTCCCACCTTGCTTTAAGGATTTCGCTTTTGGGGTTGGGCCTGTCTGCTAGTTGTTCATAGAGCCTGGACACAGGTTTCCATCCATCCCCCAGGTTGTATAGTAGCGTTAGCAGCGGGTCTGGTTCTGACTCGCCTGAATGCAACTTTGCGCTTTCTCTGACTCTTCTGTACCATAGGAATTGGCCTTTCGGTAGGCCCTCTTTCTCTACCATGGATTTGAATTCTCTGAAAGTGCCATCTTCATATGTGTCTCCCAAGTGTACATGCCATGTTTTTCCCATTTCCGCATTAGGGCTGGGTCCGTTTTTCTTGAACACACACCCGCTGCTATTGGTATATCTGCTGTGTAGGGGTGAATCCTTTTTGTGAATTTCATAGCCCTGGAGAACACCTTCTTGCCCAACTTTACCAGCATCGGGACTTCTCCCAGGCACCCCTCCGTGGCCCATAGTATTTCTTTCATGTTTGCCGGCGCTAAATATGCTTAAGTAGTTTGGTTTCAGATGTGCCCTCATCCGTTAGCCATTTGACCACGTGACTCAGCTGGGTGGCTAAAAAGTACCTTTCGAAGTCTGGGAGTTGGATTCCGCCTGCTGCATATGGTAATGTCAGTGTTCCGAGAGATATCTTGTGTCTGGTGTTGCCCCATAGCAGTTCCCTCATTAACTTTTCTAGCACCCGGAAGAAGGAGGCTGGGAGCACTATCATCTTGACCACTGCATCCCTGTCCATCACTGATAGTGGTAATGTAGACCAAAATTTCATTGATTTTCTAAGCCCATGTACTGCCACTAGGGTGTTACCCCCGGGCGTCTGCTCTGGTGTGTGCCATATATTGACTCCCAGGTAGCTAAAGGTGTGTCACTTCCACTGGATTCCCACCACCGGGAGTTCAGATTCGGCTTGTTCGGCTATGCTCCCCCCCCCCCCACGGGAATATGCTTGACTTTTCTTTGTTGAATGAGATCCCCGACACCCGGGCAAAGTTCTCTAGGACCTCTAGGATTGTTGGTAGATGGGGGTCTCGCAGATATAATAGGACATTGACCATCATTACAACCTTGGCGGAGGACCATGGTGCTATTAGCACCATGGTCCATGCCGCTAAGGTTACGATTCCGCCATGGTGGATGGTGGAATTACCGCCCCATTCCAAGGTGAGTGGGGCGGTAATTCCCCATTCACCATTTGCCCTTCCCCATTCCCATTTTTGCCCCCATAGGGCATAATGGGAATGGGGAAGGCGCTAATTACAGCACCGTAAATTACGGTGCCGTAATTAGCGCCAAAGTCCCTTTGCGGGTTGGATTTTTAATGCCTGCTAAAAGCAGGCGTTAAACACCAACCCGCAAAGGGACACTTGTAATCAGGCGTTAAGGGTTAACGGCGCCGACAGCGCCGTTAAACCCTTAACGCCTGAGTTGTAATGAGGGCCATTGTCTGCATATAGTGAGACTATGTGATATTCACTCCCAAGTCTGATGCCCGCGTCAATGAATTGTTTCCTCATATAAATGGCTAGTGCTTCTAGGCCCAAGATATAGAGCATCGGGGATAGGGGGCAGCCCTCCCTTGTGCCCCTTTGGATGTCCCATAGTGCTGACACCGCCCCCCCTGCCTTGACTCTGGCCACTGGGGATTGGTACAATATTTTTATCCATCTAATGAATGTTTCCCCCAGCCCAAACTGTCTCAGGACCTCTAGCAACCACTCCCAGAAAATGAAGTCAAAGGCTTTTGTGGTGTCCAGGGATACCACGGCATATGACTCATGTGTGTGTTCAGTTTGTGCCACTATGTGTTGCAGCCTGCGTAGGTTCATGGCTGTACTGCGGCCTGGTACAAACCCGTTCTGATCTTCGTGTATTAATGTGACTATCATTCTCGACACTTTTTGGGCTAGTGTGGTCGTCAGTATTTTTATGTCATAATTAAGCATGGCCAGTGGTCTGTATGAGCTGCATTCCTCCTTTGGTTTCCCAGGTTTGGAGATCGGCACTATCAACGTTTCCCTCATGCTTTTCGGGAGGGACCCTTTCTCGTATGATTCCCTGAATACTTCCAATAGAGTGGGGCCCAGTGCTTCAGCATATACTTTGTAAAACTCAGGTGGGCAGGCCATCGCTGCCTAGGGATTTGCTTGTGGCCAGCAATTTGATTGCTTCATTTATGTCCTCCACTGTTAGGTCCTCGGTTAGGGCAGTTCTCTGGGCTTCGTTTAGTGTTGGTAGGCCTATTTCCTCCAGGGTGTCTAGAATGTCTCCCTGTGGTGTCACTGTTGTGTGACTGTACAACTGGGAATAGAAGTGCCTGAAAGTCTCATTGATTTCCAATTGCAATGTGTGGGTCTCGCCGGTGGAAGCTCTGATTTCACTGATCAGAGATTTTGTGTGTTCCCTTTTGCAGAGCCAGGACAAGAGTCTACTCGGTTTATCACCTTCTGCGTGTGCCCGGGTGGTCTTGGTTATATAATCAACCTTGGCTAGTCTAGCCCATGCATTTTGGCAATCATTTCTAAGTGCAGCAAGCTCCTCCTCCGTTTCGCTCGTTTTGGGTGCGGTGGTTTCGAGCTGAGTTATCTGCTTTTCACCAGTTTCTAGTTCCTTCCTCGCCTTATGCCACCAGCGCTAGCTATGGCCTCCCCCTGACAACCACTTTCAGTGTCTCCCATATCGTGTCCCATTCATCAACGCTGCCCACATTAACATCTAAATATTCTTGTATTTTGTCCCGGAGTCCTTCTCAGAATGCACCATCTGTGAGTGCTTCTGTTTGCATCCTCCATAGCGGTATGGGTGGTTTGGGTCCTCGCTTTTTCCATTCTCATGGGAGTAGTGGGGAGTGGTCAGATATTGTTCGTCCCAGGTAGGATGCTAACTCCACTTGGGGCAAGTGCTGTTTGTCTACCAGCAAGTAGTCAATCCTGGTCTAGAGTGAGTGGGGGATGAGAAGTATGAGTATTCTCGCCAGACTTCAGCCAGGTTCAGGTTCTCTATTACCTTGTCCAGTGGGTACTGGTCAGGGACTGTTGGCACCTCCAGGGGGTTAGATCTGTCCAGCATATAGTCTTGTGTGGAATTAAAGTCCCCTCCCCATATGAAAAAACCTCCATGGTAAGGTGCCAATTTGGCGCTGAGCTTGGCCAAATAAGTTGAGACACCGTTGTTGGGGAGGTAGGAGTTGATGATACATATTTCCAATTGTTCGATGCTGCCTCTCAGTATCAGGTGCCTGCCTTCATTATCCACCTCCTTCGATAATAGTTTGAATGGAGTAGCACTGTCGATCCAGGTGTACACTCCACGCGCATACTTGGAGTAGGCCGCGCCGAAGCAAAGCCCTCCCCATCTCTCAGCCACTTTAGCGGTGTCTTCAGCTGTTAGGTGTGTTTCCTGCAGGAGTGCATTGGAGACATGTTTTCGTTTCAGGTATGATTTGATTCTGTTTCTTCTCATGTAGGAGCCCATCCCCCTGACGTTCCATGTCATCACCTTGATATTAGCCGCCATCTTTGTGTTGTGTTATCCAGTTCAAAAGTTCTGCTGCCCATTGGTCCTGTGTAAGCATCGTGGCAAAGACTAAAAAACGTGTAAAACAATAACTTAAGGAACTTAACCAACTGCACCCAGCAGTTGCGCCCTGTGGGCAAAGCTCATACGCCCCCGCCACTGATTGACCTTTCCAGGCCATCTCTGGTGGGTTGTGATGCAACAGCAACAGGCCTGTATCAGTCTTTTCGCGGGGTCGTGCCATCTTGCCTGGGTCAGGCGGTGAGGCAGGCTTACCATCTTTTAACGAAAACATTGGCTAATGCAATTGCTCTATGTAGATGAGTTGCTCCAGTGGGGGACCGCAGGTCAGTGGTTGGATCCTGCGTCTGTTTCTTCATCCTATGCCATGTTGTTGTGCTCAAGCCACATGTTTGCCGCTGCTGAGGTCTCAAGGAAGATGGCCTGCCCTCTGTGTATGATCTTAAGTCTCGACGGGTAAAGCAACATGTATTTGAGGTTCAGCTGGTGCAGCCTGGCCTTTATTGGTATGAAAGAGTTTCTTGCCCTTTGGACCACCGGGGTGTAATCTGGATATATCGTGATCTTTACATTGTCCCTGTTTATTGCTCCTCCTTCAAGTGAGTGGCATAATATGACTTCCCTATCTTGGAAGTTGAGGATCCTAGCTATAATCGGCCGTGGGTAGGATCCAGGTGGAGGCTTTTTCTGAAGGGCCCTGTGTGCCCTTCCAACAGCAAATCCTTGTGAGAGTCGACCGGCCCCTATCTCCTGTTTGTGGGGTTGAGGCCCTCATTACCCTCTGGAACACCAACAGGCGGACATTGTTGTGTCTGGATCTCCCTTCTTCGTCCTCGGCTCTTTCTTCTAGTATTTTGTTGCGCCTTTCCAGCACCTCCACCCTCACTTGCAAATCTTTCAGCGCTGTGGATGTCACTTGCTACTATGATTCCATGGCCATGATGCGCTCTGCGAGATTGCGCATGTCTTGACGCATTAGCTACATGTCCGATTTCACTTCCTCAATCTTGGTGTCAATGAAGGAACGAAGCCCTGATATCGCTTCTAGTATCTGTTCATTGTTGGTGTGTTCCTCTGGTGCTTGTTGAATTGGTTCCGTCCCTTTGGTTTCCTGCCTTTGTTCTTTTGGTCTGGCTGCGGCAAATGATTCCATGATGTTAGCTCTGCCTTTCCCTTTGGAAGGGGACATGTCCTGGCCTTGTGAGTTTGAGGTGTGACAAGTCGGGTCAAAAGGCTACGCTAGGCCCTTAGCGTTTGGGTCAGCATGTGCGTGTGCTTCTGTGATAGCTACTCGATGTTTGCCTGACTTGGCCTTCTTCTTGAGCGGTTGCCAGTTTCCTTATGTTGCGATGTCCCCCAAGTGGTCTGTGGGTGAGGGTGGTCAACAGCTTTTGTTCTCCGTGTTGTGCCAGCAGCTGAGGCGGCGATGCTGGCAACCTGTATAGCTTTGTTTTTTGAGTCTGTTCCCTCTTCTTCAGTGACTAGTATTGCACCACTTGTAGTATAGGAACGGCTAGTTCATTTTTTGTCTCTGCCTGTCTCTCCGGGTGGAGGTTTGCCCTATCAGGGCGATGTAGCTCCTAGTTCGGTGGCACTGTGCGCGGGTTGTTGGGCTGGAGATTGTAGACGTGTTCTGGGCCAGTTGGTGCTGGTGCACGCTTATCAGTGTAGGTTAAGCACCAGTTATGGTGGGCAGTTGGTGCTGCCACTCTGTGTGGGCTGCTAATAGTATTTGTTGTTGTAAGTTTCGTTTTGTGTTATGGGTGCCTCCACCTGCTTCGGGTTGCTTCTTGCTCTCCTTGCGGCGCTGTGTTAAGTGTGCTAGTCCAGCATTCGGCGCTCGCCTTTGTGGAGGTGCGCCTTGTATGTGTGGTGCTTTTGATGAATTGCTGCATCTAGTGTGTGGGGGCAACGCACCTCTGACTCAACCACAGTTGGGGGCTTTTTTCTTTTGCGCCCTGGGTTTCCTGGTACACTTCAGGCGGGCCCCGAGGGCTTTGTATGTGGGTGACCCCTCATCTTCACCCCCAGAGGGCTTTAATCACAGCCCCTGGGCCGTGCTTTGGGGTGTTCATTGTTCTGGGCCTTCCCCTTACCCTTTCCCGGCCCCTTCTCACCTTGGATCTACTCCCTCGGAGTGCGCCTTGGTACCTCTTGATCCAGCCTCTCCTCTGCTCTCCGGCCGGTTGCCTCACCGCGGTCGCCTTTGCCGCCTTCCGTCCGAGCTTAGTGGCTTCGTCTGCTCGCTGCTGCTCTTCTTCCTGCGTCGCCAGGGTGCCTCATTACCCTCCGTCCGATGGGTCTCCGCTTGAAGTCCTTGCGGTCCTCCTTAGCATCCGGTGTCGCTTTTTGGCTTCAGAGCTTCTCCCCAGCAATGTCCAGCCGATCTCGCCCAAACGTTGTCACACCGCCTCCTCTTGCGCGGTCCAGCCGTTTCGCCCGGCCTCCTTATTCTTGCACTGCAGTCTGCTTTACAAGGTGGGTTTCATCGAGCCTGGATTCCGTTGCGTTAATGCCTAGCTCGGGCAGTGCACCCCTGTCTCGTGCTGTTATCGCCCACGGGCCCCTGCACTGTCCGGCATCTTGGCTGGTCCCTGGCCCGACTTTGTTCGCTTGGTGGGCAGGTATGCAATGTCTGATTCGGCTCGGCTTTGCTGAAGGATATGCTGTGGCGGTTCCCCCAAAAAAGCACTCGCTAGTTGCGTTTATTTATTTGCTTTAGCTGAAGTTCATAAGGATCTTTGTAGGATTGAGACGGGGAACTCCGTCCCGACACGTCTCTACATCGCGTGCTCAGGCCATGCCCCCGTGAGTGACTGTCATGTATCGGCACTCCTGGAAGCACTGGGATCAATGGAGAGGCCAACATTGATTGTTCCCTCACGTCTTCGTGTGCGCTTATCCAGGTCTAGTGTTTTATTTTCGCTATGCAAATTGGTGCATTTAACCACTTTGGCTCTGCCCTCTCCTCACATTGCAACTTTGATTCTGCTTTGGGTTTCAACACTGTAAGTCTTTTCTTAGGCGCTCCTTCTGTGATTTTCTCCTGTTGGCCTCCTTCAGCCTGCCTGTCTCCCGGCTGGTCTCATCTCTGTTCATTCCTCCTTTTCTAGATTCCTAGCGCTACTTGCTGTTGTTCTGGCCTTTCTCCACTTCCTGTTCTCCTGCTCCTTCTGGTTTTTCACTGTTGTTGTCCTCTCCCCAGTTGTTCCCTTCCCCCGTCTCCCTGGGCTCTCTGAATTTCCATTGGATCCTTTCTGCCTTACCTGGAAACACACTAACGTTTATCTGTTGGGTATCACAGCTAAACCTTACTCTACTTCCTGACTAAACATCATCCTTCACAAGACCGCACAGAGTCCTCAACATCTTTTGGGTTTCTTTCCGCCTACAGGCTTTTTCCCCAAATACAGGCTGATCCCGGGGATTCAGCGATTCTTTCCAGCGGATCCCATTTCTAGGAAATTGTGGCGACCTCCCGGAACAGACCCTATCTCTTCAAGAAGAAGGGGCCCCCCAAAGAAGCACCAAGGACAAGACTACGGAAGATTCCAGACAATCTGACTTTACCTCTTCCTCAGGTGAGAGTGAAGAGGAACTTAGTACCACACCTGGCAGTGACACCCCTCTTGGTAACAAGGACTTCCATTCCTACAAGGTACGCCATATGAAGAAGACTCTCTCTGCATATATGGGAATAGAAGAGACTGATGTAACTTCTGTTTTGCATCCAACAAATACTGACATTGCTTTATATCATTGGCACAAGGTAATGCTGGAATCCCCTTGAACTCAGCAACTGACGAAAAGTAACACACCCCTTTGAAGTACGGCAGTGAGAATAAAGGGACACAGAACTTTGAATGGAGAAGGAAGTATCCTACGCAGAGGCGAGACTCTGACATGCAGACATCCTGGAGGGGTGAGCCACGCTATGCTGTGGAGCCAACGGTAGCGTGGAGAGACACAGAGAGAAGGCACAGAGGTCAAAAGACAGGTGCAGAAAAAGGCGATACAGTCTAATAGGAGACAGGGACAGAGGTCCCGTCTTACCTGGTGGCATGACCATGCTGCAGCCGTGGTGGGTCTGGGACCCGTGAACCGATGCAGAGACCAGGAAAGAACAGAGGAAGGAATACTCTGCTTGGACTGCGAGGACTGTGGATACTCTAGAGTCGAACCAAATCAGAGAATCTGGCACTTACATTCCTGCAATGCTGAAGAGATGAGCAAAAGGCAATATTGTCACGGCTCGCTCCCTTCTCTCCCGTTCCCGTCACTTGGGGGCATGTTTTGGGGTTTATTCCCTACTGGACATTTCCTCCGAACCTTATGCTACAGTGCTGTGATGAATTGGGAGCGCTAAAACCTTATTTTCCAAGTTACTTCCCTTCCGGATCCATTCCAGGTGTTTGACAGCCAGCATGCTACTTTAATCTAATGACTATGCTTCCCAGAATGCCTGGCTCACTGCTTCACCTCCTCCCTTGCAGGACAAGGTTGGGTGGAGGATAGGCAACACCTGCGGCTGCAGGTGCAGCAGGCGGCACACCTGAGGGGTGAGCTTGTTAAGCAGCTTTAAAAGCCTCAGTTTGCTTCAGTCCAGCGCTGATCATTGTTGCAGTGTTCCTGTTGTGACTGGTCCCTTGTTCCTAGCTTTTGTGCCTAGTTCCTGTTTCTTGTTCCTCTGCCCTGGATTTCGGATTTATGTTCTGAATTGATTTCTGCTTTCTGGATTTCCCTTTCTGTCTTCCTCTGTCTGCAGGCAGCCTTTCTCTGTGCTTTACCCTTTGATGCTGCCCAATTTGCCAGTGTTCTCTGTTTCTTTGATGCTGTCCTTTGCTACTGAAAAACTTGATGCATTAGTCTTTTCCTTTATAGATTTAGCTTCCTGCCTTTTCTCCTTGAATGGGTGGGAAAGGTTTCCTTTTGTGATATCATTTTCCCTGCTCCTGATCCTTACTTTCTATTGGGATCCATTCCATGTTTTCCATTGCACTTCTGCATTTATTTCCCATTGATTATTAAGTGTGTGGTGCTGTTGTAACTAGTCCCTGTGTGAATGCCTTTTGTTTTCCTCACTATTCTATAATCACAATTCCTACTTGCCCCTTGACTTGGGTCTTATGTATTTAGTTATCCTCCACCCATTGCTGTTATAGCCTTCTGGGTCCCTGTTTGATCAACTGGGTTCGTGGGTTTACTGACATTCAAGTGGTCTTTCCGGTCCTCGTGAGTACTGTTTCTAAGTTCCTTATTCAGTATCATCCAGAGTGTCAGCTCACAGATCCTGTCCTTGCTTGCCCTCTACGTGGGCTTAGCGCTGTCAGTATCTGTAATAGCATAGTGGGTAAGGAGTTTGCCGACTTTCCTTTCAGTCATAAGGAGGTTCTAAGTGTTTACCCCACATCCCTTTTCATATATTGGTATTATTGTTTCACTCTATTCGCACTCCTGGGTTTTAGTATGCACAAGCCTTGGGTATTGTATGCACGTTGTTAGATTCAAAGTTGTTCACTGTGCGATTCCGTGCACATTTCCCTTGCCATATTCATTGCCTTCTTCCTTTCTTAACAAATATCCCTGCTTGGATGCCATTCCGCTGGAGCACACGCTAAGGCAGAGAAGTTACCAGGGTTGCATAGCTTGCGGGGAGGTGAACGGAACCAAGAAAAGAGAAAGAAACTGACAAGGAGGGTTATGGGAGCTGTGGAAACCTGAGAATTGAATATTGGCATGAAGCCAAAGAGCCTTGCGAGCCCTCAAGAAACCAGTAACATGTGTCAATCTAAAACTGACAAGGAGGGTTACTGGAGCCCTAGATCCCTGAGTGTTGAATATTGGCAAAGAGCACAGATACAGCCACTAAGGTTAAAGAAATATGAAAGCTGGATGGACCTTGAGAACGCTCGAGTGACATTTGTCAAACCATAAGGATAAGGGAACCTGGAGGGTTCAGTCAATTTGTTCGAAATACAAACCCAATAGAGAGAAACTGGACAAGTTGGTGGACAAGGAACAAGGGAAGCATTCCTCCACGTAAAGAAGTTGACACAATTGATTTATCTAGAGACATGCCAAGGTGGTGGACAAGGACCAAGAGAAGCATTCCTCCAGGTAACACAGTTGACACATTTGATCTATCTAGCGACTGGCCAAGGTGGTGGAAAAGGAATAAAGGGAATATTCCTTCTCATAAAGAACTTAAAACATTGGATTCATACAGAGACTTGGGAAGGTGGTGGATAAAGGAATAAGGAAATCATTCCTCCATGTAAAGAACTTAACATCTTTAGTTTATATACAGACTTGCAACTCTTTCTGAAGAACCTAAAGGGAGAGAGGAAGCCATTTATTTTCTGAACTATGTTTATTTGAACTGGGAACCATCTCCTGAGAGGGATCCAAAGAATATTGGCCGGACAAAGGCTGAGCTTAGAGGTTATTGCTTTGACTTATTTTTTTATTGTTTGTGAGGAATTCGACCATCCGCATGGTGTGCATGCGCTCGCCTGAGTTTTTTTGAAATGTTTAATTAAATGGAATGATGGCAGACGGACCTCATGAAAATGTGTGGGGCAAATCCACACACATTGTCCTATGCTCACACCACGACAAAGCATAGACCTGTCTACTCTGGGCTTGACAACACCTACAGGCACAGTCTTCACCTGTCATTTAGTTGTAATGTTACACCCAGGAAGGGAGAAGACCAACCTTCCCCCTGCCATGGTGAGCTTGATTAACTGACAAAGGCTACATGGAAATGGCCTGCTCTTTTGTTAGGCCTTGCAGCTGGTGGCAGCCATTATCATACCAACAGGGGGTATTTTAAACAGGCCCACACACGGTTTGGCTGCATAGGATAACAAAGGAGACAGGAAGCCTCTCAGTATCAATGGCATTGAACTGTCATGTCTCAGTCTGTTGCTACAGTAGGCCACCCGTCTAGGGGGACCCCATTCATTAGTTATGAAAATGTGGTTTGAAGGAGCCGGAGAGTCTGGTCTCTCAGCAGCTTCAAGAGAGACCTTCTGCTTTAACAGGAACCACACAGGTTGGTCAATTATGCAGAGAGACTCTTTGAACACAACAGACAGGAAGATGAGTGGGAATTAGTAGCACATGGGAGTGAGCCCAGAGATCTTTCTGTTGAGAGAAGGGTTCTGCCATATTCGTTATGGAGCACTCCTTGTTCCTGTTTTCACCCCTTTACCTTTCCAGTTGCAAAGCACTCTGGTTATGACCTCACGGATACAGACGATTGTTAGTAGGGACCCCAGCATTGGTTCACTAATGTAGGCTGAGCCTACACCAATTACAGTGGCCCACTTGGCTTTAAAAAGTGTGCCAGATCCCTGCTTTAAGGAGATCACCTGAAGACTCCACAAGAAGTAAGAAAGAAAAACTCAACCTTGGACCATGACTGAAGGTTCAGTCTGCCTTATATCTTTCCTCCCCTAAACTTCTCCCAGGGAACAGAGGGAGAAAAGAACTCAGTGGACCCTCCAGCCTCTCCAGAACATGTAATCAGCCAGCACACAACATGCCCTGCTAGGCTCTGCAGCAAGCTTCCTGGTTAGGGAGTGCCAGAAGGTCCTTGAACCTACAACCAAGGACAAGGCAGCTGCCTGCAACACAATCCAGAGCTTTGGGCTGTCCACCTTAAAGGACAACACGAGCCCATTGAAGAAGCTGGGAGAAGTGCCTCGACAAGCATGTACCGCAGTACACCCTAAAGGGCATTTTCGAGCCAGTCGAGTTCCTCGATCAGCAACTGACTGCAGTGCTGAACATTGTCAAGCTGCAATCGCTTCAAGACATCCGAGACATCTGGACCAGTGCTTCAGAACCGCTGAACAGCACTGACACTACAATTCTTGATCCTGAGCCACTGTGCAGGCCTGCTCTGCTCACCAAACTGTCTTGCTGCCTGATACCTGCAGCTGAATCCTGTTTTGAACTCTTTCATAGAAGCTTGCAAAGCCTCCTGAAGCCAACTGGACCCTGTTGAGCACCAAGAACACTAACACAAAAAGGTACATTGTGGTTCTGTCCCCTTGGGCATCTCAAGAAGGCCCATAGATGCATTTTAATACCCCTTTTGTCCTTTCATCCGAAGCCAAGAAGCCTTAACAAACTGTTGTGGTTATTAACCGTACCAACCACCCTCCTGTCAGTATCCAGAGTGCATCCCTTTTTCCTTCATAGAAACTGTCTATCTCTTCATTACTTTACAGGGTGGGTTGTAGTAGTAATGTTATTGGATTGTCTGATGTCATAATAATAAAGTAGATATTTGTATACAACCTTGACTGGACACTCCTTTTATCATTGAGTAATAATTGTATTTTTGCTTTGTTGCAATTGACCAACTATCCACAACCTTTAGAGGGCATGAGCCTGCTGTCCCATCCATGTTGCCATAATTGGACAAGGAGGTTTATAATTTTAATTGTATGTGTGTTTAATCCAATCTGATCAGATCCATTCTGGTGCATTAGTGGCGTGGGGCTGATTGATGGTTTAGAAACCGATATTCACTCCTGGACCACTTGTACCCCAGAATTTGATTAGTCACATTGTTTATCCACAGTGGTAGGGACAGGTAGTGATCTAGTTTGGACTGAGGACTACTTTTGATTTTGACAACAGATGAGCACCCTTAGCTTAGTTTTGTAGGTCGGGAAAACCCACATTAGCAGTAGGGGTATATATGCATTTTCCTTTTTAGTTTAATAAATAACCTTGAAATTGTCATCCTTGAGTCTAAATCCTTCATCTGGTTTGCCACACCTGCCAAGAGCTCACTGTTGGTAAAACCTTTTATGAAAGAGACAAACAAAAACGCATTACTCCATTAAGGGAGTCATCATGCTGAACATGTCAATGGAAACATTCAGTTTTGCTAGTTTTTAAGGCTTAAGTGCAACATCAGTACAAAGTATGCATTTAAGTAGAGGCAGATAAGTTATCTACTAGGTTGGGAGCACATGGATTTCCACCTAAACTTGCCAATAACTCAGCCAAAAGATCTTATAATAACAGAAGCCCTACTTGAATAAAATCAAAAGGACAATTCTGATGATTTGTTGGATTTTGCCAGCACCTTCAGCAATTTATCATGTAAAATCGAACAGATTATTCATGACACCTGAAGGAAACTGCTCCCTAAAACACTGCCTTGTCCAATCTTGTACTTTAAAGGGAGTATGAATATTAGAAATATGATCATTAGGAATGATATCACTAAAAACACCAACACCAAGAGTAAACAAAGTACAATGTGGAAGCACGCAGGAGGTGATTAACAGAAAACGGCTGAACTTGGAACAAAAACTTATTTTTTAGACCAAAAGTCATATCATGGGTCTTAATGACAATGTTGAGCAGCAAAATGTCACACAATGATTGGATTTTGTAGTAGCAGCTCCTTCGTCAATGGCTCAGTTTCAAATGGACAGGGGTCTGGAGGTACTTTTTTTATGTTAACACTGGGGATTTCTTAGACATCTATCATGTTTTTAGAATTGTTAAAGACCTATAAATCGTCATGTAATTTGGTATCATGTACAAGATGATGGGAATATGGGACTCATTGTAACTAGTCACCATTCCTTTTTGATGTTGTACATACTCTGATGTTTCATTGCTGTATACCAATATAGGAAACATGAGTAATAAGTTCCTTTTGTGAACCCTTAGTGTAACAGCAGACATTTGGGATGATGAGCGGTTCGTATACATTTCCCTTTTCCGATTTACGCATGCCTTCATCCCCGGTTCTACGCAAATATGTCACTAAGTTAGGCAACGTAGGATATATGACCATTTTGGGATCAGGCTCACAATGTTTGTTGAAATTTGCTTACATGAGTGCTGAACGGTGCAGTCACTTCGCAATTGCCCAAGTAAGAATTTGAGGGAATTTTTTCGACAATGTGGATATGGGAGGTTTCTGAAAGATGAGACTGTAGTGAGATATTCCCTTGATTGTTCTCTATCTGGACCAGAGGTTAACTTAATACAAGGTGATTAAAGTGGACCTTGGATTTTACGTCAACTATGACATATCATTTAAGTGCAAAGATAGTTAAGCATGTTTCAGTTTTTGGTAGAACTCAGATCAATGAGTCAGAGATTTGGGAAAAATTGAATGGTATAACTTTATGGGCTCCCTTTATAGACTAACCAGTTGTGTGGCAATTGATTGAACAGAACCACATTTGCCATTAAGATGTGAATCGAACATTAATCGTTGAGGGTGACCATAGATTATCCTTCCAGGTACATGTTGTACATTTGATGGTGCTCAGTAAGGGGGAAGTAATTTGAGAAATACATTTTTTTAAATATAAACAAAGCTTGTCAGGCTCTATTTTTACAGTGAAACTATGTAGAATCACAGAGGTTTATGATTTCAGTACACAGTTTGGAATTGAAGAACTCCACGTATACAGAAACGACTTACATGTTGAACAATTTAGCCCCTGAGAAATGTCCAGCATTAGATGGCTCTGTCAGAACCGAAACATGTAGGGCAAATATGAGTGTTGAGATTTGTATGTTTACATGACTACACTCTGAAGTGACCATCCAATAATAATAACACAGTCCTCGTAGTGTCTTGTCAAATTAAAAGGGCCTATACTAAAAAAATAAAACTACTGGCAATCCTTACCTCTAAATACAAATAGTGTGGAAAACAATGTTATGAAAAAAATGTAGTGTTCACAAAATATGTTTCAGGATGTTCAGGCCATTGGCCTCCGTTCCCCACACTTTCTGCACAGGACAAGCGGTACAGTTGAACTTTAGCACAGTCTCTGGCTTCTCTAGCATGAGGATACAGTTTAATCATCAGCATCAGGGCCTTCTGTGCCCAAATCTTTTGCCTTTCAAAGTCTCTTGATTCAGAGGGCCTGATGCAATGAATAAACCATAAGTTCCTTTTTCACAAATACTCAATTTCTCAGGTGATTCACTATTCGCCACAGATCCCCCTCAGCCAGGCTCATATCCTTTCACCACAATGTTCATACTTTGTTGAAGTGATTGCATATAGGATGCTCTTTTTTGGGTGACTCACGGTTCACCCAGAATCCTCCTCATTCGGGCTCCCTTTTTCGGACCCCCCTCAGTCACGCTCAGATTCCTTTTTGTTACTTTACACAAACTTGCTTTAACCAAAAATTGTTAGCTGATCTCCCTCCGCTGGGCTCGGACCAACTTCATGTATGATTTCAACAACTATCGAAGACTTTCGAATGTGCACAGGGTTTTGATTGACCCCTTGCAGGACCACTTCGATTTTACAATTTGTTATCACTAATTTCTCATTTGCCACCTTTCAGCTGGATACCTAACAGAGACCTTCAAATAAACACCCACGTGGTGCCGAACAACTCTGCCTACGGTATCTTATCTTAGCTTCAAAGTTCAATCACTCATCCGCTGTTTAATTGTATTTGCGCTGCTCGCCACATATGTTTCATACACTGTTCTGTTCAGTTGAGATTATACAATGTTGCTGCTTGCAACCTTGGCTTCAACAAAGACTGGTCTGATATCAGTCTCCCTAACTCACTGGCTGTGCTGACTTCACTGGCGTTGCTTTGCGGTAGGAGCCAAGGACAGTTCTGTGGCGGCGAACAATTCTTCCTGCCTTGACTATCAACGCGGGAGAGCCCCGGGTACCTCCGACACAAAATGCAGCATTCTTCAGCCTTGATTTCTGGTCTTACGTTTCCTATTCTCAAAGGCTTTTGAAAGTAATGGTCTTTCGGTGAAAAGGTCAAGGGCACTTTCCTTCTTGAAATCCTCTTTGGTTGTGCAATCTTTCTCCTTGTAGTAAACTGCTGTACAGGAGGGCG
Source organism: Ambystoma mexicanum (assembly GCF_040938575.1). Lineage (NCBI taxonomy): Eukaryota > Metazoa > Chordata > Amphibia > Caudata > Ambystomatidae > Ambystoma > Ambystoma mexicanum. Next base: position 759,592,215 of record NC_090939.1, read on the forward strand.
GAGTGACCTCTGACGGGCCCATGGGATCAGAGCTCACCCTCGAGTACTTTAAGACGAGATAGCTGCACCTTGAGGTGGATGAAGTGCGGGATTCTCTTACTCCAACACAAATCAAAAAGGACAACTCAATGGTTTGGCAAAGGGAAGTCCGTTTAATGACAAGTACAAAAAACGGGGAAACATTAGGAAATCATCAGTGATGTAATCGCCCATCTCGCTTCAACTTCCACAATCTTCATTCAAACAGCAGTTTTTATAGGCAAAATTCGTCATTATTGACGTGCAACACTTGAAAGTTTGTCATACAAATCTATTGGTTGGAAAAGGTAACTTAAGTATAGGTACTATAACTGTAAATGGTAACGGGGTGTGAGGATTGGATAACTCTTATCGGGTGGGCGTCTATGCCCATCCCTTGACATCACTCATGTTAGACATCACTAAAAGTACAACGTCTCATTGGTTCTACTAGCTATAGGACCCTTGATTATTTGGTCTATTGTGATTGGGTCGGTTACACACCTGGGCATAAATCTCCACTTTAATTAGCAGCATGCAGAATGATCACCCAGATGCGGTATGCCCCAAGATTCACCCTGCCTCCCTTCCACCAATCAGTACTTTAGGGCTATGTGTCAATTAGTTGGCAGAGGATGGCCTCGAAACTGTAGCTTCTTATCAGGAGAAGTTATGGCATCCTCTGGTTTTGGATGACATCAGACATTGGTACTTCTTCGTGCTTGGCTGGTCACGTGTCAGTACACCATGAAACTGCTTCATTTTCCCTCTATTCGCATATTTGATTCTTCCTTTAGCCTTGCCACCTGCCTGGGCCTCCTTATCTCGACCTTCACGAGGTAGGCTGCTATGCTCTGAAGTTTCGTTTCTTCGAAGTTGCCGCTCTCCTCCCGTCCGTTGGTTGACCTCAAATTCCCATGCATGAGCTGCTTCTTACTAAGTTTTGATTCCTCTCTTCCGTCTGGCTTTGTGCTGTTATATGAATCCTGGCCTGTTTGACCACTATCATCCTGGGCTTAATTCTGCTTTGTAAAATGGATTTGCACTTCTATAATGTGCTTCTTTGAGGTAGATATATAGTTGGCGCTTGCCGCTCCAGTCTTCTACTAAGCATAGCAAGCTGAACTGTTTCCTTGGCTTCTTGCGTTCCAAACCTATTTACAGGCATTAGCCAGTTGCGTATCTTCATCCTGTTTTATGGTTATGTTTCTTTTTAGTTCAGCATCGTTTCTCCTTTTAAGTCCATTACATCATTAGTCCTTATATTTCGTCTTTGCGTGTCATCTTTTGATTGTTGTTTCGTTCATCCGAACATCTGTCCGGGCCCTTGTGCCATCATCATTCGCCTTCGATAAAGGCCCTTTGGGTCTCTTCTGGGACAGTATGTAAGTAGTCTTCATTTGGTGTCAGCTGCTGGTATGGTTGTCTCAAGGGGTACCATGCTGCCCATGGTTGTCTGGTTATTGGCACTTCAACAGGTATAGCTCTACTGATGGGCAATGGGCAGAGCCCTAGTGCTGCTCTTTGTTGGTTTATCTGCACCTCATACGTCACATATCTCGGCGAGTATGTTCCTGGTATTTCAAAATGGGTGGCTAGAGGGCATGCCATGTCTTGGACCTCCTCTACACTCCCCCCTCTGGTCGGTTCATCGACCACTTCTTCTTTCTCCTTTGGATCCGTCTTACTTGGTTCTTCTGTATCCACTTCTTCGTCGTCTGGGTGTGTACATGATGGTGTGAATGTGTGTTTCTTTGGAGTCTATATTTTTATCACTCCTTTCAAACTTCCTGCTGTTTTTACCTGTTCGTCTTTGTTCCAAGTCATTAGCTGGTACTGTCCATTTGGACTGCAATAGATCCACTTTCCTTCATAATTTCTACGTTTTCTGGGATACACAAATTTTGTTCCTTCTGGCACATATTCGCTGGCCTTCACAAAGTCTCTTATTTCTTCATCAGGCAGGTCTCTGGGCTTGCATCCTGGTTTGACATCGATCATGATCTTCATCCGTATGGCTTTCTTTGCAGTTTTCTGGCATTGCGAGATGATTATCTTGATAACACACACTCCTAATAGTATCATTAATAGCAGGGCTCCCAGAAGCTTGAATATGTCTGCCATCCATTGTGGGACCCATGAGAACAGCGTTCCAAACCAACTGTCATCATCTACTTCGTCAGTTTCATCGATCATCTGGTTCTGTAGCTTTGTTAGCATCTCTATGGCTTCTGTCAAGGTTCTGTTTTCCTCGTCGTGAGAAGGTATAAATGTGCAACATGATTCTCCGATTTTTCCACAAACTCCTCCATCCATCGCTGTGATCATGTCAAGTACATATCTGTCCTGTAGAGTCATCAACCGGATTGCTCTTAATTCTTCCTTAATCGCTTTGAATCCTTTTATCGTAGTGTTGATGGTCTGCAATAACTCCCACCTGGTTATCTGCAACCATTTGGTATTTACACCAACTTGGATTCTTAGCATGAGGATCGTTGTGAACACTGATGAGGTGAGGCTGAAAAGCTTGTGTTCACACAGGATTGCATGGAAAAAATCTTCAGATTTAGCAGAAAAGTAATTCTCCTTTTTCATTCGGGTCAACAGTTCCACAGATCTCCTTTTCCTCAGGTGGGTGTCTGCTTTCGGGAAACTGTCAATATTCAGGTCACTTTTTGGGATCACTAGTGCTGGAACGTGGACATTCACTATTGTGCATATGCCTCCCCAGTCTTTTGGCAGTCTGATGTATGCTTTGGATCCACGTGCCCAGTAATGATCCATAATTACTACAGTTCCGTGAGTCATTCCTGGAGCTTCAAAAATGTGTCTGCAGTTCTGATTCTCTCCCATCTTCCTCATGCCATTGTTCCTGAAGCACAATTTTGGGTTTTCCAGCGGCACTATCTGCAAGGGTCCTCCTCTGTCTTCGACCTATGTCAGTAATTTTGTGAGTTTCAGCCATAAAGGTTTACACAATCTCTGTGAGTTTTCTATTGCTTCCTTGCAGGCTCTGAGGACGATCCATACTCGGCATATCACCACTCCTTCTTCCCATCTGTTTGGTGAAAGCACTGTTCCCCAAATCTGCATCTGGCCTCTGTTCTTCCAAATTTGGGCTTCTTCAGGAGTTTTTCCTTGGACGTTTAGTCTTGAGTTAATTTCCCATGTTATTCCTGCTCCTTTTACTTCAGGCTTTTCATACCTGACCACGTGATTCCTAGTATGAGCTCTATTTCTTGTCTTAATGTCCTGGACGTAGTCATCTTCATCGGGGTGACCCGTTTCAGTTGCCCATATCAATGAGGCATCCCTTCCCATAAACTGTCCTCTGGTGTTGCACATTGCTACGTGTGACAAACAGTGTGCTGTCGGGACATCAATTTCTACAGCCACGAAGATCTTGGATTTCCCCATGCTGTACGGTAGAAGTGCACAAACGAAGCAGTCTCCTTCTGATTTCTTCTTCTGACTTTTTTCATGTGCTCGTACCAAATGTTGTTTCCTAGCTGTGCTATGCTGTCCAGATAATCGTTCAGTTCACTGTTATCTTCATAAAGGCTATTCTTGATCCTTAGTGTCCTCCTGTAATTAGCTATAACTGCATCTCTAAGCGCGTCTGTGTGACTTTTCCTTGCTGGAGGACTCTCGGGCATTCTGGTCCATGGAGCAGGTTTCTTTATCTGCATTGATGAGGCAAGTGGAGGTTTGGCAGTTCTCTCCTTCTCTTCTTGCATTCTTTTTCTGCCGTCTAAAGTGCCTTTATCAACCACCAGCCTGTCACCGGCCCAGTGTATGGCTGCATCGTGGGCCTGGTACTTGTTCCTTGTGTTGGAACTTGTGTGCTGGGCAATACAGTCTCTGCGGCTTTATTTTTCAGTTCCTCATGCCGCTTCTTCGTTTTGGCTATACATGGGAATAAATGATCTATTAACACTTGTGTCCTTGCAGTGAATTCTCCTGCAGCCGCTTCTATCTTCTTAAGGGCTTTTGTTAAATCTTTTTTTGTTGGCCTTTCTCTCGGTTCTGTTCAGTCTCTCTCATTATTTTCTGGAACTGATTGTTCGGTAGACAGTCTCATGCACTCTGTTGCCTTTGCTTGAGGTTCTGTGGCCATTGACACATGCCCTGGTTCGTGTGCATTCAGTGTGTATGTGCGTGCAGTTATCAGTGCTATGTTTTCATTCATTCCATGCTGACCCTGTTTCCAGCTTTTCTCTTCATTCGTTACCTCAAGTGTTTATGTGTCACTGCTAACTACATTCATTCTCAGGTCATTTACCATAACATCAGATTTTCTCGGGACTGGAATTACTATATAGGGTTTTGGTGCTTTTGTAGGATTTATGCGCACACCATCAGGTGGGTGCACTAAAATTGGAATGCTTAGTGCACCAAGAACAAATGCAGTTCTGATCGTAAATGACAGTAATATAATGATACACACAATGCATAAATACATGATAGTACGGTAGGTCAGACGGCAGCATTTCCTTCCAGAGAAGTGAGAGTGCCTCTCTGCTTGTAGGAAGACCAGGTTACTGTTCTGGGCCCACATTTCAATTATTTATTCAATGTCAATGTTATTGTATTCCCCAAATTCGATATTGTTTCTCAAACAGTTTGTGTCATAAAGTGTCCGGTGCTTCACAAGTGTCCCCCCTCTTGCGGGTGACTATTGTCTCTTGATACAGGATGCAGTATCCTTGCTAGACTATGGAAAAATAGATTAAACTAACACTTTGATAAGTCACTTTTACTGTGCATGTTCAAAGTAAGTGAGTTCCCAGTCCACTCCCCGAATCTGCTTCAGTCCTGAGGACATGCTGGACACTGTTCAATGTGAAGAAATGGGAAAAAATGGCAATCAAAACAAATAAAGGTGAAGTTCTTGTCCCTGCTCCCTCGATCTGTCCCTCGGCGGAAAAATGAAGTGCTTGCCTCTGCTTTCTCAATCTGTCCCTCGGTGGAAAGATGAAGTGCTTGCCTCTGCTTCCTCGATCTGTCTGTTGGCAGAAGGTTTCACTGGAATCTCCTCATATAATATCTCTGGAAGTTGGACTGCCCCACTTGCAGCATGATGCCATGGAGGAGCTTTCCCATCTGTGCGACATTAGCTGGATCTCTGATGAATGTGAGGACGTCAACCTCGATCGGTCTCCCCACCATTTCTGGAAAGTCAGTGACTAGGCGAAAGAGAACGTTGTGAGCCAGTCGGCTATCTTCGGGTGACAGGGACATTTGTCCTGTCTTGCTGGGTTCAGGATTACAGGCCCTTCCCTTGACGTGAACAATACTTTCACTTTCCTGATGCGTGGATTGCAACTAAGTAACTGAGTTTATTCCACAGCTGGCTCAAATGTTCAGAGTTTGTTGGATCTCAAGTAAACGTAAGAGTGTCTGTGGTTCTCCCAACAATAGCTGGGCACTCTTCAATTATGCGAAAGAAAAGTGTATTGATGAGTTCATCTAGAATCACATGTGGTGGAAGAATTTGTGTCCTTATCACTGTACTCGGGCAGTACACTGAAGGCTTACGCTATGACGGTAAGTAGCTGCAAGATTATCTTCTTGTTAGCAGGATCTTGGATAAAGTCTGAGACATTGTGACGCTCCCTACTAGTGACGGATACGATAGCAATACTAACTGAAAGTAGGTGAGTGGTCCTTTGTGATGCTTCTGCTGGGGGACACCATAAGTGCTGCCAAACAAAGTCTTGCTATTGGATGATTCAGGATACTGTATTTTTCCCTTAAAGAAAAGTCCTTGATCACTGTCTGTTAAGGTCTTGTTTCTCAACAACGCTTAAGTGTGGTTTGATTTACAGGTTTGTGTCAATAAACGTGTTGTGGCTTAAATGCACAATTGTCTTCTTCACCCTTCAACTAGGATGCACAGAGTTTCCGTTTATGTCCTTATCCCCTTTTGCTTAGAGGAAATGTCCAGTTTAAGCCACAACTTGCAAAATGGTTATTTCTGTCTTTGCTTTGCTGCTCATGCGTCCCTCTTCCTCGTCATGGATCTCGTCTGCACGTGCTGAGGTTCTTCCCTGTTGTCTGTAGTTTCTTTGCGGTGGGGTGCAGCTAGAGGGCTTTCTCCGATATAAGGCTTAATGTCATTGAGAAAAAGCCATGCTCTCTTGCCCTGCAGTTTCACAGCTGAAGGAGTGCAGTCCTCTACGGTGAAAGTGCCATTGAATCTTTGCTCGATCCCACCTCATCCTCGTGTGGTTTTTTACCAACACTGCACCTCCAGGAAAGACGAATGGAACACATAGACCTTGAACTGCGTCTGTTTCAGTGTCTTCTGCTGTGTTTTGTGCTGTGCTGCACCCTTTTCGTCCCTGCTGCAGTTGGTCTGAAATTACTGTAAGGCTGGATGTCATGCAGTTCAGATATTTCTTCATTTCAGTTCCTAGGACCTCTTGGGTTGACTGGGCATCACATCTAGCTCTGTCTCCAGGGTTTAGGGGAGTATTCATTCTTCTTCCTGTGACTATCTTGTGCGGCGTAAGATGATGGTCAGAGCCTGGTTGGTTCCGAAGAGCATACAATGCCAATGGAAGGCAGTGCAACCATCCCCTCTTTAGAGTAAACTTCAACTTGGCTATCCTTTCCTTTAGCAAGCCGTTGACCCTCTCACAAATACCATTACCTTCCGGATGATACGCCGACGAGAACTTGTGCATTATACCAAGCAACAAGCTAATCTGTTCAAAGACTGTATTTACAAAATGAGCCCTATTATCTGATCTCATGACTTCACACACCCCCCACCTAGGGAACACTTCGCTCACTAGGAATTTGGCCGCACAGGTAGAGTCTGGGTGTGTACATGGACCTGATTCTATCCATCTAGAGAATGGACACACCACTACAATTAAGTATCTGTACCCGTTACACACTTGAATCATGTCGACAGAGTCGATATGTAAGTGCTGAAAAGGCCCATTTGGCTGGGTGATGACTCCTCTCACTACTTTTAATGTGTGCCCACCAGTGATTTGCTGGCAGATTATGCAGATCACCATAAAGAATGCAACATGCTCTGCTAAATTCGGTATAAACCAGTCTTCCGCGAGAGTTGCTGCTAGTTTCTCTTTTGACATGTGTATAGGGTAGTGCAATCGCTCCAATGCTATTTTTAGTAGGGCTACAGGCATTACTGGTTTACCAGTGCTGATTTACCGCCACAATCCATCTGAGAGGTTTAAAAAACACCCTCGACGTTTCCACAGGTTCTTCTCGTCCTGTGGTGCCTCCCCTTGAAGCACCATCAGTTGCGTCTGCCCCAGACTACTATAGGCTTCGGGTGTGGTACGTGCCACCATCATTCTCTCATAGGTACATGCCACTTCCACTTCCATGATGGTCTCACTTTTGGAGGCCATACCCTTGGCTTCCGTGTCTGCTGCGTGGTTTCCGCGTGACACGAAATCTGTCCCTTTGGTGTGGGCGGTGCATTTCATGACCGCTATGCCCACTGGGAGCTGTACTGCAATAATCAGCATGTCCAATAAGGCTGCATGCTGCACTGGCGTGCCGTCTGCTCGGAGTTAGCCCCTCCTTTTCCGGCGTGCTAAGTTGAGCATGGACATCACATAGGCAGAGTCACTGTACACCGTAACTTCCTGCTCTGCGTGATTCTCAATGGCGAGTATCAACGCCAATAATTCTGCAGCCTGTGCTGAATAATGAGGTGATATTCTTGCACTGACGAGTACTCGAAATTCTCCGTTTGCTATGTGTTTTATTACAACAACGTCTGTTTATATTTGATCGATTCTAGAAGAACCATCAATGAAAATGATCTCTCCTCCCGCCAGGGCATTTTCTTTCACTCTGGGGATTTCATCATAGAATTCTTCATAGTTTGCACAGTTATGTATCGGCTCTCCTTCAGTGACTGGCTCAGCTATGAATGTAGCTGGGTTCACTGTTTCACATCAAACTATTTTGATCGATGGATCACTTCATAGGCCGAAGCTCTGTGAGATGTCAACGTACCCTTTGGTTTCTCTAAAACGGTGAATATTGAGTGCTCGACGTATAACGTCATAGAACATTCCATCACAATGGTTGTCTCTTTCTCTATGGCGAACGCTGCGGCAGCTAAGCTTTGTTTGCATGGGAAGTGGCCTCTCATTACTGAGTACAGGTTCCCACTGTAATATGCCTGGGTCTTGTACCCCAACAAGGTTCTTTGAGCGAGCACTGCCGTCATAACACTGCCATCTGTGTGCGAGAACAGGTAGAATTCCTCTGCATAATTAGGAATCCCGAGAACTGGAGCCGTACAAATCGCTCTCTTGAGTTCTGCAAACCCCTTTTCCATTGCTTCAGTCCATTCAATCTTTTCCTTTGTCGCCTGGGCCTTCTTCAGGGCCTGGAGCAAGGGCTTGGTATATGAACTGTAATCGAAGACCCATGCTCTAACATAATGGCCCAGGCCTAAAAAGCTCTGCATTTGCTTTATCGTGTGTGGCCTAGCTGTGTTCAATATTGCTTCAGCCCTTTCTGGGCTCACCTTTTTACCTTCATGTGAGATTAGCTGGCCTATGTATAGCACCTCCTGTTGACAATATTGCAACTTTTCTTTGTCAACTTTATAGCCTTTCTCAGCCAGTATAGTCAGTAATTGAATAGAATCGCGCCTGCATTTTTCTTTCGTGGAGCTGCAGATCAAGATGTCGTCCACGTATTGCAAGATGGCACTTTCCAATACAATGTTGCTTAGGTCCATCTGTAGGACTCTATTGAAAATGGACGGGGACTCACAGTACCCCTGTGGCAACCTCGTGCTGAATGTAAATTATGTCAGATCTTTAGAGTCACGGTGCAACAGGATTGAGAAAAAGGCATTTTTCAAATCAATCACCTTGAAATATTTTGCCTCGATGGATATGTTACTTAGGATTGTAGATGGATTAGGGACTAGAGAGAATTCGGCTTCAACAATATCGCTTAATGCTCTTAAATCTATTAAATGCCAAAACCCTCCCTTTGATTTCTGATGGGATAAATCACTGTATTACAGGGTGACTCTGATATCACTAAAATGCCCTGGTCCATCATGGTGGAAATTGTCTTTGCGAGCCCTTCATCCGCCTCTCTGGACATGGGATATTGTCAGGCTCTCTGTAAAATTGCTCCTGGTTTCAGTTTAATTTTCACTTCTCCCACCCCCTTCAGGAGGCCTACGTCATAGGGTCATGTAGTCCATACTGAGACAGGCACATGGGCCATGTCATAGTCAAAGTATTCCAGACCTATCAGCGCCGTCATTCTTTGAGGCACTTCTCTTTTGATCATTTTTACCCAAAATATGAGACTCACTTCCACCTTTGTCTCTTCTGAGTCTGGTTGTTCTTCAAACAGATCGTCATCGGTGACGTCAGTTACTCGATATCCTTCTTCAATGGCGATAATTGCGCACCATTGTCTGCCTTCATCATCGTATCCGTCAACCAATACTACCTTCCCTCGCACTGCTGCTGCATGTATCATTAAGGGAAATACTTGTCCCTCCTCTTCATGCATAGGTATTCTTGGTCTGAATAGAAACTCATCAAGGTTTCTCATAGTTCTATCTGAGAGGCCTGGTAATCCTGCCATAAGCACACACATGCCATATGCGAAAACCTCTGGCTCTAATGGTACAGCTCTCATGGCGAAGTATCCTGAGTATGCGCCTTATCATTTCGCACACGTTTGTATAATGCATTCCTGGAGTGTAGCATAGTATGCCCTCCTCCGTGAACAAGATCGTCATGTTCAATTTTGTCATTAAGTCACGACCCAAAATGTTTACTGGGGTCTGACGTGCATATAGTAACGGTACACTCATGTCGCACTCTCCTATGGAGACTGGGAGTGCGTCTGTAAAGGGAACTCAACTGTGAGCTCCTTTAAAACTCTGAGTATCTATGGCCTCGCCGGACAAAGAAAACTTGCCTTCTCGTATGCATGAGCGTGTCACACCCGTGTCAACTAAGAAGGAATATTCTTTACCCCCTATGACAACATTCACCCTAGGTTCCCTATTAGCATCCGGTGCCACTGATAGGATACAGCACATCAGGGTTCCCAGTGAGCTGTCCTCGTTCATATATAAGTTTGGCCCACTGTACGCTTGTGGACTCTCTCCACTCCCTGGGCTGCCTCCCCTTCTGGAGTTTGTTCCCTGAGACTATTGCGGTGGTGCCTATTGAAATTGCCCTAGTGGCAAATTCCCCATGTTCAGGGGTTGAACCCCTTGTTGCGCACCTTGCTGCATGCCTGGAGCGTGCTGCTGCACTATGTGATTTTGTGCACCGCCCTGTTGTGAGATTGCAGGTGGATTTACTGTGCGTGCTCCCATTCCTTGGCTATTCTGCCACACGTCTTGGCTTCTACACGTGCGCGCTAAATGTCCCTTCATTCCACACAGCCAACATATTGACGGAGGTTGGATTATCTGTCCGTTTGACATATCTAGGCTGCCCGTTTGCACATTTTGGAAGCCTTCTTGATTGCTTTGGATCCTTCCTTGATTATTCTGCCATCCTCTTCCTCTAAATCCTCTTCTCCTTGGGTACTGTCCCATGTTACCTGGGTTATTCTGCTGTGGGTTAGCCACCTGTCGTGTATTCTTTTCAGCTGGGTTAGTTAGCATGGCTCCTTCAAGAGCATACTTTGATAATTTCTTCTGCATCAGCTTCGCTTCCTCACCCTTTTGAGTTGCCTCCTTTTTCTGATTCTTTTCTTGCAACAATCTACAGTAATGTGCAATAGTTAACTGTATTTCAGCCCAAGGTTTAGCCTCAACCCTTACCAATTTCTTGAGCTGTTTCTGTACTGGTTCTGGCAACCCTTGGCATAAAATGTGGTAAAACACTGGTATAGATTTTGTCCAATATTCATGCGTTTCGAGCAAACACGTGTCTTGGAAATTCGGGATATAAATCAACGGATCTTCTGACTCCTTCATTTTCCGAGTCATTATAGCTCCCATATCGGAAGTGTCTGGGTAAAGCACTCATAGCGCTTTGCATACAGCTGCTCTGCAATTATTAAATGGTGCTGCGTTGTGTACAGTGTTGATTATGGTTACACCAGGGTAACCTGCCTGTGTCTACACATCGTCTGCTCTCTCACCAAGAATGGCGATCAAGAGACCTTTGATGTCCCCTATTGCTAATGTGACACCCCCTGTCATTTTTTTCTAACTCGTGTATCCACTTCCCGGCTCCCGATATCAGCATTGGAAGCTTGTTTTTCAGGTTTTCTCGATCCATGTGTGGCCATGGAATATATTGCGGTCTTGCTCCCCCCTTTTCTAATAGCGGAAATTGGAATGCGCAGCCTTCTTTCTCTTCCCCATAGATCTCCTGTCTACTGCTGGGGTAATATTCCTGCATCGCCGTCTGCCTGGCAATGTCCTCAACCTATCTGCACAGGTGGGTGCCGACACCCCTCTCTGACCATGGGGTGTCCCTTCATGCTGGTCAGACTGTGTGGCAGACTCTGATGTCCTTGGTGCGGACTTGCTAGTGTCTCACCATCTTACCCCTTTGTCCCTTGGGAGCCGCTTTTCGCGCCGTCTCCCTTCTTTATTTGTTTTGCACTCCATCTTTTCTCCGGAGTCGGACATTGATTGTTCCCAATTCACGCAACTCCTTGTGTCATCATCGATTTTACTGATTTCTAGTCTGTCCAAGGACAGTCTCCTGCTCCCACTACTGTGGTGACATCCTCAGTGTCATACAGCTGAGTGCTCTCCAGGCATTCATCTTCAATGTCCCCTGAACTCCATTTCATCATATATTTTAACGATCGTCTACCCGATGCTTCCGGTATCGAAGTCATCTTCAATACTTGCCCTGGTTATGCCTGGTACTGAGTTGTACACAGGAAAGAATTCTTCAATGTCTTCCCATTGTACAACAGGCTCAGGTTTTTTAATTTCCTGCCCCAGATATTTGAGATCGCGTGCCCTCTGTCTACACTTACATTCAATATTATCCTCAAATTCTTTGCGCTTCCTCGCCTCTTCTCTGACCTTATCTACTTCCCTTGCACTTTCATTTCTACGTTCATCTGCCCTTTGAACTTCCTCATCTTGTCATCTCCTTATCCTTTTTTCACGTACCCTTTGCTGTTCTTCCAACCTTAGCTGTTTCTGTCTGTACTGGTCATAGGCTGCCTTCTGTTTACGATCGAGCTGCTTTTCTTGCTCCTCGCGATATAGCTGTTCTCGCCTCAGCCTATCTTTCCTTCTTATCCTTTCATCTATAAACTCCTTTTCCTTCTCTGTGCCTCATCTGACTTTTCTTTAGGTCTCGCATCATCACTTCCTTTTCCATCGAGTTTCAACAATATCTGTCCTCCCATCCATTCGTCTTTTGCAAATGCTATCTCATCGGTTCTGCTTTCACCTTCTCTCCATTTCCTTCCCTCTCTCTCTTTGTCGAGAGATGCACTAATCTGTGCCTGATCCTTTCTCTCATCATAGCGTCTCTCCTTGTCCCTCGGGACTGCGTAGGTAAGATTCTTATCCTGATCCTTCCCCTTATTTTCGTCACTGCTGTACGTAGGTGACTCATATGCGGTGTTGCTATACCCCATGGCTGCCGTAAAACTCTCTTAATGGGTAGAGTCCCTCAGGCTTACTTCCCTCGGTTTCTGTTTCAGGAGGGGCAGGTGGCACGGTAGGCATCTCACCCCCCCGTGCATACGTTTAGTATCCAGTCAGCAGGTGGCTCTTCCTCGTTCGACTGTTCAAACATTTTTCAAAGCTCTAGAACAGCAAGGCGTTTTTCTAGTTTCTTGCCTATATATGTGGCATGCAAGTAAGTCGTCATATGCTGTAAAACGGCTTTTGATGAAGACCCATTTTGTGGCCAGGGCATAAACATCTTGTGGGCCGTACCCTTAACCCACTCGGTGCTATGTTTCTTAAGCTTGGGTGCATGTTTCAGCAGTTGTTTACATAGGTGTGCTAATGGCGTAATGTCTTCCATGTTTAAATATGTCTCTAACAATACCTTCACTCAAATTCAACACTCCCAACAATATGAGCGAGCACCAAATACCACAAGTTCCAATCCAATCTTTTCCCACCAAAACTTTTGTATCACCAATTTACTCAAGAATATCAATCCATGTGCGATTCCCTCTCAACTATAGAATCACGTAAAAACCCTACTTATTTTCAAACAACAAGGAGACAAATTTCCTTACATGTGACATATGAAAGAACACGTACAAAATAAATTTGACACACTAGACAGACACCAGCTGGACACAAATATCTCTGCCTCTAATTTGTACCCCGACATGGAGCTTAAACAACCCTTTTTTATGATGTCTTTAAATGTGGTAGTAGCCTAGTCGTCCCCTATTATGTGGGCTCTGAGTTCACGTTTCTTCTGACCGCTATAATAAAGCATAGGCAATAAGGCGTATCCTCTCTCTTTCTCTCAGGTGTCCGCCCTGGTATCCTCTCTCTTTTCTCGGGTGTCTGCCCCGGTATTCTCTCTTTTCTCGGGTGTCTACCCCGGTATTCTCTTTTTATTAAATTATTCTCGAGTCATTATCCCCTTATATATAGACAGTCTTCTCTACTTCTGACTATTTTGTTTTCTCCACCTCCCTGCGTTACCTTTTACCTTACTTGTTCTAATGCCTATGACATTTTGCCAAAGCATTACTTTTTTTTTCTTTTTCACTCACCGCTCGCATAGTTCCTCCCTGGATCCTCGGGATCACCGCCTCTGTTACCACCTCCTTTAGTCTTTCGCCTGTTCCGATGCCTCTAGGAATGGAAGGGTTTATGTTTATAAAACGGGTCCCTTCGCACCCACTGCATATTTGGATAAATTTAAATTATCATTGTCCACGGGAAGCTTCACAGTCCACTCGGCCAAATGACAAAGGACTCGTGAAATTGCTGAAGACCTAGAGTTACTTCGTGTCGATGGTCAATAGGCGTCTTATTTTAATCAATAATCAATAATTGATGGTCTAAACCATCCTCTCCGCTACCAAGTGTACAGGAGGGCAGAGCGACCTCTGACGGGCCCATGGGAACAGAGCTCACCCTCGAGTACTTTAAGACGAGATAGCTGCACCTTGAGGTGGATGGGGTGCGGGATTCTCTTACTCCAACATCAATGAATAAGGACAACTCAATGGTTTGGCAAAGGGAAGTCCGTTTAATGACAAGTACAAAAAACGGGGAAACATTAGGAAATCATCAGTGATGTGATCGCCCATCTCGCTTCAACTTCCAACTTCTTCAATCAGACAGCAATTTCTCGTCATCATTGATATGTAAAACTCAAAAGTTTGTCATGGAATTCTATTGGTTAAAAAGATAAGTTAAGTATAGGTACTATATCTGTATATGGTAACAGAGTGTGAGGATTGGATAACTCTTATAGGGTGGGTGTCTAAACCCATCCCTTGACATCACTCGTGTTAGACGTTACTAAAAGTACAACGTCTCATTGGTTCTACTAGCTGTAGGACCCTTGATTATTTGGTCTATTGTGATTGGGTCGGTTACACCCCTAGGCATAAATCTCCACTTTAATTCGCAGCATGCAGAATTATCACCCAGATGCGGTATGTCCAAAGATTCACCAGGCCTCCCTTCCATTAATCAGTACTTTAGGGCTATGTGTCAATTAGTTGGCAGAGGATGGCCTCGGAACTGTAGCTTCTTATCAGGAGAAGTTATGGCATCCTCTAGTTTTGGATGACATCAGACGTTGGTACCTCTTTGTGCTTGGCTGGTCACGTGTCAGTACACCGTAAATCTGCTTCATTTTCCCTCTATTTGCGTATTTGATTATTCCTTTAGCCTTGCCACCTGCCTGGGCCTCCTTATCTTGACCTTCACGGGGCAGGCTGCTATGCTCTGAAGTTTTGTTTATTCAAAGTTGCCAGTCTCCTCACTTCCGTAGGTTGACCTCGAATTCCCATGCATGAGCTGCTTCTTACTAAGTTTCGATTCCGCTCTTTTGTCTGGATTTGTGCTGGTATATAAATCCTGGCCTGTTTGACCACTATCATCCTGGGCTTAATTCTGCTTTGTAAAATGGATTTGCACTTGTATAATGTGCTTCTTTGAGGTAGATATATAGTTAGCGCTTGCCGCTCTATTCTTCTACTAAGCATAGGAAGCAGTACTGTTTCCTTAGCTTCTTGCGTTCCAAGCCTATTTACAGGCGTTAGCCAGTTGTGTATCTTCATCCTGTTTTATGGTTATGTTTCTTTATAGTTCAGCATAATTTCTCCTTTTAAGTCCATTACATCATTATTCCTTATATTTCGTCTCTGCGTGTCATCTTTTGATTGTTGTTTTGTTCATCCGAACTTCTGTCCGGGCCCTTGTGTTGTCATCATTCGCCTTCGATTAAGGCCCTTTGGGTCTCTTCTGGGACAGTTTGTAAGTAGTCTTCATTTGGTGTCAGCTGCTGGTACGGTTGTCTAAAGGGGTACCGTGCTGCCCATGGTTGTCCGGTTATTGGCACTTCAACAGGTATTGCTCTTCTGATGGGCACTGGGCAGAGCCCTAGTGCTGCTCTTTGTTGGTCCTCATACGTGACATATCTCGGCAAGTATGTTCCTGGTATTTCAAAATGGGTAGCTGGAGTGCAGGCCATATCTGGGACCTCCTCTACACTGCCATCTTGGAACTGTTGCTTCCTTGTTTTCTTTGCCTTGCTCAGAGTGTGCTCTCGTGCTCTGCTTTTTATCCGTGTGGAGAAGTGTGATGGAAGTCAGGTGTGTGTAGTGGTCAGTGATTGCCAGACCCTGCCTGACCATTGTTTTGGGACATGTCAGGTATACGGCTCGGGTGTTAGTCCGTTTTCTCTCACAGTGAGTAGTCCGTGAGAAAGTGTTTGTGTTGGGAAGGGGGTGTGGGGGGCTTAAGTTCCTAAGTATCCTACCTGGTAGGATGCGGTAAAGGTGTTACAGGGAAGGGGATACCGCCTCTCACCATCCAGTGTCCCACTTCAACTCCCCGAGGACCCCTCACCCAGGTGATCCACCTGTACTGGTCCACCCCCAGGAACTGGATCCAAAAGCGACCTCACCCTATGTGATGTATCTGCATCTATTTCACAAGGGAACTGAGAAAGGAAATCCATGTTCCCTTGGTCTTTGCCTTTTCTGTGCTCCACAGTGATACAGGGTTGCAGGTCTAAGAACCATCACATGACTCGAGGGTTAGAATCTTTCTGCTGGCTAATCCAAACTAGTGGAGAATGATCTCTGACGAGTGTGAACTTCCTTCCTAGGAGGTAGTATCTAAGGTGGGTAATGGCCACTTGATGCCAAGGGCCTCTAATTCCAGCACAGAGTAATTGTTCTTCACATGGGAACAGTTTGTGACTCGTAAATAGGATAGGATGTTCTGATCCATCGCAAATGTTTGACCAGTCTGCTCCCAACCCGGTAAGGGAGGCGTCTGTTTGTAATACAAACTCCTTTGGGAAATCTGCTACCTTTTAGGATGGTTTCTGGCAGAGGGTTTGTTTTACGTTGTTGTAACAAACATCATCCTCGTCAGTCCAATGAATTGTCTTGGGTTCGGCATTCTTTAATTTGTATGTCTGCCTAGCTGTCCTGTCCTGTCCCAGAAGCTAGTGATACACCTGTGGTAATAATCGATTAACTGTAAGAATGCTCCAAGGTCTAGGCATAGGGGCATCTAGGATCCATCTCTTTGGGGATGGTAAAGTGAAGTTCGTAAGGTGGTGATATGGAGAAATTGCTTGACTTCACCCAAGAGCTTGCTCTTGAAATCGGATCCTTGATCTGTCAGGATATCCTTAGGAAAACTAACCCTGAAAAATATGGTAATAGGTGTTTTAAAATCTGCTGGGTGGTGTTGTTCCGCATAAGGAAGGCCTCGGGGTATCTGGTCGCGAAAATGACAATCACGAGGAAATATTTGTTACCAGTCTAGAGCTTTCCAAAGGTCCAATGATGCCCATCCCAATCCTTGAGGGATTTCTATTATTGATAAAGGATTCAGAGGGACAGGCAAGGGAAAGCAAGTACTGGTTTTCTGACATATTTCACATGTCTGAATAGAGTGTTTTATATCAGCATGGATATCTGGCCAGTTAAACATTCCACTGATGTGTGCCTGGGGTTTAGATTGTCCTAAGTGTCCCCATGTCAGATGAGAATGTGCAATCTCTAGTATGATCTGCTGGTGGGTTTTGGGCATTACTAACTGAGTTTTACTTAGGCCTTCTGTGGAGGTTTCTTTTCTATACAGCAATCCTTGTTTTAAGAAAAAAAATGGACTTCCCTTCTTTACACCCTCCTCTTCAGGAATTGCTTGTAAGGAAGCCTAAGCGAGGGCTGGATCATTTCGCTGGGTGAAGGCTAGCTTAGGAAAGATGGTAAGTTCTTCTTACCTTTTCTCTTCAATGGAAGATGATTCATCAGCTTCCCCAAAGCCTAAGGTACCTTTCTCCATATCTTCTGGTGCAGTCTCTTCAAAATGAGGAAATAGAGCCCTCTCAAGAATTCCTTGTGCAATTCTGTCCCCACGATGTACTTCAAATTGGAATTTCACCATGGGTCTGTTAGAGAACCTTTATGTCTCCCGGGAAGTCAGGATCAATGATGCCTGCTAGAATGTCTAGCCCGAACTTCCAAGCTAGGCTATATTTTGGGGCCAATCAAATATAATACCCAAGAGGGGGTATCAAAATTAAGTCTGTGGGAATCATTTCTCTTTGCCCTGGTGGGATAGTAGCCTCTCTGCTGCTACAGATGTCAAAGCCTTTTGATTCCTTCATGGAAATAGAGGGGTCTGAGGCTCTATGACTAAGCGTCTGGAATTTTAGGGTTCCCCATTTTGTTTCAATTGAGTCACATCGCACACTGACACGACACATGTAAGGAAGGGATGGTATCAACAGTAAGACAGACACAAGTGACCACCATTCAAGGGTGTTTATTGAACTTCAAAAAGGGTTTGAAAACCACTTATCTAATCCTAAATCTACAGATGGGAGCAAACTTCGACCATCAAATAATAATAACACAGTCCTCGTAGTGTCTTGTCAAATTAAAAGGGCCTATAAAAAAAAAAAGATTGCCAATCCTTACCTCTAAATACAAATAGTGTGGGAAACAATGTTATGAAAAGAATGTAGTGCTTACAAAATTATATGTCAGAATGTTCAGGCCATTGGCCTCGCTTCCCCACGTTTTCAGCACGGGACAAGGCAGTACATTCAAGCTTTAGCACAGTCTGGGGCTTCTCCAGCACAAGGATACAGTTTAATCATCAACATCAGGGCCTTCTGTGCTCTTGCCTTTCAAAGTCTCTTGATTCAGCTGATGCAACAAATAAACAATACGTTCCTTTTCGCAAATACTTAATTTCTCAGGCGATTCACTGTTCACCTCGAATCCCCCTCAGCCGGACTCAGATCCTTTCACCAAAATGTTCATACTTTGTTTAAATGATTCCTCATAGGATGTTCTTTGTCAGGTGACTCAAGTTCACCCACATTCCCCCTCAGTTGTGCTCAGATCTCAGATCCCCCTTGGCAGGGCTCAGGTCTCATATCTCCCTCAGTCGGGCTCAGATTCCTTTTTAACTTAAAATTCGTAACTTTACACAATCTTCTTTTAACCAAAAAATGTAATTTGATTTCCCTCCCCCGGGCTCGGGCCTACTTCATATACGATTTCAACAACTATCAAAGTCTTTTGTATGTGCACAGGGTTTTGCTTGACCCATTGAAGGACCACTTGGATTTTACAATTGGTCATCACTCATTTCTCATTTGCCACCTTTAAGCTGGATACTTAACAGAGACCTTCGAATGAGCACCCACTTGGTGCCGGACCACTCTGCCTACGGTCTGGTATCTTGGCTTCAAAGTTCAATCACTCATAGTTAATAGTATTCCTGCTGCTCGCAACATATGTTTCATACACTGTTTTCTTCAGTTGAGATTATACAATTTTCCCGCTTGCAACCTTGGCTTCAACACAGACCAGTCTGGTATCAGTCTCCCCAACACTCGGCTGTGCTGACCTCACTGGCAGTGCTTTGCTGTAGTAGCCAAGGACAGTATCATGGCAGCGAACGATTCTCTCTGCCTTGACTATCGACGTGGGAGAGCCTCGGCTACCTCCGACACACAATGCAGTGTTCTTCAGCCTCGATTCCAGGTCTTATGTTTCCTATTCTTAAAAGCTTTTGAAAGTAACAGTCTTTCAGTGAAAAGATTAAGGACACTTCCCTCCTTGCAATTCTCTTTGGTTGCGCCGTCTTTCTTCTTGTATTAAACTGCCATCTTGGAACCACTGCTTCCTCGTGCATGTGCTTTGCCTTGCTCAGAGTGTGATCTTGTGCTCTGCCTTTTATCCGTGTGGGGAAGTGTGATGGAAGTCAGGTGTGTGTAATGGTCAGTGATTGCCTGACCCTGCCTGACCATTGTATTGGGACATGTCAAGTATACAGCTCGGATGTTAGTCCATTTTCTCTCACAGCAGCTGTCCGTGAGAAAGTGTTTGTGTTGGGAAAGAGGGTGGGGAAGTTGAGTTCCTAAGTATCCTACCTGGTAGGATGGCATAAAGGTGTTACAGGGAAGGGGTTACTGCATCTCGCCATTCGGTGTCCCACTTCCACTCCCTAAGGACCCCTCACCCAGGTGATCCTCCCACACTGGTCCACCCCCAGGAATTGGATCCAAAAGCGATGGCTGTGTCCTGGCCACTGGATGGCAGATCCCCAGGGACTTATGGGTGAGACATCTTCAGGTTTCTCACATGTCTTCCATCCGACTTGCAGCCCGAAGGCAGAGAAATGAGAGATGGACATCACTCCTAGGAACTTACTTGCCATCATTGATGTATCGCCGATGTGAGAAACGCTATTCACTCAGACAGTCATTCAAACTGTACCCAACTGACAATGTGGAGGAGATACAGTTGCCATCGATCAAACAAGTTGCCTGACTATAACCTCCAAGAAGCTGATGAATTCACCACTAATATCATTACATAGATGCATCAGGCATGAACTAAATAGTCATCCATGCACAAAGCTACACAAACATGGTAGTTTATTGCAAACAGACACAAAGCTAACTCATTTGAGCCACATAGTTAGGGGACTGACACATACACAAGTATAGATTTTGCTAAAATGAAATAGCAAGACGCCTATGACTGCATATACTTAGCTTTCACATGCTTATTTTTGACTAATATACATGGCCATAAGAACCAAGATGGAAGTCATAGGTGCATTGAAGGGAATGGGGAAAGGCTGACAGATTGATCTAGTTGAAGTAGACAGACAGAGCTTCCAGCACAGACACTGTGTACAGCCTCGCCATGGACAAGCAGATACAGCAAGTTTTCGGTTCACCCAGGTGATAAGACACTTGCAAGGAATATAGCCTACACACGTGACCTGGGAGAACGGGACAGGGCCTATTAATTTGAGGCAGATGGTGGAATGCAGTTCCCATCGAATCCCATCGAATCAAAGCTGGAAAGATACAATTATTACACACAGCTTCAAGGCCAAATGTTCTGTCTCAGGGCTTAGGCAATCAGATATGGTTACTTGTTCAGAACACACAGCACCTTCAAGATCGTTCCCATTGCCTTGCACTGATTGACATTGCCTGGCAGCTGTACAAGGGCCCAAGACTGAGAAGACCTGTTCTGCCCAATTTCTAGCTACCTTTCACATTAAGGCACACTAAGTTGCACAAGCCAATTACTCTCAAGCTAACCTGCAACTGCATTTGTTACACTTAGAGATAGTCGCAGGAGGAGCCACGAGATATGGTTATACTGACCCCTATGTATTACATATATAGTTTTCCTTAATGAACCAATGCCCTTCCCCAATAGGTTTTTTGGGATGCAACTTCGTTTTGTGACATCACTAGTAGTTAAAATGGTGTGACACACGTTTGGAGGATGAGAATTCTTGGAACGACATGCTGTTCTAGTGTGAGCCCTGTCATTTCGATTGATAATAAAGACAGAAAATGTTGCTGTTTGCCCTATGGTTCAGTTTTCCATTCTTGTGGCTGGGATTTTGTTGGGGCCCAAATACCCTCTTGCTGGTAATAAGGGTAGCTGGTAATAGTGCCCCTGTCGCTCCATTATAACTCGAATTCCAAGAACATAAAGTGGGTGCTATTGTTGTCTCGGTTAATACTTTGAACATTTATTTCTGATGACACATGCAAGTACCTGTGTATTGAGGTATGAGTACTGTCAATTTAACCATCTCAAGATTTTGTTGAATGTATGTTTTTAATATGAATTATTGTTTTTACACAATTATGTACAATAAAGTATTGAATACATTTTCTATGAAAATAAGAACTAGAACTTGAGTCCATTATTTCAGGACTTTTTCTCTAGCCTTTTTTTTATACATTAGAGAGTGACTATATTTAGGTGCCTTCCTTTTGGGTGGTCTACATTATCTTGCTGACCAGGACATAGGAAGATTTACATACTCCCACTGTTAGTTATCTGGGTTTACCAGCAGATTTATGCCCCTCAAAAAAGATGGCTACTGTTCTGGAAGGTTATGATAAGGGATTTGTAAACATACTATTTTTTAAATGGCCTCACAGTGATAGTGCTTTTGATTTATGATGAGTGTGAGAGATTTGCAGGGAGTTAAGATCTGAATTGCATAATAACGAGAAAGGTCTTTAATTTCTTCATAAAAAGTTGAAATATTGATATCTTTTACAACAAGAGAAGCACTGTGTCCCTTGGGCAAGGTGCCACAGCAGAAAAACGATCTTCCTCCGAATGGCATATGTTTTACATTTTGCGATGCGTAGCACAAGGAAGTTGGATAATCTGAGAGCTCTGGGTGGATGATCCTTCTGGTTCCTCTCCAGGATGAAGCGAGAACCCAGCGCATGTAAGGCCCTGTGAACGATACAAATGACATTGAAGATGTCCATGATGGGAAATAGACGCTAGTATAACGTGTGGGAGGATATGAACTCTGTGTCTCAGCCCAGTGACTGCATAGGGTGCCACACTTTGAAGATCCTGCAATGGAGCAAAGACTAGGGCCGGGAGACCTACATATAAACTTTTAACCTTGTTGTATTTAGAAAGCACCAGTGCTGTAATTTCTGATATCGATTGGACAAAGTTAGGTTCAAAGTGATAGATGCATGAAGCCAGCTTTAAAAACTTATGTGACCTGAGGAATACAGCACCCAAACTCTTGACTTTGTTCACTGGTTGGGGGCAATGAGCAAGTTCCGCTGGCTAGAATGAAGATTGACATAAAAACGCGGATGAAGATCTAGATATTTGCATTAGTTGGGTCCAATTCTTTTAGATAGTGGTTCGTCCGACACTGGATGTTCAGAAAACGATGTTAAAATCTAGTGGAAAATGTTAGGGGCTCCGCAGATTTGATGTTAAGCTGAGTATCATCAGCAAAAAATGTTTTAAAAATTAATACCATGACTTCTGATTAACTGCATCATTGGGAAAATACATATATTATGTGTATCTATTAAACAAAAGTGGGGTAAACAATAACCAGTGAGGAACGTTATGGATGGAGAAAAGCAATTTGAATCTGAAGGTTGGTAGAGAGGAACTGCAGAGGTGCAATCTAAGAAAGGAGGTGAACAATGGGAAAACAATGTCCACAGCTCCCAGATTTTGAAGTCTCTAAAAAAGGATGGCATGATCCACTGTGTTGAAGGTCGCAGCTTGATCAGGAGGATAAGGGTGGCAGTATTTCATTTGCTCACCTGGATATGCAAGTCATGACTATGGGCCTCATCACGAGTTGGGTGGTATCCCAGTGGTATTACCGCCGGCCTAACACCTGTGCCTCTGGATCAAGGGTTGGGTGATAACTGTAATTCCTCATTCCCTATTGGGTCCATAGGGACCCAATGGGGAATTTTCAGCACAATAAGCACGCGCTAATAGCGCAATGCTAATTGTGCCCGAAAATGGGATTTTTCCCGGCGTATTTACCCCATCTCTGAGCTGGGCGTAAACACGCCATAACAATGCAGCAGTAATAGCGTTACAGCTGCATTTTAGGGCTACCGCCCAACTCGTGATGACACTGTATGTCTCAAATCTATTGTGGAAATGAAGGTTCCAAATGCATGAAAGTAAGTGGATTCTGGGGTTTTCTATTTGTTATTGACAGTTCATTAAGAGATACTATCAATACACTTCTGAGATTGATTTGTTTTGCAGCAATGTCATCATCATTATTTATTTATTTTTTATTGTGATTGTGGGATATATTAACCCACCCTGCTGTGCTTTACCACATCACTAAGATGCATTTGCGCAAGAAACAGCAAGATGGCTGCGCTGGCTCCTGTGCGCGCCAGTACCTCAAAACTGCGTTTTTGCAACAACCAAAAAGAAGGCTGCATCATTCTGCCACACACACTTCAGGCAGGATGAAACAGGGGACACACGGCAGGAGCCTGCCAGTGTGCCCTGAAACATATAAAGGGAATTAAGTCAAGAGGCAGCATTTCTTTGCTGAAAACCCAATATTCCCCTTCAAAATTAAACCTTTTTCACCCTTTTAAAATGCTTTTTGACGCCAATTCCATCCAATCATCTGAACGTACTGTGATTGAAAAGGCCCTGTCATGCCCAGGATATTTCACTGTGCTTCATCAAAATCAGACATAATTCTTGAATAACAGGCCCAGTCCAACCAGCTCCCAGAGAAATCAAGAAGCAACTTAATTTTCACTCGCACGGGAACACACGTTTATACTTTCCAAATGTATTCAGGCGCAGCAGGTCAAAGAGACTTCTTACTCTCTGAGCCAGGTCAAGTACAAATGTATATATGCTGTAGATAAAACGCCTGCATTCAAGGAAATGACTACAGCTGCAAAGGCAGTGTGGGCAGCTGAGGGAGCTGCTAGCAGTTTTAACATATGTGGAAAATCGGATTTTGCTGACTGAAGAAAAATTGGCCTGTTTAAAAATAAATTGTTGCATAAAAACCTGCTTACTTAGCAATGTAAAGGGTTTATGTTAGTGGTGATAATACACACATAGGCTATCTTCTTTCACAGGTGTGTTTAATTCAAGACCCAAAATAAGAAATTAAAGAGTTTAAAACACATGGGCTGGATTTGTAAGCTCTCAGAAAAAACAGGCATTCCAGTTTCCAGCCATGAAACTTCCCCTAAGGGGAAAGGGACTATCATCAAAACTCTCAGCAGATACTGACAACCCCCTGATAATTACGGGGTGGAACAGACTTTTGTCTTTGCTGGGACCCAAACAATGAGGCTCCCAGGGAAGGAAGCCAAAGGTGTGAAGAGGGCAATAAAAACTTCAATTAAGATGGGAAACCCCCTTGCCTTGAAGGAAATGACATTTGGTTGCAGTTGAAGTTCAAGAAAAATAAAATGACCCAACAAAGGAACTGCCTTTTGGTTACAAAGGCTATTTTGTAAAGAAACTTTAAAGACTTTTTATCTCTGCAGCACGAATATGTAAAAAGTTTGTAATTTCAAATCTAATTTTATGGGCTGTCTTTTAAAACTTGGTAGAACTAATTGCCGCATGGGGAACAGAAGTTACAGAATATGATAGATTCCAAGGAAAGTATTAATGTTGCAAACATAAAATGTTGTACATACATCCCTGGGGATAATGCACATCTGTGTATAAAATTGTGGAATTTTAGGCTGTATCTTTCATGTTTAAAATTACCAAAATGTATCTGAAAGGCAAAACAAGGTCGCACAGACCTGGGGTTTGGACTGAAATGTGATGCACATAATATGTGACCTGTGTGTATAATTTGCCAAGAGATTGTAATTGAAGAAATGTTTGTTTTTGGCAGAATCAGATTTTCAGCAAAGTAAATGTGGGAGTTTCTGGACATTGTAAAACTCACCTCATAAACCTGACATCATTCCCTTAGAAATCCAACCAATTGAGAGCAAGGCGGAGACTATTACCCCTGCCCAATCCGGTTGATAGAGGCGGGTGTAGTAAAGCCTGTCCCAGTCATCTACTGCGATGATGTCACTAGGCATTATAAATAAGAGCCCCTGACAACACACACGGGACACTGATTCCTCAACTCCTACGCCGGCGTCCTGTTCCTGTCTGTTCCTGTCTTCATCTTGCATTTATCCATCTAAATTCCAGATCCCAACCACAAGGCCAAGCATTGCTGATCCTGTTTCAGCTAGGCCTCAGTTCTAAAATAACCCCAATAACCAAGGGAAACGCTGTGGTGTTTTGGGAAGCATCCTGAATTAAACTGGCTTGCTGCTCATTAAATGCATGCCTGCTGCAAACCTGCCATCCAGCTGATCTATAGTATCCAGTGATCAGTCCCGTGCCAGACCAGTGCCATCCGGTGATCAGTCCATGCCCAGCTGATCATGTCCTGCTGATTTTGTCCGGCTGTCCTTTCTTAGACCAGATCTGTGTGGTGACCACAATGCTGACTGTCCAAAATCCAAACTAAAGTGGACTTTGAGTTTCAATAGCAACTCATAGTAATTCATAGTATACCTTGCCTTGCTTTGCCCTATCCCAACCTCTAAGCTATCCTATTCTGACCCTGATATCTTGTTAAAATTGTCTGCATTATATGTGAAACCCTGCCTTTGCTTCCTAGTGTTAGCGCCGATTTTCTCTTCATTTTTGTTTTGCCAGAACATAAGCCATTAGCGATTTTTAGTAAATAAATTAATTTTCCATAAAGGAAACAGGGTACACCACGTGAAGGGTTACAACTGCTGCGTAACTGTGGAGATTCACTGGTGACATTCTCTTTTCCTTAGTCATTAAATCCAGTTTAAGTCAAGTTTGCAATCCATTTTAAAGCTGCTGTTCTGTTTATCACTACCCGTTTTTTAAAAAACGCACCTCATTCTATCTTGCCTATCTCCCTCAGTTTAATAGCTAGAGACTTAATTTCACTTCCAGATTGTACCTAAGATCTATAGCTACACCCCAATTAAATACCCACACTCCAAATCAGTCTGGTCAATTTCAGGCGGGAATCGGAAGTTTCCCATGTGTCATTTTTATTGTAAATTGTTTTCGATCTTCCATTCATTTTCGAATTGTATGCTTTTGCTCAATCCATAGCTTGTGATTGCTAATATCTTTCCAGTGTTGCTCCAGTAAAGAATTGTAACGATTTTTATACACATTAATTGTTTTATTCAGCCATTTCCGATTGTCATTTTTCGCATTTCAAGGGTTTCAAATCTGTTTTTCGCTCTCATTTGAGGAGGGAAAGTATGATTTCAATTCCGTTTCCAGATTCATATTCCTAACTGCGTGCTGCTTCCTTATATCCATTCAGAAGTGATTATTTGTGGGTTGAGGGAACATTGCAGCGGGAAATCCTAACTTGAGTGCTATCTTTCCGAAAAAATCCAAAAGTGTTTCTATTCCCTGGTGTTTTCTATCTGTGTTACTAAAGGGTTGAATTAAGTGCATTGCTTACATTCCTATTGTTATTATCTTCGCCTTGGTAATTGCTGCCCCATTCATTAAAAACGTGTATGATTTCTTTTGAATTTTTAAATAACGAAATAAATATTACCTTTACCCACCAGCCTGGTTCCTGGTCCATCGTGACTTGGGGTATTTGAAAAGGGGGTGTGATATGAGTCGTGTATCTCTCAAATATTAAATCTATATATAAATAATTAAGCATTTCAGTAGTGCGCTGCATACTAGGCTGAGACCAGGGTGTGTCGCCTGATTGAAATCCTTAACATGATATAGCCGACATGTTTCGGCTTTACACATAGAAAAATACAGACATTTCTTTCCTAATGTGTTACAAAGAGTTTTAAAAAGAAGCAAAACAAGACCCAAGTAAAATTAAATCAGATAAGTCAAACAACATATACATTCCACCAATCTTAAAACATATTCCACCAATCATAAAACATAACAAGAAACATTATATTCCAATTAATGTGATAAACCCCAAAGTTTGTAAATCCTTTAAAAGTTCAATGGTAAGGCATCTTTCATGTCATCATTGATATCACAGTTATGCATGCATGCATGAAGAAGCACCAGATTGCTTACTTGTTGAAGGAGGGCTATTTAATCAGCAGGTGTTTCTGGGATGAATGAGCTGAAAGGAGTTTTTGTAGCCTTGTCTCTCCTGCCTTAATATTAGATACAAATGCAAAATGATTCCCCCAGGGACAGGGGGCCGAACCTCCTCCTCCAACTGATGCCATGCTTGAGGAAGCACTGCTTTGCCCTGCACTCTGGTTGATATGTGGCTGCAGGCATTTGTACGTTTTCTGGACATGTTAGTCCCCTCAGTTGCAGCCACTGAATGCAATCCCTTTTCACAACTAGTAGCTTCGCGCGTTGATCTCAAAAAGTTAACGCGTCCACTACAACCACTAAATGTACTCCACTGCCTCCAGAGAATGCAAGACGTTTTGTTTGCAACTATAGTATTTTCTCTTGTGCATCACAGAAGAGTTGGTACAGCCAGGGCAACCGCTGAATGTACGCCTCCCACATTTATGCAGTGACTACTCCTGCAAGACACTAACTGCACCATGCATCCCCATCGACCACTGGAAGTACAGGAGTTTCCACACAGCTTCCGGGTACAGGTCAGTGGCTAGACTGGCAGGGCTAACAGCCCTTCACTAATTGTTTTTATCAGCACTCTACCCAATGCATTCACTTTTTAACCTTCCGCCTACACCATGTGAACCCCTAGGAAAACACTTGGTACCCCACACTAAGTGGACCCTTTTCTTCTTTTTCCCCAGGGAGACCTTCATTATTAAGGCCCCAGAAGAAGATTGAGAATAAATACCAATCGAAACGTCAGTGTCCCCCGTGGTCCCCCATTGCAAGACCACCTTCGAGGAACACACAGAACTGTCTTTATTCTTTAAACAGACGTCGGACCAGTCTCTCTCGGTCTTGGACCAGCCGTGGCTGGCCACCATTATTAAAACTATTTCTACATAAGAATGACAACAACCCATCCAGGCTACTATATGCAAAAGAACTGAATTGCAAATTATAATACTGGACAGCATTGTAACTAAAAGGTTATGTTTCAATATGAAGTAATATGACATATACCTCTATTCCATGCTTTTGCTAAACATAAGGTGTTTCTGCATATTAGTTATGCAGACTTGTGATAAGTTGCCTCAGCAAACTGTTAAAACCCTTCTTATTGCAATAACACAGTTCCTTACCAAGTTTTTGATTGAAATTCTGTGACGTTAAAACTCTGATGCTTGACTGTGCTTTCCATGCCTTACTCTTTTTCTATATCTTTTATTCTAATTGAATGTTTGTTTTTACAAAAAGTTACAAGAAAAAGCCACTTAAGAAATAAAATAAGGCTACCTTCTAAAAACCAGATATTGTTAATGGTTGTTTTCCTATCCCATGCTCGGGATCTCTGTACCTCTGCATGGGGCTTTTAGGAAGGTTGAATCATTTGCTGCCTTAAATTGTGCGCAGCACACAGAACTCAGGGAGGACAGGACCACCCAATGTGTACATACTTTGCTCATTTAGCCCGCTATATCCTGTCCGTCTCTTAGGGCTTTCCCTCCAGTTATAAACATTAAAAATGTTGGCACACTCAGCACAGCCACTAATGTACATGTCTGCCCTCAAACAATTCTAATACTATTTCTTTGCAAATTGTATTGTCTCTAATATCTCTCACAAAGGTGGAACACCAACTACACGCACCGGGGGAACCTGCCTGCTGCTTGAGAATTTTAAGGCATTTTCTTTGCAACTATTTGTCTTTTCACAAAGATATGGCACACTCGGTTACAGCCACTGAATGCAATCTCCTCCTGCTCCAATTCGAAGAGTTTTTCTTTGCAACTTGTAATTTTTCTTGTCCATCGACAAAAATACCAAATACATTCTCCTGCCTCCTCAGAATTCTTAGAATTCATCTTCACACCTGGTATTTTCTGTCATCTGTTCCACCCACTGCAGCCTCAGAATGCTCTGTCCTCCCGCCAAATAATTCTAAGGGCTCATTACGAGTTGGCCGGTAACCCTTAAAAGTGAGGGTAATGCTATTACCGCAGCATTTAAGGGCTGGCCCAATCATGAGTTGGGCGGAAAGTGGGACTTTTACCTCCAGCTTTTTGCTGGAGCTAAAAAATGTCAGTTTTCTGCGCTAATTGCGCTGGCGCTAATAGCACCACCCCATACCCATTGGGTCCAAAGAACTCAATGCGGAATGGGGATTTACCACCTTACCGCTACCCGTGATCCGGGGCCAATAGCCCCGGACCAAGTAGTGGTAACGCTATTTGCATTGGTGGTATCCCGGTAGTATTAACACTGGGGTACCGCCAACCTCGTAATAGAGCCCTAAGACTTTGTAATATATTGTCTCACCTCAAAAGGTTTGCCGACTCAGTTGCAGCCACTGAATGTAATCTGCATGTCTCCAAACAGTTCTGGCATTTTCCCTTTGCTCCCCAGTCACTGGCAAGAAATGCCACATGTGCATGTATATCATGTGAGGTGGCCACTGTGACTCTCTCATCTGTCAGTAGTAGTCCCAAAAGGATGACCTATCTTATTCTTACCTGCACATCTGAAGCTGGACGCCTACATGAGGCTTGGTTTTGCTGACTTAAGTATGCATTCAAGATCAACCTGTACTATTTATTGAACTCTGTATTATATAATTTCGCACTTACTGTAACTAGTGCCTAGATACTTGAGGGTTTTGTGTGCTGCTATAAATGCTAACATTTAATAAATTGTGTCAATGTTCTTCTTGTCCCACAGCTAAATCCGATTTGCATGTTCTACCTTTCCGTCCACTAAATCCCACTTCAATGTTGTTCTTCACTCTCAACTAAATTCTATGAATTGCCTACCTCTGCCTCAACTAAAGCCTATTCCCTCAATGACTCTGGGTACTTCCTTTTTCTCTGCCCACAAGATTGATCCTGAAAACAAGCCAGTCATGCCCTGTTCATGCCATTTGGGCCTGAAACCACCACAGCTCCTTGTCCCAAACCCCCAGATAAAGTTTGGGATGATCTGTTCTACCAAAACTCCCAGTTTACGAGTGATTCAGGATTTAGCTGAATACATTTTCCCTGGCTTACTGATGTATGATCACGGTGATCATCTTCACACTCCCAATTGCTTTTTTCCCCAATGAACCTTTGCTTTATTGGTCATACGCAGTTCAATGCCCGCCACATCAGTGCTTGTTTCACTTATTCTTCTACTAACAGTTCAGTTTAAGTAAATAAATGTATGCTTTTCAGTTGCTGATTAAAGATATACGGAGGCATGTTTATCAACCTGTTGTGATTTCCATCCCAGAAGTCGCATCCACACAGAGGAAATCCTGCTTTTTTGGATAGAGGGACTTGGCATGTACATAGCTGGCAAAAGGTCCCTTTACTATGAGTGACACCCTTAAGCCGTTCTAGTTTTTCAGCTAGCATCACCCGGGATTCTGGGATTTGTAGTTTTGTTTTTCTCATTAAATCATGAACCTTTTAGTCCCACAATGCAAACTGATTCTGAAAAACCAAGACTGCCATGACTGTCAGAACATTCCAGGAAAATCTGCTTAATTCTACAGAATTTTAAAGCTGCGCTAATTCTGTTAACAATAACAGCCTGCACAAGGAAAACAAATGTTTCAAAACACTTTTTGTGATGTTTCAGATCTCCTGGTGTCTGCCTCTTTTTGATGCAGTGTTAAGTGGTCGTGCACGCCAGCAGGACGCGCTGCTTCGTGTAAATCTCGCGAGAACTGTTTGTGTCAGATTCAGTGAATTGTGGCTCAGATGGCATGCCGTTTGAATGCAATTTCTCTCACACCATCTGGTCGGATCTTTCATATTTAGGTAGTATCTTTACCTGTGAATATATGTAGCGCGGCTCTCCTAAATCCCTGCAGAAGGAACGAAGATCAATACCTTTCAGAAGTGCAATCCTTCACCACATGGTATGCTAATAAGGGTGATTTTTTGTATTATTGTCACCTCGTGTTATTGAATTTGGTGAAGCTGACAGGAACAAAATCATGTCTCTTGAACTTTGTCTGGTTCCTAAATCAAAGGGGAGGAAGTTGCAATCAATTTTGTGACGGCTCATTAGCCCCAGCTGGGCCGGTTTATTCTATTTAGCACTAACCGAATTGAAAGCAGACAGGCCCCAATGCTATATTGATCAATGATGTCCAAGGGACACATTCCAGACCTTTAGTTTTCGCAGAACCACTGACATGGAAACTGCACCGTTCGTCATAATATTGCTTTGGGAACAGTCATGGATCTCGGTTTCAGACATGAATAAAAAAAGTCTATTATGCACAAAAGAAGAACAAAACCAAACAAGGCAGGATAGGTGCAAGGATGGTGCTGTGCTAGACCGAGATGCATTTTGCTGCCCTGTCACACTTGATGTCTGCTCTTAGGTGTCTGCAGGCTTTCCTCCCATTCCCCGGACCCTATTGAGCGCTCTGGTCGGACTGAATCAGCAGGATTCTGGGTCGGCTGTTCTGAGCAGGATGATTAGATGGTCGTAAGTGGAGATCTCCCCCACTTTCCTGCCAAGTATCCCAGTTCCATGCCTGACACCTCGAGCCAGTCTTGCGTTTTGCTCACAATTGCATGCTGGAACTTGTAGTTTTGTTTTTCCCATTGCAAGGGTGGGCCAACAAGTGAGAGCAGACAGTGCCGGAAAAAACACACGACTGACCCAAAGATTCCGTATGGGACTGGAAAACTTGGTAGCTGTGCTGCCACAGGATCACTGACTGTCCAGCACTGAGATCACAGTCAACTGCTCACACCTGAGAATGCACGCAAACAGTGTCTATGCATGCAGGAGTGGGACACGTTCACATTGAGCTACTTTCTGCCTGTGAGTGAGGATATAGTTCAATGGGTGACTGCCTCCTTAGGATGGGGGATTTCTATTAGCGGGGGACTGCTTGTACACAAGAATAGTTCTCAATCTCTCAAAAAGGCACAGCACAAAGTTATGTTGTGTCTTGTTTTTGTACATGTTACATATGGGAATCGACATTACACAGGACGCCCCTTCCTCATCAGGTTGCTCACAAATTAGACTTAAACCCGTCTGTAGGCAATGCATACACTTTTCTCCTTCTTGGGTGCCTGAGGCTTCTGCACACACTCTGCACTACCAATTGTTGTTGTTTTATCCCTTGCTCAGGACTTTCCACTTCTCCCCTCTCCCTTGCACTTTCCCCCTTCCCTCTCCCCTGCTCTTGCGCGTTCCCAATGTCGCTGGGCCTAGTAAAATCGCTGTTTTGTCCTCCCTTGTTCCCCTCCTTGCCTCGTCACTCTCGGATACACTTGTGTATTAGCGCGATGCAAATTAAATATCCTATCATATCATATCACTCCTGTAGATAAAGGGCCGTAGGCCCTCCACTATTCCTGTCATAACCAAAACACTTGGCGACAGGACTCCCGTACATTAGAGGCCGGACGGGCGTGAGCACTGTAATGAGCGAGAACCTGTGTAATATCGATTACCATTGGAAGCCAAAACAATACCACTAGATCTCCTCCCTCGTCACATGCCACATTATTGAATAGATACCAAATATTCAATCATCTAGAACAAAGAAGGGAAGGAGAGAAACAGTTTACACTCCCCCTAAGCATTTATTCAAGAAATAAGTGAAGCCTCACGCTCAAGGCTGTCTAACTGCCATTGGTGCCAAAGTACCTGTCAGGTGTTCTCCAGCTAGCCCAACCTGCAACTAATTGAGAGTTGAGAGCAGCAGTTGAAACCTAAGTAGCCATCCGCAAATATCCAACAAAGGTCCCCAAAAGCCTCTGTCCATGACACGTCCACTCCTCGGGTGCGAACCCTTGACAAATGGGAGGCAACTGCAGCCTCAGCACGCCATAAGCCATCCGAGTCAGAACTCTATCTGTTTAGGGAGCAACTGAAGGTTATAGACCCTTCCTAGTGCCCCAGTAAGCCACAAACAAGTTATAACATTTGCAGATTTCCCAAGTTGTCTCTAAATACGGCAAACTGATCTGAAGCAGTGAATCTCTTGTGCTTCTTATGAAAAAGAGATGGACCTTACTTTAGAACCAGTGCATATTGGGGCAAGCTGAAATAAAGAGCCGAGCATATGAGTCCCCCCACATTACCTAAACCCACTGAATACACCGATGCTACCCCAAACAAAGAGTTAAATGCTAAAAACTCTGAGGAACAAGACTGTACTGGTGCAAATGGGCGACATTTCATCATCTGGAAAACCAAACACAAGCCCAACGCTGGTACTTTCCTAGGATAATTAAGCAACATAAACCCTTTAAACAGCCCGTGAATGAAGGAATCCAACAAAGACAGCTCTCTCTCTGTTGTAGCTGAAACCAGGGGTATCAATAATTAAACTTTTATTAAAACTTTGCAAAAGAAAATCCAAAATTAAAAGCGGGTCAGAACTGGCACCAATAAGGTCCCCTCGCCCTACACCACTTCTCAAATGTCCCGCAATAGTGCAAATATGCCTTCTTGAGGAAATCACTAAGATAATCCTCTGAGCAGAAGCCACAACCACGGGTAACACTACATTCAATTGGAGGGGCGTGGCTTGATGGCTACGTGAGAGGACGTTCCTTGGAGGAGCTCCCGATGATCCGATCCTGATCCTGGGAAAAAAGTGATGGTTTTTGGCGGACTTTCGAGCCCACGGTGCATCTAAAGGCGTATGAAAGTGGGGGGCATACGGTGCGTGCCCTCCCCAATGGCAAGACTGCATATTCACGGAACTAGACCCCGAAGAAGTTGGCGGTCCCGCAAAGGAAGGGGAGCACCCAAGATGGCTGCCTGTGGACAAAGGGCGATAAAAGGTCTGACGAGCTGAGGAAGACAAGGTTGGTCAGAACGTGGACGAGCCCAACCAGATAGACGGGTCGCATGCACCTCGGGCTGAAAGCAAGAACATAAGGGCGAGCCCCTACTGCAGAGGCCATGGGTTGTGACGAACTAGCAGAGTGAACCCGCGAGGATACAGCTGGGCGCGTGGGCCCAATCGACTCAACAGGATGTCTTCCAAGGTGGTGCGACCCCGGACCAAGCAGCCTACGATGGAGACCTATGCTAGGTCGCCCTCGGGCGCGGAAGGGGGCAAGAGCAAAGAAACCCCTGCGGCGGCGACGGACCCACCGGGTACCATCCAGGAGGTGCTGGCAGCAATTGCTGATCTGAAGGTGGCCTGGGAGACGAAGCTGGGCCTGGCCATAAAAGAGTTGCAAGAGGGCCTAAACCTCAAGATAGGAGCGTTCTGAGAAGAAGTGAACCTGTTGCGCCAGGATGTGCCAACGATCGCGGACCGCACTGGGGAACTGGAGCAGGAGTTGGCCCCGACCGTGGAGGCGTGTAATACACACGCCAAGGAACTTCATGCCCTCGTGCAGCGAGTGGGCAATTTGGAGGACAGAGCAGAGCAGGCGGAGGGGCGCGCCAGGCGCAACAACATTCGCATAGTGGGGGTACCGGAGTGAATGGAAGGATCGAACCCCACGGATTTCGTTGAAACCATGCTTTTGCAGGAGATTACAGGCGGAGAGCTGACCCAGGGGTTCGTGGTCGAAAGGGTGCATAGGGCCCTGACCAGGAGACCGGCCCCAGGAGCACCCCCACGGCCGTTGATTGCAAAGATCTTGAACTATCGTGACCGCGAGAAGATTCTCGAATTTTTCCGGAAAGGGGGCACGATAGAAAGGGGGTCAGCGAATATAACAGCGTATCCGCATTACACGCTGCTTGTACAACGGAGTCGAATGAACTTTGGAACAGTGAAGAGGAGGCTCAGAGAGGCAGGTCACCGTTACATGTTGCTTTACCCCACTAGGTGAAAGGTGATCCATAAGAACAGATCCCTCTTCTTTGAGACGCCAAGCGACGCGATGGAATGGCTGGATATGCAAGGTCGACCACAGGAATCGGATGCCCAGACAGAAGAGGATGGAGATAAGTAGCACGCTGCAGAGGCACCCGTGAGGCCATAGCTATGACATTGGGACTAGAATATAGTTTGATATTCTGCTTGTGTGGGGGAAGTCATGGCATCTGCCGGCGGGTCCCGTTGAATTCACTTCTCCTAAATAAATGACTGGGATCTCCTGGGGAGCAACCTCTGCACCCGATAGTAGTATACTTAGTTAGGTTACTGTTAGATTGGTGACACCCCGCGGGGTCCTTGTTCTTGGTCACGAGACAGGTCCAGATGTGTGTAGGCCTGAGATCCAGGGATGGAGCTGGGCTATTGTTGGGGGTTGGTGGGGAGGGGGGGAGTGGAGTTGTGTGCAGTGGTGTGAGGTTGGAGAAGGGGGAGGGGGGCACGGTTTGTTAATAGTAGGGAAGGAGCCAGGAAACGATCCTACATGGGGAACATTACGGGGAGGGATGGGACGGAGATAGACCGACTAGATGGCATCGGGTAATCTCAGAATTGTGACCTGGAATGTACAGGGCCTCAACAGCTACCTTAAACGCAACAAAGTGATGATGTATTTAAAGAGGATGCGCGTAGACATAGCCCTGCTGCAAGAGACCCACCTCACTAGGGAAAGGCTGGAGGTGGTCGGGAGGAAATGGAAGGGCACCGTTGTGGGGGCGGCGTACTCAGCGTATGCCAGAGGTGTCGTCACTTGGCTGGGGCCCCATGTGCCATTTCGAGTGCTTGATTCTACGGTGGACCCGGAGGGTAGAATGGTGGTGGTAACGGGTCTCTTGGAAAACAGAGAAATACACATCATAAATTTGTACGCCCCCAATAACGATACAGCAGCTTACTTTAGGACCCTCTACGGTAAACTTGGCCCCCTGGCGGGGGGTACGGTAGTGTGGGGGGGGACACTAACTGTACCGTAGACCCCAGTATGGATAGGTCCAAGGATAATGCAGGAAAAATGGCACCGGCGGCTAAAGCGCTGAGTACCCTACTGAAAGACCTAGGCCTAGAGGATGCGTGTAGGAGGCTGCATCCCACGGATAGACAGTGCTCACACTACACAGCGCCACATGATTTGTACACAAGGTTAGACTACATGTTTGTAACAGCCGGGATAGTGAGAGAAATAGAAGGAGCAGAATACAAGGCCCGAGTGCTGTCGGACCACTCGCCCTTGGTGGTAGACTGGAGACACCAGCCCCCACGCCTGCAGATCCCTACATGGAGACTTAGGACCGAGGCTCTGCAGGATGAGGGGTTTCGGGAGGGCCTGAGGGACGCCATTGAAGAATATTTTGATAAAAACACGGGAAGCGTAAGCTCTGTGGGCACACTGTGGGAAGCGTTTAAGGTGGTGGTGCCTGGGGTAGCTATTTCCCAAGTTAAAGGGCTGCAGGGGGGGTTGAAAGGGAGCTCCGGGAGGCAGAAAGAGAGCTAGAGGAGCTCACGCGTTGCGTGAGCACCGCTCATGATAACAGAACCAAAGTAGAGGAGCTACAGTTGTCCTGTAGTGCACTCTGGGATAGACTGTGCAGACTCAGCTACAGGAAATATATGGAGCGGATACACGCAGGGGGCGATAAGCTGGGCAGATTGCTGGCTTGGCTGTACAA
Source organism: Ambystoma mexicanum (assembly GCF_040938575.1). NCBI lineage: Eukaryota > Metazoa > Chordata > Amphibia > Caudata > Ambystomatidae > Ambystoma > Ambystoma mexicanum. Next base: position 759,628,869 of record NC_090939.1, read on the forward strand.
GAGCGAGACCCCCCGCTCGGCGATTAGTGAGATTCAGGGCGAAGGAGGTAGCATATGCAACACCCAGAAAGAGGTAAATGAGGAATTCCTTAAGTTTTACAGACACTTGTATGAGGACACGGGGGAGGATATGGGTCAAGACATATTAGACACATTGGGGGACATTGAGCTGCCCACCTTAGATGATCTAGAACGCTCTGAGTTGGACGCACCCGTCACCTCGGATGAGCTGGAGGTAGTGATTCGGAACTTGCCCACTTGCAAGGCGCCGGGTTCGGATGGGCTGCCCAGCGAGTTCTATAAAACATACCAGCAAGAGTTGCTCCAGCCACTGCTTGCCACTTTCAACGAGGCCTATGAGAAGGGAGAACTCCCGTTGTCTCTCCGTGAGGCCGTAATCGTCCCACATTTGAAACCAGGCAAGCCGGCCGTGGAGTGCGGGTTTTACAGACCGTTGTCCATGCTCAACCAGGACAGCAAAATACTCACGGCGGTGCTGGCTAATAGACTGAAAAGGGTGATTAAAAAACTGATACACCCAGATCAGACGGGATATGTTCCGGGCAGGAACATCACCGACAATCACCGGAGGCTACACCATGTCATGGACCAAACTGAGGAGGACACGGGCGAGCTGGCCATAGTGTCGTTAGACGCGGTCAAGGCCTTCGACTCGGTACGATGGCCCTGGCTGAAAGCGGTCCTGAAGGGGTATGGAGTGGGACCCGGATACCTCAGATGGGTACAGTTGTTTTACAGCACCCCGATGGTGAGGGTCAGGACAGGGTCCACGGTCTCAGATTCTTGGCAACTGGGCAGGGGGACCAGACAGGGATGTCCCTGGTCACCGATGCTATATATACTGGCATTGGAGCCGCTGGCAATATGCCTGCGTCAACAATATGGGGAGGTGGGCATAAACACGGCCAGTGGAGAGCATTTGATATCATTATTTGCGGATGATATGCTCCTTTATTTACGCTATCCAGAAGAAAACCTACAGTACGTCCTAGAGGTGATAGAACGGTACGCCATCCTCTCCGGTATATCGGGGAACCCTGGAAAGTCCAGCCTGTTCCCTTTGGGTAGATATAGGAATGTCCCGGTGCAGAGGCTACCTGTTCTGCCAATACCATGGCAGCCCGTAACATTTAGGTATCTGGGAATAAACATTTACCACAAGATCAAGACAGAACACAAGCACAACACGGAAAAGGCGATAGAGGGGATTAGGAACAGTATGGTATTTTGGTCCAGTCTGCCCCTGACCATGATGGGGAGGGCGGCCTTGCTCAAGATGGTGGTCCTGCCTAGACTCTTGCACTTTTTTACAAACGTCCCTTTTCTGATACCCAGAAGCCTAATCGCGAAACTTCACAGCGTATGTAGGGGTTTTGTGTGGGGCAGCTCTAGGAATAGGGTGGCTCTGTGGAAGCTCCAGAACCCGTGCGACAGCGGGGGGATAGGCCTTCGAACTCTATTATCTGGCAGGGTAGCTGCAGTACGTGGCCAGGTGGCTCTCGACTGAAGATTCGGCGGAAGCCAGGCTCCTGCGCGAAGATACAGCCCCATACTTTCTGATGGAAGTGATGTGGTTGGGCAGAGATAAACTGGTGGGCAAGGGGCGGTTACTGAGGTTGGGCTGGGAGATCTGGCACAGGACATGGAAGATTGGGGGGGACTCGGAACCATACTCCCAGCAGGCCCCTTTGGCGGCTCTGTGTGGGAGCGACTCCCAACTACTTGAATCGGTCCGCAGATACTGGGAACAGGTAGGCCTAGCCACCCTCAGGGACATATGGCAGGAAGGGGAGGCGGTGGACTTTCAGCGGCTGCAGGAAGAGACGGGAGTACATGGTGGCCAATATATAACCTACACTAGGCTGGTAAAAAAGACTAGAGAAAGATGGCCGGAGACAGCGCTCGCGGAGGATCCAGATGCCTCCCTGGAAACCATGTATGATGTATCGGAGGGCGGGCATGAAATATCGAGGATATATGAGCTCCTGCGGGCAAGGGCAGGGAAGGAGTTGCTCCAATTGAGACAAGATTGGGAGGAGGAGGTGGGAGGACCCATGACGGATGGGCAGTGGGAACGGGCCCAGAGGTACCATAAAAAGGTGTCCCGTAACGCGAGATTCCAACAGCTTCAGTTGTATGTTACCCACAGGGCTTATTTAACCCCCGAGAAGATTGCAAAGTTTGGGGGATCAGCAATACAGCAATGCCCCAGGTGTGGGGAGGTGAACGCGGGACTGCTACACATGTTTTGGGCTTGCCCGGAGGTGCATAGATTTTGGAATGAGGTCAAGACGAAACTGGCTGGCGGGGGGGTAGTGCTGGATGTGGAATCAGCCTGGGCATGCTTGCTTGGACTATTCCCTAGACCCCGGCATTTGAAACACATAAGCAAGATGAAGGACCTGGCCTATGTCTTGGCCAAACGTAGGATCGCCATGGGCTGGAAGGCGGCCCATAGACCCAGGGTGGAGTTGTGGTGGACAGACCTCTTGAGATGGGCGGAAGATCAATCCGTAGTCTGGTTTGAAGCGGTCACCAGGGGGGGCGAAGAAGAAGTAGGGCCCTTGTTGGCCTGGCGGCAATTGGTGGCCTCGTTGGCAAACCCTCACCAGGGTGATAACGAAATAGAGGACCCGGTTGATGGCAGTCTAGGTAGTGTGCCACCCAGTGATGTTCCCGTAAATGATATGTGAGAACTGGCTCTAGTTTAAAGGGGGGTAGGGGGAGTTGGGGAGTTTGAAAATGTGTTGAAATATGATGCTTTCTATGTTTGAAACGGTTGTAGTGTGTTTGTTTGACCTTAAAAAATAAAATGAAAATATATTAAAAAAAAAAAAACACTACATTCAATTGTGTGTCTTTCTCAGTCGTCAAGTCGAAAGACAAAGTTGGAACAATGTATCTTTGGGACCAGTATTGAAATAGTGAATGGACTCAGTACGGTGGGATGTTTTTACCCATGCATCCGAGCCCTACCTCAAAAACTGTGCAGTACTGACATGGAAAACATCATGATGGCCAAAGCTTCCCAGAAAATGAACAGGGAAATGCATGAAGAATAGGCTGCCACTCATTTTTGCCGATGTTATGGGCACAGAAGGGCACTGCCTAAAACCACCATTGGACTACCCACACAGTAGTCTGAAACCATTGGGAATGGCAATGCTGATTGCCAAAAGCAACCTAGAATCGTGGGGAATTCATTTTCTTAAATCCCAAAAATGGGTGCATTACCAGTACTCACCACTATCAGAAAGCCGGCGTTTTAAAACAACACCAGACATTTGTGTAAAACTGAATAGATGAACCCAAAGCAGGCCAAAGAAAGACTTACTGAGAGGTGGATACAATCTAAAGTTATATTCTGAAGTGACTTGAAGGTTTATAACAAGACTGGCTGAGCTGTGGATTTCAGCAGTTTAAGTAAATTTGGACTGAAAGACACTAAAAATCTAAATGTTTAAAAGAAATGAGTGACCTACTTTTGAGTGTCACATAGGTTGCAATTGTTTAAATGTCTTTGTTTTAAACTAAGAATCAGCATTCTAGCTGCATATGTAAAAATGGTTAGTTTTATTTGAATGCAGAAAACTGGGTAACTAAAAGTGACATTAGCTGGGGCCTGGCTTAAGGAACTGGATTCTGCTTGACAACTTCCCCCCAATTGGAGTGAAACTGGATCCACAGCAGTTCCCAGGCCTAGCTGCCTTTTGCTCTTCCCACCAAAAGGGATATGACACTTCTCTGATTGAATTACCAAGGGACTGCTAGAGACTAAACATAGGACCTAGGCAGAGGGTTTATTGAAGTGGCCATAAATGGCTTCCTCTTGAACAATGGGCCTTCCAGGGCCCAGGCAGATGGTTTATTGGGGGACCGTAAAACAGCTTCCTCTTGGCAGAAGCTGGGAGGGGCAGGGCCTCTGAACCTGGCAGAAACTGGACAAACTGGTTTCTACACCATGTGACTTGGGAAACCACACCCCTGTAGCCAGAATATGGTTTTAGAAAAAGATGAATAACTCATAGTACGGACTTGTCATAATTATGTAAATGATACCATAATTCTTGTGATTTTTCTGCCCACATTTTAAGAGGTTTTTACAACTGGTGGCATGATCTGGGGGCAAACTAGCAGTTAAGAGGGTATTACTTAAAATGTCTGCATGTGAAAAGTCTGATACTTCATCAATTAATGCCTGCATGCCTTGCACACATTTGGGTAAATTTGAGTAAGAATCTGATATTGGTAACCTGACCAAAAAGTGAAATATGTTGCCATTTCCCAATGCAAGCTCTCAGGAAGAGCAGATTTGAACAGGGTATATCTCATGTGATATGTGATGGGTGCATGTAATTTCAAACCACTGTGTATCTATGAAATATGTCTTTTTGAGCAAATATAGATTGTGTGTAAAGTTGACAGGGGTGGGTTCTCTGTATCATAAACAGACCTCATCATGATGATACTTCATTTCATTCCCCCAATCAAGGGGAAGAGGAGGAAGTGGCCAATGACAAGTGGAGAGGGGTAGGGCCTAGGAAGCTAGCCTCTCCACCCATTTTCAAAACACATAAAGGCAGACAGTCAGGACAGATAGGAACATTCAATTCCATTTGCTGCAACGCGCTCTGCCGGACCACACAACATCCAGAAGATACTAGATTCCACACTTAGACTTTAAAACTCCAAAGAACTTGATTTAGAACTCAAAGCAAGGGCCTAAACCCACAAACTGAGAACTCTTTTTAGTGGGCCTCAGCATCCAGCAAACCTAACAGCGATAGCAGTATCCAGAACCAGAGGCAGAGCAGAGCTGACCCAGACCGCTGTTCGCAGAACCAGAGAGCTGACCCAGACCGCTGCGCGCAGAGACCGTCCGTGGCGAGGGAAGAAAACCTGACCAGATCCGTGGCGAGGCCCATTCTATTTCTAAATATATTGTGAGTACCTAGCAGAACTGTGCAGAACCAATCTCTTAGTTAAAATAATATAATTCAATCTATTTTAATCTAACCAGAACTGTCTCCTAACTGTCACCTGTCATTTGCAAAGCTGTCACCTGTCATTTCTAGTTGCTAGCTGTCACTTGTCACTTTGAACTTTAAAATTTCAAATCTGAAAAACGACCTTTACCATACCGCTCATATCTCCGTGACCGTTTGTCTTAGAGACTTGCAGTAACTTTCCTCTGAAAGCTGGGAATCTTGGCTTTTCAACGAACCTAGAACCGCATTCCTATACTTTTGCCGCAATCGCGCAAAACGCACTCGCGAATTTTACCGCGATTTGCAAATTTCTCCACGTGTGAAAACAGCAGCTTCCTTGCTTTCCTTGCTAAAAATTTGTTTGCCTCTTAAGAACCATCCCTGAATCATTGCTAGAGTGAGCCTGGACTAATATTAACTTGATACCACTCACCCTGAACCTCTAGAGGGAATTAAAAGCATTTTAGCATATTTTTCACTTCATTGCCAGCACATATAAAAGCATTTTGGGCCTGTGTTTCAAACTTCTGTAGTCTAAGCTTGCTGGGGTGAACTGAATTACATTTGATTGCATTTCTGAGAACTGTGTGCTTTCCTTCCATTTCCTTGCATTGCATAAAAGGGGGGGTGAATTGTCCAAGAAAGTGATTACATTGTCTTTTGCTGAAATCCTATCAAGTTATTTTCTGTACTGCATTTCATTCCACATTGCATCCATTTGAAACCATCAAAGTATTGTTGCTATCTTATCCATCCTATAACCACTCATCATTGATTATAAAGAAGTGTGCTAGTGCCGGACTATCCATTATTGATTACTGCTCAGATTAAGTGTGATATTCAATTATTAATTTATTATAAAGTGTGATATATATATCTATTGCTTAAATTATCAAATAAACCTTTTAAATTTGCAAAACAGAACTACTTCTTGGCTCAGCGGGGTCAGGGGGATTCCAAGAGAGGGGTGTTATATAGGGGTAGTCATCCAGAACGCATGAACTGGACATAAGGATATATCAATAAGGGTTTTCATTCAGTATTCTAGACTAGGCGTTGACTTAGCTGTAGTGTTGAATTAAATCCTCTTACAAATTGGGGGCTCGTAGCCGGGGATTCCGGATTAGATCTATCACTTGTGCAGATTAATACAGTGTGCCAGCTGACCAGATACACATATCCGGTCGGATCACCACGCTGTGTTACGCTGTAAAGCACTCCTCAAAGGAACGCTCTGAGGAAAAGGTCTGTTTTGCAAAAATAAAATACAAACTTCTGTAAGTCAGGAAGGAACTCAAATTCCAGAATGACGACCTTGGTAGATATGAAAATAGCCAGAGAGCACTTCTTACATAAGCTATTTGTGAGAGGTGAGTGGACTCATCAGGACCAGACGGCCTGGTTGCAGGCAATCGCACCCCAGATCACTGAAACAGGGTCAGATATATAGAGAGATCAGGGTCCCTTACATGTGGCCCTGAGTGAACTATACATGGCTCCTAAAGCTAAGGATGAACAAGACAAGATGGTTAGGATAGCGGCATACCTGTACCTACATATGGGAGACATGCAGGATAAATGTACTGAAAGCCAAAATCTGGCGAATAAGCGACAGATGGCGTTAGAGAAGGTACAATCTGACCTGGTCTCTTCTGAGCAGAGGCTGCAGGGGAGCCAGGAGTCAGAAAATGAGAGTAGACAGCACATCATTAAAATAAAGAGGGATATGGACATCCTGCAACAGGAAAAGGCTGACCAGGATACCAGATTTCTGGCCTTGCAGAAGGAGTACCAAGAAGGTTTGGACTCCCTACTGCAGAGCCAGAAAAAGCTGGAGCAACAGTTAGACTTCAATAGGGCATGTGCTGAGCAGGTAGTCACCCTGCAAAGCCACCTAGATAGGGAGAAGGCAGAGAGCAATAAACTGATTTTGAAAGACCTGCATACCCAGGCAGAGTTTGACCAGGAGCGCCAGAAAGCTGGTGCCTTCCAAAGGCAAAGGGACGACCTGGCGGCACAGATGCAGGCTCTTAGTCAGGAAAGGGATACCTTAGGCCAGGAAGTCTGCCATTTAAAAAGAAAAACAGAAGAAAATCACTTGGCCCTCCAGGGGCTGGGTGACCTCCAAAAAGAACACCAGAACTTGTTAGAACACACCAGGAGGGTGGAGGATGCTCTGGCAAGAAAGGAGCATGCCAATAGGGACACAGCTCAGGAGGTAACCCTCCTGCAGCAAAGACTGGCCCAGTGCTCCAGGACCAATCAGGAGGCACAGAGAGAGAATGAGGCTCTCTGCCAGCACAATGATAGACTCCAACAACAGGTAGCGATGCAGGAGAGACTGATAGAGTCTAGTAAGGCCTTAACTGAGGAACTGAAGGCGCAGGCTCTTGCATTGCAACAGGGAGCAGGGGCGGATAGAGACCAAGTTCGCTGGGAAAGGGAAACTCCTGAGCATAACCTCAGGAGCCCTAGTACCAGAGGCCTTTATCTCTCTCAGTCCCTGGACTCTGCCACCCCCATGTCCCCTGGCGCACATGAGCACCGGGCCACAGGGATGGCAGATTACTATCCAGCCAGAAGCATGGGGCTCATAGGCCAGTACCTCCCAGGAATGGGTGGGCGGGCATCCGGGTATGGGCACCCAAGCACAGTGCAATTTAGTGGGGAACCCAAGGAGAGTAGGCCCATTAAGGGCATCCTGAAAACCTCTGCCCAGTTAGGTCAGTGGGGGGGGTACCCATTAAATCCTGGCAGCAAAGAGGAATCTGAAGACTCCTCTGAACGGTACAGGACACAGGAGACCAGGTCCCCACATTCTGCCAGCCATTCCCAGGCTCGCAGAATCCGGGAAAACCTGGAAGATCAGACAGGAACCTCTAGGAGCAGTGCCTCTGAGTCAGAGGACGAATGGACAAGGGTTACCCGAACCAAAAAGGCCAATAAGGCAAAAAGGGCCTTGATTAAGGACCCATTGAAACAGATTAAGGCAATCAGGAGTGTCATCACGCCTTATCATAAGAACGCCAAGTACTCTGTTTGGGAACACTTGGAGCTCTATGAGCAAATGATGGAGACTTTTCATTTGAAGGACAGCCAAAGCTGTATCCAATATGTAAAGTGGACATTCTCCCCAGAGTACTCCAGTTTCTTTGCAGGGCTGGAGGACCAAAATCATTCCAGGTGGTCCACCTATAGGGCGGCCATATTAAAACATTTTTCTGTTCACAGAAATCCCCAAGAGGCTCGCAAGGCAGCCTACAATTTGCAGTGTGGGGAGGGACAGGCCCCACAAGAGTTTGTGCAAGAACTGAAACGTGCCTTTGCGCAGACCACCAGAAGGGTGCGCACAGACAGCAGAGAATTTGTCAATACATTTTTCCATGCCTTGCCCAAATATATAATGACCCAGCTCGTGAGAGATTTTCATGAGAAAAGATCTTTAGACTGGGTCATCGAACAGGCTACCCGGATCTATGAGGTGCAGAAGCCCATAGAAAATAAAAGCAATACCCAGAAAAATCCCAAAACCAACAGCACCCCTGCTGCTGCCAAGGTGGCAGAGGTAAAGGTCACCCCCGTTTTGGATTTGGAGATGGGGGGGCCTAAAAACCTACCTGCACCTAATAATGCTAGGCCCAGAAGATCCTCGGGCCAGTCACAGACAGGGAGCCAAGGAGGCAGCCCCACAAATGGGGTCCCTCGCTCTCCTGATTATGTAAGTCCCCGTTACAAGGGAAATCGACCCATCCTGGGTTTTGTGTGGACTCCTCCAGCCCAAGGGGGGAGATTCAGCCAAGAACCTAACCCAGGGAACTTTCCTCCTAACTTCCCACCGAAGGGCAGAAATTCTCCGAATCCTGGGCAGAACTTTTTCCCCAGGTATCCACCCAATTTCCAACCCCAAAATTCTCCACCCTTCTTCCCCCAATTCCCTGAGCCCAGACAACCGAATCCGGGAGAGGGGAGGCCAAGGGTGGAGGGGTATCCAAATCTTCCCAACCAGGGGTACTACCAAAGAAGGGATAGCTACCCTTCCCGGGATCAGCCCAGGGGAGAAAACAGGGCCCCGTATCAGCCTGAGCGGGTTTCCCAGTTAGAGCGCCAGGTTCAAAACATGGCGCGGGATCTGGGTCACATACTGAGGGCTCAGCAGAACCCTCAGATCGGCATGCCGGCGCAGAACGCACCCAACTCTGGACCTGGTGCTCCAGAACAATGACGGGGGCAGCACCCCGATAACTCACCGGTTCCCAGGGAGGAGGCACAAAGGGAAGGGGGTGTAAAGCCTTGGAGGAAGCTTCCTTCCTCACTTGTAAACAGCCCCTGGAAACCCAGGAACCAGAAACAAAATCTCTTGCCCCTGCAGGTCTGCCTCCTAAGGAGCAGAGGGGGGGTAGGAGAAACAAAAGACCCAAACAGACTCAGTTTGAGGAGGAGGTACAGATCTTCCAATTTGAGGGAGAGGGATCCTCAGAGGATCCTGGGAAAAGGATCTTCTCCTTCAGAGAGGGGGGAACTCCTCCAAAAGAAAAATGGGTCCCTAGGGATGCAAATCCAGACTGGGGAGATGTGGAGACTGAGCTACCGCCGCCCACCATCTCATCCCAGAACCAACAGCAAAAAAATCCCCTGGTTCAAACCCATCCTGATGACTGCCTCCAAAAAGGGGGGGGGGTGGCCCAGAACCGGAACCAGGGGAACCCACAAGGGCTCTGATCTCAGTTGCCAACTTTTTCTTTCAGATTCCCAAGGCTCTTCACAGAATTCTGCCCAAATCTCTTCTCTTGCAATGTCCAAAACCAGAAAGTTAGCCCACCAGTTGTCCAAAAATGTGCATTATCTGTGCCCCCTTGAGGAGAAGGAGGGAAGATATTATGCCCCGGTACAAGTACAGGGGCAGGGTACGATTTCAGCGCTGGTGGACACGGGATCTCAAGCTACCCTTCTGTCCAGAAGGGCCTTTGATCAACTGAATGCAGGAAGGGGAGGGAATTACCAAATTCCTCTCACCTCACTTCCTGGACAACTCCAGAACTTTGACGGGAAGGAAATTCCCGTCGAGGGACGGCAGACTTGGACATTAAAATTGGGCGACACAAGTTGAAACACCCGGTCATAGTTGTGACTCCAGAGGGCACCCCTTGTTTACTAGGGAATGACCACCTGAGAAGGTTGTCACCCCTAATAGATTGCATAAACAAGGTCCTCTCGACCCAGACTAGCCGACCAATAAAATTAAAACAGAGTGTCAACCATGTTAGTTTAAACGGCACCTGCCACATGGTTGAACAAAAATCTGACCAAGTAGAATTTCACTTCCAGAACAACCAAATTCCAGACGTGACAGTAATAGCAGTAGGACAACAGACTGGTGATGGGGGGTCCTCTCTATTTCTGAAAATCAACCTTCCTTCCAGTTTAAGGTGGTATTCCACACTGGAAGGAAACACCCTGAAATTCTTTACCAATCCACAATCAGAAACTCCCACTACTATAGTCCAGAAAGATGTGAAATCAGCTCAGAGCCTGGCTGATATTCAGCAAATTGGAGAGCAGTTGTTCATCCCTGTTCATTTAAATGATGGGAAGGACTCTGTTCTCGCTCGAGTGTGCGTGAACAATGGTAAGAGCTTCATCAGCGAAGCCATGTTTCGCCAACTCCCAAAAGATCCAGCCATTCCCACCTTCAAACTGATAGACAAATGGGAAATGGACCTGGAAGCACCTAATTCCAAACATCTCCTGCCAAGCAGGTGTATGCTCAAAATCTCCATTGGCAACAAGAGCATAGTCCACAATTGTTGGGTCGTGCGAGACGTCCCTGCCGCCTTTTATTTAGGCAGTGACATTCTCAATCGCTTTGCCATTAGTTTGGACCTAATAAACTTCAAAGCTTGGTCCCGATTAGCGGATAATCCCATGGGCTTTGATGATCCAGAAAAAGCATTTAGGTCAGCTCAATTGCTACCTTATGCAGTTGAAATTCAGATTAAAGAGGAAGTCACCATCCCGGAAAGGACCCGACAATTCTCCCTGGAAGTGTAAGTTAAAAGAGGACAATATCTGCAAAACCCTGATGCTTACATACATCTAAACGCTTCTCTCCAACAGCAAGGGTTGGGGGCAAACCCAACTCCATTAGTCAACATAGAACATGACACCATTCTAATAGAGGTGGATAACAGCGACTTGAAGAGTATTACTCTAGCCGCAGGCACCATTATTGGAATGGCGGTTGATGACCGACATTTTTCCATTGATTTAGGTAATGAACTGTTAGGGCCAATCCCCAAGGACTGGTTTGACAGTGACAGTGATGACAATACAACACCAGACAGGATTTTTACCCGGCATGGGGGGAACTTCCTGGTGTACACTTCCTGCCCTTATGGTAAGGAAGATGTGACTTGTGACTTCAGGAGGGATGAGGTGATTTTCCAGGTCCATGAGGGCTGCCTTTCCCACCTGAAGCCTCCAGTCCAAATCAGCACTCTGACCAGGGACTTCTCCACCCAGCTGGAGGAGGCCGCTGAAATAGCCAAACCAGAAGTCTTTCCAGGCTTCAGGCAGATGGTGGAAGAGAGAGTCAACCTAGCTGATGCCTGTGTGACTCTGGAACAAAAGCAAAAGTTGAAACAAGTTTTCCAAGATCTCTTTGCGGTAGACTCATATGACTGTGGCCGCACCGACATCCACACAACAACAATCCCCACGGACCCTGGCATGACTCCAGTGTTTGTGAAGCAATATCGTTTGCCTCTCGCATCCATGGAGTCCCTTACTGAAATAATTAAGAACCTTGAGTCCCGGGGAATAATCCGTCCAGTTCACAGCACCTTCAATAATCCGGTGCTGGGAATATTGAAGCCAAACGGCCAGTGGAGACTCTGCGCTGACCTCAGGGAGCTCAACAAACGGGTCCATACTTCCCGATGGCCTCTTCCCTACATTGACCAAGGGCTGGCCCAGATTCAGGGGTCACAGGTATTCACTGCAATAGACCTGACCAATGGATACTGGACCGTGCCGGTCAGTAGGGAGGACCAATACAAGCTGGCTTTTACCTTTGGGGGCCAGCAATACACATGGACCCGGACTCCCTTTGGATACCTCAACTCCGGCAATGAATTCAACATTTTCCTACACAAGGCCATGCCTGACCTGGGTGCAAGGGGTAACCTGGCTTATGTAGATGATGTCCTCATCAAAAGTTCATCTGTGGAGGAACACATAGCGGAGATCCGTTATGTTCTGACCCAGTTGAGGGCCGCCGGAGCAAAACTTTCCTTTCAGAAAGCACAGTGGTGTAGAACCCGTGTTAATTTCTTGGGGCATGAGATTACTCCTCAGGGTCTCTGTCCCCAGGAAAAGAAAGTGGAAGCACTTCAGAAACTGAAAGACCCCACAACTCTGCGGGAACTAAGGAGCCTCCTTGGACTGACTAATTACAGCAGAAAGTTCATTGAGTGTTACGCAGAGATCACCAGACCCCTGATTCATCTCCTGAAGGGGGGGGTCAAGTGGGAATGGGGTCCAGAACAAGCCGAGGCAGTAAAACAACTCAAAAGAAGCCTCTCAAAAGCGCCTTGCCTAGCTTACCCTTTCAGAAACAAGGAGTTCTTCCTGGAGACGGGGTTCTCTAATACGTGCTTGACGGCAGTATTATACCAAAAGCATGACAAGGTCAATAAAGTAATCTCCTATGCGAGCAAAACGTTATCCTCTGTGGAGGAAAAATTCAACGATTGTGAGAAGGCACACCTGGCAACGGTGTGGGCATTGAAGAATTACCGCCCGTTTATCCAGGGGGAACACATCATAATGGAGACTCCACACCAGCCTCTGCAATATCTCCAAAGTGACAGAATCCGGGCCGGAAATGTGATTAATTCCCGAATTGCTTCCTGGATTCTGTCAATGCAAGGCTTTCCTGTGGAGGTCCGATATGGCCAAAACAAGAAGAGTCCCCTCGCACAAGGTCTGGCTGACTTGCATGATTGTGCCAGAGAAAACTGTCTCGAGGACGAAAGTCTAAAAATCAAGGACAACACGGAGGCATACCTTAATTCCCCACACAAAGTCTTTGAAGAAGACAAGTGTGAGGGAATGCCCACTGTGTATGTGGATGGATGCTCTTACCATGTTGACAACGACGGGGAGAAAGAACTGGTGGCCGGCGTAGGGAATGCATGGGTGAATGAGTCCCCAGAACCCTCCGCTGGATACAAAATTGGTCCCCAAAGTAGTCAGGTGGCAGAATTGATGGCTGTGCATCAGGCCATCCTCACTGCTGTCCAACATCAACTCCACGAACTGGTCATAATCACAGATTCGGATTATGTACGGAAAGGGTTTGTGGAGCACCTGGTTAATTGGAAAACCAGAGGCATGTTATGTGCTAACAACAAACCCTTGAAACATGGGAAGTTGATCCAAAACATTGATGATCTGGTCACCTCGAAAGGAATGACCATCTATTGGAAGAAGATCAAGGGTCATTCCAAAGTAGAGGGACCAGACAAAACTGGAAATGACTTAGCTGATCAGCTGGCCAAAACCGGGGCCATCCAAGGGGATCTAATTGAGATTGAGTCCCTGTTGGGGGAAATCCAGGTCACTGCTATCACTAGGTCCCAGACAAATGCTCACAATGACCTTTCAATTGCACAATGGAGTAAGGAGACCCCTGATGCTGATTTAATTACAGCTCAGAAAGGGGATCCAATAATTGGTAAATTTTATCAGCACATTGAGGACCCTGAGAACTTTCCCCTGACGGATACCGATTACATTGGGAAAGAGGACCTAAGAGTGTTGATGAAATGTCCAAAAATGTTCCGGATCCAAGACGGTTTGTTGGTAAGGAAATCCAAAGCTGGCCACGATCAGTGGGTGGTTCCTACCTCATTCCAAAGCCTGATGTTAAGTCACACCCATGATGCGGCCACCGCCGGTCATAGAGGGTTTCACACAACATTGGAAATCTTAAGAGAGGTTGCATACTGGCCACACATGGGGCAGGACCTTGACCAATACTTGAAGGGGTGTCTTGTGTGTGCACAATTTCAGCCATCATCCCTCACGCACCGTGCGCCTCTCCAAAAGAGGGGGATGACACTGCCATGGTCAGATTTACAAATCGACTTTGTAGGCCCCGTGATTCGCTCTGCTAGGGGAAACAAGTACATGTTGACCGTCACATGCTTGTTTACCAAGTGGGTGGAATGTCTCCCAGCCCCAAATTGCAAGGCAGAAACTGCAGCTGCCCTGATGATTAACCACATCCTTTCCCGTTTCGGTCTACCTCAAAGGATTGAGTCAGACAGGGGTAGCCACTTCACCAGTGAAGTAATGACAAAGATGTGGGAGATACTGGGGGTCAAAAGGAAGTTGCATATTGCTTACCGGCCAGCTTCTTCTGGGGCAGTAGAGAGATATAACCGAACCATTGTGAGCATACTAAAAAGGTTTGTGGCAGATTCTGGGCCAAGTTGGGATATCCGATTACCTCTGGTCCTAATGGCCATCAGATCTACCCCTTTATCTGCAACCAAAATGTCACCAGTTGAGTTGATGACTGGGCGCAAGATGGTGCTTCCTCAGCATTTGCTCTACAGGACCCAAGAGCAGACACTGATAAATGCCTCCACAACTCATGAGTATGTGGATAATTTAAGGAAACACCTTCAACATGCTTTTGCTTATGCTCAGCGGAATCTAGAAAGATCAGCAGATAGCATGAAGACCCACTATGACCTGAAGACTTCCAGGAAGGAATATCAGGTGGGGGACCGGGTCTATCTATACAACTTCCAAAGAAACCAGGCAAAACAGCGAAAATTCTTGCCTACATGGAAGGGACCGTTTGAAATTATAGACAAAATCTCCCCTGTGGCCTACAAGATCCGCATCCCCAAAGGCGGTTTGGCAGAGGGGGAAGACAAGTGGGTCCACATTATCCAGTTGAAGTGTTGCCATCCCAGGCACACTCTGCAACAACTGGAGGAATCCTCTGGAATCCTAGAGGGTGCTGTCTCAGATTAATTCAGTTCTAACTTAAAATATCCTACATATCGCCTATCAAATTCTGAGTTTCTCAATGTGGGTGTTTTCGTTTTTGAATGCAAAAAGAAATGTGCATGTTCATATGTGTTGACTATAAATTTATATGCCACCCCACTATATCAATGGTGGGGGAGAAATGTCCATGAATAGGTATTGCCGCTCTTCCTTTGTCGTCCTAGGAGAAAGAAAACCTCGAGACTGGCCAAGGAGGACGATCCAGAGACCGGGAGCAGAGATGCGGGGGATCCAGGGTACCGCCCAATACTCCCATCAGGACCGGCGAGGAGAACCGATCGATCCGACCGGATGGAGGAAAAGATGCTGAACTGTGCCATCTATTGGAAGAAGATGAGGAAACATCCTAGGTCTTGCGAGTCCCATCAGTGAAACAGAATGGCCATCGCAAGAGGGGGGCTTGTGGGATGTTTTTACCCATGCATCCGAGCCCTACCTCAAAAACTGTGCAGTACTGACATGGAAAACATCATGATGGCCAGAGCTTCCCAGAAAATGCACAGGGAAATGCATGAAGAATAGGCTGCCACTCATTTTTGCCGATGTTATGGCACAGAAGGGCACTGCCTAAAACCACCATTGGACTACCCACACAGTAGTCTGAAACCATTGGGAATGGCAATGCTGATTGCCAAAAGCAACCTAGAATCGTGGGGAATTCATTTTCTTAAATCCCAAAAATGGGTGCATTACCAGTACTCACCACTATCAGAAAGCCGGCGTTTTAAAACAACACCAGACATTTGTGTAAAACTGAATAGATGAACCCAAAACAGGCCAAGGAAAGACTTACTGAGAGGTGGATACAATCTAAAGTTATATTCTGAAGTGACTTGAAGGTTTATAACAAGACTGGCTGAGTTGTGTATTTCAGCAGTTTAAGTAAATTTGGACTGAAAGACACTAAAAATCTAAATGTTTAAAAGAAATGAGTGACCTACTTTTGAGTGTCACATAGGTTGCAATTGTTTAAATGTCATAGTTTTAAACTTAGAATCAGCATTCTAGCTGCATATGTAAAAATGGTTAGTTTTATTTGAATGCAGAAAACTGGGTAACTAAAAGTGACATTAGCTGGGGCCTGGCTTAAGGAACTGGATTCTGCTTGACAACTTCCCCCCAATTGGAGTGAAACTGGATCCACAGCAGTTCCCAAGCCTAGCTGCCTTTTGCTCTTCCCACCAAAAGGGATATGACACTTCTCTGATTGAATTACCAAGGGACTGCTGGAGACTAAACATAGGACCCAGGCAGAGGGTTTATTGAAGTGGCCATAAATGGCTTCCTCTTGAACAATGGGCCTTCCGGGGCCCAGGCAGATGGTTTATTGGGGGACCGTAAAACAGCTTCCTCTTGGCAGAAGCTGGGAGGGGCAGGGCCTCTGAGCCTGGCAGAAACTGGACAAACTGGTTTCTACACCATGTGACTTGGGAAACCACACCCCTGTAGCCAGAATATGGTTTTAGAAAAAGATGAATAACTCATAGTACGGACTTGTCATAATTATTTAAATGATACCATAATTCTTGTGATTTTTCTGCCCACATTTTAAGAGGTTTTTAGAACCGGTGGCATGATCTGGGGGCAAACTAGCAGTTAAGAGGGTATTACTTAAAATGTCTGCATGTGAAAAGTCTGATACTTCATCAATTAATGCCTGCATGCCTTGCACACATTTGGGTAAATTTGAGTAAGAATCTGATATTGGTAACCTGACCAAAAAGTGAAATATGTTGCCATTTCCCAATGCAAGCTCTCAGGAAGAGCAGATTTGAACAGGGTATATCTCATGTGATATGTGATGGGTGCATGTAATTTCAAACCACTGTGTATCTATGAAATATGTCTTTTTGAGCAAATATAGATTGTGTGTAAAGTTGACAGGGGTGGGTTCTCTGTATCATAAACAGACCGCATCATGATGACACTTCATTTCATTCCCCCAATCAAGGGGAAGAGGAGGAAGTGGCCAATGACAAGTGGAGAGGGGTAGGGCCTAGGAAGCTAGCCTCTCCACCCATTTTCAAAACACATAAAGGCAGACAGTCAGGACAGATAGGAACATTCAATTCCATTTGCTGCAACGCGCTCTGCCGGACCACACAACATCCAGAAGATACTAGATTCCACACTTAGACTTTAAAACTCCAAAGAACTTGATTTAGAACTCAAAGCAAGGGCCTAAACCCACAAACTGAGAACTCTTCTTAGTGGGCCTCAGCATCCAGCAAACCTAACAGCGATAGCAGTATCCAGAACCAGAGGCAGAGCAGAGCTGACCCAGACCGCTGTTCGCAGAACCAGAGAGCTGACCCAGACCGCTGCGCGCAGAGACCGTCCGTGGCGAGGGAGGAAAACCTGACCAGATCCGTGGCGAGGCCCATTCTATTTCTAAATATATTGTGAGTACCTAGCAAAACTGTGCAGAACCAATCTCTTAGTTAAAATAATATAATTCAATCTATTTTAATCTAACCAGATCTGTCTCCTAACTGTCACCTGTCATTTGCAAAGCTGTCACCTGTCATTTCTAGTTGCTAGCTGTCACTTGTCACTTTGAACTTTAAAATTTCAAATCTGAAAAACGACCTTTACCATATCGCTCATATCTCCGTGACCGTTTGTCTTAGAGACTTGCAGTAACTTTCCTCCGAAAGCTGGGAATCTTGGCTTTTCAACGAACCTAGAACCGCATTCCTATACTTTTGCCGCAATCGCGCAAAACGCACTCACGAATTTTACCGCGATTTGCAAATTTCTCCACGTGTGAAAACAGCAGCTTCCTTGCTTTCCTTGCTAAAAATTTGTTTGCCTCTTAAGAACCATCCCTGAATCATTGCTAGAGTGAGCCTGTACTAATATTAACTTGATACCACTCACCCTGAACCTCTAGAGGGAGTTAAAAGCATTTTAGCATATTTTTCACTTCATTGCCAGCACATATAAAAGCATTTTGGGCCTGTGTTTCAAACTCCTGTAGTCTAAGCTTGCTGGGGTGAACTGAATTACATTTGATTGCATTTCTGAGAACTGTGTGCTTTCCTTCCATTTCCTTGCATTGCATAAAAGGGGGGGTGAATTGTCCAAGAAAGTGATTACATTGTCTTTTGCTGAAATCCTATCAAGTTATTTTCTGTACTGCATTTCATTCCACATTGCATCCATTTGAAACCATCAAAGTATTGTTGCTATCTTATCCATCCTATAACCACTCATAATTGATTATAAAGAAGTGTGCTAGTGCCGGACTATCCATTATTGATTACTGCTCAGATTAAGTGTGATATTCAATTATTAATTTATTATAAAGTGTGATATATATATATCTATTGCTTAAATTATCAAATAAACCTTTTAAACTTGCAAAACAGAACTACTTCTTGGCTCAGCTGGGTCAGGGGGATTCCAAGAGAGGGGTGTTATATAGGGGTAGTCATCCAGAACGCATGAACTGGACATAAGGATATATCAATAAGGGTTTTCATTCAGTATTCTAGACTAGGCGTTGACTTAGCTGTAGTGTTGAATTAAATCCTCTTACAGTACTAAACCTCTTGTGAGGTCAATGTCCACAATGTTGGAACCCAAAACTTTATGAGTCCAATATGGATTTACCAGAATCAATCGTATTGCCACCTACTCCTTCAACCACCTTGCCACTGTTTGGATCAGGTGGAGAGGAGGAAAGTCATATAACAGGCCCTTTGGCCAGGCAATGCAAATGTAGACTATCCCTATGCTTCAAGTTCTGATGTTACAGATCAGTATATCTGGACTTTTGCTTTTCTTTTGAAGTAGAACCAGTCCACCACTAGAGTCCCGAAGGTGCTGCTGTGACCGATTGCCATTTGATGATGGTGTTGAAGCTCTGTTTTTTTTGATTTTTCATTAAAAAAGTAAATGATTCAGCTAATCCATCTCAGAATGGGTGGGCTGCTAATCAGACCCCCCCTTTCCTAATGTTCCATGCCAAAGGCATACTGAACACGTGTTCCCTGCTGCATCAGTCTCCTGATCTGCAGCACCAGCACTTCAGTGGCACAGGGTAGGTTCAGTGGTCATATGTGCCCTGTTTGACAGCTGCTTTGACACCAGGTCACAGTAGACAGAGGTTGCATTTAACTTCTTCTCCTCTGATACAAAACATAATAATTGGTGGTAGTGTATAAGCCATACTTGGTTTTGGTTTGGTAACTAATAGTGCAGACAGTTATTAAGGCAACCTCAAATTGGTACCATACGCATGTCAATCTGTGAGCACAGGCCAGCTATAGAAAAGGGATGTGGATTCATGACCGGACTGCTTGTAAAAGGCAGAAAGGTGCTCTCTTTTGATCCTTAGGGAGGTTAGGTAACACCTCTCCTCCAGCCTTGGAATCTCTGAGCAGCAGAACCCCAGGGAACCATGCATCAAAGCATCACACCCATAACAAAGGCCAGCCTCACACCAGGGTGTTACATAGCAGAAGGCTTTTAAAGCTGCAGGTTGGGGAAGCGGGCAGGATAAGAGTAGCCAGAATGAGTAGGAGGGAACTGGTCGAAGGTTTCTCTGTCATGCTTTTCTGTGGGTCTTTCTGTCTTTCATTTCACCACCATTTCTTACAGTAGCACTTGCAAGAAGGCAAGAGTTTCTTATCATAGCAGCAGGGATTGGGCCCCTTACAGCAGACCTGCCTTTGTCCAATCCTCTGTGGTCTTTTACCTTTATAAGAAAGAGGTCTCCCACTCCTTCCTTGATTTAATTTGGACTTGCATCAAGACAAGAATAATTATTTGTACCTTTACTGGGAGTATACTCTATTTCTAAATCCTCCTGTTGTGATGTGATGATAGAGTGATTTCCAAGGTGGAGTCAAGCTCTGTCCCCTAACCATCCCGAGGTGACATTGGGACTGACTACTGTTGGACCAAGGCCTGCACTCTGCCAGCTGCACTGGTATGCAGGTTCCTCAGTGGAGCTGAAGGACTCCTGCAGGTGCCAGCTATGCTCCCCAGACCAGGAGTGAAGAGGAAACAGACCCCACCCCCTTGTCTGAGAGCCCTTGGATGGGGACTTGCAGCGCCAGAGAAGCTAAAGCAGCTGGAGGCTTGTCTTCTGCTACTTTGGGCCATCCCCAAGCCACAGTTGACTGTTTTTGAAACCTTCAAACCATTCAGGTCCCACAGTACTGCTTCTGGCACTCTCTAGGACCGGTACTTGCTTCAATGACCCAATTCACCACTGCATCGTGCCAGGAGAGTTCATCGCTGCTCCAGCTCAAACAAAGAGTGAACTTTTGCAAATGTCTTTGAACTGCCATGTTTTCAAACAGATTCTTAACCTAGTTCTTTACATTGAATCAACCCGGACCTCAACCCCACTTGAAAACATCGTTTTGCCCCTCCACTCGACCCAGTCGTATCCATTGTCTGGAACCAGGTCGATCTTCGAATTAAACCTGATGGACTCTTCGAGCTGCACAGTTCTGATGTTGCATCCAACAGCACAGACCACCACATCAAACCTGACTTGTCGCCGACTCTTCACCTGGATCACTGTGACTTGCTGCATTGGAACCCGATTCCACCCACAAGCACAGAGCTGATCAATCCAGTTTGACGCTGTCGAATCGCCAAGAAGGGATACGGTAGTAACCAAATACCAAAGGCAACTATGTGCGCTCGGTGGGTGTGATAATCAAAAAATTTGGTTATCATATCATCAAACTGAAGTATTCCAAAAGGTGAAAAACATCATGACTGGTGTAGCCTGCATATGTACATTGAAGCATTTACAAAGAGTAACCAAATTAAATCATTGGAAGGAACAACCAAAACGTGTTTCAACCAAAAACAGGTATTTTTCAAGACTGCAGAAAAGATACATCAATTGACCAGTTTTAAAAAGTAGCAATCACCCGAAGAGTGAGTCCCCCGAAAGTGAATTGAAGTACCCATAATTAAGCATAAAAGCAGTACAATCAGACATAATCCGTGAATAGCGTACATGCAAAACAAGTGTATCCAACACCAATGAACATTTGCTTCCAGGGGAGAGGGAAGAACAAAAGGACAAGCCATTAGATGCTGTTAGCAATACATTTCTGATACTAAACAATCGTGTTAAATATTCACCATGAGAATCCACCTGGAAACAAAATCTTGTGCCTTAGGCATAAAGTTAGCAACTGAATTACCTGCGGCAAAAGGACTATTTACCAAGTATATGTTGCAAATGCATATATGAGATCCTCAGTGCTGTTGTAAAATGAGAAGAGGCCGTACTGCGTGAGCTGAGTATACCCCTCACCGAGGCAGCGCCTGAGACTGAAAGTAGTGGGTTAAGGACATGCGAGTTTGAGCTAACGTCAAATCGGGGGGAGGGCGTAAGGGAGTGAATAGGTGTCACCAAATGATTAGTGAGTACTAGGAGAAGAAGACAAAAAAAATGTTGGGGAGAGACGCCTAATCTTACCAGGACGGATAGCTTAAGGATCCACCAGGAGGGTAGACCAGTCCTGATGTGGACTTGAGTAATGGATAAGGTTGGAGACCAAATTAGGTCTAAGAAAGGGAAAAAAGGGAGGCAAATGAAGAGACAAATCAAATGGAACCGGCACGATAGCGCAAGCTTGAAGAGAGCATCTCACCACATCTAATGACATGAAGCTATGAGCTGCTGCTGAGAATCGGCATGCAACGTTGCGGTTTTAGGAAAACATGTGTTCTGTATGATAAAATAACGGAGTAACAAGTAGGACTGACTGTCTCCCAGTGGATAATACCAATTATGTCAAATTGAACTTAGCAAACTCCTCTCTGTCACCGTACCAATGTATTGTTCAGAAATGTAGAAATTATGCTTTTGTGGAGAGACAATGCGACCTTTTGGTTTTTCAAGGATTCAATCCTTGAGTTTTCTGAAAAGAAAGTCGTGTGCAAGCATTAAAATGTGATCCCCACGGAATGGGAATCAGCAGGGCTTTAAGTGGGGTAAGAAACTGAAGAGGGGCCCTCATTTGGGGGCATGGTTTACATGATGGGCGTGACCTGAAAAGTACACAAACCATAGTAAGGTACTCAAACAAATAGATAAATGTATGTAAGCGTTTATATATTTGTATGCGTACCTTACTATGATTTGTGTACTTTGCAAGCCATCTTTTATAAATATAGAAATACGTTGTATATTTCTATATTTCTACATTTTTGCAGCACAAAATGAAGCTGCACTGACTTTGCAATGCAAAAATACATTTTGCACAGTTCCATTAATCAGGGTTTGTGTCGCAGTGTAAAGTCACTTTTCAGCAGTGCAAACTCACTTTGAACCGTGCAAAAAATTCCATGGTGCACCATTATTTTTCAGGAAAACATATATGAACACTGATATACACAGATTTTAAAATGTTGTGAAAAAACTGGAAAAACCCAACTGAAATTGACAAAATATAAACACTGAACACCAGAACCCCTACACATATACCTTAAGACCAGAAGCCTTACTGATAAGCCATCCTTTCTGCACCCCTTTCTCAAAGTGATATTCTTTACAAGTGACATTGTTGCAATTTCTTGCTCTTCACCCCAGCTCCAGTGCCCAGAGTTCCTTCATATCCATGTTCTGCATTTTCTGTGTTCTTTCAACAGGGAGAGGTGGTTTGCAGTGATTTTTATGGGCAGGTTTTTGCTTGATGGAGTTTAATTAAAGTATAGATATATTTTATAGAATCTTGATTGGATACTCTTTATTTCAGAGTCCTGTGCTATTGGTGTTTGGTTCTGTGGTCATCACATTCACAACCCTCTTAAGAGTATAGCCTGCCCACGGACCACAATACCACAAAAGCCAAACAAGGTACATCTGTTGACAGTGCCTGTTTCACCTTTATGTTTAGATAGGCTGTTTAGTCACTACTCATACTTGTACTCCTGCAAAGCAGCAGTCATTTAAACACAGCTGCATATCAGAGTGAATGCCCTCTGCGATAGCTGAATTTCAGGGATGAAGGAAAAACCCAGCTCAGTCTGTCCACCTCTATGCTCTTGATCCTTTGAATATGGGCAAGGCCTCCAGGTTCTCTGCTGCCGCATCCTTATCTGGTCTGTTATTGTTGACAGATCCAAACTTCACATTCCACCTTGTTTGTTAATGTATTACATTGCAACAGTGTTGTCTGCGTACATTGCAACAGTGTTGTCTGCGTATACAAGGTCTTCTTGACCATTTATGTCTGTGGTCAAAGATGCAAGGGTGAGCAGAATTATTTGCAACTCCTTCCAGTCGGAAAATCTTGTTTGAAATATCTGTTAAAGAAGGGGGATTCCTTCTGTATGTCACAGATATTTATATGCCTGCTATGAATTCAGATACATTCATAACCTGCAATTACTGAGACTTATACCAAAATGCATACTATGATGCAAAAATAAAGATGCAAACATACCAAACACAAATGAACACATGTAAGAATTCTACCCTGAAGGTGCTCATAACCTGTTTCAAATACAATATATTCCTATAATGTTTACATAAAAAATAGTGTTCAAGTATATATTCCTTTCATTTTTACATAGTAAATAACCACTGCACTAATAGAAGTACCCTAACCAATTGGAGTATAAATATACATTTCCTATCATGGTCAAACATTTAAACATATGGGCATAACATAATTACATTATTGTATTCTATTGCAAACCCATATACATTTGTTGTCTTAATGAGGCACATTTCCATGGATACATATACTACAACTGTACTAATATCTGGAATAAGAAAATGATTGGAATGGTCACAAATACAAAATGAAAATATATGTGTTCTTTTTTATACACAGCCAGCAGTTATGCATTATCATGTGAATGAAACAACATTTAACTCTCTATGAATCCAAGAAAAGACACTAGAAATTGCTAAAGAATTGTTAGAAGCTAGCGGTATGGAGAGCTGATGAACACTGAAGTGCAAGTGGTATTTTGTTTATGCACACCCCTGATGAATGTCAGCAATGATGCAGTTAGGGGCAGAAACATGTACATGTTGGGTTAGTATACATCCCACTAATCCATTGTGATGTATACATGGACATGAGTTTAATTAACACAAGAAATGGATATGGGTTTGCAAGAGAATACACTAATTGACTGTGATATACCCATGTTTGTAAAGGTTTGACTATGATATGAAATGTATATGAATACTCAACTTGGTTATGATGTTTCTATTAGATCAGTATTTATTCATTATGTTAAAACTGATTAAGGAATATAAGAACAATATTTATTACGTCAAACTGTAGGAATATATTGTACTTGAAACAGTGTATGAGTACTTTCCGTGTAGAATTCATGCATGTTTTTGGAATTTGGAATTTTTGCACATTTATTTTTTCACTAAAGTATGAATTTTGATTTTGGTATACATAAGTCTAAATAATTGCAGGTTATGATTATAGCTACATTCATAGCAGGCACATACTTACCTTTGAAATAGAGATGTAGTCTCATTCATTGTTTTATATTAATAACATATTTCCCATATAGTAGGTGGTCGCCTACTCTAGAAACGTGTTCTTCATAGAAACTGGGATAACAGTTTTCGAGCTAAATTGATATGTCCGGTGCCATTTTCGTTGCAGCTCCTTCCTCCTCCAAGTGGCACTTCATACTGCTCCACTGGCACCTGTAATTATTGCCTCTGGAGCTGATAAGAACGAGGAATTACTTTCTTCAGACTGCCTGGAATTATCCACCAATGCATCTGTTGCTTCATGCAATGTCACAAGAATCACCCTCTCATAGTTCAGTAGCAGGGAATCCCAGTGATGTAAGATGCGATTGTCTGGGGTCTTCATATGGAACCTTGACCAAGGTACCACAAATACAGTGGCTACTACATACCCTTGGATGTTAACCATTGCTTTGGTGATGCCGATGGTAGATTCAAACATTTGTCCAGCCATGGTTGGAGCTTTTGATACCTCTATTGGGGCAGGAACACCACTCCTGGGTAGGTATGGAATCTGATTTCCATAAACACTAGATATTGTCTTGGCTGGAGGCTGGATTTCTGCGTGTTGATAACAAATCCCATTGTTTGCCTCTATCTGAAAGGCGGAGGCAGAGTGGATGAACTAATTGTCCAAGTAAGGATGGATCTGGATAACTTCCTGATGGAGAACTCCGACCACGGTGGCAGATTTTTTTGCAAAAACTTTCAGTGCCATCTTCAGTCTGAAGGGCACCACAGTGAGTTGGAATTTCCCACCTGCAATGGCGGAGAACCGGAGATACTTCTGATGCCTTGCCTTGATTGGAATGTTGAATCTTGCAGCTCAATATTTGTCATGAATTCCTGAATTCCTGAATGGAAGAATTCCCTACAACGTCTCTATCTTGGCTGACATTGTTTGCATGTAGATTTGTGGTTAGGTTCTCAAAAGAAAACAAGGGGTGCCTATCCGAGATGCACCACATATACACCAACAATAGATGCCCCTTATTCACAAAAGTGTGCATCTCAGAGATGCACCAGTTTCTAAAAGAAGTGCAAAATGTGGCCAAAAGGTGATCCAAGTGGGAGGACAGCATGCATACCCCAAATTAAGCATGCAAAAAGGGAGTTTTCCCCAAAATAGCACACACATGTCCCAAATCCATAATTCTCAAAACAGGAGCACACCATTTGCTCAAAAAATGCCCACATGTATTTACTCTAATCCAAAGGTGGAGCAAATTGAAACAGATTAAATGGTGACAGATTTGTCACAGCTAATCATAGACCAAGGGGAACCCAGTCGAATCACAATCTCACAGTATAAAATATCACCACATTGAGGAACATGCACAACTACAACATGGCAGCCCCAATGGGCATCATGATGGCGCAACGTCTAAAGAATAGAAGGAGGCAGAGGAGAGAAAAGATATACAGGAGAAGGAGAACTCCTTTCCAAATGGGAGACGAGGAGGTCGCCATAGGAGAGTCTCACCTCAGCAACAATGTGAGGGCATGCCTTACCATCATTAGTAAAAGTTGTGAGCGTCTTGCATTTCTTGGCCACTGGCTCTTTTCAGAGAACCAGTGGCATAGCCCCTGGCATCTCCTAGTCATCGCAGTCAAGGGCATTACATCAGAGCCCGAATGTGATTCTCTCAATTGCCAGGCAGACACAGAAGGGCTGCCATAGTGTGAGCATTCTATGACATACTAGCGTTTCCTGAGGTATGTGGAGCCATTGACTGCACCACCTGGCCCTCAGACCCCGGGCTGCCACAGAACACATCTGAGGACGAGTGAACACTGGCACTCAATGTGCAGATGATGTGTGACGCTGGCAACATTATCTTGAATGTGGATGCTAAATACCTTGGAGCAACAAATGACAGCCTCATACACTTCCACTCGGCCATTGCACAGCAAATGGAAGATGCAATATATGGGGAGACCTGGTTACTAGCTAAGTCTTGACTCACATCTTTGCACAGAATTTCATCTGTACACAATGTTACAAAATCGCCTTGAATCTGCTTTTCTCCACAGGTGATAGTGTGTACCACCTGAAAAGGCACCTGCTCATAATTACAGGAGCCCTGTGTCTCAATGGCAGCAGTGTTACAATGTAGCCCACAAAGGCACCAGGAATACCATTGAATGCACATTTCATATATGCAGGTCACACTTCAGGTGCCTTGACCACTCTGGGGGAGTGCTACTGTTCAAACCCCTTTTGGTTTGCAACATAATTGTAGCCTGTGTAGTCCTACATAACATTGCCTTCAGGCTTGGTCTGCACATTGACATCTGTCCAGAATTGCGGCCACAGCCACCTGTCCCGTATGATGGTGCGGATGGCCAAAGGAATGAGGTATCTGCGTGACGTGGTGATGTCGTTGTCAGATATTTCACATGAGCTGCTCTAAGTTCTGATATGGCCTCCCTTCATGTGAACCAAGTGCATGTATGATGAACAGAAGGGCAGGCTACAGGGCCAGTCTGCAACTGATGTGCACTTACCCACAAAATGTATGCACAATAGGAGGCCATGATAGGCATGCAAATGAAACCCCACTCCTACACACAGATGAAACAAGACCCAAGGGATGAAAACCCCTGTCGCCAGCAAACACATTGTCAAGCTATCATTTGCAAGGCACACAGACGGTGAAATGATGACTGCGGTCAGTTAGAAAAAGTGTGTAAGCCTTGACAGAAGACTTTATGATTATTTGCAATGCAACATGATACAACTTAAATGTGAACATTATGAATCAAAAACAAAAACATCTGGATAACAACTTCAATTGTGAGACATCATTTCGGGTTGCACATGGCACAGCTGCGTCACAGGGTTGTGGCCTCCCTTTGCTGCCTCTGAACATAAAGCACTTTGGGTAGCGTGTCATGCAGTGGATGGGATGCAAAGTAACTCTTACACCAAATAACTGAACCAACTCAGGAAGATGGCAAAATATGTCTGTTTTAATATCAATTGTTTAAAACAGGGAGTTACAACGGACGTCAACGGACATCGCACAAGCTCTCTTGGCGCATCATACAAAAAAGCGCATTTATATATTAAACATTTGTCATACGTGACGTCATACTACGTGGCAAATATGAAAAACCTATGGGGGTTGTGATACACTCAAGGGGAACGTCTAAGTCTACTTTCTATAAGGGGTTGGGTTGTGATTGAACATCTACTGTCAGGTGGACAACTCATTCCCACCCCTAGTGCAAGTCATCTTCATTATTAAGTACACACTATAAGGCCATGATTCATTATCCGCTCACATTCCTCTCAGTTATTTTCTTTTCCCCAGATCACTATGGCAGTATGCCAATATACTGGCAGGTGTAGGTCCTCTGATACTGCACTGCAGCTGATTTATAGTTTTCTCTGTATAGCAAGACATGTGACATAACAGTGTGGAGTGGCTTGACTATGTGCAGGCACTGTGGTACTGGGTTGCAAGTCTGCTTACGTGGATGTCATCTCTCATAATGGAACAGTGAGTTTAGACTGCTGGATATTGTTTTACTCACCTTGCTCTTATGCAGCTCTGTCAGGTCCACTGATATCACCTACTGCCACTATATTGATCATGTCCGCCACTGCCGCTTCTGCTGGGGTGAGGGTGTGGCGCACTGCTGTGCCACCTCCTGTACCACTGGCATGTGTATTAGGAAGGATTTATCTTTCTATCACCTTCCCCTCCATTTTTATGGACCCCCAAACGTTTTGCTTTTTATTTTTGAATCTGAGCTGAACTTTCTTGCAGTACAGTGGCTTTTGATCATTTGTCATGAAGAAACTGGCACGTCCTTCAGGCTGTTAGTACTGAGAAACTGTGTTTCTCTTAGTCTTTTGACTTTGT
This sequence comes from Ambystoma mexicanum, assembly GCF_040938575.1. Lineage (NCBI taxonomy): Eukaryota > Metazoa > Chordata > Amphibia > Caudata > Ambystomatidae > Ambystoma > Ambystoma mexicanum. The sequence continues at coordinate 759,657,323 of NC_090939.1, forward strand.
TGCCACTTGTTGGTAACATTTTATAATTGCGCAAATTACCTTTCAGTAGCATGCAATGGGGCCTCTGTGTTTTATGGCCCTAGACTCCTTTTAAGGAATTTTTGAAAATTGTACAATGTGCTGCAGGGCAATCTGGTGACAGCAGAAGCTATTTATTTTATTTGCATAACTTTTTACAGTGTATAACGCTTTACCGCATGTGGCTAATGTCCAACATGGACAAGCCAAATGGTCTTTTGTTTGCTCCTTTGGGCATTTTGACCCTTTACCTTCTCCCTGCCCTTCCACGACCAACATTTGCTTTTTGGGCATGCATTTTCTGATGAAAGCTGATTCTTTTGCATGCCTCTGCAGATCACGTGTGCAGGCACTCAGGAAGTGGGCTGGGACTGTTTGGCCCGACCCACACTACTGGTGCCCGGGTGGCTGGTATGCATGAGAGCATGAGGACTACAGTGGTCCCTGATTGAAGCACTTCTAGTGTGCATACATGGAGCAGATCTTGCCGTTGGTGGGCTGGGTGCAAACATTCACCTGACTGTGGATAAAAGAAGTCCTGCATTCATTCAGGAGATCTGAATAAGAAGCCAAGTATCCTTAGGAGTCTAGCTGAACAAAGGATGACCCTGAGACGTACTTGAGGAGGCCTGGCACCCGATTCTCGCTGCTGTACCGATGAAGCCTTGCTTTGCGCCTGATCTCAGAAGACCTGCGAAGGTGCTTTGAACCCTTGGAGTGGTGGGACCAATCACTCTCCACGCCTCCTGGTAACTATGCAAATGAGCCTGTTCGGAGTGTCCCCGGGCCATCCAGTGGGCAGTCCAGCTCGAAACTAGGTTACCATGAAGCAGCATCGCTGTTTCATTTTTCGACCAGAGACTTTGGGGAATCTTATCTTGTCCAACAAGGTGTCCTTTGACCGAATATTGCCATCTCAGCAGCTTCAGGCTGCGAGATAGAAGGCAATGGCATACCGCAAGAGCTGAGTCCCCTTGCGTCACTGTGCTGCAGTGACGGTCGATGAAGACAGTTTTTCCACATTCATTCCAGTGTCCTGGGACTTGCTGCATTGGTGTTTTCTTTTTTCCTTGTCAGAATCGAGTTTAGCAGCCCGTGTGCCATACTGCAGCTCTACCCGAACACATAGTGCCGAACGGAGGGCAGGAAATTGTACCTCTGTTGGACACCTCTGGACCTGCCAAGTCTGGACCACAACCAAACTAAGGGTGGTGAGTAGTGAAGTCACTTACCAGTGGCTCTTTGTTCATCCAAATATATGAATTCCTTGAGGGCAACTTTTGGCCTTTCTTTTGGCTTGGGTAGTGTTTGCTGCCTAGATCCTTTCGAAAGTTAGGAACAGATTTGTTAGCAGTAACAGATCCTCACTTGGCTCTTAGAACCCGTTTCACCCCTTCAGAATTCTTCCCCTAACTTTTTCCTGCTCACTAAAAAGTACTTGGGAACTTTATGCATAATCGCGCCCATTATGTTAGCATTGAACATTGAGCACAAGGCTTCACTCATCTTGGGGCTGGACTGCTAACGTTAGGATTGTTATATCGGAAGTCTGCCAGTGCTACAAAAGTTACCCACCTTCTTCCTTTGCAAGTATTGGTGGAGTTATTAACTTTCTGCACTGACCCTAGTGATTGTATATATATATATCACATTGTGTGCTGTTTGTGTGGTATTTTACTAGAGCATTTCATTATTCACTGTGTTGTTATTGGCCTATAATAAATTGTATATTTTTGTATACTACTTTCCAATTGTAATTATTGGTGTTTCACTTTGTTTACTACTGTGAATTGGTCTGGCTATCTTCCCAGGAGTGCCCCCTGTTCATCTAACAAGGTTGGCCGCCTAAACATCTGTCCAGCAGGATAGGGTTTAGAAATCCACTCTAACAGTGTACATTTTGGACGGTCACCTTCTACTGTGTTTGCTGCTTGAGGTCTTACTCATCTTTCCTAAACTTTTTTTGTGGTCCGCAGCGCCACCCCCAAGGCGTTCACATTTTGTACAGCAGTTCCTTGCTTGTTGCCCTACCAGATATGCTATCATGACATCCCGCTCATCCTGGGAGAGGTTTGGTGCACGGCATCCTTTCTCGCCTGCTTGGCCACCTTCAGTGTTGGTGGATGTCATGTTAGGGGTCTGAATGTTGCTGGATGGAGGTGGATTGCTTTTCTGGTGTCCTGCTGGTGTTCAATGGCTTATTCCTGCTTGGGGCAGTTTATGCGATGAATTGCACACATTTTAATGCGCTAATGACATGACGCACACAGATTTTGGTCTGAGTCACTTATTTTGCTGGATGCGCTTCGGTCAGGCCCGTCGCGATGGATGCAGTCTTTTTGTGTCATTATCTGCACTTCTTTTATGCTACTTTTTGCAAACGGGTGCGCCGGGAGCATTTTTTGCTCAAATGTTTGGGGATTTGTGGATTGAAATGTGCACTGGCGCAGGCACATCTTGCACTATTGCACATTTAATTGAGGTGCACACCTTTTTGAGAATCTGGCCCGTAGACTCTTCAGGTTTAGGATAATACAATATCTGGCCATAACCTGGAGTACCTGAATGACAATAGAATAAATCCCTTCTTCTTCCTCTTGAGCAGGAACTTAAAGGATGGCATTCTTCAGCAGTAGTGTATTTTCTGGATCAGAGCTGCTGCCTTTGCCTTGTTTCTTGGTAGCTGAGTCCATATTAATCATGTGCAGACGGGATATTAATTGCAGAAAATACCACTCATTTACTATCCTGCAAACCCAATTGCTCTGGACCCTCAACTTCCAATCCTCTGCAAAACAAAGACGATTACACACTCCCACCCTTGGGTGATCCACCCTGCATTCAGGAATTAGATGAACTGGCAGAAAAGGTTCCTAGAGTGGAATTCCGGACTGTTCTATCAAATGAACCTCCTCCTGTCCCCACCCCATGCTGACACCCAGAACCAATGGCCCTTCTAGTGTTCTTAAACACCCTCTGATTTGCTGGGTAATATTTGGCCAGAGCCGACTTACACTGAAACGCATACATGTGAGGTCCTCAAAGGATTTCTTTACCATAGTGTCCAAATCTAACCTTATTTACGTATCTCCCTTGAATGGCATATGTAATGCAACGTTCTTCTGAGATCATTCAGCTTCCAATATTGTACATTAATGTTATTGTGGGCCATCACAGCTGCAGCTCTTGTTAAAGCTGCTTCCAAATTTGAATCCATGGCTCAGTGTGAATTGCTTCTCCCCCATAGCCAAGCTCCCTCCACAGTCTTCTCACTTATCAATCATGGAGTACATCGTTTGGAAAACTTTGGAGGATGATTGCGTCAAATTCAGCATGTTAATCCCGGATCTTAGTGACAGATTGTATCCTGCATAAGCCTTTTGATTACTGTCTCCACCCAGCGATCCACAGCATCCACAGGTGTCATGTCGTCTGCATGTAGGTATGCCTTCCTTGTTACAATACTCATCCATGAAATGACTTTAATATTCCCTGATAGGCTAGAAGGACCTATGTGCACCTGGTAGCATTTAGACAAGAACTTGGGCAGCATGACTCTTTCCCCGTCCACCACTTCTCTTTCTTATATCTCTGTATCGTAAAAAACCTGGGACCCTTTCTGCAGCGAATAGAGACCTAACAACGAGGCAATCCTGACTTTGTGTACCTCAACGGGAAATATGAGAATTCCAGGCTATCCCCAAAATGGCTTGTACTTCTGGTCTTTTATGCTTAGAGTTCTTCCTCCCCTTGACATCTGAATCCTCTTCATTATCAACATTTTATTTTTATTTTTGTATTTTTATAGCGCGCAACAGCCCGTTGGCATCACGCCCACATTGGGTGCCTGAACAATCTTTTTGCTTTGCTCCTACAATGCCAGGGCCTCTGTTTCTTTTAAAAATCAAATCACTATAACTCCTCCTTTATCGGTTTGAATTCCAATGAAGGGGCATCAGAATGGAGCAAGACTCCCTATGGGTTATGGGGAATAACATTGAACAATGGCATATTCTGTCTGGATCACAGCATGTGTTTCTCGCTCTGTTGAACAGGCGATCTGGCACAGAAGCAACATCTTCTCATAGGCCTCTGCTTCCTTGATTGTCTGTGCGTATGGTGACCTTCCTCCATGGGCCTATGGTGACTGCATCTATTACTGTACTGGGCAGTGTTTCTCTCCCTCTGCCTGGAGACTCTTCCATCTCTGCATGGAGACAAGCTCCTGCTCCTTTGATGACTGGAGTGGCTCCTCAGCCTCCGTACAGACCCAGGAAGGGATCCTCCCTGCCTCTGAGCTTCCTGATGACTATCCATTCCAGCTGAAGAACGAAAACGGGGGACGGAAGCCACCTGGTGTTGATGCTCCTAGGAAGTACTGCCCTCCAGGGATCATACATCAGCATCGTCCTTAACTGACTTGATCCTTACTTGCCATAGGCATGCAGCTATGCCACTGGCCCTGCCATAGTGAGCTCTGTTAGGAAATTAGAGAAACTTCCCTTTCAGCAGTGTCAGCCCCAGTAGATCCAGGCTGCACCCTTTTCCACTGGGCGGCATCAGCCTAGAGCCACAAACATCCCCTTTCTTCTACAGAATGGAAATATTCACTCGGTCAACATCTCAGCCGCCAACCCCCTCTTTGGTTCTGTCAATTGAGAAAATAAAAAAGGCAGTTGGAGACGAGTGCCTGCACCACTTTTATCCACAGGTGAGTCGGGCAAGGGGACGAGCCTGAGGCACCCAGGAGGGAGACAAATGTAGGTGTCGGATACAGTTTTTGATGGAATGGCTAAAGCCCCATTTGTGAAGAATGTGATTAGGGAGGGAGACCTGGGGTGATGGATCTTATGTAATGTGACGTTAGACATGTGTATGGCTTCTTGATACTTGGGTACATGTAAGACATTGGGCCTCATTACGGGTCTGGCGGTAGCCCTGCCGGTGCTACTGGTGGGTTGCTGCCAGACACGTAAAAAATTACTGGCGCCTGACTTCCCAGTGCCACCGGACTTGGAATGATCAGGTGGCACCGGGAAGTCAGGCGCGGGTAAATTTGTTTGTCCTCATTTCCATGGAGTCCGATAGGACTCCATGGGAATGGGGACACGGATACACCAGCACCGTTAAACTCTGCCAGCGGGTGCCGCCCCACCCGGCAGGTCTGACCCTGGCGGGCAGGACTGCACCCGCCCACAGAGTTGTAGTGTGCCGGTCTGGAAACAACGCCGGGAAAGTGGCATAGACATACCCTGGGGTAAGTATTTTTAGTATCAAGTTTGAGCTTATTTGGTGACCCAGACGGGATCATGAATAGATGCCACATGCTTTGAAGGTGGCAGCCACAGTGTTTGGCATACAGGATGTTAGTGTTACGGTTGTACTGTATGGAGAGATATCATGTTAGTCACGGTGCAAAGATGAAACGCTAGATGGTAGTTAGTATTTGCTTTGCGTGAAGTTGTCCCATGGGGTAATGCCAAGTGTCAATTTCATCAATCTGATGCACCAATTCATGATAACAAATAGCGCTTACTGAGCCAATTGCAAAATGGTAAGCATTCAGCATGTCTATACATTGCAAATGGGCATGAACCTATCGTTGCACATAGGCTAGCATAAGAAATCAAGAGACTATAGTAAACTATCACTTTGGAGTGCTTGCCACAATGGTATTGATTCTGGGGTGATGTGCATTGCTGTGCTGCGCATAGTTGTTTATGTCAGTTGCTTGTGCATGTTGCATCTCTGGCCGCATTGTACAGTCAGCGGAAGCATGACTGAGTGGCACTGCCGTTGGAAAATGTGTGTGAGGTTCAATTGCCCAATCTGATTAAATTCCCAAAAAAGAGGTACTTAAATTTGTGGCCACAGATTTTGAGCTCCGGAAAAGCGTGACCTGCCATACCGTGGCATAGCTTATCATTGCATAATATAGCATATCCGGGCATAACAATGCATACACATTATTACCATGCTCTGAAATAGAATCGCACACCATAAGAGGAAAAACAGAACATAAGAAGGCCATGAAAAGGCAAACGGTGCATGAAAATACACAACATGGCCCTACCCATTCTTCCCCACTTGCCTATGCAGACAGATCCCATGTTCACTTGTTATTCTGATAATGTCAACCCATCTCTCTCTACTCTCGCTCTCTTATTCACGACTGTGCTCTCTCTCTCTCTCTCTCTCTCTCTCTCTCTCTCTCTCTCTCCCTCTCTTCCTCTCTATCACTCTCTTTATCTATGAAACATTGTACCCAATGTGGGGCAAGGATCATGGGTGTGCAGTAAAGGGTGAGAGGGTTGCCTGTGGACTCCCCTCATTACCCTAAGGACAGAGATAAGGATCATGGGAGTCATGGACCTTTGTTTTAAGTGAAATAGAGAACATTAAATAAAAGCACAGCCTCTTTTCTGAGTATTTTCGAGGGCGTGTTATGGCCATCTCAGATTTCCCTCTACCTTCCACGTATGGGCTGTGCCCAAATGAGCATCATGGGACTCTTGCCCATCAGGGCAATGCCTGCCAGGAAAAGAACAGTTTCAACAGGAGATCGGAGCACAGGACAGAATCCCTGGTGATTTGTCTCGGGAATCTGCCTGAGTGTCTCCAAAAGGATGCAAACCCCACCACGTTAAACATGTAGGCCAAAAAATACGAAATGTTTTGTGCAAAAAGCATGGTAAACACACGAACACTGTTTTTATGCAGTGTGAACAAATGATTGATAGTACATTGTTGATGGCATGTCTATGGTAACTTCACAAGCAATGTCAGGAAGCAATAGCTGTTTTGACTGACCCAGACAGCAGAGCCGTAAATTGTCTCATTTGAGGAGCGAGAAGCTCATCAAATTCTGCATTTGTTTTTCATTTCAGAAGGTATAGTCTTGTACTAACAATGAAACAAAGCAAATCTTCAAGCGAAAGAATGCCCAGAATAAAACCAGGAATGGATGAGCTTTTCATGACTGACAGAAGGCAACTTTAGGATTCAGAGGCAGTTTTTGAAATGGTTGAAATGTTTTTTCCTTAAATAAGCTCTATAGTTATGTGGGCAGTTGCGCAACTCATATTGATAAATGTATTTCAATTTGCTTGCAATTGCAGCAACATTTAGATGCGTGTTTGGAACCACGCAAAGCCCCCAAGACCAGGCTTTCCAATTGAACTGACTTCTCTTGTTTGGATCCATGCAAGGCCCCCAAGACCAGGTTTTCCAATTCACCTGACTTCCCTAAGCAAGCCCGAGTCTAAGCTTACAAAGGGACAATCAGGAAAAACACGGATGCCTGTTAGGGTCAAGGGATGCTATTTTCTCATAGTTTTCAGATAACCCTAATTTGGTGGGCTTGACAATAATTACAGCATCATTCTGTGACGCAATTACCCCTTTCCCGTAATGACTCTATTATGCACAGTCACTCATCCTCAAAGCCAATACCACATATCACTCATCAGCTATCTTGGTTTCATCAAACAGGAGTAAAGCTCTCTTCACGACAGTCAATGACTGATCAAACCCACTTCCCGACCTGGTCTACAGAGAAAATGTTAAGCTGCGAACAACTTTTGAATCTAGGAGATAGATAGCATGCAACACAAGATGAATGACACAAAATCGTCCACTCCACAGCTCTTCATCCCATAACTCATTCAAACTAACATGAACCACCTACACTCCCCTCACCACCAGGGATCTTGCTGACACCCTTATGTCCCTTAAACCAATCATATACAAATATGACACTCCCCCTGCTGCCATCCTAATGCATGAAGGGGGCCACCCTCAACCCACTCTTCAAAATAGTAGATCACCGAATCACAAAAGACAACTTCTCAAGCACCCTAAAAACAGGACTAGTCTGCTCTCTTTTCAAAAACCCAACTTCTCCTTGACAATCCTGCAACCTATCAACCGATCACTAGCCTTCCATTAATTGGAAAAATCATTGAGAAGGCAAATGCCAACCAACTTCATGGCCAGATTAACCAACGTATCCTTTACCAATCTGGGTACAGACCAAAATGTAGCACTGAAATAGCCACCATTCAGGCCATAAATTATGCATTTCAAATCATGGGCATAGGCAATGCATGTTGTCTGGCCCTCCTATACCTGTCTCCTGCACCTGACACAGTCAGTCACCTCACACTGACTAGCCTACTCATTAACAGAATGGGCTTCTTGTCAGACCACCACCTGGTCCTGAGTCCCACAACGCTCAATACTCACTCCAGTGACCTTTTTTCTAAACATGGAGCCATTGGGATTGATGCTGAGTGAGGAATGCATCTGCCTCCACCAATGCATGGACAGTACACAATTGTACCTAAAGGTCGGTGCTACCCAGGACATCTCACTCTACAGGAATGCCATTGCCTCTATCCAAGCCTGGAGGACAAGCACATACCTGATGCTCAATCCCACGAAGGCAGTGTTCACCCTACCCAGTTACCCATGTAAGAGGAATGCCATTCAAGGGTGGCTAAAGGACATGCACCTGGACATCTTCACACTTCATCTGGCCCCAGTGCGCAAATCACTCAGATTTACTACAGACATCATCTTTTTCTTCTGAGAACATACCAAAAATTAAAAACTGCCTGTCTACAGAAAACCTTGTTCCAGAAGATAAAACCATTTCTTTAACCAGATGACTTCAGATCCACTGTCCAGGCCCTGATAATCTCCCAGATCAATGGGAGAAATGCCCTCCCCACCATCATTCCAGTGACACACCTGGCCCATTTAGGGCCATCCAACAGGTCGTTGCACATCTCAGAGTGGAAAACAAAAAAATCAAGCACATTTATTCCAATGTAAGAGAGCAGCACTGGCTTCCCACCCCAGTCAGAATACTCTTTAAAACTGCCTGATTCACATATTAGGCAACCCATACTCGCAGACTGCTTGCATACCTGCAAACCTCTGCAGCTCAGGCGGGTCACACTCCTCCAGGGGCCAGCCCATGGCTAGATTCAAGACAAAACTGTCACATAAGGAAAAATACAGTTAATACACCTTCTATTTCTACACCCATGCCTACCAAAATAGCATCCAAATGGTTATGCAGACCACATCAATGCTATTGCAGTTCGGGAAAGAACTCAAGACCTTACTATTCAGTCAATGTTCAGGTGCCATCTAGGCCATATCACATCCCTCTCCATGGCCTGAACATCTCAAGACAGATTCTATAGCTCCCCCTCCTTACCTCATATGTTACCCTCAATGACATGCATAGTGCTCCCTTGCTTAATAGATAGTGGTGTGCTATATAAAACCCAAATATGAGAACCGATTAAAAATACAAATATTGTAAGGCCTCCCTGGTGTGAGAACAAGTATGAATCACTTTAATAATGAGAGTGCTGGCAGTGCTAACAGACATGCATGCTTACTGAATTGCTGTGTCTTTGACACTTGTGCTCATATCTTGGCTACTCTTTATTGATGCAGTGATGTCCACACCTGACACCACAAAGGTGTATTAATAGGTGCGTATGTGTGTGTGTGTAAGGTAGGTCATGGAACAACACACAAGGTGCCAACAGAAAGATTAACACATTACCACCTCGTCAAAACACAATCAAAAACAAACCCCTAATATAAAATGACTGCACCTGAAGTCAGGACACCAGAGCACCAGGTGAAGTCCAGCACATCATTCTTCTGATGGATGGACAACGCCAGTCTAACCTCAGTGCTACCACCTTCCAGACCAACTTGAAGACATATAGGGTTGGCTGGTACTCACTGGTTTTCCACTCCCCCTGGTGAGTGTGCAAGTGTGAGTAAGGTAGGTCATGGAGCAACAAACAATGTGCCAACACAAACTTTGGCACATTACACACCTCACCAAAATACAATCAGAAACAAACCCTTAATAAAAAAATTACTGGTCCTTGAGTCAGGACGCCAGAGCACCACATTCAGTCCAGCACATAGTTCTTTGGATGGATGGACAGCTGCTGGTCTAACCTCAGCGATAATGCCTTCTGGGGCAACTTGAAGATCCATATGGTTGGCTGGTACTCACTGGTTTTTCACTCCACCTGGCCTCTTCCATGGCACAAAGACAGGGATATGACATGTAACCCTGAATGTCTATAAGAGTGTGGTAATACCTGGTTCTAAACAAAGGACATGGTTTTAACTCCCAAGCTCTTTGATATTCCTGTTAGCCATAGGTATTTCATCCCATTGTGGGTTGCTACCTTAATAATGATTGAAGAGTGGTTTGGAGCAATATGGCGCCTTCCCCTGTTCAATTGGTTGACAGGACCCTTCTAATAGGAGTGGGTAGAAGGGTGGAATGTATTCAGGGGAAAAACATTAGTTAAGGGAAGTTAAGGTGAAACAATGTATCACAACAAAACCCATGAAATTCAGTAGCTATTAGAAGTGACAACAACCTAAACTTGGAGGCACCCTGTTGATTTTATCATCAATGTCATTTTTTATTTCATTGCTGATCCCATTTGTAATACCATGTATTTGCTCATGGGTTCAGCAATATACTGGGCTATTGTTACAAACAACACCCACTGAATTTCAAGGTTTCTGTTGCATTTAATAGTTTTACCTTAATTGTCTCATTACTAAAGTTTTTTCACTGAATTTCAAGGGTTTTGTTTTGGTAAATGTTACCATACCTGTAGTAGTAAATAACCATGGCCCACTGGCCACAGCCTTCTGCTGTGATTAGTAATGACTTTTATGCATGCAATATATCTATGTTTGTAACGCTTGATTCTTTTACAGAGAATTATCCATAACCTTATACCCCAAACCACAACAATCCCACCACAAAATCTGGGAGAAGAAACAAGCTGAATATTCTGTTTTATATAAAATAATAAATAAATACATTAAAGGTGATAACCTAACTTTCAGTGTAGTGCACTTGAGGGTCCCCTTTTTTTCCTCTGGGGTCACCAATCACGTTCAGTTTTGGTCCTGAGGAAGGCAGAGATGTCTGATTTACTCACACAAAAGAGAGGCTACGCTACTGTTACATACATATTATCCCTTTACGTAGGCCCTTGAACTGTCCGATTGAATTCATGTGGCAGCAGTAGAAACAAGACATTAGAGTTGTCTAGTTAGATAGAAAGGCAAAGATAACTTGGTACCTTTGTATTCTCTCTGCTTTATCATTTGCTCAAATTGCTTTTTTTTGTCTTTTGATTTACCTGAAGTGCTTACTCAAGGTTGGCCTGTAGGAAACACGTATTATACATTCTTGTTTGTTCTTTTGCACAAGTTTCTGTTTAACATGTCTGAAAACGTGTTAATGCATTTTATGTCATTGTAAATCAACTCAATTAATGTATTTGACAAATCTATGTATAAAATAGGACTTTTCTGTCTTAACTATATGCAGAACAGCCAAACACACTCCCTAAAGAGTTGGGTTTGATACGTATAAACAAACTTGGTGAATTCTCAACACTGAGGTGTAGATCTAGTGATTCATTTCGCTAGAACAATCTGGTCTCTTCCCTGCTAGAAGACTTTGTTGTGATCTAACCTGCCTGCTCTTATCACTCTAATTTTCACATTCCCAATACACAGAAACATACATATCTATTAAAGCACATATGAATAACTATTCTAGAAAAAAGAGTAAAATATTCTTCAATATAAACATACACATTATCACTGCTTGTTGGTTTCAAAAAGACAAAAACATTCTTATAATAAACTTGACAAAAGAATTTACTTATAATTTCTTGTATGGACCTGCATCAGTTAGGAATAAATATTCATAGACAGTCTTCATGTTTCTGTAGCCAAATGGATGATAGAGTTATTAAAATATGAAAATGTATTACTAATTCATAAATGTTATTATATTCTTTTTATATGCATGTGATTGGGGCTGATGCACAAAATTCAAATCTAGTCTTGTTTTTTAAATTGAGCAAAGAATTAAATAATTGGAGCCAATAAAGTTTTATATTACTTATCAATTTAAATGCTTTTTGTTTCCAATGCTGGACATTAATTTTTTCGTTGGGGCCTTGATGATAACAGAATACATCTGCTGAAAAAGATATGGGCAAGAAAGTAATCCAGGTCAAGGTGCAGGGTTTGTGTTCTTCTGATGTTGCCATTACTGGCTGGCCATGCATCCATCAATGTCATTCCATGGAGGCCATCCAACTAAACTTACATAAATAGTCCTGTGAGGTTCTGAATGTATTTAGCTCATTGTTTTGCATTTACCAAATAAACCTTTTTTTCTTGGTATACACCACTGTGTAGCAGGGGGAAGCAGCTTCCCAGTACTGGCCACTCAGCTTTGGAACACCTTGCCTTAAGATCTGCACCCTCACTCTAAAACTTCAGCAAAGAAACGAAAAAATGGCTGTTCTCACTAGACTGTTAAGAATCGTGCCTATCCAGCACGATACACTCCTTTCATCGTTGACTGTGGCTAACCTTACTGTAGCCCTACTGTAGCCTGCTTGCTGGCACCACCCTGCCTATAGTACTGCTTAATGTAGCCTTCACAACCACCTAGACTGTATGTATTCTGATCTATGTGTATAACTGTACTTATCTTTGCTCTATGTGTAAAATATGTAAAATGTGTGTAGAACTCAGACCTTTGTATAATGTGTATAAAATTTGCAAAATGTCTAAGTAACCATGTAAATGTAAATGCACCCAGATCCCCCCGGGTTAGGTGCACTATGTAAGTAAAAAAAAAAAAAAACTCTGCCTACTCATCTCTTGTAATGGCTTAGTCACTGATTAATGATGTGGTCTGTTTGACAGAGAGTGAACACTTGTATTCCTTGTCTTAAGAAAGTTGAGGCCTATATAAACACACATCTTTGGTTTAGCCAGAGTTCACACTGAGTTGATCATTTCAAGATTATGCGTAAAACTGAAAAATGATCTTTGTGTAATTCTTACAGGTAATGACAATTTAATTAATGTGGAAAAATGTTGCTCAGTTTATATAATTTATCATGCACATTCAGGCTATCGTCTCCTCGAAGAATATTAAGATTAAATTTGTATGAGTCTGCAAGTTCTTCATGCAACAGGGTTGCATAAAACACAGAAACTCTTTTGCATTAGTTAATTTTGTTATGGAAAGGCAACATGTATTCCTCTTGTAAAAGGCTGTGGACTACTGGCCCTGCCCTTTGTCATTGCTTCTTGTCACCTTCCACCTATCAGAGTAAAACACAACTGCCCACTTGTTAATGTTGCTTCTTTATTTTTTTTCAATCGTTTTTATTTGCACATGATTTTCCACTGGAAATATAACTGTGAAAATAATTGTGCTGACCTCAACTCATGGTAGAATGATTCCCCTAGAAACAAATCATCACACATGGCACTGAAAACACAGCATCTTTCGCTTAATGTGGTAAGATGTAAACACCTTAAAATGGTGGCCTTCCATAGTGTACCTCTGGGCACCCCTCCTCCTTTTTTGGTCTTTCCACCTCTCCCCTAGAGTAAAAATGCCCCATACCCTCCGTTAACGTAATTTCCCTCCTGCTTCATCACCTGATGCACTTAAATTCCTGCTTGTTTTACCTGCAGTAATCCCATGTGAGACCTGTGAAAAGACAAACATGATCTGACTGAAAACAGTTCTTCATAGCCCTCCCCAAAGTTTCAAACTCACATATGGTCCTGTTTCACCTTCCCCTTATCCTTGCAGACAAGCCCCCCCTTTCCATCCTCCAAATATAATTTGAATGCTATTCTTTTTCTCATTCTCACAGAAATATCACAGGAACAGCTTGCATCGAACAAAATAGAAAAAGTGGCTTTCATTTCTGGGAAGCCTGGGTGCTGCCATGCACATTTTGAAGCCACCCAAAAAGTGTTTATCCTTTGGAGAGAGCAAATTACCATAAACAGGGTCACTATCAACAACCCTGTAATTTATAATGATATTCTGTTTGCAAATGGCATAGTTAAGTTTAACTGTGGTTGTCTATGGAGTACAGAAAATAACTTTGTAATAACTGTTGCACCCTTCCATAAGAAAATCGGAAAACATTTTGAAGCAGTCTCCCCTACATGGAAAATTTCAGTATTTCTCATAGAGGATTTAATATTCATAAAACGTTACTTTGACCATAGCTTTTTACAAAGGTTTATCTCATAGGGAAAAATGTTACCAAATGTCTCAAAAATGCCAGTTCAATTTCCAGATTATTGGCATGCACCTAGATCTTCCCATGATTTGATGAACTGAAAAAAATGTTGAAAATTAAGCTGCCCAATTTTAGATATTCACATTTTATGACTTATCTATATACCACAATGCACACAATGAAAGTACATGTGTATATGTAGATTATATGTGTCTGTGTACACACCATCCATATACAAACAGTTCTATTATTATGTTTTCTAAACACACATGAAAATGAGGACTAATTTTTATCTCACTTTGGATATATGTATGAAACATACAACAATATGTCTCCTACACATACATGAAAGTGAGGACAACATTTGATCCCACTTTTGATATGACAGATACATGTACATTTTGAACACGTTAGAAACATGTAAGAAATGGAGAAGTATACAGGTAAGTGTACAGAGCATACATATATGTACTGTTGAAGTGTTGTGCATCTCCTTACATACATGAAAGTTAGGGGTTACTTTAATCTCCCTTTTCATATGTATATGGGGTGTTTAGTAAATGTACATGTACCTTGTGTACATTTAGGTAACATCCCACACGTGTCTCAATTCCAAGAATACATCTGTGAATTCACATATTTATATGTAAGCAAACACACATACACATATATGCGAACACACACAAACACCTGTACTGAGAGACCCCCGGCCGGCCCATAGAGTCGGAGTTTGCTCTGTAGCACTTTAAGACGAGATAGCTGCACCTTGAGATGTATGGGGGTGCAGGGTCTCTTACTCCAGCACCAATCAATAAGGACAACTCAGTGGTTTGGCAAAGGGGTGTCCGTTTAATGACAAGTACAAAAAATCGGGAAACATGGAAATCAACAGCAGTGTGACAGCCTGCCTCGCTTCAACTCCCTCGAATTTCATACAAAACATAACTTTTATACTAGAAACACATCATAATCTGAAGTGTAACACTCAAAAGTTAACATGCAATTCTATTGGTTGGAAAAGGGTAACTTTAATATAGGTGCTACATCTGTATATGGTTCGGAGTGAGGGGATTGGGTGAATAATGTCAGGTGGGCATCTAAGCCCTTCCTTCACAGATGACTACTGTAAATGTCACTAAAAGTGTGACGTCTTATTGGTTCTACTAACTATAGGACCCTAGATTATTTGGTCCACTGTGATTGGGTTGGCATCAACCCCATGCATAACTCTCCACTTTGCCTAGCAGCATGCAGAATGGTCAACCAGGTTCAGGGTGCCCCCTCAGCTACCCGGCCTTCCTCCAATTAGGGTTACAATCAATCATCACTTCAACAACTATGTGTCAATTATGTTACTGTGGCTGTACTCGAAACTGCATCTTCTGTCTGGAAATGTTTTGATATCTCTGTCTGGGCCTGTGCCAAGCGTAGGTGTGAACTCGTGCCTCCTCTCGCTCGGCTGGTCACGTGCTAGTACACCATGGATTTGCCTCGTTTCTCTCCATTTGTGCATTTGATTTTCGTTTCACCCTGCCACCTGTCTTTGCTTTCTTATCTCGATTCTTCAGCGGCAGGATATTCTGTTCTTTGCTTTAATTAAAGTAGCTACTGTCTACAGCTTCTATCTATGTGACCTTGGCTTCCCTGGCATGAGCTGCCTCTTCCGAGTTCCGATTCAGCCTTTTTCTCTTGATGCTAGAATATGAAACCTCTTGCATTTGGCCTGTAATAACCTGAGTTGGTTCTGCTTTTTATGCAAAGTGGACCCACACTTATAATATTGTGCTTCATTTTGAGGTAGATTTTGTACAATGTTTCTTGCCGCTCTATTCTTCTACTTAGCATAGCAAGCCGCACTGTTCTCTTTAGCTTCTTGCGGTTCCAAGCATATGTACAGCCGTAAACAAATCAACTGTATTCATTTTGCTTACAGGTTAACTCTCTTACACTTTGATAGCTTTCCATCACTGCAATCTCTTTTCTCAGGGCGTTTCGTCTCTTTGGCCCTCATTCCAACCCAGGCGATAAGGGTTTAACGGCGCCGTCGGCGCTGTTAACCCTTAACGCCTGATTTCCACCTTAACGCCTGCTTTTAGCAGGTGTTAAGTACCAAGGCGCTAAGCGTCCTTGGCGCTAATTATGGCACCGTAATTTACGGTGCCGTAATTAGCGCCTTCCCCACTCCCATTATGCCCTATGGGGCAAAAATGGGAATGGGGAAGGGTAAATGGGGATTGGGGATTTACTGCCCCACTCACCTTGGAATGGGGCGGTAAATCCGCCATCCACCATGGTGTAAACAGAGTTTACACCATGGTGGTAAAGTAGGGAACTTACCACCTGGGTTGGAATGAGGGTCTTTGTGTCATTCTTGGTTCGTCATTTGTTCTATCTGTGAGTCCGTCCGGGCTCTCATGACGTCACCATTCATCCTCCATTAAGGATTTTCTGTTTTCTTCCTGTACAGTACTTAAACATTCTTCATTTTGTTTAATTTGCTGGTAGGGTTTTCTCAATGGGTACCTTACTGCCATGGTTGTCTGGTTATTGGTACTTCAATAGGTATTGTTCTTCTAATAGGTACTGGGCAGAGCCCCACTGCGGCTCTCTGCTGGTTTATTTGCTCATCATACGTCACATATCTCGGTGTGAACGTTCCTGGTACTTCAAAATGGGCGACTGGAGTGCAGGCTATATTTGGGACCTCCTCTACACTCCCCCCTCTAGTCGATTCATCGACCACTTCCTCCTTTGGATTCATCTTACTTGATTCTTCTGGGCTCATTCCCTCTTCATCTTCTGGTTCTGTACATGATAGCTTGAAGAAATGTCTTTTTGGCGTCCATATCTTTATCACACCTCTTAGGTTTCCTGCTGTCTTTACATGTTTGTCTTTGTTCCATGTCATCAGCTGACATTGTCCATTTGGGTTGCAATAAATCCATCTTGCCACATAATTTCTGCACTTTCTGGGATAGTGAAACTTTGTACATTCTGGTGTGTGCTTGCTAGCCGTCACAAAGTCTCTTATTTCTTCATCAGTTAGGTCTCTGGGCTTCCATCCTGGTTTGACATGAATCATAATCTTCATCCCAATTGTTTTTTTCACAGTTTTCTGGCATTGTGAGATTATTATCTTGATAACACAAAATCCTAGTAATATCATCACTAGAAGGGCTCCCAAGAACTTGAATGCATCCGCCATCCATTTTGGAACCCATGAAAACAGTGATCCAAATCAGCTGTCATCATCAACTTCGTCGGTTTCATTGATCATCTGGTTCTGCAGGTTTGTCAGCATACCTATAGCTTCCGTTAAAGTTCCATTTTCTTCGCCGTGAGAATGTGTAAATGTGCAACATGATTCTCCTATTTTTGCACAAACTTCTCCATCCATAGCTGTGATCATGTCAAGTACATATCTGTTCTGGAGAGTCATCAGTTGAATGGCTCTTAGCTCTTCCTTGATTGCATTTAATCCTTTTATGTTCGTGTTGATCGTTTGCAGTAACTCCCATCTGGTTATCTGCAACCATTTAGTATTTGCTCCAACTTGAAATCTTGGCATGAAGATTGTCTTAAACACTGATGAGGTGACGCTGAACAGCCTGTGTTCATATGGGATTGCATGAAATGCTTCTTCTGATTTAGCAGAGAAGTAATTCTCTCTCTTCAGTCAAGTTATCAGTTCCAGAGATCTCTTCTTCCTCAGGTGTGCATCTGCTTTCGGGAAACTATCAATGTTCAGGTCACTTTTCAGGATTACTAATGCTGGAACGTGGACATTCATAATTGTACATATGCCTCCCCAGTCTCTTGGCAGTCTGATGTATGCTTTGGACCCACATGCCCAATAATGATCCATAATAACTGTAGTTCCGTGAACCATTCCTGGAGCATCAAAAACTCGTCCACAGTTCTGATTCTCTCCCATCCTTCTTGTGCCATTGTTTCTGAAGCAGAATTGTGGGCTTTCCAGTGGTAGTATCCTCCTATGTCTTCGACCCATGTCAGTAGTTTTGCAAGTTTTGGCAATAATGGCTTGCAGCCATTTTGCACTATATCAACAGTTTCTTTGTAGAGTCCAGTGATCACCCATGCTCGGCAAATCACCACTCCTTTTTCCCAACCATCTGGTGAAAGCACCGTTCGCCAAATCTGCATCTGAGCTCTGTTCTTCCACTTTGAAGCTTCCTCTGGAGTTTTTCCTTGGACATTTAGTCTCGCATTTACTTCCCATCTTATTCCTGCTCCTTTAACTCCAGGCTTCTTGTACCTGATCACATGATTACTTGTATGAGCTCTGTTTCTTGTCTTAATGTCTTGGACATAATCATCTTCATCAGGATGGGCTGTTTCAGTTGCCCATATTAGGGAAGCGTCACTTCCCATAAATTGGCCTCTATTTTTGCACATGGCTATGTGTGAAAGACAGTGTGCTGTCTGGACATCAATTTCTACAGCTACTGTCACAACTTTAACACAAATCAGAAAAAAGGATACAGACTTATAAAGGATACAAGGTCAGCATATACTTTCGGGAGCCCCTTCACTCTGGGATATCTTGGACTGTCACCAAGATGGTTCTGGAATATCTTGATCGCAATGTACACAAGACTTTCCCCCCAAGAGCGTAGCCTGTAGAAAGTACACTAAAACTAACAGGCCAGGAGCTTGAGTGAAAAGGCAGGCGCAGCGACAACAGAGCTAGGGAAACAAAGAGAAATGATAGTTCAGGATAGCAGTCAAAGAGCTACCAAAGTGCAGTGTTAGCCCACCCGTAATCAACCCTCTCTTACCTGCTTAGCCAGAAAGGAAGTCCAGTGTACCTATGGAAGTTCAGCAGGGTGATGACCAGATGAGGAAGGAAGAAAGTCTCAGTTGAAAGAAGTCTGTGCAATGATCCACCTAACCCGAACGGCACGAGGGCGCAACTAAATGTAGTCCAAAAAATCCCCAAAAATAACAGAAAAGCGTCCCCATGTGAGAAATAGCCAATCCAAGAAGTCACCACGATAAACAGGGGAGCGTCCGTTTAATCACTTCAGCATGTAGAGCGTTGTTTTCTTGTGATGCAGGCAGCTTTGTTGAGCAATCCAAAAATGTAATACGTGGTAGTAAAGGAAGTCAGAAAACCCATGCAGGAAAAGTAGCCAGTGGGGAGAAAGAAACGTAAACAGAAGTCTAGTTTAGGTTTTCCTTAATAACCTGCCGTGCGTTACACTGGAGGTTAGCAAGGTCCAAACGCCACAACAAATGGGAGCAGGAGGAACACAAATCCGTTTAGAATGCCAAAAGTTCGATTACCAAGGGGAACAGCCAAGGGGTCTGGAACCAGAAATCGTATGGAAAAAACGTTGGGAAAGGTCCTTGGAGCAAAACCGGGTCTGTAATAACACAGGAATCAGGATAACAGGAATTCGAGCACTCGAACTGATTACTCAGTTTTAGGAGCACCCGTTACAGAGACAAGCCGTGCTAAGTACTGGCATCTGGTCCAAAACGCGAGGCACGTTGCGGGTGGATCACGTGATCACGAACAGATGGAATTCTGGACCTTGTAGTGCGGCGTGTCCCCCGGGCTGTAAACAGTCACCAGGGCAGTTTCCACCTGGAAATAAACGCCCGCGGGCTTCTGGAAACTAGGATGCGGGGCATTACAGCTACAAATATCTTGGACTTTCCCATGCTGTACTTTAGGAGAGCAGAAACATAGCATTCCCCTTCGGAATTTTGTCTTCCAACTTCCTTCATGTGTTGATACCAAATGTTGTTACCTAAGTGTGCTGTGCTATCCAGGTAATCGTTCAGTTCATTTTCACCTTCATGCATGCTCCTCTTAATTCTTAGTGTTTTCATGTAGTTTGCTATTACTACATCTCTGAATGCGTCTGTATGGCGGGTTCTCAGGTATCCTGGTCCAAGGTGCAAGCCTTCTCATCTGTGCCATATGAGTGGACAGGAGTCTGGCATCTCTTCCTTTTTCTTCATGCATTTTTTCTCTGCTGTGTGCAAATGCCCATGCCAACCAGCCTAACACTGGTCCGGTATATGGCTGTACTGTGGAACTGGTACTTGTCCCTTGTGTTGGAACGTATATGCTTGGTGATACAGTCTCTGCGGTTTTATTTTTCAGTTCCTCATGCAGTTTCCTTGCTCTGGCTATGTGCAGGAATAGTAAGTCTATTAACATTTGTGTCCTCTCGGAGAGTTTTTCTGATTTTGCCCTTGTTTTCTCAAGAGGTTCTGATATGACTGCTTCCGTTGGTTTTTCTTTTAACTCTTCTTGTTTTCTCATGACAGCTTCTGTGACGTTTCCTATGGCAGGCAGTCTCTTCCTTTCTGCTGCTTTAGTTTGTGGTTCTGCAGTGCGGGGATGCTAGGCCTTTTTCGTGTAAATTCAGTATTTGTGTGCGTGTAGCTGTCTGTAATTTTTCTTCATTTAGTTCGTGCCGTCCCTGCCTTCGTCTTTCCTGCTCATTTGTTACCACAAGAGTGTGTGTATCATTGCTAGTCACATCCATTTCAAGTTCACTCACTCCACCATCAGATCTTCTGGGGAATGGAATAACTATGTAGGGTCTGGGTGCCTTTGTGGGTTTCATGCGTATATCATCAGGTGAGTGTACTGAATTAGGAACGCTTTGTGCACCAATATAGAATGCAGTTCTGATTGTTAATGACAGTAAAATGATGATAAATACAATGCACAAGTACATTATGTTTCGATATTTAAGGCGACAGCATTTCCTTCCAGATAAGCCGGGGTGCCTATCTTCTTGTGGGAGGACCAGGTTGCTGCTCTGGGGCCCCATCTCGATCATTAGCCGACTTTCGATGTTATTGTTTCTTTATCTAATATCGTCTTTCAAGTTCTGAGTCTATTGGTGTCTGGTGTTTAAAGGTGCACCCCTTCCCCTTCTTGCAAGTGGCAATTGTCTTTTAATTCAGGATACAGTTCTTTTTGCTAGACTATGTAAAAGAGATCAAATTAAGTAATACTTCAGTGTGTCCTTTTACTGTGCATGTTCAAAGTAGGTGAGTTCCCAATCCACCCCCCCCCGAATGTGCTTCAGTCTTGAGGACATGCTGGACACTGATTGGTATGAAGAAATAGGGAATAATAACAACAAATGTAACAAATGGAGTTTTGGACTCTGCTTCTTCGATCTGTCCCTCGGTGGAAGGTTTCACGATCTTCTCAGAAAACTCCTCTGATAATTGGAAAGTTCCACTTGCAGCATAATTCTGTGCAGTAGCGTTCCCATTTGTGCAATATTAGCTGGATCTCTGATGAATGTGAGAACATCAACATCGATTGGTCTCCCCACTAGCTCTGGAAAGTCAGTGACTAGGCGAAACAGAACATTATGCACCAGTCTGCTGTCCTCTGGTGATAGAGACATTGGTCCAGTCTGTGCTGAGATTCAGGATTGTCTGTTTTTTTGCTTGACGTAAACAATGTCTGCACTGTCCGTTTGCGTGAAGTGCAACCAAAATTCTGGTTTTATCTAGAAGATGGTTTAAATGCTCAGTGTTCGCTGCGTCTTGTAGAAATGTACGTGTGTCAGTTGCTCATCGACAATGGTTGGACAGTCTTCAATTATACGAAACAACACCGTGAGGATAAATTCATTTATTTTTTTCCTGTGTTGGGAGCATTTGCTTTTTTATCACTGTACTCAGGGAGTACAATGAATTGTTATGCAATGACAGTAAGCAGTTGCCTTATTATTTTTTCGTTCCAGGATCTAGGAGAAAGTCTGCAACACTTGTGATTCTTCCTACTAATGACGGGTATGATCTTAGCACTAGGTTGAAGTAGGTAACTATGTCCTTTGTGATGTCCCTACCGTGGGACACCATAAGTGACTTCCAAGTAGGGTCTCGGTGTGGAAGGAACTAGGGTACTGTATCTTATTTCAATTCATGTGTCCTTGGTCAACATTTGGCATATTCCTTCTGATCAAGGCTTTTAGCTTGCCTCAGTCCAAAGTTCAAAATCAACAGACTATGTTCTGGCTGATAAGCAACATTTTCTTCTTCACCCTGCAACTAGGATGCACAGAGTGTCTGTTTTTTTATGTACTTGTCCCCTTTTTGCTTAGAGGAATGTCCCAAATGAAACCACAATCCTTTGGCAAAAGTTATTTTGTTTTTACTTTGCTGGTCATGCGTCCTTCTTCCTCGTCATGGATCTCGTCTGCACGTACTGTGGTTCTTCCCCGTTGCTCATCGATTCCTCTCGTTGGGGTGCAGGCAGGGGGCTTTCTCCAATGTAAGGTTTAATGTCACTGATAAAAATCCAAGCTCTCCTGCCCTGTAGCTTCACAGCGGATGGTGTGCAGTCCTCTATGATAAAAGGACCGTTGAATCTTGGTTCACCCCACTTTTTCCTTGTATGATTCCGCCCCAAGACGGCATCACCAGGTAAGATGAGTGGAACTGAGTCTGATGCAGTATCTCCTTCTGTATTCTGTGCTGCGCTGAACCCTTTTCATCATTGCTGCAGCTGGTCTGAAATTACAGTAAGGCAAGATGTCATACAGTTCAGATAGTTTTGCATTTCAGATCCTAAATCCTCTCCTTTTGACTGGGCATCACATCTAGCTCTGTCCCAGGGTGTGAGGGGAGTTCTCATTCTTCTTCCTGTAGCTATCTTGTGTGGTGTAAAATGATGGTTGGTGCCAGGTTGGTTCCGAAGAGCATACAGTGCCAATCGAAGGCAGTGCAACCATCCCCTCTTTAGAGTAATCTTCAACTTGGCTATTCTCTCCTTCAACAAGCCGTTGAGCCTCTCACATATTCCATTACCTTCTGGATGTTACCCAACGAGAACTTGTGTTTTATACCAAGCAGGAAGCTAATCTGCTCAAACACTGTATTGACAAAGTGGGCCCCATTATCTGATCTCATGACTTCACACACCCCCCACACACCCCCCACCTGGGAAACACTTCCCTCACTAAAAATGTGGCCGCACAAGTGTGGGTGTGTACATGGACCTGCTTTTATCCATCTAGAGAATGGACACACCACAACAATTAAGCATCTGTACCCATTGCATACTTGAATCATGTTGACATAATCGACATGCAAGTGCTGAAAAGGCCCATTTGGCCTGGGGATGACTCCTCTTATTACTTTCAATGTTTGCCCGGCGGTGAATTGCTGACAGATTATGCAGTTCACCATGAAGAATGCAACGTGCTCTGCTATATTCGGTATGAACCAGTCTTCCACAAGCGTTGCTGCTAGATTCTCTTTAGTCATGTGCGCCGGGTAATGTAATTGCTCCAGCGCTAGTTTTAATAGGGCTACAGGCATTACTGGTTTACCAGTGCTGTCTTGTCACCACAAGCTGCCAGAGAGGTTTAAAGAACACCCTCGACGTTTCCACAAGTTCTTCTCTTCCTGTGGTGCCTCCCCTTGGTGCTCCATCAATTGTGTTTGCCCAAGATCTTTATAGGCTTCCGATGTCACCCGTGCAACCATCATCCTTTCATTGGGGTACGCCACTTCCATAATCGTCTCACTTTTGGATGCCATATGTTTGGCTTTTGCGTCTGCTGCTTGGTTCCCGCGTGAGACAAAATCTGTCCCCTTGGTGTGGGCGGCGCATTTCACGACCGCTATGCCCACTGGGAGCTGTAGTGCCTTAATCAGCCTGTCCAATAAGGCTGCGTGCTGAACTGGTGTGCCGTCTGCTCGGAGGTAGCCCCTCCTTTTCCAGCACGCTAAGCCTGCGTGCACTGCCGACGTCACATAGGCAGAGTCACTGTACACCGTTACTTCCTGGTCTGCGTGATTCTCAATGGCGAGTATCAAGGCCAATAATTCTGCATCCTGTGCTGAATAGTAAGATGGTATTCGTGCACTAAGAAGTAATTGAGACTCTCCATTTGATGTGTGCTTTATCACAGCAATGCCTGTGTATCTCTGTCCATCACTTAGTTTGATTCTTGATGACCCGTCAAAAAAGACAATGGCCCTCATTACGACCCTGGCGGAAAGGGGTTTACGCCGGCGTAAACCATGGCGCCCCTTTCCGCCTGAGTACGAGTTCCCGTAGCGCCATGGTGATTTTTACGCCTGCTTTTTGCAGGCGGTAAAATCCATGGCGCTAAGGGACCTTGTTGTTAATTACGCCACCGTAATTTACGGTGGCGTAATTAACGCCTTCCCCACTCCCATTATGCCCTATGGGGCAAAAATGGGAATGGGGAAGGGTAAATGGGGATTGGGGACTTACCGCCCCGCCAAGGTCGGAATGGGGCGGTAAGTCCGCCAACCACCATGGCGGAGTTGGCAGCTTAGCGCCATGGACCATGGTGCAAATAGCACCATGGATCTCCGCCAAGGTCGTAATGAGGGCCAATCTCTCCTCCTGCCAGGGCATTCTCCTTCACCCTGGCAATTTCATCATAGAATTCTACGTAGTTTCCTCAGTCATGTATCGGTTCTCCCGCAGTGACTGGTTCTGCGATGAACATGGCTAGGTTTACTATCTTACATTGGTCTGTTTTGATCGATGGGTTTGATATGATAACTTTATAAGCAGAAGCTCTCTGAGATGTCAATGTGCCCTTTGGTTTCTCTAGAATGGCAACTAGTGAGTGCTCGACGTACAACGTCATGGAGCATCACATCACAATGGTTGTTGCTTTCTTTATGGCGAACGCCGCAGCAGCTAATCTTTGTTCGCATGGGAAGTGGCCTCTCATTACTGGGTCCAGGTTCCCACTGTAGTATGCTAGGGGTTTATACCCCAAGGAAGTTCTTTGAGCGAGTACTGCTGCCATTTGTGTGAGAAAACAGGTAAAATTCCTCGGCATAATTGGGAATTCCGAGAACTGGAGCTGTACAAATTGCTCTCTTGAGTTCAGTAAACCCTTCCTCCATGGCTTCAGACCATTCAATCCTTTCTTTTGTCAGTTGGGCCTTCTTTAGGGAAGTAAAGGCTTAGTATAAGAGCTGTAATCGAAAACCCATGCTCTAACATAATTGTAGAGGCCTAGAAAGCTCGGCATTTGCTTTATTCTGTGTGGCTTAGCCGTGTTCATTATGGCTTCAGCCCTTTCTGGGGTCACTTTCTTCCCTTCATGCAAGATCAACTGGCCTATGTACAGCATTTCTTGTTGACAATATTGTAACTTTTCCTTGTCAACTTTATATCCCTTCTCAGCCAATATAGGCAATAGCTGAACAGAATTGTGCCTGCATTGTTCTTCTGTGGTGCTGCAAATCATGATGTCATACACCTATTGTAAGACAACACTTTCTAGTGCAATGTTGCTTAAATCCATTTGCAGGACTCTGTTAAAAATAGACGGAGACTCACAGTACCCCTGTGGCAGCCTTGTGCTTTTCAGACGCATTTGTCTGAATGTGAATGACGTCAGATCTTGTGAGTCACGGTGCAACGGGATTGCGAAAAATTTATTTTTCAAGCCAATCACCGTGAAATATTTTGCCTCAACGGGTATATTACATATAATTGTAGATGGGTTAGGGACTAAAGGGAAATCAGCCTCAACAATATCATTTTTTGGTCTAAGATCTTGAATTAGCCTCCAAGACCCCCCCCTTTGATTTCTTGACAGGATAGACTGATGTATTACATGGTGACTCTGACGTCACTAAGATGCCCTGTTCCATCATGGAAGAAATTGTCTTAGAAATCCCTTCATCTGCCTCTCTGGACATGGGATATTGTCGGGCTCTTGATAGGATTGCTCCTGGTTTCAATTTAATTCTTACTTCTCCCACCCCTTTCAGGAGACCCACGTCATAAGGTCCGGTGATCTACACATAAGACAGGCACTTTAGCTATATCGTCATCAAAATATTAGGACGTTTTCGTGCCAACATCATTTTCTGAGGTACTTCTCTTTTAATCATCTGTACCCAAAAGGTGAGAATCTCTTCCACTATTATCTCTCCCATATCCGGATGTTATTCAAACAGATCATCATCGGTGACGTCAGTCACTCTGTATCCTTCTTCGATGGCGATAATTGCGCCCTCCTCATTGTAACCGTCAACCAAAAGTACTTTCCCTCGCACTGCAGCTGTGTGTATCATCAAGGGAAATACTTGTCCCTCCTCCTCATGCATAGGTATTCTAGGTTTGAATAAAAACTCATCAGGGGTTCTTATGATTCTGTCTGTAAGGCCTGGTAATCCCGCCATAAGCACACGTATGCCGTATGCGAACATTTCTGGCTCTAGTGGTATGGCCTTCATGGCTATGTGTCCTGAGTATGCTCCAATAATTTCACATATATTTGAGTAGTGCATTCCTGGAGTGGAGCATACTATGCCCTCCTCTGTGAATGAAATTGTTATGTTCAATTTTGTCATTGGGTGTCAACCCAAAATGTTTACTGGGGTCTGATGTGAATACAATAAAGGTACATTCATTTCGCACTCTCATATGGCGACTGGGAGTTCGTTTGTAAAGGGAACTCGACTGTGAGCTCCTGTAAAACCTGGAGTATCTATGGCCTCGCTAGACAAGGAAAACTTGCCTTCACATATGCACGAGCATGTTGCACCCGTGTCTACTAGGAAGGAATAATCCTTGCCCCCTATAACGACATCCACCCTAGGTTCCCTATGAGGTTCTGGTGTCACTGATAGTATAGAGCACATCAGGGTTCTCAGTGAGCTGTCCTAGTTCATATACAATGTTGGCACACCGTGCACTTGTATATTTTCCCCATCCCCATTGTTGCTTCCCCTTCCAGGGTTCTGGGTCTGCACTGTGCTCATCGTGTGTGACACTTGCAACGGTGCTTGTTGGATTTGTCCTTGTGAGAAACTGCCCATGCTCTGAGATTGTACTCCTTGTTGCGCTCCTGGCGTTTGTTGTTGCACCGTGTGATTCTGTGCAACGCCCTGTCGTAAAACTGCAGGTGGATTTGCCATGCCTGCTCCCATCCCTTGGCCGTTCTGCATCATGCCTTGATTTCTGCATGTGTGTGCCAAGTGCCCTGTCATTCCACACAGCCAACATACTGGTGGTGGTCAGATTATTTGCCCATTTGATATATCTGGGTTTCCATTTTGCACGTTTTGAAAGCCTCCCTGAATATTTTGGAAGCCTCACTGACTGTTCTGCCATCCTCTTCCCCTAAATCCTCTCCCCGGTGAGTAAAATCCTACATTACTCTGATTATTCTGTTGTGGACTAGCCACCTGCTGCATGCTTTGTTCAGCTGCATTAGTTAGCATGGCTCCTTTAAGAGCGTACTTTGATAGTTTCTTCTGCACCAGTTTTGCTTCCTCACCCTTTTGGGTTGCTTCCTTCTTTCGATTCTTTTCCTGTAATAGTCTGCAATAGTGTGCGATAGTCAACTGTATTTCAGCCCAAGATTTAGCCTAAACTCCTACCAATTTCTTGAGTTGTTTCTGTACTGGTTCTGGCAATCCTTGGCACAATATATGGTAAAACACAGGTATGGATTTTGTCCAAGATTCATGCGTTTCGAGCAGCCACGCATCTTGGAAATTCTGTATATAAATTAACGGATCTTCAGAATCCTTCATTTTTCAAGTCATAGCTCCCATATCAGAAGTGTCTGGGTAAAGTACTCATAGCACTTTCCATACTGATGCTCTGCAATTGTTAAATGGTGCTCCGTCATGTGCTGTATTCATTGTGGTTACACAAGGGTACCCTGCCCATGCCCACACATCGTCTGCTCTCTCACCAAGTATGGCGATTAGAAGACCCTTAATGTCCCTTATGGCTAACGTATTTCCCCCTGCCATTTTTTCTAACTCATGTATCCATTTTCCTGCTCCCGATGTCAGCATTGGAAGCTTGTTTTTCAAGTTTTCCCGATCCATGTGTGGCCATGGAATATAATGTGGTTTTACTCCTCCCTTCTCTAGTAGCGGAAATTGGAATGCATAGCCCTCATTTTCTTCTCTCCTTGTTCTCCTGTCTATTGCAGGGGTAATATTCCTGCATCGCCGTCTACCTGGCAATGCCCTTAGTCTGTCCACATAGGGCGGTGAAGACACCCCCCTCTGACCGTGAGACACTTCTTCATGTCGGTCAAACCGCGTGGCTGACTCTGATGCCCTCGGTGCTGACTCGCTAGTATTTGATCATCGTATCCCTTTTTCTCTTGGGAGACGTCCTTCATTCTGTCTCCCTCCTTCTCTTTCCTCGCGCTCCGCTCTTTCGGAGTCGGACATTGTGTGTTCCCAATGTATGCAACTTCTTGTATCTTCTTTATTCCTACTTATTTCTAGTCTATCCAGGGATAGGTCTTTATTCCCGCTACTCCGGTTGACATCCTCAGTGTCATACAGTTGAGTGCTCTCCAGGCGCTCTTCTCCCCCCTCTCCTTGGGTTATTTGTTCTAGCCCCATTTCATCATATATTCTATCAATGGTTTCTCTGATGCTTCTGGTGTCAAAGTCATCGTCATTATTCACCCTAGACGTGCCTGGTACCGAATTGTAAAAATTCTTCAATGTCTTCCCAGTCTACAACTGGATCGGGTTTTTTAACCTCCCTCTACAAATATTCAAGATTGCGTGCTCTCTGTCTTTGCTTACTTTCAATATCGTCATCAAATTCTTTGCTCTTCCTCGCCTCTTCTCTGACCCTATCTTCTTCCTTTCTCTTTTCATTTCTATGTTGATCTGCCCTTCGTATATCCTCATCTCTTCATCTTTTTATTCTTTTGTCACGTATTCTTTGCTCTTCTTCTAACCTTTGCTTTTCCTGTCTGTCTCGATCGTAGGCTGCTCTTGGGTTGTGATCAAGCTGTTTTTCTTGCTTCTTGTGATATAGCTGTTCTCTCCTTTGTCTGCTTTCCTTCTTATCCTTTCATCGCTTAATTCCCTTTCTTTCCCCTTTCTCTCTGTTTCATCCAAACTCTCTTTTTGTTTTGCGTCATCAATGCCTTTGCATCGAATTTCAATAAAATGTGTCCTCCCATCCATTCGTCCTTTGCGAATGCTATCTTATCAGTTCTGTCTCCGCTCCCTTTCCATTTCTTCCCTTCTCTCTCCTTGTCGAGTGATGCACTTGTCTGTGCCTGGTCTTTCCTTTCATCATCGCGCCTCCCCTTGTCCCTTGGGACTGTGGAGGTAATATTCTTGTCCTTATCACTCCCTGGATTTTCGTCACTACTATGTGTAGGTGACTCATATGCGGGATTGATGTACCCCATGGCTGCTTTAAGTTCCCTCAACAGGTATAATCCCTTGACCTTACTTCCTTCATCTTTAATTTTGGGTGGGGCAGTTGGTGCGGTAGGCGTGTCACCCCCCTCAGTGCATACATTAAGTATCCAACCTGTTGGCGGCTCTTCCTCCTTTACCTGTTCATACATTTTCCACAATTCAAGAATAGCAAGGCATTTTTCTAACTTCTTGCCGGTATATGTGGCATGCAAATATGTTGTCATATGTTGTAAGACAGGTTTAGATAAAGACCCATTTTGTGGCCCCGGCATAAACATCTTATGGGCAGTACCTTTAACCCACTCTGTGCTATACTTCTTTAGCTTGGGTGCGTGTTTTGGCAATTGCTTTCATAAGTGTGCTAATGGAGTTATGTCTTCCATGTTTAAATCTGTTCCCTTTCCTCTTATATAACACTTGCCAATGCCTTTGTGTGGCTTAAACAACTCTTGACAATATGAGCGAGCACCAAACACTGCAAGCTCCAATCCAAATTTTCACAAAAATTTTATATTACCAATTTTCTCAAAAACCATCAATTCATGTGCAATTTTGTCTCAGCTATTGAATCGCACAAACACATTTTTTTTTAAATCAGTTCTCTTAAAAAATTTCACTTGTGACGTCACGACAGAAAACATGTAAGACAGACGCTTAACAGACTAGACAGACACCAGCTGGACACAGATATTTCTGCCTCTAATCATTACCCCTTCATGGAGTGTAAACAAACCGCTTTCACAACGTCTTTAAAAGTTGTGGTAGTCTATTTGTTCCCCCTTATGTGGGACTCTGGATACACGTTTCATCTAGCCGCTATATTTAAGCACAGGAATAAAGAGAATCTTCTCACTTCTCAAGTGTCTGCCCTGGTAACCTCTCTTTTCTCGGGTTTCCACCCCGGTAACCTTTATTTATTTAATTATTCTAGAGTCATTATCCCCACATGTATATATTACATGGCCACGGTAGTGGCCGTGTAGTTATGGTTAACCAAACTTTGCAAAAAAAGTAGTTGGGTCACTCTGAATTTTTTTGCAAAGTTTGGTGAGGATTCGTCCAGGGGGGGAAAAGTTATAGAGGGGGTCCCAAAACTTTTTTTTTCCCATAGACTGAATGGGAAAAAACTTTGCGCACGGCTACAGCCCGAACCGCTGGACGGATTTACACCAAATTTGCGGCAGGAGCGGCGGCCTGGTCCCAAAAGTGTGCTTTTGTAAATTTGGTGTAAATCTGTCCAGTAGTTTTTTTAAAAATGACCAAAATGTAAGGCAAAAAAATTAGTGATATCTGCGTTCGCTTCGCGGACGGACTTCCCTGTTCGCTCCGCGGACAGCACCCCGATTGGCCCATGGGCTTGCGTCATATCCGCGGACATGCGACATGTTCGCTGATTGGACGGCGAGGGGCGTGGAGCGCGTCAGATTTTCTGTGGCGCCCGCCATCTTGCATTCGCAGTCGACCGCGTACAGCGCAGTGAAACGTGGATAAAAAATTGTATTTAGTGCCGTGTGTTGGTGTGTAAGAGTGTTTGGGGAGGGTGGGGGAGTATGAGATAGGTTCAATGTTTTGTTTTTTTATGTGCTAGACCTTTTTGTTGCGTTCGATTTGTCCGCGGAGAACACAGCTGTTCTGACATTTTGTAAATAAACTAAATGGTGGGGTGTTTAGAGGACGGAGTATGTGTCATTTTTGTTCGCAAGGAAGGTAAAAATGAGCTATGAACACTCGCGGTGTACTTAATTGTTCGTAAATACACAAACTGGGGGTGTCCTCAGGAGGCTGTCCGTATTGTAATCTGTCTAGTTGAATGTGTTCTAAGAACACTCGCAGTGTCCCGAAATGGTTGCAATTACACAAAATGGGGGTGTTCTGAGAACGTTTTTTGTATTGTTCGTTGTCAGGGTGAAAGTGTTTTAAGAGCACTCCTTTTGTTCGCTAATAGTACAATTTCCTAGGGGCGTCAACCGACTTTTTGTCCACTAAAGAAACGATAAATCCGGCTGGTGTGCGCCGACATTATGTGATAATCCTATGACTGGCGCTATTGACCTGGCTGACTTGCTTTTGCGACACTAAATCATATCTCCCGCCCCTAAGCCTGATATTATCAAAGCATTCATATTCCCCGCCTCTCTCCATGACGTTACAGGGTGCGTAATCAAACACGTAATCAAACACGCCCAGTCGTCTCCAGTACTACGCGACTTTACACAGAACCCGGAAGACAACACACATTATGTCACAACACAGCGCGCCACAATTCGGAATATGAAACTGTGATTTAAAAGCAAAGAGCAAGATTGTAATTGTTGTAAAGTACATTTATTTGACATCAAATGTTTAGAGAATATTCAGCAATTTGCATTTGTCTTTGTTGTCGATCCGCAAAAGTTCATGTTGAGACACGCAATGTTCCTTTGCGGTACAGAGAGTGTTAGATCAGCTTACAACTCAGTGCGCCACAATTCGGAATATGAAACTGTGGTTTAAAAGTAAACAGCAGGATTGTACATTTGGTAAAGTACATTTATTTCACATGAAATGTTTAGTGAATATTCAGCGATTTGCTATTGTCTCTGCTGTCGATCAGGAAAAGTTTATTTGGAGCCACGGGTTGTTCCTTTGCGGTAGATAGGCTGTTGGTTTATGATAAAAGCAGTAAATGGTCGCTCTGATAATCGGAAGGTTGTACTGCGTAAGGGCATATTGGTCCTTGCGATTGTCCCATAAAATGGTGAGGGTCATGAAGTTGCATATTTGGACTTGCACCTTGCAGTTGAAGACCCCATCCGCTGGAGTCTGTAAATCGTGAAATAGACAAAATGGGGCCACGTACCTGTTTTAAAAAACATGAATTAGTCTCACCAGCCGATATTTATTAAAAATCATCATTTTATTTATTAGGGCGTGAAACTATTTGCTATCGAAGATAGTGCAACAGAGTATGTTAATAATAAAATAATAATATTTTCCCATTCATATAGCGCTAAGAACCGTGAGGTATGTAAGCGGTGCTTATTATTAACCACGGTGTGTGGTGCTCATTTATCGAGCACGGAAGGATGAAAGGCTGAGTTTCGCCTTGCCGGGATTCAAACTTGCGTTAGAAAGCTGTGCACGGATGTCAAAGCGAGTGCTGTACTCGCTGTGCCACTTGACAGGCTACAGTG
Source organism: Ambystoma mexicanum (assembly GCF_040938575.1). Classification (NCBI taxonomy): domain Eukaryota; kingdom Metazoa; phylum Chordata; class Amphibia; order Caudata; family Ambystomatidae; genus Ambystoma; species Ambystoma mexicanum. Next base: position 759,689,865 of record NC_090939.1, read on the forward strand.
AAGTGGCACAGCGAGTAGAGCGCTTGACCGCCTATAGACCGGTTAAATTATTTCTATTAACCCACCCTGTGTCGTCTGCCTTTTTCAGAGCCCTCTAAACGACAGGGGATCAATTCGGCCGTGATAGTGCGCGGTAGAAAACATTATGCCACTTTCAACGAACAAGTTCAACTTCAGCGGTCTTTAATGCTACGCTATTGTAATTATATTTGGTATAAAGTAATCTAAAGGGTTACTTACAGTACAATTGCAATTTCCATTGTCTACGAGTGGTGCAGTCCCAAAATACGACTCCGCGTGTGCCAACGATCTTTCGCATAGTGATATAATATATAAAAGTGGTTTTGTTTCAGAAATGTCATCTTTATCTTCTCTTACGTTTTAGCAACACTCCTTCAAGAGAAGTCTTTCATCACAATCTCTGTCTGTCATGGTCAAAACACAATACAACCTTATAGTCTGCTTCGTGAGCCTCTCCGGGGCCCGAGAAAAAAATGGAAGCAGCTGACCTTCACTGTGAACGAGCATAAATTCTTACTTTGCAACATTCTGTGTAAAGCCATCTGTAGATATTGGTTTTTTCACGCCATGTTTGTATATTGTTTGCGTGATATTAAAAAAAGTTTGTTTAAAGGACGTTATGGTTCTAAGTACAGCCGAAAGACCCCTGAAAATAGCAAGTTATGGTAAGCTATGAAAAATAACTTGCGCCACCACCATGCACTGCTAAGACTAACACCCAGGACATCAAAGTTGACATCGCAAATGTCATTGATGAAATCACTGATGACATCACATGTGTATGTACTTTTCATGGAATTTGTGTACTAGGGATTTTTATTATAATGTTCCAAAAAAAGTGTCAAGGATATTTCAATAAATATCATACCGTTATTAGTGCTTTGAACGATGCATTGATATAAATAGCATTGTATTATGGGATTCTATGTAGTATACTGAGCTACTAATGGAGAAAGATAGCATTGTGTGCAGAGTACAAGATAAAAGTATAATATTTGTAATGTTGATATGTTGAATAATGAAATGATAATTGTCCTGAAATGTTCGAAAATTCACAAAATGGGGGTGTTCTGAGGACGTTATTCGTATTGTGTGATTGCTTAGCTGTATGCAATGAGGGAATGGCACAGAGAGTAAAGTGGACGCCGTCCGCGGACACCGCGGCTGTTCGTGGACAGGGCGTGGTACATCCGGGTTTTTCCAGGAAATCCAACATGGAAAGAAGACTGTACGGATCAGCCAATCAGATGTCGAGGTTGTGGATTTGTGTTGAAAGAGACTGTGTGTGGTGAAGATGGCAGAAGTGGAGAAAGTCAGGGTGTTGGTGCTCGGAGATATGTTTGTGCATGGTTTACAGCAGTACGCTGAATGCAGGCATGTTGCAAAGAACTTTGATGTTAAAGGATTGGCGGTGGTGTGGAGCACTGTACCTGATTGCAATGTACAGGGAATTGTACAAGTTTGTGCGGATATGGCCACGATGAACAGTCCACATGTGGTAGTTTTGCACTATGGTGCTTTCCATTTGGGCAACGTCAGTGCCCCTACTTTGTTGGCTGATTTGGAACGCTTGGTTCAAGCCGTAATGAAGATCCTTCCAAATGCGAAAGTAATTTTTTCTGGATTACTACCTAGGGCAATATGGGACAATAGTTCCGTTTTTTGTCCTCAGCAAAACATTGCTAGGTGTGTCATCAACCGAGGCATGTGTGCCTTCATGCTTAGAGCTGGTATGTTCTTCTGTAACAATGAGAATATTAATTCCAGTAATGCTGTTAATTTTAAAGAAGATGGCATTTCTTTATCTTTTACCAGAAATGCCTTTCTATTTTGGAATGTAAGGGTTGCTTTGGAGAAGGTTATGTGAAGATTTCAGGAGTAAAGTAAGAAAAAAAAACAAGAAAAAAAATATAAAATAACAGGTGTCTGTCAAGCATCTGTAAAAAAAAAAAAACGGCTCTTTTCAGAGCCAACTTCAAAGGGGAAATGGGGCACACTATTTAAATTTACATTCACCACGCTCAGATTTTCGATGTGTCCGCGGACATGGCGGTAGTCCGCGGACATGAAAATCACTACGAGGGGGTTAGTATGTTCTATGTTACATGTCAGGGATATTATGGTTAAGTTGTGCTACTAAAAACCTATGAAATTCAGTGAAAAAACTTTGTTAAAGGGACGTTATGGTTAAGTTGCGCTACTAAAAACCTATGAAATTCAGTGAAAAAACTTTGTTAAAGGGACGTTATGGTTCAAAGTAAAACCGAAAAACCCCTGAAATTCGGCAGTTATGGTAAGATAAGCAACCATAACTCGCGCCACCGTGCACTGCTAACACTAACACCCAGGACATCAAAGATGACATCACAAATGTCATTGATGACATCACTGATGACATCACATGTGCATTTACTTTTCATGAAAACTCTGTAGGAGGGATTCTTATAATGTTGACCAAGAAGTGTCAAGGATCATTTGAATGCATATCATGAGCTAATTAGTCCATTAAGCAATGCATTGATATAAATAGCATTCTATTATGAAGTTCTATCCAGTATACTAAGCAACTCATGCAGAACCTTAGGCAGTGGGTGCAGTATACATGATGAAGGTGCAATATTCATAATCTTGCCATGTAGAATAATGAAATGATAACTGCTTTCTTATTAGAGTTTTGCGTACTGTGAAGCATGTAATAAGTAGCTAATAAAACCCACTTAATACATAATTACATTATTACAGACAAAACACAAAGAGACAACAACATATACAAATATGAGTATATACAGGGACAGAGAAGTAAGCAAAAAAGCAAAAGTAGTAGCAGAAATAGTTCATAACCTAACTGATTATCTTTATGCAGAGAAATGATTGCTCTGTTTCAAAGCTGCTACTTACTGTATGTATGTGTATCAAATGATGTCAGTGAACCCTAAGTAAAGGAGTGTGAGTACAAAGTATACAAATATGAGCATATACAGGGAAGGTATAGCAATGAAAATAAAACTATGAGAAAGTGCTCATAACTCTAATGATTATCTTCATGCACAGAAAGGATTGCTCTCTTTCAAGCCTGTGTCTTCCGCTATATTTATGTTTCATATGATATGACTTGACCCTAACTCTACAAATATAGTACCTTTTCAATTTTTACTTCCTGACTGTTACTGAAGAAAACTATGTGGTTTAGATATGTCAGTAAAGGAAAAAAAGGGAGAGCCAGCCATGTGATGTCATCAGTGATGTCATCAATGACATTTGTGATGTCATCTTTGATGTCCTGGGTGTTAGTGTTAGCAGTGCATGGTGGCGCGAGTTATGGTTGCTTATTTTACCATAACTGCCGAATTTCAGGGGTTTTTCGGTTTTACTTTGAACTATAACGTCCCTTTAACAAAGTTTTTTCACTGAATATATATATATATATATATACATATATATATATATATATATATATATATATTCAGTAAAAAAACTTTGTTAAAGGGACGTTATGGTTAAGTTGCGCTACTAAAAACCTATGAAATTCAGTGAAAAATCTTTGTTAAAGGGACATTATGGTTCAAAGTAAAACCGAAGAACCCCTGAATTCGGCAGTTATGGTAAGATAAGCAACCATAACTCGCGCCGCCACCGTGCACTGCTAACACTAACACCCAGGACATCAAAGATGACATCACAAATGTCATTGATGACATCACTGATGACATCACATGGCTGGCTCTCCCTTTTTTTCCTTTCCTGACATATCTAGGCCACATGATTTTCTTCAGTAACAGTCAGGAACTAAAAATTGTAAATTACTATATTCGTAGACTTATCTTTCAAGTATGTTCTTAGAATAATTCCCTTATGGTCCAGTCATATCATATGAAACATATACATAGGAGAAGTCACAACCTTGAAAGACAGCAATCCTTTTTGTGCATTAAAATTATCAGTAGATTTATCAGCACTTTCTGATACTTTTGATGTTTTTTTATTACTGTACTTTCCCTGTATATGCTCATATTTTTATATGTTGTACTCACACTATTTTCCTTAGGGTCCAGACACATCATGTGATATATATAGATAGGGTAAGCAACAGCTTTGAAACAGAGCAATCATTTCTCTCCATAAAGGTAATCAGTTAGGTTATGAACACTTTCCGCTACTATTGCTGTTTCTTTTTCCTACTTCTATTCCCTTGTATATATTCATATTTGTATGTGGTGTTGTCTCTTTGTGATTTGTGTATAATAATGCAATTATGTAGTAAGTGGGTTTTATTACCTACTTATCACAAGTTTCACTGTACGCAAAACTCTAATATGAAAACAGTTATCATTTCAATATTCAACATGGCAAGCTTATGAATATTGCACCTCCATCATGTTTGCTGCACACAATGCCTATGTTTCTACATGAGTACCTTAGTATACTGGATTGAAGTTAATAATAGAATGCTATATATATCAATGCATAGCTTAATGCGCTGATTAGCACTTGATATTTATTCCAATAATCTTTGACACTTTTTTTATTAACATTACACTAAGAATCCCTTGTACAGACTTTTCATGAAAGGTAAATGCACATGTGATGTCATCAGTGATGTCATCAATGACATTTGTGATGTCATCTTTGATGTCCTGGGTGTTAGTGTTAGCAGTGCACGGTGGCGGTTGCTTATCTTACCATAACTGCCGAATTTCAGGGGTTTTTCGGTTTTACTTTGAACCATAACGTCCCTTTAACAAAGTTTTTTCACTGAATATATATATACATATATATATATATATGTATATATATATATATATATATATATATATATATAGTCTTCTCTACTTCTAACGATATTTTGTTGTTTCCCTCCTCCCTACGTTACCTTTTTCCCTTTACTTGTTCTAAATCATGAACTGTTTGCCAAAGTACTAAATTTTTGTTTCACTCACCATTTGCATTGTTTGTCTCTGGACCCTCGGGATCACCACCTTTGTTACCGCCTTCTTCAGCTTTTTGCCCGATCAGCTGCCTGTAGGAATGGGAAGGGATGTGTTGGGAAAACTGGTCCCTTCAGGCTCTGATTGCAGTTTTCTTGCTTACTCTACTATTGTCCACGGGGAGCTTCACGGTCTATTCAGCCGAATGGCAAAGGACTCATGATATTGCCGAAGACCTAGAGTTACTTTATGTCAACGGTAAATAGGTGTCTTACTTCAGTCAATAATCGATAGTCGATAAACCATCCAATCATTGCTACCAAGTGTACTGAGAGACCCCCCATCTGGCCCATAGAGTCGGGGTTTGCTCTGCAGCACTTTAAGAGGAGATAGCTGCACCTCGAGATGGATGGGGGTGCAGGGTCTCTTACTTCAACACCAATCAATAAGGACAACTCAATGGTTTAGCAAAGGGGTGTTTGTTTAATGTCAAGTACAAAAAACGGGGAAACATGGAAATCTACAGGAGTGCGACAGCCCGTCTCACTTCAACTCCCTCGATTTTCATACAAAATATAACTTTTAAACTAGAAACGCGTCATAATCTGACGTGTAACACTCAAAACTTAACATGCAATTATATAGTTTGGAAAAAGGGTAACTATCTGTATATGGTAACGGAGTGAGGGGATTGGGTAAATACTGTCAGGTGGGTATCTAAGTCCTTCCTTCATAAATGACTACTGTAAACGTCACTAAATATACGTCTCATTGGTTCTACTAACTATAGGACCCTAGATTATTTGCTCCACTGTGATTGGGATGGCATCAACCCCATGCATAACTCTCCACTTTGCCTAGCAGCACGCAGAATGGTCAACCAGGTGCAGGGTGCCCCCTCAGCTACCCGGCCTTCCTCCAATTAAGGTTACAATCAATCATCACTTCAACAACTATGTGTCAATTATGTTACTGTGGTTGGCCTCGAAACTGCATCTTCTGTCTGGAAAAGTTTTGATATCTCTGTCTGGGCCGGTGCCAAGCGTAGGTGTGAACTCGTGCCTCCTCTCGCTCGGCTAGTCATGTGCTAGTACACCATGGATTTGCCTTGTTTCTCTCCATTTGAACATTTGATTTTGTTTCACCCTGCCACCTGTCTTCGCTTCCTTATCTCGAATCTTCAGAGGCAGGATATTCTGTTTTTTGCTTTAATTAAAGTAGCTACTGTCTACAGCTTCTATCTATGTGACCTCGGCTTCCCTGGCACAAGCTGCCTCTGCCGAGTTTCGATTCAGCCTTTTTCTCTTGATACTAGAATATGAAACTTCTTGCGTTTGGCCTGTAATAACATGAGTTGGTTCTGCTTTTTATGCAAAGTGGACCCGCACTGATAATATTGTGCTTCATTTTGAGGTAGATTATATACAATGGCGCTTGCCGCTCTATTCCTCTACTTAGCATAGCAAGCCGCACTGTTCTCTTTAGCTTCTTGCGGTTCCAAGCATATGTACAGGCGTAAACAGATCGACTGTATTCATTTTGCTTACAGCTTAACTGTCTTATACTTTGATAGCCCGGGCTCTCGTGACGTCACCATTCACCCTCCATTAAGGATGTTCTGGTTCTGGTTTCTTCCTGTACATTACTTAATCTTCATTTCGTTTCATTTGCTGGTAGGGTTTTCTCAATGGGTACCTTACTTCCCATGGTTGTCTGGTTATTGGTACTTCAATAGGTATTGTTCATCTAATAGGTACTGGGCAGAGCCCCACTGCGGCTCTCTGCTGGTTTATTTGCTCATCATACGTCACATATCTCGGTGTGAACGTTCCTGGTACTTCAAATTGGTCGACTGGAGTGCAGGCTATACTTGGGACCTTCTCTACACACCCACCTCACCCAACATATTCAACACACAAACACACACACACCCACCTCACCCCACACATTCAACACATCAACACACATGCGTACATACACTCACACACACACGTGTACTGCAAATGAATATGTACAAAGCATACATATACAACCTGTTAAAGTCCTATACCCTGGCACACATGTAGACACACACAGGCACACACACAGAAAAACACATATACACACACACACACACACACACAAACACACACAATCATACACATGAAAGCATACATGTACATACCATCAAAGTGTTGAACAAACATCTACAAACTATACATCTATTACCTATAAAAGTTCTATATACCAACACACACACATATGCATGGACACAGACACACACACACACACAGAAAAGCACATACCCGCACACAATAAGTTAGAAAACATATAGCACTTGTACATTTTCAACTTATATATCATACAATTCAAACTCTATGGGCATATGCTTGCTTACGCATATGCCATATGCTGGAGCTATCTTTTACGTACATATATGAAATGTAAATAAACTATATGCTTAACTTCATTGCAAATTTGCATACATTTACCAGCGATATACAATGTGTGCATTTTATATGACTTCAAACAAAATAGTCTTACTCAATTTATATGTCATACACACATGGTACACACACACCACTTATACAACTTACACCACACACTCTGTATGCCTCACATAATTATGCCACTTGCACGAATGCCACACTCACTTATTTGTACATTTGCACTTGTAAATAAATAACACATATGCTCTTAATACATGGACATCTTATATAGGCCAGATAGCTTGGGGGCAATGCATTTGTCTTGGCAGAAAGACAATGCATAGCAACCCAGGTTTGAATCCCAGGCTCACACATAGAAACTGGTGTCTGGTATTAAGCGAGTTATAAAAGAACAATTATGATAATTATAACTATACAAACTGTACCTTTATATATAAATGCATGAAATTCCCATATACACATACATTTAGCGACACATATTCATACACCACATGATCTTGTGGTACGGGCTTTCACGCCATACAATGTTATGTAATACAGTGTTACTTCGTACCATAATACACTCATACACCATACACATATGAAAATCCTCTGATGACTTCCATAAAAAACAAATGAAATGATCTATGACAAAAACCTTTTAATAAGGAGTTGAGGTCAATCCAACAGCTAAAGTCTAAAAACAGTGGAAATAATAAACTTAAGGTACAAATGCCCACTATATAGCACTACAAATTACTACATACCACTACAATTCAGCCATATGACTATAACTATAAACATTCACTGGGTGCCCCTACAAATACAACTTTAATAATCACTTCATCTATTAGGCAAGTTACATTGTTTAATGACAACAATAACGTGGTGTCCCTGTACCATACAACAAAGTAAAGCACTTCCAAAATGACAGCATACCCCATAGGAATAGCGTGCACTGCGTCTTGTAACTCCAATGGTGGCATAACTATGTACCCATTAGGGTCCTTTAAGACGAGGTAACAGTATCTGAGATGGATGGGGATGCAGATCATACTCATACATCAATAATTCGACCGACTCAGGAAGTTTGGCAAAAATCACTGCTGTTTTATGAACAATCATCTAAAACAGGGAGTACATCGGACATAAACGGATGTTCGCTCAAGTCTCTCAACGATTACACATAAAAATCACCACTTTATACTAAAAATTCATTATAAGTGACATCATACTACATGGCAAAATAAGAAAACCAACTAGGGGATGTCATAGGCTGAAAGGGAACATCTAAGTATACTTTATGTAGGGGCGGGGATCGTGATTGTGTCTCTAAGGTCAGGTGGGCAACTAAGCCCACCCCAAGTGCAAGTCATCTTCTGTGTCAGACTAATACACAACATTCTAGTGGCTTCTCAAACTATAGGGCCCCTTAATACGTAGCCCTCTACAATTTGTTGGCACCTTTGTACCCTTCAGGAATATTTCACATGCTAGCAGCACACAAGCTGGTACCCCAGGTGCTGGAGGGTTGGTTTTGGTCATGCCTCCCCACCCAATTAGCCCAACATCCATCATCACTCCTGTGGTCCGCCATCCAATTAATGCATTTGAACACGGCCTTGCAAAGGCTCACTTGCAAAGTTGATTTTCATCTGACCATGTGACTAGAAACCACGGTTTGAGCTCCTTCATTGCATTAAATACTATTAAATGAAGAATTCTTGGCACTTCTAGTGTTTTTCCATTACACCACAAACAGGAGCTCAGCTCGCTTCTCACATTCACTGTATCTTCACGAATGGATAACCAGGTTCTTGGCCTCCCTGACTTTTGACACTGGGCCAGGCAAGCCTTCTCGAATCTTCATTCGCGATCAGCCAATCAGCTATTTTATTCAACTGCACCACACTTCCAGCCCTTTCATTCATGGGGTCCAAGTCTGCTAAAATGTGTCGTGGAACATCCAGATTCTATACATTCCTATATATATACAATGACGGCCACACCTGCAATCTAGTCACTACGTAGCAAGCCTCATTATTACTTTGTCTACTTTTGTTACTTCGTCTGTACATTTGTGAACTGGTTTTTCATTTTCTTCAGTGCTTCTCTGCACTTGCAATCTTCATTTCGCTCCCGAAATGTTGCTTATTTCGCTATTCCATCATCAGATTCTATAAAGTCTATATTATTTCTTCATTGGCATCTCTTCTGTGTGCGTCATTTCTGCTTTTTGTTACGTCACCAGTCTTCTCTTTCATTAATTTTCACACTTCTTTCGGAACTTCCTTCAGAAGAATGTAATTTCTCCGCTGATACATATGGGGTTTTATCAATGATACCTTGTTTCAAGGACTCTTCGTGGTATCGGTATCATGTCTCGGGAGGATAGCTTAGGGGCAACAAGCTCGCCTTGGAAACAAGACGACATGGAGCAACACAGGTTTGATCCCTGGGTCCGTGCTTAGAAACCTCTGGGTATTAAACACGTTATAAATAATCTATCATATCATAACTGGCTTTGCACATGTGACAATTTCCGACTGCCAACATATAGGCAGAATGGGGGTGGGACTTCCGGTAGAGGTACTTGAATCCTCCCCTACAACTTAGTTAGCTGCATTTTAAAAGTTCAGTGGAAGGGTGCTGAGTTGTCAAATTTGGGTGAGCACATTCGCTGAATGCTTCGGTAACAAAACGCATTTCAAAGCCATAAAACGACAGTTGCGCAAGCAATTTCAATCTCTATGAATAAAACAGAACTTTTAATTTACCGCCTATTTTTCAACACTTACAAAAAGGTATGCATTATAAAGGTACTGTTAAGCTGCACATCACTTTTCTATTTCAGCACTGACACCAGAGTGACGCCCGCAGTGAATCCAATTGAGATATAAATATATTTTAGCAGGGGGTGGTTTACCGAAAGAGTAATGCCCTGTACGTATGTAGCTGACGGTGACCAATCCAAAGAGAGATTTGAAGAAAAAAATCATCCAAGCGTCCATACAAAGCTTGAAAGGGACCCCACACAAAATCAGCTATCGATTTTAAGGTCAATTCCCCCTTCTTCACAAGAAATACGTTCACCCAGCAATAAAATAGCGCACAACTTTCCAACAAATGTAGCTGAAAACAAGGAACAATAAATACTTCTTAATCCCGTCAGCTAAACACTGATATTTCAAAGCATTTTTGTCTCCACTGCCTAAGCATGGTGTGAATGTGCCACAGGCTATAACAGAAGATTATGGCTACTATTCGCAATAATGTTTGCAGTATGTCCATATGTTTCATGCATACACGGTCAGTTCCGCATGACGAGTCTTTCAATCTTGTAAGAGTCACGTGCCGCCGGCTGAAACAGTATAGATTTTTCATGTAAGCAGCATTAAGTAAAATAAAAATCCATAGATGTTACCACATAACTAAAATTACACATTATTTGACCACCGATCGACGTGCTTAGGTCTGAGCATTTATGTGCTACCACAGGCAGAGCACCAGTCTATGCTTCCATGTTATATTTCTGTTACATTACGCTAGTTAGTATTTACACATTCAATATTTATAGCTGAGCTTAGTGGCATTAAAGGAACTGCTATTTTTAACCTCAAAGGCCCAAGGGAGCGATTTACATAAACCACCTGGTAGCTCAAATTAAGATTGTACTACTAATTTGCATTTCTGTATTATTTTACAACAGTAATGCCAAATTGCAAAGGGCATTATTCTGCATGGTGGTGGTAATTTGGTCAAGGTGGCATGTTAGTAAAATATATGTGATGTAGAGAAACCCCTCAACTCTCACACCAGGAAAAAAAGACGACCCACTGGGGAAAAAGGCCCAGCACACCTCTTGCAAGAAAAAAAAGTTTTATTTCCACAAAAATAGAAGTGCACCAGCAAAGAACTCTGCTGTCACAGAACGTTCTGCAAAGTCAGTACGAACACTTCTTTATGAAGGCATACCGCATCATCAGTGACATAAATGACATAATGTGCAAACCCGCATGTCTGGTGGGTTGAGACCCTATAAATAGGCTACGTGCTCCATAAGGGATGCCAGGCCATTGATCCGAGCCCCTTCTGTCCATCTTCTTCCATGTGGGATCCTCCCTTCGCGTCATTGGGCTTAAGGCTACCACTCATTAGCAATTATGTGAAGAAAAAACAATACAGGCTCTATCTCTAACCTGATGTGCACCTGGTACTGCACACATGGGTTAAGTGGATACTTCAAGGCCATTGCTTCTAACAAATTATAGCTCGATTTCAGACATGTTGGCGCCCAACCAAAGATCCCCACCCTCGTTTTAGCTGTGTTGTTTTATCCCTGCCGGCACCTCGCAGCACAAATCACATGATCTATGTTGAAGGAAAATGATCCCTGTTTTCAGATCTTTTCTGATCGATTGGGGGTCTAACAGTTTTGTAGTTGGTGGTCTCTGATGAGCTGATGTCTTGGAATGCAGAGGGTCTTAGGACAGGGGCTTTCAGGTGCTATTATGTAGAACTGGGACAGGGAAGGTTAGAGGCTCATGTCCTCCTTCTTGTGGGATCGCTTTTCTCAGTGAGCTCTCAACCCCCTCACGGCCTTTCAGGGTGCATTCCTCCTGGGATACGAAATGTTGGTAACATGAGACAATGAAGGGTCTATGAATCTCTGCAGTCTGGCGTTCCTCACTGGAGCCCATCCTACAACCTACCTCCATACACTCTATTTCTATGCATGTCACTTGGGCCTGCGGCCCTGCCTTCAGATCGAACTAGGCCTCGGTTCTGATATGGCCGCTACGATTTAAGATTGCGTTTTGATTCCCCAAGCATTACAAGGGCAAGGGGGCGCACCTCCTGCCTGCCTTGTGGCTCCTGGAAAAATCCCCTTGCACCCTGCATCCTCCCTTAGAAACTACTGCACCTTCCCGGGCCTCTGTTTCATATGAAAACTATGGAGGGTCTGGGGCGGGGTCCGCTACAATCGTCCCTCCTTCCCAACAGTCCCCCCTTTTGTTTATATTATATTAACAAATTCCCACGCCAACCACTTATTCTTTTCACCCCTTCTTTCCCTTTCCAATCTCTCAGCTTCCAAATATGGAGGTAACCCTTCCTTCATTGCCCAGGCTATAGATATGTATGGACCCTACATTTTCTCATGCATATTGCTCAGGGGTGCATCTCATATATATATATATCCTCCATCACCTGCCAAGTCTACCCAGTGTTCTGTGTAGAGCTCAGGGTTAGGGGCAGGAACTGTGATGGTGCATGAAGACGTTGCTCTATCACAACCATGCATGGCTTATTTGGATTGTCAGTCTGAACTGCACTATCTTTTGTACCACAAGGTGCCCCTAGCACCCCATTTGAAACCATCAACATTGTGCTGCTAGGCACTGCTTGGGAACCAAACCGAAGACCCAGCTGGCAGGTGCAGAATATCACCAACACAAATAAGATCACGGGAACAAACATCTTCGCGATCAACCACATCCAGGATGGTGCCCAAGAAAAAAGTCCATCAAACCAATCAGTCTCTTGTATCCCGCTTCTGTTTGCATATGTGTGCTGAGAACATGCAGGGCCCCTAATATAGAGGGCTTCCTCTTCTCAAACTGCATGAAGCTGGCAGCTCGCTTCCTCCACACTCTCCCTACTCTCTCCAGACTTGTCAGAAACCATCCCTATGCTGCCTACAACCCGCCAGGTAACCTACCTGCTTTTTCAGACCTGGTGTTCATTTTGGAAAAGAAAAAAGACAATAATGACATTTTTCAAAGTGCTGCCTTACATTACGTGCCTAGCCCACTTGGGCCTCAGCTACCAGCTCATGTCTACCTAGTGCAATAAATGGGCACACTTGAGTTCCTTAAAAGCAAGTGAGTTGGGTTACTGGGTTTTTCAGTAGCATCACAATACTTCCAAGATGTTTACCACCGTATTCGCTTGGCAAATCCTTTGTTGGAGGAGCCCAGGATGCCACCTCACACTCTGATTGTGCATTTCTTATTCATCTACACCTATCAGGGCAAGCTGGCAAGTGAAAGCTGGCCTCTCTGAAGGCCTGCTTCTAAGGAACATTGTTGCGCCTGTCTGGCCTTCCTCTTCTCGAGCTCCATGAAAGTTGCAGCTTGCTTCCTCCACACTCTCCCTACTCTCTCCAGACCGGCCAGACGCCATGTCTATGCTGCCTGCAACCCGCCACGTAACCTGCCTGCTTTTTCAGACCTGGTGTTCGTTTTGGAAAAGAAAAAAGATAATAATTTTATTTTTCAAAGTGCTGCCTTACATTTAGGTGCCTAGACCACTTGGGCCTCAGCTACCAGCTCATGCCTCCCTAGTGCAAGGTATGGGCACACTTTAACCCCTAAAAGCAAGCCCATTTGGGTTACTGGGTTTATCAGGAGCATCGCAACACTTCCAAGATGGCGCCCGCCGTATTCGCCTGGCAAACCCTTTGTTGCAAGAGCCCAAGAGCCAGCCTCATGCTCTGACTGGGCATTTCTTATTCATCTACACCTATCAGGACAAGCAGGCATGCAAATGCCGGCCCCTTTCAAGACCCACTTTTCAGGCCCCTCTCTGTGCCTGTACAGGCATGGAGGACTCGTAGGGTCCCCCCTCCTTTGTGCTCCACAGCAGCACCACATGGAACAGCCACCAGGCAAGCATCCTGTTACGCCACAAACTTGGGCCTTTTGCACCTGTGCGCCCATCAAAAGCACCTATGAGTCATGGCTGGACATTGTTTCACTTTTCACTTTTCTTTTGTTCCCCACTAACCTAAACAACTGTTCAACTATGGTATGCCTATTCCATTTTACCTCTGTGCCTTACTTAATCCTTCCTCTAACAGCATTTTGTGTCTTTTCAACATATTCAAATCCTGGTGTGTTTTTTAACACCTCTGCACCCTTTTTGCATTGTATATTGTGTCTCCTGTGCAAATTTGAATCCAATTGTGTTTTTTAACATCTCTGCACTCTTTTTGCATTGCTTTTTGAATCTCTTGGACACATTTGAATCCCGGTGTGCTCTTTAACATCACTGCACTCTTTTTGCATTGCATTTTGTGTCTCTTGTACAAATTGGAATCATGGTGTGTTATTTAACATCTCAGCACCCTTGTTGCATTGCATTTGGTGTCTCCTGTACAACTATGAATCCTGGTGTGTTTTTTTTAGCATCTCTGCACCCTTCTTGCACTGCATTTTGTGTCATTTGTGCAAATTCAGATCATGTTGTGTTTTTTAACATCTCTGCACATTTTTTGCATTGCATTTTGTGTTTCTTGCACGTATTCAAATCCTGTTGTGTTCTTTAACCTCTCTGCACCGTGTTCCATTGCATTGTGTGCCTCTTGTACACATTTGTATCCTGATGTGTTCTTTAACATCTCTGCAACTTTTTGCATTGTATTTTGTGTCTCTTGTAAAACTGTGAATCCTAGTGTGTTTTTTAACTTCTCTGCACCCTTTTTGCACTGCATTGTGTGTCTCATGTACACATTCGAATTATGGTTTGTTTATTACAGTCTCTGCACAATTATTGCATTGCATTTTGTGTCTCCTGTACAAATTTGAATCCTGGTGAGTTCTTTAACATCTCTGTGCCCTTTTCACATTGCATTTTGTGCCTCTTGTGCACATTTGAATCCAGGTGTGTTTTTTAACATCTCTGCATCCATCGGCAGTACTTCAGTATTCTCAGTGCATCTTTTTTCTTGCTTCCGTTGGCCACTACACTACTAGACCACCTGGTGAGTTTACGCTCATACTGTGCAGCCCATCCGCTTTCTACCTCCTATCCTCCACCGCCCCTATGGCACTCTCCATCTCTCCTATCTTTTGCAACTGCCATGCTATCACCTATCCTCCCTCTCTCATGACACCTGGAAGGTAAAAGCTTAAAAAAGACACCCTGACCACTAACCCTGGCCTCCCTAACACAGGCACCTATGTCAGCGCAACTTCCAGGCATATCTTCACTTCTATCCTCTTTTCTGTCCCCTCTCCACATCTATGGACTCATCGTCTCATCTCTACTTTCTCTACTTTCACATCTTCACCCATTAATGGTGGCTCTAGATGTGAAGTACTCTTTGCAGGCTTTGTATTTGTATTTCTTTATTTATATAGCGCGCCTGGCACAAAGGCATCTGGGCGCATTGCTTAGGTTACAGTGACATTGTATGCAGTGAATAAGAGGTGAACAAGGAGGGAAACACAACAAACTTACAAGATATGTACAGGATATATACAGGATAATTAAATAACTACAGGTGAGTAGACAGAGGGCAGTAAGGCCTAGCAATGTAGAGGCACCAGAAAGGCAGAGTAGGTTATGATGGACAGTGAGGCAGTACAAAGCTGGTGTCCTGAGCTCTGAGACAGAGTTTAACTTTACTCTTGAAGGAATGGAAGGAAGAATCAGCTCTGAGGGGATTGGGCAGCGAGTTCCGCAATTTAATGGCTAGAACAGGGAAGCTGGCTCCACCAGCTTTCTGACGCTTGAACCTAGGTAGGGCAAGACAGTGAGCCTGGGCTGCTCTAAGTGGATGGCTGGAAATGTGGGGTGTAAAATGGTTTGTCAGGTATTAAGGAGCCTGGTTAGCCAGACATTTGTGCGTGAGAGCAAGTGTCTTGAGGGATATTCTTTGGGAGTCCGAGAGCCAGTGAAGGCTACATCTGGTGTTGGAGATAATCTGGTTCCTAGGAATATTTAATGCTGCCCTGATAGCGTTGTTTTGGGTTACCTGTAGCTTTCTCACATTCCATTGACTAATCCCCAGATAAAGTGCATTGCAGTAGTCGAGTTTAGACAATATGAGAGTTCTGGCAAGTATGGTGCAGTTGGCCGTCGTAAGGAATGGTCGACTTGCTGTAATGAGTTTGCATGTGTATGCGGACGCTGAAATTAAATCATTCATTTGTCTAGTGAGAGAAAGGGTTGAATCCAGCTACACGTGAAGGGATTTAGTGTCATTGGAGACCTTGATGATATTTCCATCAATGGTGAAAGATTTGAAAGCTGAGTCTAATCTGTTTATTCTATAGTGTCAGCCCAGGATGAGTAGCTCTGATGTATCGTCGTTAAGACAGAGCCCATGTTGTGCCATCCATGCCTGGATGACCTGATAGACATCATTTAGGGCATTGGTGTCGACGGTTTGGTCACCGGTGATAGGGATGAGTATTTGCGTGTCGTCTGCGTAATTAGTGTAGCTGACACCCAAATAGTCAAGAATATCGAAGAGCTGTTTTGTGAACATGTTATAGGATGTGGGTGAGACGCAAGATCCCTGAGGGATCGCACACAAGACAGGAGATGGAGCAGCAGAGGCAGAGGGTGAGAAGACCCTCATGGATCTGTTAGCCAGGAAGGATCTAATCCATGTGGTGGCTGTGTCGAAAAATGGCTGCAGATTTGAGATGATGTCATAGAATTTGATGATTAACCAGAACAAATGCTGCCGATAGGTCTAGCAATAGTAAGAGGGCCAACTTGCTGTTGTCCTTAAGGTCCTCAATTTGGGTTTTTAAGTCGATAAGGGCAGCTTCAGTTCCGTGCCTCGGTCGAAAGCCAGATTGTCTGATGCCGAGGAGTTTATTGGATTCGAGATAATCCTGGATCTGCAGATAAGCAGCTCGGTCCCGTATTTTGAGTAAAAAGGGGACAGTGGTAATGGGCCTGTAATTAGTAGGGATGCTCGGGTCTAAGGATGTTTTTTTAAGTAGGGGGATGACCCATGCATCCTTCAAGTTATCCGGGATGATGCCAGAGTTGAATGTGGAGTTTATGAGGGCAGTGATAAAAGGTGCCAGTTCGTGGGTAGCTTCCTTAATGATGGGGGCTGGACATGTGTTGCCCTGATAATTGGATGGTTTGAGTTTGCTGATGATGGTTTCTACCTCTCTAAAGGAAAGTGGTGAAAAGCTGAAAGGTTTGAGGGTGGGAGGCGGAGGGGCAGTTTTGCCTGTAGGAATACTGAACTGCGAGTCAGTCAGTAAGCTGCTATTGGGGATTCTAGTTCTTTAAGTATTTTCCTTCTTTCACTCTCTCTGTACCCCCCTCTGAACAGGTCTACCACACCTCTGTACCACTCCTTGGAAAAACTTCAAAGGTGGTGACCGGTTACATCTAGCCACGCTTAATGCTTGTTCTGCCATAAAAACTCTGCCAACATCTGCCACATCCCCAAAGACCTTGACCTTGATGTCCTTGCTCTTACTGAGACGTGGTTCAGTACCACCTCAGTCACTACTTTTGACTCCCTTCTTTCTGATGGCTATAAGATCATCTGAACCCTTGCCCTAACCATGCTCGCGATGGGGTTCCTCTGATCTTCCCTGAGTAGGTCCCTTCTGCCCTCCTACCTACCCAGCTTTACTCTTCCTTCGAGAGTCTGGTTTGCAAGCTGGTCATCTCTCCCACCTCCTCTCTGACTATGCCACTATCTACAGACCACCTGGCTCCACTACCCTGTTACTCTCTGAATTAGCTGATTTCTCCTCCTCTCTCCTCACAACCACCTCTAAACTTCTTCTGCCGGGTAACTTCAACATCCACCTTGACTCCTCAATCACGACATCCACTCTCTTGCGTGACCTCTGCACCTGGCTCTCCCTCTCCATTCTCCTTTCTGGACCTACCCCCTCGGATGGACACACTGATGATGCCTTCATCCAAATTGATCTTTCACCCCCCCCCCACTGATCACCCCACTCTCTTGGTCAGACCATTCTATCCTCTCCTCTCACCTGTACCCTGCACACCCACTGACCGAACCTACACAGCCCTGCAAGCTTTTTTCACAAACATCCGTCTGATGAAGCGAGTGCCAGCTGTTGCCTTTTCATCTACCTACATCCTACTCTCTCTCTCCACTACAGACTCTGCCTCTGACTCTGCTCTCAGCAACCTCCATCTTGCCATCCCTAATACCCTTGCCATTCTTGCCCCAGTCATGAGGATCCGCATGAACCATGCCTCCAAGTGTAACACCTGGAACAACTCAGAACTTGCATCCCGGAAACGCAAGTACAGAGCTGCGGAATGGATGTGGCAGACCTCAGGCTCACCCTCTGACAAACTGGCCTGTTGCCTGCTCCAAAGGCAATACCAACTCTCCATTCACTCCAAGTAAAGGGCCTGCATCCAAGCTCAGGTTTCTGGTGAATCCAACAACACGGCTGAACTCTTTAAAATCTGCAAGGAACTAGCCAACCCTTCCACAGTCTCCTCCTCACCTCTTCCCTCCCAGGCCCTTTGCAATGCACTGGGCACACACTTCACTGCAGAAATCCAGGACATCCTGGGCATCCACTCCCCTGCCTCCTATGGCCTCCCAGCCCCCCTCTGCTTTTTTCTCCTCCTTCCCTCCTATCATCCCTGGTGAGGTCACCAGAGTTGTCCACCCCATGAAGATCTCCTCCAAACAGGCCACCCCCCTGTTCCTCCAGAGCCATTAAGGACAATATTGGCTCTCTTAACCTTCAACACTTTTTGATTTCGGCAACCACTCTTTTGCGACTGGATCTTTCACCTCCTCCCTCAAGCACTCTCTTGTGTGCCCCCTCCTGAAAAAATCTTCTGCGACCCCTCTTGCCTAGCCAACTACCACTCCATATCTATCACCCCTTCCTTGGCAAACTCTTGGAGAAGCTAGTATTCCCCCAACTGACCCAGCACACTGAACTTGTTGGCTGACTACACAACCATCAATCTGGATTTCGAGCATCCAGAGGCATGAACACTGCTCTTATGACCACCTGTGAGGAACTGCTTGCATCTCTTGACTCCAACTCTCCAGCTGTTCTCATTCTACTCGATTGCTCTTCAGCATTTGATACGGCCAACCACTCCATCCTCATAAAACGGCTCCACGATACCCTTAGTATCTCAGAGCGGGCACTGGACTGGCTGACTTCCTTCCTCAATAACTGTCCGTACCAGGTCACTCTGGGCTCTTTCTCCTCCCCCATCTCTATCTCCACCTGCAGCATCCCTCAGGGCTCCAACCTTTCTTCCTGGCTCTTTAACACCTATCTTGCTCCGCTTGCACACCTCATGTCCACCTTCTCCCCCAACTTCCACTGTTATGCAGATGACACACAACTCTTCTTCAAACTTCGCTCTGATCCTCTCCTTACTTCCTCCATCATTCCTGAATGCCTATCGACCATCCAGTCCTGGTGTACTTCCAATGATCTCTGCCCCAATGCCAGCAAGACTGAGATCCTTCCTATTGAGACTCATGCTCCCTCTTTCTACCCTTCACTCTGAGCCTCTTCTATGGGCTCTCCCCCTTCTCCTTCACCTGAAGCCAGAAACCTTTCCTTCCTCCCTCACATTCAGGACCTTGCCAAGAAGGCCCACTTTCAACTCCACCTCCTCAAAGTAATTCTTCCTTTCCTCACTTCCCCCAGAAGCTCAATATCTCTAGAATTCTGGTTCTCTCTAGGCTAGACTACTGCAATAGCCTTATCCTTAATTTGCTTTCATTTTCTCTATGACCCCTACAGTTAATCCTAAATAGGGCTGCAAGACTTATCCTTTGCCTCAAGCCCAGGGATCTTATCTCTCCAGCCCTAACATCTCTCCACTGGCTTCCGGTTGAGGCAAGGATAAAATTCAAATCCCTCTGCATCATTCATAAGGATGTCTGGGGCTGGGGACTGTACGTTCCTCTGGCACCAACTCTCTGTGTGTCAAGCGTTTCGCTAAATAGTGAGCTGGTGGCTGACTCTTTCCTCGGCCAGCTCCATTCTATGCAACAGCCTCCCTCTTCCTCTTCCTCTTCCTCTTGAGCCGAATCTCCTCAAATTCCAGAAGTTCCACAAGACCTTCCTTTTCACCCCTTCCTTGCCTTCCTCCCTCCTCTGCTAAACCTCACAGTTGCTGAGATTAGTGACCAGGGCCCCTTTGTGTCCTGGCATCCCACAGCCAATCACCTTCAGCCTCCGCCCACTCTTAGAACTTGCCTTGGCACACACTGGCCTATGCTGACACAGGCCTGCACTTATTTGTTTGCATCTGACCACTCTCACCAAGTCAATTAACAGCTGCTTACTCTCTAGCACTTCTCTCTTGGTACACCTATTACTTATCCCACCACTCCCTCATCCCTTCTCCCTCTCTGCACTTGCACATTCTGAATGCTCACAAGGCTTAGTAGGTCTGCCTTTATCTTTCATTGTTATATTTGCTTTCTCTACCATGTTCCTCCCTGTTGCCCTGTGGGTGCTTTGAAAAACAATGTACTTGATGTATAAGCACCTTGTAAATGCACAATAAACAATAAACAACATTGGTAAAGGACCCATTTTCCACCTTGTTAGGAGGAATGTAGGTGCACCATGAATCACCAACTTTTTTGCTGACCCCTGCCTCCATGGCAGTGAGGAGGTCCAGCATGTATCTATTCTGCAGCGTCATCAGCCTGATTGTGCAAATTTCCATCTTGCTCGCGTTGAGGCCTTGCTCTGTGTCATTGGCCAACTGGATCACTTCCCACTGCACGATATGGATCCACTTGGCATTCGCTGCGGTCTGCACCCCTGGTAGCAACAGTGATATGAACAAGTTTTCTTCTTTGCTATACAACCGGTACTGATATGGTATTTCTTTTAGTAGCTATGAGGAGTCTTGTGTTAGGTAATTTGATCTTTTCCTCCTCTGCAATTTTTCTCCTTCTCTGGCAGGATGCAAAAGACATGCTTCTGTAGTGGTACTGTCATGGGGGTGCCAAACTTTGGCATGGTTGTTTGGAACCGACAAACCACCTGGTCCCACTATCAAATGTTCTTCAGGGACCACCAGAAGCGCTAAGTGTAACAAAGCCAGCAAGCAGTTGCCCCTCCATGATGGCGGTAGGTGCATGAATGCCTGCTGGCTACCCACCCAGTAGTTGTCCATAATGGCAGCTGTCCCTTTCTTGAGATCTGGGTTGTACAAAGTTTTGTTTCACCTACTATTGACCCCCACAATGATGCTCCCTTCGTTGTAAAAACACAGTTCGTATTCTTCCTGCATTTGCACTTTTATGAGTTTTTCCATTGCCTCGATCCATGTGATTTTCCCACTTGCTCATTTCAGTATCTGCCGCCCACACTGTTCACTTTATCTATCACTTCTTCTCTGACCCCTACTAGTCCTCCTGCCATGTAGCTCATTGTTGTCTCTTGCCATATGTTCACCCCAAACTTGACACCTTCCAGTTTTAGATATGGCCTTCGCAAACACTGCACACGCTTGGTGTTTTGGGCACATTGCAGTTGAGCAGGTTCCACCCCTTCTAATCGTACACTTCGTGCCTGGGACGTGCTTCGCAGCCTACACAAAGTCAGATGCAGTAAGCATTAGGCCTCTGCAATTGGAATTTTTTGTGGCATTAACACTTTGGGGGCTCCCGACACATGTGGAATCAAAGAGCACACATAACAACTTCCATTAACTTTCGTGTCAGTTGTAGTTGCAATTACAGTTATATCATTGCCACATGTTAGATATCCCACAGGGCCCATAGTAAGGGATCCTGTACCACTAGTTGTATTTCCTGTCCCCCCTTTTTATATCACTACTCCATATAAAATACATCCCAAATATATTCCTAATAAAAACATAGAAATAGAAAATAGACTAGCTACCCAATGCATTACGCATATATACTACACATATATACATTGGGGAAAACACAGTTACAGAGGATCTGGTTGAAAACAAAACGTTGCTTGTTATGAATGGAGTTGTTGGACCCATGCACATCCACTGCAAGGTAAATACATGGAGACAAGACAATAGAGAGGAAACCAACAGGGAGAGAAAGAGAAAGAGAGAAAGAAAAAGAGAGAAAGAGAGAGAAAGAGAGAGAGAGAGAGAGAGAGAGAGAGAGAGAGATAGAGAGAGAGAGAGAGAGCTGTGTTGTTTTATATCCCTCCCGTCACCTTGCAGCACAAATCACACAACCTATGGTGAAGGCAACTGATCCCTGTTTCCAGATCTTTTTTGATGGATTCGGGGGGGGGTCTAACAGTTTTATGGTTAGTGGTCTGGGACGAGCTGGTACTTTGGAATGCCGAGGCCCGCTCCCGCATTGAGGCTCCTAGCAACACCCCTGTCTCCCTGTAACCTCCCTTAGCCCCTATGGCACCTTCCCAAAAGAGCTGGGAGTTCTGGGTCAGGGTGCAGGAAGATTGTCCCTCCTTCTCAACAGTGTCCTTATTTAATTATTTAATGTGTGACCATTGTGTGCTCGGTTTTACTATACATTTTAAGAGAAAATCCATTCACGTATTTTGTTCCCACACGTGCATCAACTAGAACCAAAAATAATGTACTATCAAGTATCCCCCCTCGCTATACTGTGAGGAAAAAGAAGGTGGGAAGGAGAATGTGTCAGGATTGTCCTTCAGTGGCATGAACTATTTAGAAGAAGGCTGTAATTGTATACATGTTTGGTGGTTAGAGGCAGGGCCGACCTGAGAAGCTGCAGTGCCCTGGGCAGCAATACAAACATTTTGGCCTTCCCTTCCCCCCACGTGCCCCTGGTCATGCAGGATGGTGTGGGTGGTGCCACATTTTTTGATAGGCATGGCAGGCACCCCATTGTTAGCGAGTGGAGCACATTTGATTTCAATAGGACGCCTTCCGTTTATTCTCCCACCATGCCTGCTCGCGGGAGTCTTTTCCAGCTCGTAGGAGTCCTTGAAAGCAGGGCTGTCAGAAGATGTGGTGAGGCCTGGGGCAAAACATTTAGTGAGGCCCCCTTACAATTTTTTGCACTCAGCCAGCGGGGGCCGCTGGTCAGCAAACAGGTGACTCGAGAAATTTCCCTTTGAGTTTGCGTGCAGGATCCCAAATATGTTTTATTACTACAACTGCAAATCAACTACAGCAAAGTTAGATTTCTCTACTGAAGAAAGGTTTATGCCAGATTAACTTTTGTATCATATGCATAAATGTATATAGGATGGCATGTGCTCTCCACTCCGCCACTTCTAACTCTCTGAGGGTCAGTCACTTTTCTAAGCAAAAATTTGAGGGAAGATCTCTTTCTTCGACTGGGGCCGCCCTCCGAAAACAGACTATCTTCCTCTCTTAGACTTGAGCAGAACCATCTCCGGTTCCGGAAGCACCTCAAGACCAGTTTATTTGCTTCTGCCTTCTCTCTTCCTCTCCCTTGCTGATCACCTGCCTGATCCATACACTGGTCACCTGGTCAAGCTCTGAATTCGGGCCCAGGTCCCTGCCTGTCCTGTTGCAATCCTGCATTGCCTCTTGGCTCCCCTGCACTTGTGGTCTGTATCTGTAACCCTACAGTATCTCTCTTGCACTTATTCTCCACCCATTGGCTGCACTTATGAGTACCCACAATTGCCACCCGTTGGCTGCACTCTTGTTTCTCCTTTGTTCCTGCACTTCTGCATCCTACCCCACCCTCTGCACTTCTCCTCTCCCCCCTTCCCTACTCTTGCGTGATCTGAATGGCACAAGGCCTAGTAAGATCTGTGTTTTGTCATACTCTTTTGTTTCCCCCTCCTTGCCTTGTCACGCCCAGAAACACTTGTGTACAGGCATGTTATAAATGCCATATCATATCATTAAGGAGCAAACTGCCCCTGTGTGCGCATTAAAACACACACCATACACTGTGACAAATGATGTACAGTGGAGGCTGGTACATTTCTGAACTTAAGAGGCTTAAACGTTCGTGCCAATTAGGAAGGATGAACAGAGCACAGTGAGGGAGCCCAAACCAAACAAGTGTTACTTGGGAGGGGAGGGGTTCCCACTCCCAAGAACATTTTAGAAACATTGGGTTAAAATTATGCAACTTGCAGCACTTTCTTTGCAAAAATGGGTAGAAATACACACAGTTTGCATTTGGTTTTGTATGGAAGCACATGGAAAATCCCAATAGTTGCAAATCACAAACGTGCACAGGAACATTTTTCAATACATTTCATGCCACCTTTACACTTAAGACATGCTAGTATAAAAATAGAGCTGGTTGCGCTCATGTATGTCCATGCATGCTGCATCAATATATGCCATTGTTACCATGTACGGACTGCCAGCCAGTAAAAATGCCATGTCACAGAAAGTATATCCAGGCTGACTGTGTACCATAAGTGTTATTACTGGCTAGATTTGGACCTCAGTGAATGTAGGCCAATCTAGCCAAGTAGTATGTTTGCTTTAACCTTGATGCATAGTCCTGTAGTCCTGTGCATCAAGGGTAAAGCAAAAAGAGCATTGGCAATGCTAACAGTTTGGGCATTCGTGTAGGCATGGGAAAGACACGTCTGTATTGGTATTAGCTGGCCATTAATAGTGCCGGTGCAAAATGGTTTGAGTACCTGAGCAGCTAATAGTAGTGCCTGGCAAATGCCTAATACTTATACAAAAGCCACAACTGTTGCCTTTGCCAATGATTATTTTTAACAGGACTTCAGCGAAAGACACGCAGGGTGTTTTTAAATTGAGGGGCCAAAAGCAGACTAGATTAAGACATTTTTATTACACCAGTTCCGTGTTTACAACTCCAATGAAGTCATGAACTCTCAGAAGACTCCTTTGAGAAAACACTTGCAGGCACATTGAGGGCAACGCTTGATGGCAAGGTGTGTTTAAAGCTAGCTCAAAGAGTTCCAGTGAGGAGGTTTTTTGGGTGGGGAGGGCAGGAACCGGGTGAGAATTGCTATAGGGATTATCATGGCTATGAGAAGTCAATGGGAGGGCAAATAACTAAAAAACATCTACAAGTTCCACCTCATATTGCATTTCTTCCTATCGATACTCAATGTTATCATTCGGACGGATCTTCCCAGTCCCAGGATCTGGCAAATAATTACACACATGTTGGAACTACAGCTCCACAATCTCGGAAATCTGTGCACTGTATGTTTATTTTAGAATGCTCTGGTGTGTTTGTGCTTTATACTATGTTGGGCAGGGATTTAAACCGTGGCCGCTAGGTTCCAAAGTGAGACTCTTCCCTACAAGACCCCTTGAGGGTCTGAGCGGGAGCCCTGTGAAATCCCTTGTCAATTTTGCACTGTACTGGAAATATTGATGTGTATTTCTTAGGTTTAAAAGGGGTGTAGATTTTGAACATTTCTGACGATAAATCCTCTGAGTGGAAGAGGCAAATGTTCATGGGGTGACTAAAACACCTGCCCTACAGCGTCCTAATCCTTCTGTCGCTGGGCCCGGCCTCGTTCACTGCGGTAGGAGGGATGCCCCAGAAAAAAAGTCTATTTCCACCACTGTCTGTTCGTTAAAGCAATAGTTTTGGCTTATTGGTGGCACACCTAATAACCCGAACATAAAGAATGCCATGCAGTGGCGCAACACCATTGAGCAGATCGGGCTCTAGCACCTTCCTGAAATGTTGGGCTTTGTTGACTTGACCTGGCTGCATGGGCAGCGCCAGCCCCTGGCCACTTTGAGGCAAAAGGCCTCTTTCAATGTGTCGCCAGCGCGTAGCACTCGTTAAGGAGCAGCATGAGCATCAAACATGCAGAGCACAAAAGCCTATCCATGCAATATCAACAGACTCACTTTGATAAAGCCAAAGTCTTAACTTCTGGTCTCAGCTTTTAGATGGCCCACCTCTCTAGAGATTAGCATAGCATTATAAAAGTAAACAGCCTCTGAATTGTGGTGAAAGGTACGACTAGTGGTCAAAGGGAAGGTGAACAAGCTTTTCAGCTTCCTAGCTGGCCTCATGGAATTCAGAGGGAAATGGGAGCAGGGCTTGCTAAAGATGTGTCAGGGCTGGTGGGTCCCATTTCTTTTTGATGTTTGGGGCACCCCTTACTGATTGGAACAATGGTCCAAGGCACCTGTGGAGTGCTTAAATCAATAATAAAGTCAAAGTAATGCACCTAGGAGGTTCAAAACTGCAGATTATCAGTAAATTTCTGTGTCATAAGACTGCCAACATGGGGGCAGCTACTCAGGGGCCCATTTCAACTGTAAAAGGTGAAAGGCCCTGATGCCATCCCTCAGTGGGGAAACCGAAAGTGAAATGGGTTTATTGGCCCCACTCACTATCTGCTTTGAAAACGGTCATCCAGGCCCTGCCAGGTTGACCGACAAAGCTGTGGTCTTACCGAACAGGACACAAACATTAAATGGTGCCTTGGCTTTGCTGTTAACAAAGGCCCTGCAATTACTACCATAAAACATTTTACTGTTAGCACCTGCATTCATATGCATAGATCATTAGGTAATTGAAATCGTGATGTGGGGTTAGCACTTGCATGCTAAGGGAGTGATTATAAGGGAAGTGGTGACATGAGACATCTCATTCTCACAGCAGTCCTTAAGCATGAGGTTTCAGGAATGAAGGCAAGAGGGAGTTGCTTGTAAAATTGACACTTCACCAGAAGTCTCATTCGAATGTGAAAAGATTTTAGATGCCCCCACACAAGGAAGTTTGCCCCTCCTTCACAGCCTCTGATGTTAGCGCCTCTCCCAACATTTGAAGTGTAAGTCCACCCTCCCCCCAACATTTTAACATAGGTGCACCTCTGATGCCATGAACCCACCCCTTAATGAAGTGGCCCCCAGGGCGGCTAAATTTAGGGGTGGGGCTGAACACACATTCACATAAAAAACTTTCACCCATGCATTCATCCACCAGTTACACAACTCCATACATACATGCATCCATACATAAAACCAAACACAGCTTTGACACAAACACCAACATGCACGCACGCATTCATACATACACATATACATACTAATCGAATTTAAATACACATATATACACATTTAATTTAAAATAAAAAACACTTACCTTACCTCCATTTAAAAGCATCCACGCAGCCGACACGTAGACATGTTGCCTGACAGGTGGGAACTCCTCTTCCATCAGTCAGCGTGTTCACACTGAGCAACGTGGACACACTGACTGGCAGGAGCGGAGTTCTCTCTTGTCATTCAGCATGTTCACGCTGTCAGCTGAATAATGGGAGGCAGCAGAGCTCACTTCTGAGCCCTGCTGTCTCCCATTATTTAGCTGTTTGTTGCGGAGCCAAACCATTGCAGGGCAATTAGCACAGTCCCCCGTCTGAATAAAGGACATGGGAGACTGTGCTGCCTTCTCCTTAGGAGAGGGGGCTGCGAGGCCCCCCACAAACGAGAGGCCGGGGGCAGTTTGCCCCCCTGCAACCCTCTCGTGATGGCCCTGCTTGAAAAACTCCTCCGAGCTGGCGTGGTGGGGTTCTAATGGAAGGGCGCCCCAGGCGGTTACCCGGGCCACTCTGCCCTAGGGCCGGACCGGGTTAGGGGCTTCTCAAACCTTCAATTTTTTGGGCAGTTTTGCTACAGAATTTCGAGGGCTCAAACAAGAAAGGGAACTGTGAGGAAGGGGTCTCTGCCATCCCCTATCGGGCCCTTAAACATGACATCAGTGCTGCAAGTTATAGAGATCCAACTTCTAGGGACAAATGCAAGCATGCTAAAAAAAATCAGAGAAAAAATTACGTTTCTTTCTTGCGTGATGGCAGCCCTTGCACTGGAAATAGAAAAAAAGATTTTCCTATTTTCTCGAACGAGAGTGGGGCTGCAAGTGGTGAAAATGAACTTCTCCAATTTGTCTCGGCCTTGAGGACATGCAGGAATCTGTTCACTGTGAAAGGCTGAAAAGATGGAACAGGTAAAAATCATACAAAAATAGAATGTCGTAAAAGTAAAAACAAAAATAAAAATAAAAGTGAACATATGAAAAAATAGACAAAAACACGAAAAATGAAGAAAAAGGAAAATAAGATGGTGAAGTTCTTGGGTCTGCTCCTTTCTCTCGGTCCCTCAGCGACAAGTTGAAGAACAGTGTCTCTTTTCTCTATCTGCTCCACAGTGAAATGATGACGACAAAGTTCTATTTTGGATTTCCTCCTTCTAAGGCTCTCCTCAGCAGTGGATGTCCACAATTGTTTCTTAGTTGTGCTGCAATAGCTCTTATTTATTGAGGAATGCCGGTATGTCAACATTGCTGGGTCTACCCACTAGTTCTGGAAAGTTTTCAGTGAGGTGGAAGAAAACACGGTATGCATATTGTCTGTCTTCTGGTGTTAACGACATTTGCTCTGATTTTCTAGCATCTAGATCACAGGCCTTTTTTTTCGCAGCGTTAACAGTTTTTGTCTCCTCGATCTGTCCCTCGGCTAAAAGTCTCAAAGGAATCTCCTTAGGAATTCTCGCTGAAAGTTGGACAGCTTCACCTGGAGCATTATGCCTTGGAGGAGTGTGCCCATGTGTGGTGTGTTGGCCGAATCTCTAAGAAAGGTGATGATGTCAACATCTGCAGGCCTCCCCACCATTTCCGGATAGTCTGTGACTAATCTAAACAGGACATTGTGCGCCAGCCAGGTGTCCTCGGGTGATAGGAACATTTGCCCTGTTTGGATGTGTCCTGATCACAAGCTTTTCTTTTGATTTGCACAGTTTTTACACTTTCCTGCTGCGTGGATTGCAACCACGTAATTTAATTTGTACCACACTTGGTTAAGGAGTTTGTTGTTTCTTGGATCTCTGATGAAGGTTAGGGTGTCCGTGGTTCTCCCAACGAGTCCTGGGCATTCCTCAATGATGCGGAAAAATAGTGTATATGTAAGTTCATCAATGATCACTTGAGGTGGGAGCATTTGTGTCCTCTTCGCTGTGCTCAGGCAGTTTGATGAAGGCTTCCGTTATGACAGTCAGCAGTTGCCAGGTTACCTTCTTGTTTGCAGGATCTCGAATGAAGTCTGTGACTCTGGCTTCTCTCCCTATGAGGGATGGGTATGATAACACCACAAGTTGAAAATATGTTAGCACATCCCACTTGAGACTTCTGCTGGGATGTACCATAAGTTCGGTGAACAAAGTCTAGATACTGGCTTAAAATGAGTCTTGGGGTCTTTTCAATAATTTGTGCGGCTTTACATGTTCATATGAACATTGTCACTGCAGCTTTGGATGTGCAACTCTCTTCTTTTGCTTTGCAACTTTGGCTGTACTGAATGTCCATATCATTGTCCTTTTTATCACCCTTCACTTGGTTTGAGGCTATGACTTGTTTTGAAAGCCACAATTTATCAGATTTCTTTGCCACTGTTTTGCTGCTCATGCGTCCTTCTTCCTCGCCATGGATCTTCTCTGCACGTCCTGAGGTTCTTCCCCGTTGTCTGTGGTTTCTGCTGAGTTGGGTGCAGGAGGAGGGTTCTCTCCTACAAAAGGCTTAATGCCATTTAGGAAGATCCAGGCTCTCCTGCCCTGGAGCTTGACAGCTGACGGGGTGCAGTCCTCTACGATGAAAGGGCCATTAAACCTTGGCTCGTCCCACTCTTTTCTGGTAATGTTTCTTACAAGGACGCTGTCACCAGGGAAGATGAGGGGCACACAAAGGCTGTGAGCTGCGCCTGCATCAGCACTATGTGTTGTGGTTTGTGCTGTGCTGTCCCCTTTCCGCCGTCGCTGCAGTTGGCCTGAAATGACAAAGGCGCTGGATGTCAAACAGTCAAGATAGGCTTTCATCTCTGCTCCCAGAACCTCCCTAGTTGGTTGGGCACCATACCTAGCTGTCGGGGGGTAAGAGGGGCCCTCATCCTTCTACCAGTAACTATTTTATGCAGCATGAGATTATGGTCGGAGCCTGGTTGTTCCGAAGAGCACACAATGCCAGTGGTAGACAGTGCAACGATCCCTTTTTTAATGTGAGCTTCAACTTGGCTATCCTATCTTTAAGCAAGCCGTTGATCTGTTCACATATCCCATTCCCCTCTGGATGATACACCGACGAGAACTTGTGCTTTATACCAAGCAATGAACTAATCTGTTCAAACACTGAATTTACAAAGTGGGCCCCATTATCTGATGTCATTACCTCACACACCCTCCAGCTAGGGAACACTTCCCTCACCAGAAATTTTGCGGCACAGGTTGCATCGGGGTGTGTACAAGGAACTGCTTCTACCCTTCTTGAAAAAGGACACACCACCAAAATTAAATACCTGTACCCATTACTCACCTGAATCATATCGACATAATCGATATGCAGATGCTGGAACGGTCCATTTGGTCTGGGGGTGATTCCTCTCACTACTTTTAGTGTGTGCCCAGAGGTGAATTGCTGGCATATTATGCAGTTTACCATAAAAAAATGCAACATG
This sequence comes from Ambystoma mexicanum, assembly GCF_040938575.1. Classification (NCBI taxonomy): domain Eukaryota; kingdom Metazoa; phylum Chordata; class Amphibia; order Caudata; family Ambystomatidae; genus Ambystoma; species Ambystoma mexicanum. The sequence goes on from NC_090939.1 coordinate 759,720,390, forward strand.
GTCCGCCAAATTCGGCGTGAACCAGTCTTCTGTGAGCATTGCAGCAAGATTTTCTTTTGACATGTGTGTGGGGTAGTGAAGTTGTTCTAACGCTACCTTTAGAAGGGTGACAGACATTACTGGTTTACCAGTGCTGTCTTGCCTCCACAATCCGTCAGAGAGGTTTAAAGAACACCCTTGACACTTCCATAAATTCTTCTCCTCCTGAGGTGCCTCCCCTTGGAGCTCCATTAGCTGAGTCTGCCCCATATTGCTATAGGCCTCTGGTGTGGCTCGTGTTACCATTATTCTTTCATGGGTACGTGCCACCTCCACGTCCATGATTGCTTTATTCTTGGATGCCATGCGCTTGGCTTCTATGTCTGCTTCTTTATTTCCGCGAGACACAAAATCTGTCCCTTTGGTATGAGCGGCGCATTTCACAACCGCTATGCCCACTGGGAGCTGTAGTGCTTTTATCTTCCTGTCCAATAAGGCTACATGTTGCACTGGTGTGCCATCTGCTCGGAGGTAGCCCCTCCTTTTCCAGCGTGCTAAGCCTGCGTGCACTGTGGATGTCATATAGGCAGAGTCACTGTACACCATCACTTCCTGGTCTGCATGATTCTCAATGGCGAGTATCAATGTCAACCGCTCTGTAGCTTGTGCCGAATAATGAGATGGTATTCTTGCACTAACGAGTGCTCGAAACTCCCCATTCGCTAGGTGTTTTATCACGGCAACGCCTTTATACCTTTGTCCGTCTTCTTGGTCGATTCTTGTAGATCCGTCAATAAAGACGATCTCCCCACTCGCCAGGGCATTCTCTTTTACCCTGGGATCTCACCATAGAATTCCTCAAAGTTTGCACAGTCATGTATAGATTTTCCCTCTGTGACTGGTTCAGCTATGAATGTAACAGGGTTCACAGTTTTACATCGCACTATTTTCATTTATGGGTTGGAGATAATCACCACATAGGAGGATGCTCTTTGAGATGTCAGAGTGCCCTTTGGCTTTTCTAGTATGGCAAACAGTGAGTGCTCAATATACAATGTCATTGAGCATCCCATCACAATGGATGATGTCTTTTCGATAGCGAATGCGGCAGCAGCTAGGTTTTGTTCGCATGGGAAGTGGCCCTTCATGACTGGGTCCAGATTCCACTGTAATATGCTAGGGGCTTGTACCCCAGCAAGGTTCGCTGTGCGAGCACTGCCGCCATAAAACTGCCATTAGTATGTAAGAACAAGTAAATTTTGTCTGCGTAATTAGGAATCCCGAGAACTGGGGCCTTACAAATTGCCCCTTTGAGTTCTGTAAACCCTTTCTCCATTACTTCACTCCACTTGATATCTTCCCTTGTTGTCTGGGCCTTTTTTAGGGCCTGAAGCAAGGGCTTGGTGTAAGAGCTGTAGTCAAAGACCCACGCTCTGACATAATTGCACAGGCCTAAAAAGCTTTGCATCTGTTTTATTGTGCGCGGCTTGGCCGTGTTCATGATAGCTTCAGCCCTTTCTGGGGTTACCTTTTTCCCTTCATGAGAGATCAGTTGGCCTATGTATAACACTTCTGGCTGACAGTACTGCAACTTCTCCTTATCAACCTTGTATCCCTTCTCAGCCAGTATAGTCAATAGCTGCACAGAATCATGCCTGCATTGCTCTTCAGTGGTGCTGCAGATCAGAATGTCATCTACATACTGCAAAACAACACTGTTCACCACAATATTGCTTAGGTCCATCTGCAGGAATCTATTGAAAATGGATGGAGACTCACAGTACCCCTGTGGCAACCTCGTACTTTTCAGGCGCATTTGTCTAAAAGTAAATGACGTCAGGTCTTGAGAGTCATGGTGCAACGGGATTGAGAAGAATGCATTTTTCAAATCGATCACCGTGAAATATTTTGCCTCAGTGGGTATGTTGCACAGAATTGTGGATGGATTAGGGACTAGAGGGAATTCGGCTTCAACTATATCATTTAATACTCGTAAATCTTGGATTAAACACCAAGACCCTCCTTTTGATTTTTTGACAGGGTAGATCATCGTGTTGCAAGGTGATTCTGACGTCACTAGGATACATTGCTCCATCATGGTATAGATTGTCTTCGCTATTCCTTCATCTGCCCCTTTCAGGAGACCTACATCATAGGGCCCTGTAGTCCATACTGCGGCAGCCACTTGGGCCATGTCATCCTCAAAGTATTCTGGGCGTACCACTGCCAGCATCATTCTCTGTGGTACCTCTTGTTTGATCATTTTGGCCCAAAATATGAGACTCACCTCCACCCTTGTCTCTTCTAGGTCAGGGTGTTCTTCGAACAGATAGTCATCGGTGACGTCAGTCACTCCCTTCTTCAATGGCAATAATCGCACACCATTGTCTGCCTTCATCGTCATATCCTTCAACCAAGACCACTTTTCCTCGCACTGCGGCAGATTGTATTACCAAGCGAAATACTTGTCCCTCCTCTTCGTGCATGGGTATTGTTGGCCTGAATAGAAACTCATCAGGTGTCCTCATAGATTTATCTGCAAGGCCTGGCAGTCCAGCCATAAGCACCCGCACGCCATATGCGAAGACTTCTGGTTCTAATGGTATAGCTCTCATAGCTATACGTCCTGAGTATGCTCTGATCATTTCACACATGTTTGAATAATGCATTCCTGGAGTGGAGCATACTATACCATCCTCCGTAAACGAGATGGTCATGTTTAGTTTAGTCATCAGGTCCCGACCCAGAATATTTAATGGGGTCTGGCGTGAATATAATAGCCGTACATTCATTTTGCGCTCTCCCACTGAGATTGGGAGTGCATATGTAAATGGAACTCTACTATGAGCTCCAGTGAAACTCTGGGTATCTATGGCCTCGCCGGACAAGGTAAATTTGCCTTCTTGTATGCACGAACGCTTGCACCCGTGTCAACTAGGAAGGAATATTCTTTACCCCCTATGGTGTCATTCACCCTAGGTTCCCTATTAGGGTCTGGTGTCACTGATAGGATAGAACACATCAGGTTCTCCCGTGAGCTGTCCTATTTTATATATAGGTTCGGTCCACTGTACACTTGTGTGTTTCCCCGATTTCCAGGGTTAATTCCCTCTCTGGGATTATTGCCCTGAGCCATCTGCGGCGGTGCCTGCTGGGGTTGTCCTTGTGGCATATTCCCCATGTTCGGTGGTTGAACCACTTGCTGTGCACCTTGCTGTAAATTTGCTGCCTGCTGCTGCACTGTGTAATTTTGGGCACTGCCCTGTTGCGGGATGGCAGGTTGATTCGCCATGCCTGCCCCCATCCCTTGGTTATTTTGCCACATGCCATGACTTCTGCACATGCGCGCCACGTGTCCAGTAATTCCACACAGCCAACATACTGGCGGTGGTCGTGCCATCTGTCCATCTGGCATAGTTGGATTGCCCATCTGTGTGTTCTGGAAGCCACCTTGAACATTCTGAAACTCTCCTTGGTTACCTCGAAACCCTCCCTGATTACTCTGCCATCCTCTATTTCCAAACCCTCTTCCCCTCGGGTAAAATCCCGTGCTACCTTGATTATTCTGTGAGGGGTTAGTCGCTTGCTGTATGCTTGGTTCGTCCGGGCTGGTGAGCATTGCTCCCTCGAGAGCATACTTCGAGAGCTTGCTTTGTACCAGCTTTGCCTCCTCCCCCTTACGCTTTGCCACCTTTTTCTGATTCTTTTCCTGTAGCAATCTACAATAGTGCGCGATTGTCAATTGTATTTCGGCCCATGGTTTAGCTTCTATTCCCACCAATTTCTTGAGCTGTTTTTGCACCGGTTCTGGTAACCCTTGGCACAATATGTGATAGAATACAGCGATGGATTTCGTCCAAGATTCATGCGTTTCGAGCACCCACGCATCTTGAAAATTCTGGATATAAAGCAACGGATCCTCTGACTCTTTCATTTTTCGAGTCATTATATCTCCCATACCAGACGTGTCTGGATATAGCGTATGCAGCGCTTTCAACACTGCTGCTCTACAGTTATTAAATGGTGCCCCATCATGGGAGGTGTCAGTTAGGGTTACCCTAGGGTAGCCTGCCCGTTTCCATACATCATCGGCTCTTTCACCAAGTATGGCCATTAGGAGGCCCTTTACATCTCCTATAGCTAAGGTGACACCCCCCGTCATTTTCTCTAACTCATGTATCCACTTTCCGGCTCCCGATGTCAACATTGGAAGTTTATTTTTAAGGTTCTCTCGGTCCATGTGTGGCCATGGAATATATTGTGTTCTTGCTCCCCCCTTTTCTAGCAACGGGAATTGGAAAGCACAGTCCTCCTTCTCTTTCCCCATAGTTCTCCGGTCTACCGCCGGGGTTACGTTCCCACCTTACCGTCTGCCTGGCAATGCCCTTAACCTGTCTGCATAGGCAGGCACCGACGCCCCCCTCTGACCGTGGGGTGTTTCTTCATGTCGGCTGGATTGTCCAGTGGACTTCGGTGTCCTACTTGTGGACCCGCTAGCATCTGACCATCATACCTCTCGGTCCCTTGGGAGCCATTTTCGCACTGTCTCCCTTTGTCATATGCCACTTCCTCTGTTTCCCCACCGGAGTCAGACCCTGAGAGTCCCAGTTTACGCGACTTCTTGCATCTTCTTCATTCTACTGAATCTCTAGCCTGTCTAGGGACAGTCCCCTGCTCCCACTACTTCGGGTGACATCCTCAGTGTCATATAGCTGAGTGCTCTCTAAGCGCTCATCCTCCCTTCCCCCTTGGGAAATTAGTTCCAGCCCCATTTCATCATAAATGTTATCATTTGTTTCCCTGATGCTTCTGGTGTCGAAGTCATCTTCAATATTTGTCCCGCTTGTATTTGGTACCGCATCGCTTGCAGGAAAGAATTCTTCTATGTCTTCCCATTCTACAACAGAATTCGTTTTTTTAACTTCCCTTTGTACATATTCTAAATCTCGTGCCCTCTGTCTGTACTTATGTTCCGTTTCCTTATCTATTTCCTTTCTCTTCTTTGCTTCTTCTCTAGCCTTATCTACTTCCCTCATCCGTTCATTTCTACATTCTTTTGCCCTTCTACTTTCCTCATCTTCTCACTTCTTTACTTTCCTTTCGTGCACTCTCCTTTCTTCCTCTAACTTTAGCATATTCTGCCTGTACTTCTCATAGGCTGTGCATTGTGTGCGACTGAGCGGTATTCCTTGCTCTTCGCAATATAGTTGTTCTCACCTCAACCTATTCTTCTTTCTTATCCTCTCGTCTCTCATATCCTTTTCTTTCTCCTTTTCCTTTCTCAGCACCTCATCAAACCATTTCCTCGGTCTTATGTCATCACTCCCTTTACCATCAAGTTTTAGCAATATCTGACCTCCCATCTACTCGTCCTTTGTGAATGCTAACTCGCCACTTCCTTTCTGCTTCTTTCCCTCTTTCGAGAGAGATGCACTACTCTGTGCCTGGCCCTTTCCTTCATCTCCGCGTCTCTCTTGTCCCTCGGGACTACAGAGGCAAGATTACTTTCCTGCCCTTTTTCTTTGATGTCGTCACCACTGCATGCAGGCGACTCATATGCCGGGTTGCTGTACCCCGTGGCTGCCTTAAGTTCTCTCAGCGGGTAAAGACCCTCTGACGTGCTCCCTTCGATCACTGGCTCAGGCGGGGCGGGTGGCGCGGTAGGCGTCTCACCCCCCTCTGTACATACATTTAATATCCAATCTGCAGGTGGTTCTTCCTCTTTCGTCTGCTCGAACATTTTCCAAAGTTCGAGGATGGCAAGGCGTTTCTCTAGCTTTTTGCCGGTATATGTGGCATGTGGTCATGTGCTGTAAAACAGCCTTAGAGAGTGACCCATTCTGGGGCCATGGCATGAACATCTTATTTGCGGTGCCCTTAACCCACTCCTGGCTATATTTCTTCAGCTTTTTTGCATGCTTGGGCAGTTGCTTGCATAAATGCGCAAGCGGGGTAACTTCCTCCATTCTTAATTTCGTCACCAAAAATAATTATATAGTTCTTTTACTCTTTTAATAGTATGAGCGAGCACCAAATATGCAAGCTCCAATCCAATCTTTTCCCACCAAATTTTATACCAACAATTTAATCAAAACTCATCATTTCAGTGGCGATTCCCTCTCAGTTACAGAATCGCGTAAATCCAAAATGCATTTTAAACAATCACCAATACAATTATTTTACATTCGACATACAACAGAACATATATGACAGACGTTTCACAGACTAGACAAACACCAGCTGGTCATACGTATACCTGCCTTCTAATTAATACCCCGTCATGGGCTTTGAACAAACCCCCTTTATGACGTCTTTAAAAGTCATCATAGTCTAAATTGTATGCCCACTGTGGGCTCTGGCGGCTCTGGGTTCACGTTCCTTCTGACCACTCTTTAAAGTGCAGGAACAAGGCGAATCTTTACATTTTTGCTCAGGTGCCGCCCTGGTATTCCTTACGTTTTATTCTTCTCGGGTGCCCCCCCCAGTATTCCTTACGTTTTTACTTCAGGTGCCCCCCTGATATTCTTTACTTTTAAGGTTTTCGTCCGATCCGCTGCCCGTGGGAATGAGAAGGGTTATGCTTGGAAAGGCGGGTTCCTTCAGACCCACTGCAGATTTTTTGAAATTTTTACTCTATCATTGTCCATGGGAAGCTTCTCAGTCTACTCAGCCGGAATGGCGAAAGAACTCGTGATCTTACCGAAGGCCCAGAGTTACTTCGTGCCTTCGGTCTAAGGGTGTCTTACACTATATCAATCTATAATCTATAATCAATGGCCGGAACCATCCTCATGCTACCAAGTGTTCACGAGGAGAGGAATTTGCTGATGGGCCCATTGGTCAGCACTCACCCTCTAGAACTTGTAAGACAAGATAGCTGCACCATGTGAGGACAGGGGGTGCAGGATTCACTTACTCCGACACGACTCAAAAATGAGGACTCAGTAGTTTGGCAAAGGGAAGTCCGTTTAATGATACATACATCTAACAGGGAAACAATGGGAATCAGCTGTAATGCGATCTCCGGTCTCGCTCAGACTTCCTCGAACTTCAATTGAACAGAGATTCTTTTAGGCAATGTTCATCATCATTGATGTCTAACTTCACAAAACTCAACATGCAATATAATTGGTTAGGAAAGGTAATTTAAGTATAGGTGTTATATCTGTATATGATAACAGGGCATGCGGATTGGATAACTCTTATTGGGTGGGCATCTACGCCCATCCCTCTACATCACGCGTGATAGACATCACTACAACTACGACGTCCTATTGGTTACAATATCTATAGGACTCCAGATAACTTGGTCCATTGTGATAGGGCAGGTTACACCCCTAGACATACATTTCCACTTTTAACTAGCAGCATGCAGAATGGACACCCCTGTGCCTGGTGTCCCAAGTTTCACCCTACCTCCCTTCCATCAATCAGTGTTTTAGTGCAACGTGTCAATTAGTTGGCTAAGGATGGCCTCGAAACTGTAGTCTCTTATCGGGAAAAGTTATGGCATCCTCGGGTCCTGGATGACATCAGACGATGGTACTTCTTCGCGCCTGGCTGGTCACGTGTTGGTTCACCATGAATCTGCTTCAGTTTCCAGCTTTTAGTGCATTTAATTCTGTGTTGGCCCAGCCACCTACATGGGCCCCCCTTATCTTGACCTTCATGAGGCAGGCTGGTATGCTCTGAAGTTGGAGTCTTGTGAGCTGACGCTCTCCTCCCCTTCTCTGGTTGACCTCGATTTCCTAGGCAGGAGCCGCTCTTTGCTGAGTTTCGATTCCGCTCCTTTTCTTGCCTTTGGCTGGGTTTTGAAACTTGGCCTGTCAAGCCTCTGGCCGCCTGGGTACCTTTCTGCTTTTACAAAATGGAGTCGCACTTGTATAATGTGCCTTATTGAGGTAGATATACGGTTGGCGCTTGCCGCTCTATCTTCTACTAAGCATTGCAAGCAATATCGATTTCTTAGCACCTTGCGTTTCAAGGCTATTTACACACGTTTAACAGGACGGTTGCTTCCATCTTGTCTCGTAACACTGTTTCCTCATGTTGTAACATCGTCTCCTTCCTGTGCCTATTCCATTCAATTTCGTAGTTACTCGCACTGGCGTGTTATCTTCGATAGCTGCTTTTGTTCCTTCACGGATCTGTTCAGGCCCTTGTGTCATTTCCACTGGCCTTCCATTAAGGCTTTTGGGGTCTGTTTGTGGACCGTGTGTAGGTACTCCTCATTTCGTATCAGCGGCTGGTATGGCTGTCTAATAGGGTACCGTGCTGCCCAGGGTTGTCTGGTTATGGGTGCTTCAACCGGTATGGATCTTCTGATGTATACTGGGCAGAGTCCCAGTGCAGCTCTTTGTAGGTTCATTTGCTCTTAATATGTCACATGCCTTGACGAGTACGCTCCTGGCACCTTGAAATGAGGGAAAGGGGTGCAGGCCATGTCTGGGACCTCCTCTACAATGTGCATTTTCAAGAATAGCCACTGTATTAAATGTAAGTGAATTTTTGCTTTCCTGTGTATAGCCACTACATGCTGCATTCCGCCAACTAACCCTGCTATGAAATCTCTAATACACTGCATACCCACTCTCCAAAACTGAAGAAACCAGACACATACCTCTCCCACAAAAACGCTGGAAACTACAGACACTCTAATGACCCAACACATCACCCAACAGGAGACTAAACCAAATGCACTTAAACCACCCATATACAATCTGCACCAAACAAACCAGCACACAGTGACCGGTTTTTCAAAACTTAAGCTACCAACAGCACATCAAAGCTCTCTTGTGGTTTTCCCCCTAGACAACCCCCCCCCCCCCCCACTCCTCAAGCCCATTCTTTTCCAGATTCGCTGGAACGCCCTGTAGACCATGAAAAAAGGCAGTGGTGCGCCATATGAATCACAATACTATGACATAACCCTCTGAGTGACCTAGAAATAGATGTGAGCATCACTGAGTTTTGAAAGAGGTGAGTAGGGTTCAGATGATCTAACATTTGCACCAGGGCAAATAAATGAGCATACGTTTAACATCCCATTTGCTGCTTAGGGGATACACAATTGAGCGAACAGTTTTTGTCCCACTCTGTATTATGTAAAAACATTTGCAGTGGGGCAAAAATAAATCACGCTATTCTTTTTACTATGTTTGTAGGATAGAATAAACAAGCATTGACAAAGAAAACTGTTTTGGCTTAATTGTAGGCATGGGAAAGGCATTTGCCAAGCACTGCTGTAGTGGTATTAGCAGGTCATTGATGTTAGTAGCTGCAAAATGGTGCGGGTACCTGAATATATAATAGCAGGGCTTGGCAAATGCCTGATTCTTCTATGCAAGCCAAGGCTGTTGGCATTGCCAATGCTTATTTCAAATAGGACTTTAGTGAAGTATACGGATAGTGCTTATAAATCGAGTGGCGGAAGGTAGACCTGGTTAAGACATGTTTATAACACCAGTAGCACGTTTACAGCTCCAAATAAGTAATGAACTCTCAGAAGACTGCTTTGAAATAACACGGGCGGGAAGTTGGAGCACACCGTGTGATGATAAAGCTTGATACAGCTAGCTCTAAGAGATCCCAGGAGGATGTGCTTTGTGAAAGGGCAGGAAAAGGGTGCGAATGGCCATAGGGATTAACGTGGCCATGGACAGTCAATTGGTGAGTAAATAACCAAACAACACCTACAAGCTTTGTGTCCCTCCTCACATGCAAATTATCCCTAGCTTTACTCGAATGCAATAGTTTTGGCTTACAGGTGGTGACCACCTAATTGCCAAAACTTAAAAGGAATCTGATTACTACATTTCTTTTTATCTGACGCTGCAAAGAGTACAAAAATCAGCCTACTTTATTTTTTCCCTAATTATAACCTTTTTAGATCATACGGATTTGGGAAAGCACTCTTTGCTCTCTTCCATATTCTCTAAGCAGCAAAATAGCGCCAAAATATTTGTCTCCATTGTTTTGGCAAGGGCAGTTTCTGAAAGTGAATATCTGCGTGTCACTTGCGGGCCATCTACCCTTCCTGATCTCAAGTGGCATGTAGGGATGGTTTTCGTGGCTTTTGTGATCTGTGGGTGAATGCCCACGCATAAAAGCAAAATAGTATGCAGCAAAACGATGTTCATTACATGGATGGAATGTTCATTCAATCAGAAAAGTAGCAGATCCATAACTGATTGTGGAAAATCTATATTTAGAGTATTGATCGAATACTTTGTGATGAAAGCAGGCATTGGCTAGAATTTACAGTTTGGAACTTTAAATACACTATGACAACTGATCTGACAAATAGCTCCCAGGGGGGCTTTCAGGGCGCAGCAGCCTTGATAAAGTCATCACTTAGAGAAGCGGAATACTAGCCCAGGGGAGAGAGGGAAAGGCCAGGGCATCAGGCTGCTGCAGTGCCGGCCACGTGCATCCATTGCGGGACGCATTTGCCATGGCCTCGAGGCCACGGGGCGTTCTCTTAAGCTTACAGCGGCATCTTGAATTGGAGCCATTTTGTGTAATGAAAAAAGAAATCGAATTTGTGTGTGCTGCTCTCGGTACTCCCTCACACGTCACTTAATAACTACAATGAAATGGGCAAATGGCTCCTTCTGGCATTTTTCCGTTTTTAGGGCACATATTTTCATTGTCGCTGCATATGCTTCCCCTTAAAATGCAGAAGTCAAAGATTGCCATGGCCTTCACCAAGATAAGCATCGGAGGTCCTATTTAACTGCACGCGACGGTGGGTTATAGGGCAGCAAACGTTTTTTCAGCTCTTTAAAATCACATCATGCCGTTTTAGAGATATAGAAGTGAGATGTGTTCTAGTTATATCAGGTGTGGCACTGCTTGTCTTGTGCCAATAATTTCAAACCGGATGAACTCAACATATTGGTGCAAGATCATTGCCTGTCAAAGAACAAAGAAACACAGGGGTACGCCGGACCCACTGATTTCATGGTACGACCTTGGTATGTCGCCAGAATAGCTTTCAATTAGTTTTTTGTCGAAAATCTTTCAATGAAAAAACTAATCGAAAATATGGGTGTGGTAAGGGGATATAATAGGTAGGAGGGGTGGGAATAGGGAGTAAATAATCGAAGAGCGGGAGCTTGAGGTAACCCTCCAAATAGGAACAAAAACACTGATGAGTTTTTTTGAAGAAAACATTTTAGGCAAAATACTAACTGAAAAAAATAACTGCTCATGTAACAACATAGAACCAAATTCATGGGGTTACGTTCTATGTTGAGAGGATGATAAAGGGCAAGCCCAGTTGGGAAGCAACAGAGCGCTGACATGGAGGGAAGCACGCATGGGCGTATAGGGGGAGCACGAGGATAGCAGAGGCTCTAGGGCTGTATAGAGAAGAGCAAGGAAAGCTCACCCACCCCGTCTCCAGGCATAGGCCTGAGATGGCCCCTTGACAGGCCTTTGGCCCCCTTTTGTTGGTGTCAAGAGATGGAGGCTTTACAACGGAATCTCAGCAGGCAGCATTCAATCCAGGGATCATTTTTTCAATCTTTCGGGAAAAGCTTACGCGTCAGGACTTCAAAGAACCATCTGCACCTGCATATGTTCTGCCCTTTGCCCCGTTTAGTCATTGCCTTGCGACGCAGATTGGGCCTCACCTGTACTGGGATTCGAGCATGAATTCCCGAGGGCTTGTATCGTCGTCAACAGGGATTTGGTTTCCTGGTCTCTGAAGCCACACCCCTTGGACAATGTGGGAAGATGCTCTGAAGCTTTCGTACTTGAATGCTAAATTAGAATAAGCCGTTTCAGCTAAGTCACACGAACCCTCAGTCGGCATCACTGAAATTTCGGCTGCAGTTGAGAGCCACTAAGCAATGCATTGTGGGTATGCAAATCAAATCCATGCTTTTAAAAAGCTCCAGAATATTGTCTTTTTTACATCACTTTATCAAACCAAGACACAGAGCTCTCAACGATGCAGACAGCTGTGTACGTGTTTCACCCTTATTAGGGCTAATCAGTACATTTTGTAACATTTGTGCTATCCTTTGACCATGCTGTAACCGGGTCGCACGTGCTATTTACTGTATTTATTACTGTCATGTTGCTTTTCACTGCATGTACAACCTTCTGTAACCTATGTTGTTCTATAAGTTTAATGCGCCCAGTTACCCCAGGGTTTGGTTGCACTATACAAATAAACAAACTAAGCTAAGATGTATAGTGTGACATCTTTGGGGTTGGAGCATTGAGGCATGTTTAGCAAACACCATCACTGTTGTGATTCTTCTTTTTCATGTTCCTGCATGTGGGCTGGCGTGGATTTGCTTTGTTTTAGTCTGTTTCAGACTATGATCTCTTGCGTGGCCTGGCTATGTATTACATATTTACCTGTAAGCATAGTACATTTATCTCCCACTTCACTGACACAATACACTTCATCTCCATAGCCCCCTAACAATCAAATCCCACCCCAGTCAAACAGGGAATGCCACAACAATCTATTCTGTTCCCGCCTCTGACTCTTTTCATTTCTCCAATGAGGATTGGTTTCAGCCAGAGCTGCTGGTGAGCCTTTTTTTACACTTTCTTCAGTCCAGAAACCCCCACATCTTCAATAAAAGCAGAGGAATTGAGTCAAAGATGTCCATAGATTGCACTATGTTTAAGTTATGTCATCATGTTGCCAAGCATCATAAGTATTTGTATACTTGGTCATGGCACATTTACTTTACTTGAACGTCTCCCAGTAGGCCACCCTCAGTTCCTTGTCGCCAGGTTAGGACTTTTAGCATCCAGTTACTACGTTCTGTTTCCTTTTCTTCTCAGACTTCAAAACCAGAATGCCGGAGAATTCCACCTGTGTTCTTACCCAACAAGTTACTTCCATTTATCATGCAAGTTATTTACTCACAAGATTTTAAGCATGGAAGTATTTTGACTTCCAAAAAATGTATTGCATGATATCCACATTTTTAGGCTTGGAATTCTATGACTTTCTCCACCAGAAGGGCAAGCTTAGCACCGGTTCCTGCATATAGTGCATTTCCGTGTCATTCATTGTCTTTATGCCTCTCCAAAGGTATGGGTGGTTGTTCTGGTTTAGGAGGTTTCCTCTTGATTTTTTGTGCATAGTTCCAAACATTTCCTCTTCTGGGATAATTTGTCTTCCTACATGCATTGGTCTCACTGCCTACTGGATGCCTAATAGAAGGATGGTTCTACTCTGCACTTGCTGTGTCAGAGTTTTGGTACAGTTATAGTGGCAGTGCAGCTTCTGGTGTGTTTATGGTTGTTGTGTCTGTCACGTAATTCTCAGTTTCTTTTTGAATGGATATGGGGCATTGTTGATGACATTTGCATTGACTGTTGCTAAGTGTGTCAGTTGAAGGTCGTACACTGCTTTGTAACATTATTTTTGTGTTGGGATTGGGTAGTCTAGTATGCCAGAGTACTGGGGTTTCGCAGCAATAATATCACAAATTAGCAGAGTATCTTGGGCCCCATTAAAGCTCTCCCAGGCAAAAACAGAAGGCTCTGCCATGGGGCAAAGATTACTGTCTTTAATTTTCCAATAGACAGGGATCATACAGGAAAACACAAATCTTCAGCAATCACAGCTCCTGAACCTGTGTCACAAGCTTTTACTCATGAGTGGCATCACAAAAACAGGTCCACCCCAAAAACCTATGAGGTATCCCCATTGATTAGTTTGTACAATTACCTATAGAGTTCCCATATATTAATCTATCCCATTGGGTTGCCATGTCAGGTGGCTCTGCCTGAGACTTTCCCCACAGGGTGCCCACTACATTGTTGCAGGGTCGCAGGAAGACAATTGGTGCATGCAACATTTTCTATCACCTTACAAATGGAGCATCTGGCTGGCTAGAGCGGGTCCTCCCAGGCCTGGGACATTTTTCTGTTCACAGATCTCAGTGTACCTTTTCAAGTTAATGAAAATGGCTATGGAGTGCTGTGGGTTCCAGATTGTTGCTACTCGTCTGTTCACCTAGCCTGAGAGAGTGCCTGCAGGTTGCAGTTTTGGTGGGAAACACATGTATGATTTCACTCTGCTTTCCCGGGAACAGCTTCTCTTCCCACCACAGGTAAATGGGCACTGTCTTGATGTGCTGGATCACGCACGATGAGACTGCAAAACCGAGCTCTTCTGTCTGTAAATATGGGGATTTTATTTTGAATTCTTGAAGGTGGCTTGCTGCCTCGGGATCCGGGAACTTTCACCCACCCTTGCCTTGTCCTTGGCTGTGAACACCAGCTTTATGCCTCAAGCTGCAAGACCCGTGTACACTTTAGTCATCCCACAGTTTCCCTTTATGTTTCTATTGCTTACTACGGTTAGTTGCAATAAAGCCTATGCAAGCTCGGTCCATGTATACTTTGCTGTCTTGCGTTTCTGCTTTGATGAATGAAAGAAAGGTTCTTAGCATTATGTAAATGTATTCGTCCTCTACCTATGGTAGTCATAAGAATGTTTTTCATATCTATATGTAATAGGAGCTAGTGTATGTCTGAGTTTCTTTCTGCATGTGTGCAGATTTGCTTCATGACTAACGCTGCTATGTTGTGATGTGTCTAGTGATGCCATTGATGCTTAGGTTCTCTGTCAGTCAATCTTGTTCATTGATGAGACCCCAGTCTCCACAAACCCATCAACTGGATATGGTTTGAATGGCTTTATGAGAGAATATCTCTTGTCATATCTTTGATATATTGGTGCACCTGGTGACTGGCCAAACAATGAGTTACACCTTTCATTCTTCATTCTGCGGGTTGACATTCGCACAGGTGACATGAGGGCCATTCCAGGGACCCTCTGTTTAATCCCCCCTCTGGTCGACCTGACAACCATTCCTCCAACCTTATTCAGCTTCAACTTCGGAAGCCATATAGTTGTCACTCCCCCTGGGTGTCCATAGAATCTTGCATGATCATCTAAACTCCATGTCACGTAACTGCAGTCTTCTCCAGGATTGTACCCAACCCATTTTCCCTAATAGCCTTTGGTGTTTTAGGGATACTCGAAAACTACTCCAGGTGGGAAGAGGGTGCAGTCTGTTATCTGTGCCCACAGAGTATCTCAAGCCTTTATTATCTTGTAATCTTGTGTGTCTGTGTCGACCCATACTTTCATCCCTACAGTCTTTTAAGTTGTCTTCCGGCATTGTGTGATGCATATCCTGATGACACAAAATGTCAGCAATACTAACACTCGTGCTGCAGCTAACACCTTCAGTGCATTGGCCATCCATGTTGGTATCCATGAAAAGAAGCATGGCAGACAACCTTCATCCTACCCTGCAGCATTTGCCTCAGCTTCCATTTTGGCATGCATCTCTGATAATCTGGTAACCGCCTAAGTGAGTGTTCCATTGTCTTCGTCATTTGCTGGATTAGATGTACAGCAAGAGGACGCTATTTTGGCAAGAACTCCTCCCTCCATTGCTCTCAGCAAGTCAACCACTTATCTATTTTGTAGCGCCATCAACCTCACCACTCTGAGCTCTTCCTTGATTGCATTGGAACCCTTGATGGTTGAGTTTATTGTCTGCATCAGCTCCCACCTCGTAATCTGCAGTCATTTTGCATTTGTGCTGGCTTGCACTGCTGGAATGATGGATGTAAAAAATATTTCTGTTCTGCTAAATAGTCTATGTTTTGGAGGTATTGCGTCCAGGTAGTCCTCCAGTGTTGATGATACAACACTCATGGCATAAGGGATGAGAGAGCAGACATAACAGCTCTCTCTGCTGGTTTGTTTGCCTACTTTGGACATGCGCTTGTACCACATGTTATTAGACACCCAGTTTGAATCATTTAGGTATGAATCAACCCCACCTAAATCTAGATCGGCATTGTGCCTATTTCTTTTTGCTGGTTTGGCAGTGCTGGCTGCCTGACCTGACATCATGGCCATTCCCACCTGTGCTGGGGTTACATTAGTAGGGGTCACAGCATGTGCATCTACGAAGAGTAGTCTCCGGAAAATGATGAGGGTAAAGAGGTAGAGACAACAGAAGACGCAAAATGCCACAATTACACTTTTAATAATGACACCCATCACTTACTCTCCTTTGTGCTCGAAACCGACCCCTTCTTCTTTGCTGCTAGGAGTGGTCTCTGCTTAACACGGCTTTATATCCCCTATGTAGTTCAAGGCCTTTTTTCTGTGAATTTTCAAAGCTCGGTTAGTTGCTTCCTCTATGATGTAAGGGCTGGTAAACCAGTGCTTGTACCAGGTGCGGACGAAATATCGAAGTAACACAGTGTCACCATGGTAAAGCAGTGGTTGTTTTAGGTGATCTTCATTGGCCTCTGGAATGCTGCCCTCTTCGTTCTTTTTTGACATCTCCCGTCGTTCATGCAGTTGGCGAGAAATAAAAGACACACTAGCCATCAAGGAAGCAGTGAAATCGTACATTTCTTTACCCAATACATCAGACAATGACTCTGCATACATTAATGCCCTAGTGGGAGGAGCCACGGGTAGTTGCATACACCACCCGGTTACCACCTCATGTGGCATTAAGTGGTGGTCAGACGCAGGCTGATTGCGCAATGCAAACAATGCTAGAGGCAGACAATGGAGCCAACTCTTGTTCAGGGTTGCTTTTATTTTTGCGATCTTCTCGTTAAGCAGCCTCTTGAGGTGCTCACACACCCATTCACTTTTGGATGATAAGCACAGGAAAATGTGTGCTGAATTCCCAATAGGATGTAATGTTCTGAAAAAAATTGTTGATGAAGTGAGGGCAATTACAGACCGTAGGACCTCACACATGACCCAACATGGGCAAACCTCCCTAACCAGGGGTGTGAACAGGGGTGTGAACAGGGACCGGCTTCGATACATTAGGAAAATGGGCAAACAACCACCATCATGTAGGTGTAGCTCTAGCATACTTGACGCATGTCAACATAGTCAACATGAAGGTGTTGGAATGGACCCAGTGGGCGAGGTATGGCTCCTCTCACTACTTTTAAGGTGTACCCCACAGTAAAACTCTTGCAGGTCACACAGTTCTCCATAAAGCAAGTCACATGTTGAGCTAAATTTCGACAGAACCATTCTTCTCCAATGTGAGCAGCACCATGTGGGTAGGATGATGCAGTTGAGAAAGTGCAGCCTGTAATAATGATAATGGCCTCACCAGCTTGCCGGTTCTCTCCTGGCACCATAGGGTATCTGACGGAAATATGGAACATCTCCTTCTCGCCCTTAACTCCTTTTCCTCCCTTGGTGCACTCCCCAGTAGTTCCAGAATTTGTGTCACTGGTAACACACTGTACTCTTCCTGTAATACCATTGTGTGGACACGAGTCTATACACTAGGGGTGCATGCTGCACTGACGTGCCGTCAACATGACAGAAGCCCCTCCTTAGCCAATGTGCCAATCCAGAGTGGACTGTAGACGTCACATAGGGTGAGTCTGAATACACTGCCACCTCCTGGTTCTTGCTCTGCTCTAATGCCAATATAAGAGCTACTAGTTCTGATGCCTGCACACAAAATGTGACGGTAATCGTATGCTTGCCATCACTTCAGCTGTCCCATCTTCCCTTATCTTCACTACTGCTGTCCCTGCATGTCTCTCCCCCGTGGTCTGGTCTATCGTTGAAGAACCATCCATGTAAAGCACCTCTCTCCCCTCAAGTGGCTTTCCCCTTAATCTTGGAATATCATCATACTGTTTCATATCTGTAGTGCAATCTTCTTCATCTATTGGTTTGGCGACAAATTGCACTGATTTCACAGTCCTACATCTCACTACCTTTATGGCTGGATTCAATAATATCACCTCATACCCTGAAACCTCCTGTGTGGTCAGTGTACTCTTGGGCCATTGAGTATTGCAAAGAGAGCATGCTCCACAAAAAGAGTGGTGCTGCACCCCATGGTAATGCTTGCTGACCACCATAGTATGCCAGTGACTTGTGTCCTAGCATGGTCGTTTGTGTGAGTACAGCAGTCATCACCACTCCATTGGAGTGAGAGAACAAATACAATAGTCTGGTATACCTAATACAGGAGCTGTGCTATTGATGTCTTCAGCTCCTCAAATGCACCTGTCATTTCTTCCATCCATTGTAGTGTTCCCTCCCCTCTTTGTGCTTCATTAAGTGCAGTTAACAGAGGCCTTGTGTATGTGCTGTAATGGAACACCTAAGCTCTGCAATAGCAACATAGACACACAAATTGCTGCATTTGTCTCCTTGTCTTGGGTTTTGGTGTCTTGCGGACTGCCTCCACCCTCTCTGGTGTCACCCTTCACCACTCCTGCGATATTAACTGTCCAATGTATAGCACCTCTCTCTGGCAATACTGTAATTGTGCATTGTATAAATTGTATCCCTTCTATGCCAATAATGTCAACATGTGCACCGAGTTATTTCTGCACTGCAAATGTTGTCCACGTACTGTATAATGGCACTTTCCAATTGTACATTACCTAAGTCCATTTGGAGGATCCTATTACATATGGAAGGGAACTTACAGTACCCTTGTGGGTGTCAAATATGTTTACACTTTTTATTTCTATATTGAAACGATGTTAAGTCCTGTGACTTTGTGTGAAGTGGTATAGAGAAGAAAGCATTCTTCAAATGTATTACGTGGGAAGCTTCCATGGAATGCTACCTAAAACTGTCACTGGATTTGAAACTAAATGAAATTGTGCCTCTACAATCTGTTTTAAAGCACGCAAATCCTGTATAAAATGCCATGACCCCTTGTTGCCTTTTTCACAGGGTACACTGTGGTATTGAACTGCTACTCTGATGGCACTAGAATGCCGCATTTCACTAATGCTGCAATCATCTCACAAATCCCTTCATCTGCCTCTCTTGACAAGGAATATTGCTTTTCCCTTGGTAAAATGGCTCCTGGTTTAAGCTTTATTTTTACTGCCCCTATCCCTTTCAGTAGCCCCACGTCATAGAGACTTGTGGTCCATAAGACACTTGGTACCCTTGCCAAATCTTCCTCGAGAAATGGTGGTGGTGCTTTCTGCAACATCGTCATTCACTGTGGTATCTCCCTGAAGTGTATCTTCACCCAATAAGTGGTGCTAATTTCAAACACAATTTTGTGATCTGAGTGATGGTCCTGAAACTGTTCCTCGTCAGTCACGTCAGCCAACTTTTATCCTTCCCCCACTGCAATCACTGTCCTCCAAACTTGTCCTGTGTCATCTGTCCCATGCATGTTATCCTATACTCCCCAACTATCAATGCTTCAAGTTTGAGTGGAATCGCTTTCCCCTCTGGCTCGTCTAACTTAATTTCAGTCCTGAGGATGTTCTTGTTGGTTAGTCGCCACTGTCTTCCATGAATCCCTGCAAGTCAGGCTATCATTACCTACACTCCATATTGAAATAGCACGATGTCTGCTGGCACCCTCCTGGGTGACCAAAATATGCCTGAACAATCTCCCTCACATTCATGAAATGAATCACTGGTGTTAAACACACTACCCCCTGGTCTGTAAATTAGATGGTCATGTTAGGTTTACTCATGATGTCTCTTCTCATTATGTTCGGCGGTGTCTTGGGTTTGGTGTCAGAAATAAAATAGTGGCAAAGCTAAGTCATGCTCCCCTATAGAAAGTGTAAGTTTGTCTGTAAGAGGAACCAAATCTGTTGCCCCAGAGAATCCCTGCACATTCATGGCGTTGCCTGATATTGGGTTATCTTCCCTCCCTGATACAGGATCTAGATGCCCCTGTGTCCACAAGAAAGAAAACAGTCTTGCCACCTATCGTCACTCCTATATGTGGTTCCTCTGCCGGATTGGGTGTAATCGATAGGATGGAAAACATCAGGTCCATCTGTGGGCTCTCCTATTGTGGGTATAATGACATCCCATTCCCTGTGAATGGGTTGCCCCTCACTACAGTCACCCCCCTCAACTTCTGAATGGGGGATGACACCAGAGAATCTGTATATGTCAGTGCCCCAGCATTGGGCTGTGCTACTTGTGGTGACTGTATGTGGCTTTGCATCTGCTGTGCCGGTGGTGCCTGTTGGTATGGTTGTACGGGATAAAGAGGAAGAGGGGCAGGGGCACAGACAAAGTTCATTAATGAATCCCTAAGGTTCAGCTATGGACCCTGTTTCAATTTATATTCATATGTATGTAAAACACTTATATGTGAAACTTCTGGTGCAATAGGGTATGGTCTCTAGGCCACCAGAGACCATTATGCTACCATCCAAACAAAAAGGCCCGTTGTTGCCAACAGGAACCAATTCTTGCTCTTTTAATGGACTAAAGCCCTGTGAATGTTTTTCAAATGTAGAACAATCCTACACCATAGATTGAATGAAATCAATACCTCAATAGCAATACATGCTAATGAATTGTAAACATAAATCTTCAGGTAAACAAGTTGAATAATATTGGGGTTTTTAATCCACCCTCAGTTATCAACAAAATAAATAAATAGCTCAACAGTGAGATAGTTAAAGAATGTGGTATTCAATACAAACAGTGTTTCCATAAATCCTACGGTGATGTATAAACATACAATACAATTAGGCATATCAGTTATATTCACTGGTATCCTGGCTGTTAATTAGTATTAACATGACAATCGTAGTGTCGCATATACAAATATACATCTGAAACAGTTCAACCAAAATTCAAAGTGTCCAAATTAGCTCAAAATGTTGTTAGAACAACAACTAAGGCCAACACTTTTCAGAATATGAGTCCACCTTCAGGGCATTTGAGGCTTAATGTTCCAAATGTGTTCAGGTAGGGCTGTACCGAATAGCATATTTAGTATTCGGCCGGATACCGAATAGTTTGTCAACTATTCGGCCGGAGCCGAATAGTGAGCCGAATAGTTTTTTTTTTTAGGCAAACATATTCTAGGGCATACAAAATCAGCATTTCAATGAATAAACTAAGGAGGCATTCTATTGCATGGGTACATATTTATTAATTGGACACATCTCTGTAAGCTTATGAGAAAAGACAAAGAAAAAATACAAAAGTTACGGGAAAAGCCCACTTTTAGTAAGAGTAACCTGTAAGGGGAAGGTTGTATTTTAGGAAAACAAGCCTTTCAACATTTTCAGCTAAGAGGCTGCTTCTGTGTTCGGAATAAATATCTCCAGCTGAACTGAACACTCTCTCGCTGTCCACACTGGTAGGAGGAGGTGCCAAGTACACACGCGCAACTTTTGCCAACCCTGGAAACCGAACACTGTTCATGTCCCACCACTCCAGCGGGTTTGCAGTTTTAGGGAGCAGCGGCTCTCTCAAAAAGACAGTGAGCTCAGTGTCCAGGGAACTTATGGACTGACTCACACCAGCCGTGGACTGCTCAACAACACTGTCCCAGAATGCCCATATGCCACATGGTGGAACGCTCTTCTTGGGTGGTGGCTCATCCTCTTGTGGGTCAGGGTCTGCAGGTTGCCCCTCAGGAGGGGAGGACTGCTCGCAGAGGGCTAAGGCAGTAGAGTGCATAGAACATTTAACATTGTTGGCTACAACATCATTGCTGAAAAATGTTAATTTGAACCGCGGATCGATGCCTGTTGCCACACAGTAGATGGATATAGCCTCAATGTCTTTGAATCTTGCCTCTACAGCCTTTAATAACTCTGCTTTCACTAGCTTCACACCAGTGTCCCTAACCTCGCCAGAGCTCAGGTAGGCCCTTAAAGCTTTCACAGCAGGAACAACCAAGGAGATGCTTGATGCATGAGAGCAAATCTCCTTTGTGAGCTCTGCAAAGGGTGCCAACAAAGATAAAACATTTTCTGCCAAAAGCCACTGGCAGGCAGAAAGATTTGACACTTTATCGTCCTCCGCACAGTACAAACTTACTGGCCGCCTCTGCCCCACCAGTCGCCCCAGCATCAAAAAGGACGAGTTCCACCGTGTAGATACATCTTGAATCAATTGCAATTCAGGCAGCCCTAGATCTTTTTGCAGTGCGTGCAGGCGTGACGTGGCCGAACTAGAATGTTTGAAGTGGCCTACAAGTTTCCTTGCATGTGCCATCATGTCTGACACAGATCTTTGCACAAAAAGGCCATCATGGATGCAAAGCTGTAGGGTGTGAGCAAAACACCCCACACTAGCTAGGTCTGCTTCTCTGAAGGCCTTGCACATGTTAGCGGCATTATCCCGAAGAATGACGTGCACTTTGGAATGGCTAATTTGCCACCTTTCTAGCATTTCTTGAAATGCTAATCCTATTTTGGCACCAGTATGGCTTCCACCAAAAGCCTCGCACTGCAACAAAACTCCATGCCTTTTCATGTTGCTGGCCAGCCAATGCCCTGTTAGGCTCATAAAAGATTTCACAGTGTTATCAGATGTCCAAATGTCCACAGTAAATGCAATTTTCTCAGCCCTCTGAACCTCTGAAGCAATAAACTGGCTCACTTTCTCATACAGGTCGGGGATGATGCGCGTTGAAAAATATTTACGTGATGGAACCTTGTACCTAGGCTCCAATTTATGGAGTAAACGCACAAAACCGACATCCTCAACAACAGAAAATGGTTGCAAGTCTAGCGCTATCATTTCGCCAATACTGCGATGCACTGCATGTGCGGAAGGGCTGTCCAGAGGCCATGCTTGTTTTTTGTCCAGACAATCTTTAATGGACAGCTGTGACAATGCCCTCTTGCACTTTGCGGGAGACACATTGCTATTGATTCTCCCAGCAAATGCCTCTTTTTTCCTTTCATATTGGACATATTCATTGTGATGTTTGGACCGCAGATGGTTGGTCAGTGCTGATGTGCTGCACTGTCTCGAGTTTGCAGATCCACGAGACAAAACTGCAAGGCACACAGAACACACTGCCTTGGAGTTATCGTCCATTTTTATGGTAAAGTAATCCCACACAGGGCTGGTTTTCTCCTTGGTGCTACTCATGCCGACAACGAAGGGGGTTCTGCAGCTCTGAGGGATAGGGTTTCTGCTGGGCACGTCTCCTAGCTGTTGCTTGTGGGCCTTTAGGTAAATCAGAAGCTCGTACTGGTGATAAAGAAATGTAAAGCAAAAGTCAAACTTAATTTTTTGGCGGGGCAGTACTGCATGATGGCTCTGGGCTCTGAAGTGGTATCAGGGTTCCCTTTAAAAAAGTTTTTTAAAAAACCTTTTATCAAAAATAACTATGTAAAAAACCAAAATATTGATCGACAAAAACCTCACTTGAAATTGCCAGGAGTTGGTGTCATTATGTACATCCATTGACGGCAGCAAGCATAATATAGCAGTCTTTCATTTAATCAGGCATATGAGTGTTAACCTCCCACCGCAAGCTTCCCCTGAATAGTAAAACCCCCATAGTACTCACCAGGATTGTGGGCACTAAGCAGGCATCTGCATCAAGGTGGTGTAAGTCCGTCTCAGGGGTGAGCTTCCTTGGTACGTGCTGTGTCTTTTCTGGGCTGTGGTATAACTAAAGTAAAGAAAAGGATGATGTTACTGCTAGACAAGTGTTGCAGGATTAAGAAAATGCACAATTATTCCACTCTTCACATTTTGTCACAAGTCTACAAGAACAAATACATGGCCCAGGACAACTGGATCATAAGATCAAGAAACTATGGCCTAAAAGGAACAAACTATGAGACTCTTTGGAACGCAGAAGTCCCATCACAGCCAGTGGGACTGAGATCCACTCATAAAATATTTCAGACACAGAACTCTATGGAGGGCAAGGCTAAAAGCAACCCTGGGGGCTGCTCCAGCAGGGACATCATGGCACAATGGAGGGGGTGGGGGAACATGGGAGAACATTGCGGGACAACAGTGGGGGTGGGCGGGAACATGGGAGATCATCATGGGACAATTGAGGGGTGGGGGTAAATAGGAGTGCATTGCGGGACAAATGTGGGGGTGGGGGAACATGGGAGAACATTGCGGGACAACAGTGGGGGTGGGCGGGAACATGGGAGATCATCATGGGACAATTGAGGGGTGGGGGTAAATAGGAGTGCATTGCGGGACAAATGTGGGGGTGGGGGAACATGGGAGAACATTGCGGGACAACAGTGGGGGTGGGCGGGAACATGGGAGATCATCATGGGACAATTGAGGGGTGGGGGTAAATAGGAGTGCATTGCGGGACAAATGTGGGGGTGGGGGAACATGGGAGAACATTGCGGGACAACAGTGGGGGTGGGCGGGAACATGGGAGATCATCATGGGACAATTGAGGGGTGGGGGTCAATGGGAGTGCATTGCGGGACAAATGTGGGGGTGGGGGAACATGGGAGAACATTGCGGGACAACAGTGGGGGTGGGCGGGAACATGGGAGATCATCATGGGACAATTGAGGGGTGGGGGTAAATAGGAGTGCATTGCGGGACAAATGTGGGGGTGGGGGAACATGGGAGAACATTGCGGGACAACAGTGGGGGTGGGCGGGAACATGGGAGATCATGTGACAATTGAGGGGTGGGGGTCAATGGGAGTACATTGCTGGACAACTGTGGGGGTGCAGGGCACCCCCGCGGCCTCACCGTGGTGAGGGAGCATGGGGGACACATTAGAAATGGAGGCCGCCGGGGTCGGCAAAGTGCCCCGGCGGCCTCATGAGTCTGGGGGGGGCCGCTCATGTAGGAGCGGCCCCCAATGCAAAATAAACGTCGGGCCACCGGCTTTGCACCGGTGGCCCGACAAACACAACATTATTGCGGTGAGGCCGCGGGGGTTCCCTGTGGCCCCGCGGCCTCACCGTGCTCAAGGGGTGAGGGGGGGCACATTGGAAATGGAGGCCGCCGGGGTCGGCAAAGTGCCCCGGCGGCCTCATGAGTCTGGGGGGGCCGCTCATGTAGGAGCGGCCCCCAATGCAAAATAAACGTCGGGCCACCGGCTTTGCACCGGTGGCCCGACAAACACAACATTATTGCGGTGAGGCCGCGGGGGTTCCCTGTGGCCCCGCGGCCTCACCGTGCTCAAGGGGTGAGGGGGGGCACATTGGAAATGGAGGCCGCCGGGGTCGGCAAAGTGCCCCGGCGGCCTCATGAGTCTGGGGGGGGCCGCTCATGTAGGAGCGGCCCCCAATGCAAAATAAACGTCGGGCCACCGGCTTTGCACCGGTGGCCCGACAAACACAACATTATTGCGGTGAGGCCGCGGGGGTTCCCTGTGGCCCCGCGGCCTCACCGTGCTCAAGGGGTGAGGGGGGGCACATTGGAAATGGAGGCCGCCGGGGTCGGCAAAGTGCCCCGGCGGCCTCATGAGTCTGGGGGGGCCGCTCATGTAGGAGCGGCCCCCAATGCAAAAATAAACGTCGGGCCACCGGCTTTGCACCGGTGGCCCGACCAGCATACCTGCTGGTACAGCGGTGAGACCGCGGGGGTGCAGGGCACCCCCGCGGCCTCAGCGCGGTGAGGAGGACGGGGGGGGGCACATTGGAAATGGAGGCCGCCGGGGTCGGCAAAGTGCCCCGGCGGCCTCATGAGTCTGGGGGGGCCGCTCATGTAGGAGCGGCCCCCAATGCAAAATAAACGTCGGGCCACCGGCTTTGCACCGGTGGCCCGACCAGCATACCTGCTGGTACAGCGGTGAGACCGCGGGGGTGCAGGGCACCCCCGCGGCCTCAGCGCGGTGAGGAGGACGGGGGGGGGCACATTGGAAATGGAGGCCGCCGGGGTCGGCAAAGTGCCCCGGCGGCCTCATGAGTCTGGGGGGGCCGCTCATGTAGGAGCGGCCCCCAATGCAAAAATAAACGTCGGGCCACCGGCTTTGCACCGGTGGCCCGACCAGCATACCTGCTGGTACAGCGGTGAGACCGCGGGGGTGCAGGGCACCCCCGCGGCCTCAGCGCGGTGAGGAGGACGGGGGGGGGCACATTGGAAATGGAGGCCGCCGGGGTCGGCAAAGTGCCCCGGCGGCCTCATGAGTCTGGGGGGGCCGCTCATGTAGGAGCGGCCCCCAATGCAAAATAAACGTCGGGCCACCGGCTTTGCACCGGTGGCCCGACCAGCATACCTGCTGGTACTGCGGTGAGACCGCGGGGGTGCAGGGCACCCCCGCGGCCTCACCGTGATGAGGGGGGTATGGGGGAGGTCACTTACCTGGGGATTTCTCTGGGTCCGGGCATCTGCTGGAATCCGTCTGTTGGCATAGGAAGCGAGGGAAGGGAAGAACTGTTCCCTTCCCTCGCTTCCTATTTCAACCCGATAGGCTGGTTCCTCTGTGGTCAGACTGCAGAAGCCAATAGGCAAACAGCTTGTTTGGCTTCTGCAGCCTGAACACTGTCAAACATTCTATGATTGGCTGTCATCTCCCAAACAGGGAGAGGGCAGCTAATCATAGAAAGTGGACTTCGGCTTCGAGTCCCTAAACAGAAACTATTCTGCCGAAGCCGGATAGCTGTATTTCAGCCGAACTTCGGCAGAATAGGGACTCGAAGCCGAAGTTCGGTACAGCCCTAGTTCAAGGTACAGTGTAAACCTGTAGATACAACAGGTGAATGTGCTTACTCACATAGGGCCTCATTATGAGGAGGGCAGTAAGGGGTTAATGGTGCTGGTAAAGGTTCCGGAGCCGTTAACCCCTTTCCGCCCTATTACGAGGTCCGCTCGCGGGACCCACTCAGGACGCCTGGTTTTACCAAACTTCCTTAGCGGGTGCCAGGTGCCAAGGCTGGAATGGCCCGGTATTTCCCCATTCAGGGAACCCGGACCCAGGTTTGGTGGTAGCCATGCCCTTTTTAAGGGCATGGCTACCTCCAAACTCGTAATGAGGCCCATATTCTATTAGTTCAAGGTACTGTTACTTATAGTGATGCAGTGAAAAGGTCAAGATACACTGACATGTATAGATGTATTGCAGTGTGTTTCTATCATGCACAGAACCTACATCAAAAGACTGAGGTCCAGTTGTTAATTTAAAGAATCTACTACATAGGGACAAACTCCAAACTCATCGGTAATGTATGACAGATGTACATGTCAAAAACAATAAAATACACTGACCCTTGACGCGGAGAAATCCGGCTGGGCGAGGGTGTGGCTGAATAAGTAGCTGTAACCTGCTCAGGGGTCACTGTAAAATAATAATGGTAGGTCAGATGCTTAGTTTTTACATGGCCATGAAAGTATAACACTTGAGAGTTCAGTATCCAGTTAAAATATCCGGAGGCTATAGAGTATAATACTAATTTGTTTCCATATACATAGAATTATGACAGTATGACAGATGCTGCCTATACGTGCTAAAAGAGAGTGTACATCAACCTCATATCTTGTGCATAATCAGATCGCGAAGGGTGCCGCCATATACTGCAGCCGAGTAAAATAGTACAAAAACATGTTAAAGGAGTGTGATGTTGTTCGCTGTGTTGTTCTGTGGAAGCACGTTTAGACTTGTACATCAAGGTAAAGTGATATTGTATTAATGCAGAGTTACATGATGGCAAGAGTTCTTACCTGCAGGGTGTCTGATCAACCTCAGAGCCAGCTAACCAAATGCGAAGCAGCTCGAGGACGCACTGTATATTCTTTGGCATGGCAATGATGCGCATGTGTATTTTTCTGGTGGTCTGCTGTTCCGCACATATTTGTGTGGGAAATGTAACGCTCAAACCCGTGTTAGCCTACAAAATGTAAATTTGGCATTGCAAACTGAATAATCAGGACTTCTGTCCATTGTCAGTAAGGAGTCCTCCAATTCTCCGACAAATGCATAACAGCATTATCGCGTTCAGTTGCAAAGGCAACCACACACGCTCTCGATTGTTTATATGCTCCTGACTGTGCCAATGACCTCAACAGTTAGATAAAACAGTGGATTCAACCACAAGTATGTGTAATAGGGGATCTCTTGCGGTCCATAGATTTACATAATTGTAATTGGGCTAGTGTGTGTAAGCAACTACCTAATGACGGACAGGGTCAACAGATTAAATATGTCACGTTGCTATTTCTGTCAACCCGTGTACTATATCCACCACATCTCAAACCAGTGTTGTGTTGGGCCCAACACGGGAAGACAAATTAATATTAAGGCACAACAGGACAGGTGGGGTTATGATATGATATGATAGGTCATTTATAACTTGCTTAATACCCAGAGGTTTCTAAGCACAGACCCGGGGATCGAACCTGTGTTGCTCCGTGTTGTCTTGCTTCCAAGGTGAGGACATTGCTGCTGGGCTATCCTCCCTAGACGTTAGAAGGCAATAGACCAAGAGTCAGTCATGGTGCCCTGCTGCGCCCGCTACCTAGACGTGCAGTAATTTTATGTAACATAGAAAGTTGGTTCATTTTATCAGGATCACTAAGGGTGCATATCATGTCCTTAAGATCAATTCTGTTGTGCCTATTTTATCAGTTGTCTTGCTATACTCATGGGTCAGGTTTGGAGACCCACTGACCACCTTAATATGTATACATTGGTGAAGACGTACAGCACCTAACAATTTTGTCTAGTGCAAACAACTACTGGACAATATGGTTGGTACAAAATACAAAAACCCTTTCCTTCACCTGATGGTTGGTACAAAGTGCAAATCCTTTTCTTTCTCCTGAAGGCTGTATCAAAGTCAATTACAAGCAATGTATGTTCTTTGTAGATCCATATCTCACAGGTCTGAGTACAGAACCCACTCACATTCTCGCACATGATACGTAGCTACAGTAATACAACTCAAATAAAGCACATCAGATCGAATTCACAATTCATGACACGTGGGCTCAACGAGTCCAGTAAATCAATCCACACAATTTCTCTTTGTAGCAATTTTCTATGTAGATCACCCCCTCCCTGGTTTCCTAATTTATCTTGCTCAAGGATTACACACTTTAATTGTGCTATTGAGTGCCTAGCCTCAATAAAGTGTGTGGTGACAGGGGATTTAGAGTTCCTAGTTCTAATATTGGACTTGTGCTCAGTCCACCTGAGTTTTGCCTTACGTGTTGTTATACCCACGTAATGCAACCCACATGGGCATTTGGTGTGCCACCAATGATCTTTGACTAAATGACAACAAGACCAAGATACTCCTCACTGGTATATCTTCACCATTCTTTCCCTTCACTCTCCGGCCGCCCTCCCTTAGCCCTCCTCCTAAGAACCTCAGGGTCTCTACACTGTCCTTCTCCTTACACATCTCTGATGTTTCTAAAAAATCAAACATCTTACTGCACCTCCTCAAAGGTACTCTGCCTTTCCTCTCATTCCCTCAGAAGCCCACTGTCTCCCAATCTCTGGTTCTCGCCAGATTGGACTACTGTAACAGCCTCTCTCTAAATCTACCTGCCTCCACTCTCCGCCCTTTACAACTAATCCAGAACAGGACTGCAAGACTTGTCCTTGGTCTCACACCCTGCGATCGTATCTCTCCAGCTCTGAAATCCCTCCATTGGCTCCCAGAGGATGCAAGGATTAAATTTAAAACCCTCTTCATTGTCCACAAGGACTTCTGGGGCCTGGGTCCAAAATACCTTCAACTATCCCTCCATAAATACCCCCTCTCTCAAGCCCTTCGCTCCTCTACTTCTAACTCCCTCAGGGTCAGTTGTTTTTCAAAGAAATGTGCCGGGGGTAGATCTCTGTCTTCGGCTGGGGCCTCCCTTTGGAACAGCCTCCCTGCCACCTTGAATCTTGAGGAGAACCATCTCCGGTTCCCGAAGCACCTCAAGACCTTACTCTTTGGCTCTGCCTTTTCCCCTCTTCTCCCCTGTTGATATGTTCTCTCTCTTGGCACTGTTGCACCTGGCCACCCTTTGTTCTTTGGGCCGAGGTACCTGCTCACCCTACCACCCTCCTGCACTACCTCCAGGCTACCACTTGCACTGGGGTCTGTATCTGTACCCATACAGTTCCCCACCCACTTCTCTTCTGCACTATCAGATATACCCTATTCTGACTAACCCTATATACCCTATACCCTATTCTGACTAACCTAGCACTTGCCACTTGCTGGCTGCACTACCATCGTTTAGCTCTTTTATTATTTATTTATTGTACTTATTAATATTTATTATGTTCTCTCCTCTGTTCCGCACTTTGACTTCTCCCCCCTTCCATGCACTTTCCCCTTTTCCGTTTGCATGCTTTTAATGTCACTGGGCCTAGTAAGATCGTTGTTTCTTTTTTATCGCCCCTGTTCACCTCCCTTGGCCTGGTCCCGCTCTGAAACTCCTGTGTATGAGCAAAATATAAATAAAATATAATTTCATTTCATTTCATTTCAATGCATACAACACATTCATGGAATCACATGTGCATGAGTGTTTTAACTTTCCTGAGTGTGGGTGAGTAATACTTGTACCTGCAATAATATTGCTGCAATGCTGGCAATTGTGGTTTGGTTGCATGCCCCTATAGGCAACCTTCCATGTTTCCTCTCGGAGTAATTCTGCTTTTATGAGGCTGTTCCATAGTGCTTTGCTATAGTTGCTCTGCTATGGTTGTACGGGCCCCTGCACTTGAGGTGAGGCTGATATGCTTGCGTGTAGATGTCTTGAGTCTGTACCTGTTGCTATGTTTGGTCCTGGGCATAATATTCAGTCTAGTCTGCCTGATCTGTGGTTTGGTAATGCATTCCCCCTTTCTGTTCGATCTTCCCTGCTTCTCACACTCAAGAAATATGTTCCATCTGTCCGCAGACCCAACACTGTGGTGGTCCTCCCATTGGTTTCTGATAGCCCCCTGAAGCCCCCTCTGGTCCTTGTTACATATGATGTCCATATCCTCTTCCCCAGAGTGCTCCTCATCTCCCTCTAAACCCCTGCTGTGTGTCGGCCTACCCCGCGAAGCATCCTCCCACAGGTGGCTGTCTGTAATGCGCAGACGGCGCACCTATCCCTTCCACGCTTGTCGACATTGCCCCTTCCATGGTATACTTTGATTACTTCTTCTGCACTAACTTTGTTTCCTCCGGCTTTCTGTTCTCACGCTTCTTTCTTGTGTTCTCTTGCATTAGCCTACAATAGTGTACTATATTAAGCTTAATCTGTGACCACAACTCGGCCTCCATCCCCCTAGTTTCTTAAGTTGCTTTTGCAACTGTTCAGGTAGCCCCTGACAATATAGGATAAAATAGCCCCACTGTTTTGCCCCATGGTTCCCTCATCTCCAGTCTCCATTTCTCTTGAATAGCCTGAATATATTGAACCAGATCTTTGACTTCCCTCATCTTGCATGCCATAATCGCGCTAATGTCCGAGATGTCTAGAACTGTACGGTTAGAGCATGCCACATGGCTGCTCAACAGTTATTGAACGGCAAACCATCATGAGCCTTGTTTTGTACTGTTATTCCGGAGTAACTTGCCTTTTTTCATAAGTCGTCTGCAACCTCCCTGAGAATCGCTGAAAGCAAGCTCTTCCTGTCACCCAACACTAATGGCATCCCTGCTGTCAGTCTCTCTCGCTCATATATCCACTTCCCAGCTCTGACAGTCAACGACAGTAGCTTACACCTTAAGTTGTCTTTGTCTATCTGCTGCCATGGTATGAATTGAGGTAGTCCTCCTCCTTCCTCTAATAATGAGTACTGGGTCAGTCCCACCCTGCCGCTCTGTCTTCCCATGTATTTGCTAGCAGTAAATGCCTGGGTTATCTCGCTCTTCCTTCGCCCTGGCAGATCGCTATGCCTCTGCGTATATGGGGTGATATTGTCCATGCTGAGCGATACATCTCTAGAACGCGGTAGCTGTCCCCCTCAGTCTCTCCTCAGTCCATCCATTGCTTTACCATCTCCCCACACTGTGCCCCCTTCTGGGCTTAACCCTCGGCAGCAGTGATTGGGCCTCTCCCCTTCATCATCTTCCCTCCCCAACAAATTGTAATCGACCCTTTGTTCCCATAGGTACTGTCAATATTGTCCTGGAAGCTAAAACTACTCAATAAGGTGCTTACCTGCTCTTTTCCCCTTGATTGACCCCTACTTCCACACTCTCCCCCCAAAAGGGAGATCAATCTCATATTTGTCTATCCATGGGGTAACCCTGCAGCTCTTCCCGCTTCAGTCTTGCTGCCCTCTCCCTTGTGTCTCCATTTCCTCATTGTCTCAAAAACGTGCTAAAGCCATCATTCCTTGTGCTCCCTTAGACCGCTTCCCTCCTCCTCCTTGTGTTGGCGCTTCCTAAGGAGCCGCTCTATTTCTAAATTCATTCATCTCCTTCTTAATTTGCACTTGCCTTTTCTTCTCTTCTTCTGCCTTTCTCCTCGCTACGTCCCCAAGTTCTCTCTGTCTTCTCGCTTCCACTCCTCTCGTGCTTCTACCTTCTGTTTCTCTCTAAACGCCCTTTCATTCTCTTTCCTCTCTTCCTTTTCCCATCTTTTTGACTTCTTCCATTATCGCTGCTCATTCTATTGCCTTCTCTGTGCCCTTATTGCCTAACATGTCTTTGTGTGCGCCTACTGTCCCTCCCGCGACCTTCCCAATATCTGCCTGCCAACCCATTCTTTCAGGACTATGGGCTCCTGCCTCTCAAGTCTTCCCCCTTTCCTCAAGTCATTTTCCCTTAACCTCATCTGGATCTCCCTGCGTTCCTTCTCTTCGCCTCCTGTGCTCTGCGTTCTCTTAGTTACCTGCTCCACCTGGCTTTGCCCCTCCCTTTTACTTTATGACGGAGGTGCAAAAGTGGGTTTGTTAAACCCTGCCACTGCTCTTAATTCCCTTACAGGGTATAATCCATGGGTCTCCACTGTTGCATCTTCACTCTCTATTTGAGGAGGAGGAGGGGGAGCCGAGGGTGCTTCACTCTCTGCCACTCTCTGGCTCAGCAATCACTGTTGCCGCGCCAGGTCCCATTCCTCGTCCTGAAACATCATCCATATCACTAATATGAACATTTGTTTGCTCAACTTCTTCCCCTTGTAAGTCTCGTGTCCATATGCATGTAATTGTTCATGAACACATTTGGAGAAGCTCTGCTCTTTTGGCCACGGTTTTGGCAATTTGCCATTGTGTGTGTCCTTTCCATGCTATATTTACAGGTCTTGCCCTTATAGTGTGGAAGGGATTTTTACATATGTTGTAGGGGTGTGTTCCTCATAATTTTACTTGGGTACATTATATCAATACTTACTTGACCCCAAGTTGGGATTTCAACACTTCCACCTTTACCAAATAAACGTATTTCCACCTTAACCTCAGCCTCTCCAGCTCCCAACCAATACCACAGGTGTGCTCCGTGCAACACCCTACTGCAACTCTTCGCCTCAAAGGCTCAACCGACAATTCTGCACATGCACTTTGTGTGCCCCGCCCTGAAAGTGCGACAATCTTTTCAAACCTCTATTACCGTTCACAACCTCCCAAAGAGCTCTGTAAACCTTGAGCGCCTTAAGTCCTACACAACAACCAGATTGGTGACATCACCTCTACAGTAAGGAAGTAAGAGAAATTGCTGGTACATGTTCACCTAAAAACCTTTCAAACACAATGACAACCCCAACAAAAACAAATAACATACACATGGCCGTCTTGTTGCCCTCCTAACAAACAGGGAAAAAAATAATTCACGTGCTTAATCTGTACCTACAGCATTGCCTTGTAGATAAAATGCCTCAGCGAGACTTAACCAGAATTACACCTTCTGTGATACAAGCTAGCTTCATTTGCTAAGCCCTATACACAGGGACCATCATCCATGTCCTGAGCTACAACCCCAACCCACACCTTCTGTCATCCGCACCCTTAAGCTAATCGTCTGGGCTACCTGCCAAAACAAATTTCCCCAAGATTTAATGTTCCCTAAGCATAAACAAAAATCAAACAACACTCCCTATCACCCCTAATAAACCACCACTAACATCATCCAACAATCACCACTTACCCTGTTTGCCATATAGCTGAGTCTATACATACACTCAGTGATCCTCTGAACTCGATAGGCCACCGACTCTCCCCTAACCTGCCACTCTGCCTTTCCGGTCTGCCGGGCATCCCACGGAAAGCAGGCAGG
Source organism: Ambystoma mexicanum (assembly GCF_040938575.1). NCBI lineage: Eukaryota > Metazoa > Chordata > Amphibia > Caudata > Ambystomatidae > Ambystoma > Ambystoma mexicanum. Next base: position 759,754,275 of record NC_090939.1, read on the forward strand.
AATTTCTCCAAGGTGGTACCTGACGACCTCTTCATGGCGTGCACCTCCTTTGTCTCTCTCTGTTTCCATGGGTCATGCCACAGCCCTCCAGGAGTGTAGCAAGGCGAGATGACCTCGTGACCATCGATTGTAGCAAACCATCCTCTGCTACCATTTTGTAGTATGCCAGTGGACTGGGGGTTCCCAGCAATAATAACAAAAATTAGCAGAGTATCTTGGGCCCATCAAAACTCCCCAGGCAACAATGGAAGACTCAGCCATGGGGCAAAATTGACTGTCTTTGATTCTCCAATAGACAGGTATCAAACAGGAAAACACAAATCTCCAGCAATCACAGCTCCCGAACCTGTGTCACACGTTTCTATTCATGAGCGACATCACAAAAAACAGGTCCACCCCAAAATCCAACGAGGTATCTCCATTGGTTATTTTGTACTAATTACCTATAATGTTCCCATATATTAATCTATCCCATTTAGCCGCCGTGTCAGGTGGCTCTGCCTGAGACTTCCCCCAAAGGTACCCACTAAATTGTTGCAGGGTTGCAGGAAGACCATTGGCCCATGCAACATTTTATATCACTTTACAAATCGAGCTTCTGGATTGGCTAGAGCTGGTCCTCCCAGGCCTGGGACCCTTTTCTGTTCACAGAGTTCAGTGTACCTTTTCAAGGTAATGGGAAGGGCTATGGAGTGATGTGTGTTCCAGATTGTTACTACTGGTCTGATCACCTACCCTGAGAGAGTGCCTGCAGGTTGCAGTTTTAGTGGGCAACACACTTATCATTTCACTCTGCTTTGCCAGCTTCTCTTCCCACCACGAGTAAATGGGCATTGTCTTGCTCTGCTGGGTCACGTGTGATGAGACTACAAAACTGAGCTCTTCTATCTGTAAAAATGAGGAATTTATTCTGAATTCTTTCAGGTGGTTTGCTGCCTCGGCAATCCAGAATTTTCCACCCGCCCTTGTCCTTGGCTTTGAAGACCAGCTTTATGCCTCGTGCTGCAGGACCCGTGTCTCCCCTTTCATAGATCTGACGCCTGTGTTTCCAGCCTCATTCACTTTAGTCATCCTACAAGTTCCTTATATGTTTCTATTGCTTCCTACGGTTTTTTGCAATAAAGCCTTACTAAGAATTTAAAACACATGGAGACCACTTGTGTATTAGTGGGCTGCTGTGCTTACGAATAGCGTATGCGCATGAGACAGCACCTTTTTATTAACTTTGCCTTGTGACCAACACGTCAAAAACACCTTAAAGGGGCCCACACCACACTCCCCCTTTTTTATATTTAAAACAAACACCACATGTACTATCCTTATAGTCACAACAGGTGGGATAACAAACATTTACCAAAGCTGTTTTGTAACAGCACAAACCAAAACACTGGTACATCATTATGGTCAGAGGAGACCTACTTCAAAGTCTTGCAGGTAGCTTGGCTGCTTGCGGTACTCCCGCACAGGATAGCACCTCTTACCTCCAGGATCTTCATCACCTGTGTCAACTCCTCCCCCTTGGTCCACTGGGCCATCTTCATCACTCCTGGACACTGGTCCTTCTTGGTCAGACCCATCACTCTCTATTCCTGACCATCATGGCAGAGACCCCGACTGCCCCCTTCTCTCGGAGCTGGATTCAGATGATCTTGCTAATCTCCTGAAAAAAAATGGAATTTCTGTTCACTGTCGACTGGCCATCCGAAGCTGTGACCATGGATCCCTTGGTATCCATGACCATCAATGGAATGCCCTTTTGAGTGTCTCACAAGCACCTTGTCTCTTATTTCTAGATGTTGGCCACACAACCTTTTCCTGACACTATCTCTCATTTTCCCTCCTTATTTCTTCAAAGACAGCCTCATCATAGATGACCCCTGGGTTGCGTGGGGAGTGATCAGGCAGTAGACCCCTTGGGCATCACTGGAAAAGTAGTTCCACTGATGGTATTCCCATGGAGCATTGGGGGTGGTGTGATACTCAGACAAGAAGTGATACAGGACCCATCCATTTGCAATCCAGAAAACTTTATTTAGCTTGCACATTGGTCTTTCAGCCAGCAAATTTGCCCACAGCCACACGGGTGTCACCTTCTGATGTTCTATTCCGAGGGACTGCAGGTATTCCGATAAACTCCTGCTTTGGAAGGGAGGACCGTTGTCTGTGCACAGCTCTACCAGAAGGCCATGAGCTGCAAATATCTTCTCTAGCGTTGGCACAAAATCCTGCACAGAAGCGGACTCAGCAAACTCCACCTGCGGGTATCGGGACCATTGGTGCACAAGAACCAAGAAGTATGTGTCACGACAGGGGGAGCCGAAGTTCATGTGAAAAGTCCACAAAGGCACACTACTCTGGTCCATTGACTGAATGCAGGGTTCTTTTTGGTGGGGTAAAGCCGCTTGACACCACACACAGTTGCTGATGAAATCCTCCACCTTCCCTTCGAGGCCCGGAAACCATACCTTCATCAGAAGCTGCACCTTGGTCTTTGCGACTCCTTTATGGCCCTTATGAGCCAGCTGCAACACCTTTGGCACCAAACTGGCTGGGATCACCATCCATGACCCTCGTAGAATGAGGCATCATCCATGAAAGTGAGTTCTGACCTTATGCGCCACATCTGTTTCAGTGCCTTTTTTGCCTCATGCGTGCATCTGTCTAGCTTTTCTATGACTCATCTCCATTTTCCATGTGAACCTGCTGATTGGAGTATTTGGAAACATTCATCACTGGTCGATGCACTCCTGATGTCGTCAATGGACATACACACAGGGGTTGGGATGCTGCCAGAATGAGCTGGAATTCTTCTGTTTCAACTTCCTGCTGGCACCCTCCTTCTTGCCCTGCATCCATAGGGTGTCGAGACCGGTAGTCTGCCGCATTGCCGCTTCCCGGGCGGAATATCAACCCTATGTCATACTCTTGTAGGGTGAGCATCCACTTCTCTATCCGAGCCGGGGGTTTAGAGGAATAACCAACCATTATCGGGATCAGGGGCTTATGATCGGTGACCACCAGCAAAGATTTCCCGTAATGTTTGCAGCCCCAAAGCACTGCCAATGCCTCATGTTCAATTTGCAAATATTCTTGCTCAGTCTCGGACAGGGCTCTACTTGCAAATGCTATTGGGCGATCAGACCCACCACCATTAGGCTGCATCAACATTGCCCCCATATTGAACAGGCTGGTGTCCACCATTATTTCCGATCTCCCAGGATTGAAATAAAACATGGTGTCATCGGCCGTGAGGGCACACTTGATCTCTTCAAAGGCACTTTGCTCCAGATTGGTCAATCTCCATGCAGATTCTTATTTTGAGATGTTCCGGAGGGGCTCAGAAAGAGTAGCCAGATTATGTATGAAACTGCCTCAGTACATAACCATTCCAAGGAAGCTCTGCATCTCAGAAACATTCCTGGGGCCGTGCTACTCGAATGTCTTTCACTTTTGCTGGATCGGGCGATATCCCCCCTCCTGAAACACAAACCTAAAAAACTCGACCTTCTTCTGCATGAAGGCACACTTATCCTTGTGTAGGGTAAGTCCCAGCTGTTGGATATGCTTTAGAACATTTCCCAATCTGTCCAGGTGTTCTTGTTCTGAGCTGGCATACACCATGATGTCGTCACTTGTGTTGATGGCACCTTTCAACCCAGCCAGGGCGCCTCTGATTGTATTCTGAAAAACCTCTGTGGCTGACGGGATGCCAAAACTCAGGCATTTGTACCTATACAGTCCTCGCTTTGTCATAAACATGGTGATGTAACGGGAGTCTGGATCCAGTACCAGTTGGTAATAGCCAGACAAGAGTTCTAGCTTCGAGAATAATCTTGCACCTTGTAGATCCGCTAAGATGTCATCGAGTAGTGTTGTAATGTGCTTTTCTCATTGTATGTCCCTGTTTGGGATGCGCATATCTACACAAATGTGTATGGAGTCTGGCTGCTTTGGCTTCTTTGCAATGGCAATAGGAGAAACCCACGGGGTTGGCCCCTCCACTTCCCCAATAATGTTCATCTCCACAAGACTATCCAGTTATTTTTCAACCGTTTCCCTCAAGTCGAAAAGCATCCATCTATGTTTCAGTGCAATCGGCTGTACAGTGGAAACAAAATGCAGCAGAACCTGGGTCACCCATGAGCTTCCCCCACTCCCGTGAACACACCCGAGAACCGGGCCAGCAGGGAGTGAATGTCCTCAAGATAGATACCAAAAGCAAAGTTGACTATGTGCAGTGCTTCGGCTGCGACACAGGCTAGTAGCGTCACACCGCTTAATTTATTGCCAAAAATAGACACTGTTCCACTTGAGCCACTTTATGCGCTGGTCTTGAGAACGACTGCCTCAGAGAGGCTTGCCCCAGGCACACGGCAGACACGAGCAAAGTGATTCAACAAGCCGCACCTGCCGCACATCTGTCCTTTAGCTAGACAGTCTTTGGCATGTGGAAGGTCATAGCAAAGCATAGATTGCAGGGTTGGATCATTTCCCCGCCCCTCCTTTTTATTTCAAGACGGTTGCTTTTCGGCCTTGCGATATTGCTGCCTTTCCACCGCAAAGGCATCTTTTAGACTGATTTTAGTGTGGCACACATTTTGTTCGCTCTGACATCCGCCAGTTCATGTGAGTGACCCAGTTCTATCATGCAGGCCAGATTAATGCCCAGTTCACGTAATATCTGACGCCTTATCTTAACCGATGAAGAGTCCTGTATAAGTTGCTGTCGCGCTTCATGCTCCACATCGGGCAAAGCGCATGCCGTTAGCATTCATTGCAACCTGCTGTGAAAGTATAGCGCTATTTTCCCTCCTTTTGTGTTGCTGTCCTCATGAGGAATCTTTCATAGGCCAAGTTCGCCATTGGCACAAAGTATTCCTGAAGTGCCGCCTTGGCAGTGTCAAATGTGCCAACTGTAGGCTGCGCGGTCTCAGAAATGTTATGTACTGCCGGACCAGCCGAATACAGCATAATTGATTTCTTTGCATCATCATCAACTTCGCCCGTTGCCGCCAGAAACATCTGTTACGCTCGAATTCTTGTAGCAGGGTGAGGTGGGTCGACAGATGTGGCATTCTGTGCCAGCGGTATCGTCAGCCATTTTGAATTTGTGGCAGAGGACCGTCCCTCTTATAGGTAACTAAGGACTGGAGACTGGGTGCAGAAGCACCCCCCTCCCTTGGGAGCTCCAACCCTCACCAGGCATCATGGTGGCACAGTATATAAAATGATGTAGTCCAGCCCTGTAGGGTCAATTGGATGCTGTCGTATAGCAGCTCCATGGAAAGGGCACACCCGCAGTCCACTGGGGGCTGCAACTCCACCTCTAAACCAGATCAAAGGGCTCTTCTGGTGTGATTTATTTTTCTCTTTTACTGAATTGTAGCATTCTTATTTGCTTTATGAAACATTCCTTGGCATACCCACCATTATGTAGAAGCAGTCATTGTTCCTACCATTCCATGGCAGGAGTAGGGACTGGGAAGACCAGTCACTGGCCTGAGCTGCTGAGGTTATTCCTGTGTACATGGGACTCTGTGGAAATGCGTTGTCTTTCTTTATTCTTAAGTGTGCCCGCGCGGGTGGTTCGCCCGACTGGGCCACACCTTTGGGATGGATGGGTTTTGACAGTGGAGGCCAGAGCACTCCACAATTTACTGCCGTTGGCCCGGGTGGGAACAGAAAAGGAACAGAAGGCTAGGCACCGCCACACGTGTCGCAGTGATGATGAACGCCCACAATCCTCGCATCTCCCAAATGGCAGCACAGGTCTGGCCGAGCCATGTCGGCTGATGGGTAAGCGTTCACACCACTTACCGGAGAAGCCGGCATAGATGTGGGATTCCGCCATAAGGAAGATGTCCTCAATGAGAACCACCTCGTCTCCAATGTTGTGTGTGAAAGGCCTCACCCAGATGCTGCCTTACCCAGCATATAAAACACACGACACTACTTGTACATTACTGGGCTCCCGTGCTAACGACTACCTTATGCGCAAGGGATAGCCCCTTTTTTTTTTATTAACTTTGCCTCGTGACCAACACGTCACAAACATCTTAAAGGGACACACACCACAGGTAGGGAGGGGGAGGATGGATTAAGTGATAATGTGCAGGGTGCTGATGCAAGTACTCTTCATTACAAGTCTGTTACTTATCACAACATTGGATTTCCTTCCTCGCCCCAGTCTATGTGACTTGCCTTGAGCCAATGCAATACTAATTGGGTAGTAGAAACCGGATTGCACGTAGGAAGTTCGGGGATTTATACCATCAGCTCGTGGGAGCAGGGGAGCTAAAACATTATTGCTACATTTAAAGAGCTAGTGCTGGATATCTGTTTCCAGGACTGACTGACAAATACTGCTACACTGTGATGAGGAAGAGTAACAGGGGCGGACTGGGGCATAAGATTGTCCCGGGCAGCAATGAAAGAACTGGGCCACAGTTGCAAATGGCAATTCATTCCTTTTGTGTCAGACTGTTTGAATAGTATCCAACGGGAGTTTTTTTTTATAAAATATGATGCAAATTTTGCATTTTAAGGATTAGTTATTTAGCAACACTGGTCAAAACTAGGCGTACAGTGAAGTAACTAATAAAACTGGCCCACATTGCCCAGCAAAGCGTCTCTCTTTGACCAGAAAAACTGGCCCACACTAGAATTTTGTGTTTTTGATTCGGGCCTTGCCCTATTGACCTATAGGCCAATCCCAGCCTGCCCCCTCTCTGCCACACACACACTCTCTCTCTAGCACATTCCCTCGCTCATATACTCTTTCTACACACACCCCCTCTACTACACTCTCTGCCCCACCCCTTCTCTTTCTATCCCACACCTTCCCTATTTCTACATCACTGACTCTCTCACTAACACTCCTCACTCACTACCACAGTACGGCACTGTCACTCTCGCCATATTCCCTCGCTCGACTTCCCCCTCCCCTTTCCGGCCTGCCTCTCCCTATATCACTCTCTCTCTACACTGCAGTCTCTCAGTCTCTTCAACACACACTCCCTCGACCATCACTCATTCTAGAACACTCTCTTTTCTTAGTTCACACTACCTCTCTCGCCTTGCCTCTCACTCACCCCCTATAAGCATGATGTTCATCCTCCCAATAGCAAATTAACAAGGGTGGGTCCTGGGAGTCCCTCTGCCAGACATTAGTCCTGGTTACGAGAGACTTACCCAGAGTCTTTAGCTCACTATCTTTCACAGAGAAGAAATATCCCAAACATATCAGTCTTTGTCCTGCCCTGGGGCAGTCCAGCACCGAAATGCTAGGCAATTCTCCTCTGAACAAGAGTACCAACAGAAACCCCAGACACTCTGGGTAAGTCTCTCGCAACCAGGACTAATGTCTGGCAGAGGGACTCCCAGGACCCCCCTTGTTAAATCTGCATATTTAAGTAACTTTGGGTCTCACCCTAAGTTACTAGGGGAATCCAGACGTGGACCCCTTGCTCACTATTCTTAGAGAGGCACAGATCCACCCTACTGATGAGGTCCAACCAGACCGAAACACGTGTCTGGGGTTTCTGTTGGTACTCTTGTTCAGAGGAGAATTGCCTTGCATTTCGGTGCTGGACTGCCCCAGGGCAGGACAAAGACTGATATGTTTGGGATATTTCTTCTCTGTGAAAGATAGTGAGCCTTTCCTCAAGTCATTTTCCCTTAACCTCATCTGGATCTCCCTGCGTTCCTTCTCTTCGCCTCCTGTGCTCTGCGTTCTCTTAGTTACCTGCTCCACCTGGCTTTGCCCCTCCCTTTTACTTTATGACGGAGGTGCAAAAGTGGGTTTGTTAAACCCTGCCACTGCTCTTAATTCCCTTACAGGGTATAATCCATGGGTCTCCACTGTTGCATCTTCACTCTCTATTTGAGGAGGAGGAGGGGGAGCCGAGGGTGCTTCACTCTCTGCCACTCTCTGGCTCAGCAATCACTGTTGCCGCGCCAGGTCCCATTCCTCGTCCTGAAACATCATCCATATCACTAATATGAACATTTGTTTGCTCAACTTCTTCCCCTTGTAAGTCTCGTGTCCATATGCATGTAATTGTTCATGAACACATTTGGAGAAGCTCTGCTCTTTTGGCCACGGTTTTGGCAATTTGCCATTGTGTGTGTCCTTTCCATGCTATATTTACAGGTCTTGCCCTTATAGTGTGGAAGGGATTTTTACATATGTTGTAGGGGTGTGTTCCTCATAATTTTACTTGGGTACATTATATCAATACTTACTTGACCCCAAGTTGGGATTTCAACACTTCCACCTTTACCAAATAAACGTATTTCCACCTTAACCTCAGCCTCTCCAGCTCCCAACCAATACCACAGGTGTGCTCCGTGCAACACCCTACTGCAACTCTTCGCCTCAAAGGCTCAACCGACAATTCTGCACATGCACTTTGTGTGCCCCGCCCTGAAAGTGCGACAATCTTTTCAAACCTCTATTACCGTTCACAACCTCCCAAAGAGCTCTGTAAACCTTGAGCGCCTTAAGTCCTACACAACAACCAGATTGGTGACATCACCTCTACAGTAAGGAAGTAAGAGAAATTGCTGGTACATGTTCACCTAAAAACCTTTCAAACACAATGACAACCCCAACAAAAACAAATAACATACACATGGCCGTCTTGTTGCCCTCCTAACAAACAGGGAAAAAAATAATTCACGTGCTTAATCTGTACCTACAGCATTGCCTTGTAGATAAAATGCCTCAGCGAGACTTAACCAGAATTACACCTTCTGTGATACAAGCTAGCTTCATTTGCTAAGCCCTATACACAGGGACCATCATCCATGTCCTGAGCTACAACCCCAACCCACACCTTCTGTCATCCGCACCCTTAAGCTAATCGTCTGGGCTACCTGCCAAAACAAATTTCCCCAAGATTTAATGTTCCCTAAGCATAAACAAAAATCAAACAACACTCCCTATCACCCCTAATAAACCACCACTAACATCATCCAACAATCACCACTTACCCTGTTTGCCATATAGCTGAGTCTATACATACACTCAGTGATCCTCTGAACTCGATAGGCCACCGACTCTCCCCTAACCTGCCACTCTGCCTTTCCGGTCTGCCGGGCATCCCACGGAAAGCAGGCAGGAATTTCTCCAAGGTGGTACCTGACGACCTCTTCATGGCGTGCACCTCCTTTGTCTCTCTCTGTTTCCATGGGTCATGCCACAGCCCTCCAGGAGTGTAGCAAGGCGAGATGACCTCGTGACCATCGATTGTAGCAAACCATCCTCTGCTACCATTTTGTAGTATGCCAGTGGACTGGGGGTTCCCAGCAATAATAACAAAAATTAGCAGAGTATCTTGGGCCCATCAAAACTCCCCAGGCAACAATGGAAGACTCAGCCATGGGGCAAAATTGACTGTCTTTGATTCTCCAATAGACAGGTATCAAACAGGAAAACACAAATCTCCAGCAATCACAGCTCCCGAACCTGTGTCACACGTTTCTATTCATGAGCGACATCACAAAAAACAGGTCCACCCCAAAATCCAACGAGGTATCTCCATTGGTTATTTTGTACTAATTACCTATAATGTTCCCATATATTAATCTATCCCATTTAGCCGCCGTGTCAGGTGGCTCTGCCTGAGACTTCCCCCAAAGGTACCCACTAAATTGTTGCAGGGTTGCAGGAAGACCATTGGCCCATGCAACATTTTATATCACTTTACAAATCGAGCTTCTGGATTGGCTAGAGCTGGTCCTCCCAGGCCTGGGACCCTTTTCTGTTCACAGAGTTCAGTGTACCTTTTCAAGGTAATGGGAAGGGCTATGGAGTGATGTGTGTTCCAGATTGTTACTACTGGTCTGATCACCTACCCTGAGAGAGTGCCTGCAGGTTGCAGTTTTAGTGGGCAACACACTTATCATTTCACTCTGCTTTGCCAGCTTCTCTTCCCACCACGAGTAAATGGGCATTGTCTTGCTCTGCTGGGTCACGTGTGATGAGACTACAAAACTGAGCTCTTCTATCTGTAAAAATGAGGAATTTATTCTGAATTCTTTCAGGTGGTTTGCTGCCTCGGCAATCCAGAATTTTCCACCCGCCCTTGTCCTTGGCTTTGAAGACCAGCTTTATGCCTCGTGCTGCAGGACCCGTGTCTCCCCTTTCATAGATCTGACGCCTGTGTTTCCAGCCTCATTCACTTTAGTCATCCTACAAGTTCCTTATATGTTTCTATTGCTTCCTACGGTTTTTTGCAATAAAGCCTTACTAAGAATTTAAAACACATGGAGACCACTTGTGTATTAGTGGGCTGCTGTGCTTACGAATAGCGTATGCGCATGAGACAGCACCTTTTTATTAACTTTGCCTTGTGACCAACACGTCAAAAACACCTTAAAGGGGCCCACACCACACTCCCCCTTTTTCATATTTAAAACAAACACCACATGTACTATCCTTATAGTCACAACAGGTGGGATAACAAACATTTACCAAAGCTGTTTTGTAACAGCACAAACCAAAACACTGGTACATCATTATGGTCAGAGGAGACCTACTTCAAAGTCTTGCAGGTAGCTTGGCTGCTTGCGGTACTCCCGCACAGGATAGCACCTCTTACCTCCAGGATCTTCATCACCTGTGTCAACTCCTCCCCCTTGGTCCACTGGGCCATCTTCATCACTCCTGGACACTGGTCCTTCTTGGTCAGACCCATCACTCTCTATTCCTGACCATCATGGCAGAGACCCCGACTGCCCCCTTCTCTCGGAGCTGGATTCAGATGATCTTGCTAATCTCCTGAAAAAAAATGGAATTTCTGTTCACTGTCGACTGGCCATCCGAAGCTGTGACCATGGATCCCTTGGTATCCATGACCATCAATGGAATGCCCTTTTGAGTGTCTCACAAGCACCTTGTCTCTTATTTCTAGATGTTGGCCACACAACCTTTTCCTGACACTATCTCTCATTTTCCCTCCTTATTTCTTCAAAGACAGCCTCATCATAGATGACCCCTGGGTTGCGTGGGGAGTGATCAGGCAGTAGACCCCTTGGGCATCACTGGAAAAGTAGTTCCACTGATGGTATTCCCATGGAGCATTGGGGGTGGTGTGATACTCAGACAAGAAGTGATACAGGACCCATCCATTTGCAATCCAGAAAACTTTATTTAGCTTGCACATTGGTCTTTCAGCCAGCAAATTTGCCCACAGCCACACGGGTGTCACCTTCTGATGTTCTATTCCGAGGGACTGCAGGTATTCCGATAAACTCCTGCTTTGGAAGGGAGGACCGTTGTCTGTGCACAGCTCTACCAGAAGGCCATGAGCTGCAAATATCTTCTCTAGCGTTGGCACAAAATCCTGCACAGAAGCGGACTCAGCAAACTCCACCTGCGGGTATCGGGACCATTGGTGCACAAGAACCAAGAAGTATGTGTCACGACAGGGGGAGCCGAAGTTCATGTGAAAAGTCCACAAAGGCACACTACTCTGGTCCATTGACTGAATGCAGGGTTCTTTTTGGTGGGGTAAAGCCGCTTGACACCACACACAGTTGCTGATGAAATCCTCCACCTTCCCTTCGAGGCCCGGAAACCATACCTTCATCAGAAGCTGCACCTTGGTCTTTGCGACTCCTTTATGGCCCTTATGAGCCAGCTGCAACACCTTTGGCACCAAACTGGCTGGGATCACCATCCATGACCCTCGTAGAATGAGGCATCATCCATGAAAGTGAGTTCTGACCTTATGCGCCACATCTGTTTCAGTGCCTTTTTTGCCTCATGCGTGCATCTGTCTAGCTTTTCTATGACTCATCTCCATTTTCCATGTGAACCTGCTGATTGGAGTATTTGGAAACATTCATCACTGGTCGATGCACTCCTGATGTCGTCAATGGACATACACACAGGGGTTGGGATGCTGCCAGAATGAGCTGGAATTCTTCTGTTTCAACTTCCTGCTGGCACCCTCCTTCTTGCCCTGCATCCATAGGGTGTCGAGACCGGTAGTCTGCCGCATTGCCGCTTCCCGGGCGGAATATCAACCCTATGTCATACTCTTGTAGGGTGAGCATCCACTTCTCTATCCGAGCCGGGGGTTTAGAGGAATAACCAACCATTATCGGGATCAGGGGCTTATGATCGGTGACCACCAGCAAAGATTTCCCGTAATGTTTGCAGCCCCAAAGCACTGCCAATGCCTCATGTTCAATTTGCAAATATTCTTGCTCAGTCTCGGACAGGGCTCTACTTGCAAATGCTATTGGGCGATCAGACCCACCACCATTAGGCTGCATCAACATTGCCCCCATATTGAACAGGCTGGTGTCCACCATTATTTCCGATCTCCCAGGATTGAAATAAAACATGGTGTCATCGGCCGTGAGGGCACACTTGATCTCTTCAAAGGCACTTTGCTCCAGATTGGTCAATCTCCATGCAGATTCTTATTTTGAGATGTTCCGGAGGGGCTCAGAAAGAGTAGCCAGATTATGTATGAAACTGCCTCAGTACATAACCATTCCAAGGAAGCTCTGCATCTCAGAAACATTCCTGGGGCCGTGCTACTCGAATGTCTTTCACTTTTGCTGGATCGGGCGATATCCCCCCTCCTGAAACACAAACCTAAAAAACTCGACCTTCTTCTGCATGAAGGCACACTTATCCTTGTGTAGGGTAAGTCCCAGCTGTTGGATATGCTTTAGAACATTTCCCAATCTGTCCAGGTGTTCTTGTTCTGAGCTGGCATACACCATGATGTCGTCACTTGTGTTGATGGCACCTTTCAACCCAGCCAGGGCGCCTCTGATTGTATTCTGAAAAACCTCTGTGGCTGACGGGATGCCAAAACTCAGGCATTTGTACCTATACAGTCCTCGCTTTGTCATAAACATGGTGATGTAACGGGAGTCTGGATCCAGTACCAGTTGGTAATAGCCAGACAAGAGTTCTAGCTTCGAGAATAATCTTGCACCTTGTAGATCCGCTAAGATGTCATCGAGTAGTGTTGTAATGTGCTTTTCTCATTGTATGTCCCTGTTTGGGATGCGCATATCTACACAAATGTGTATGGAGTCTGGCTGCTTTGGCTTCTTTGCAATGGCAATAGGAGAAACCCACGGGGTTGGCCCCTCCACTTCCCCAATAATGTTCATCTCCACAAGACTATCCAGTTATTTTTCAACCGTTTCCCTCAAGTCGAAAAGCATCCATCTATGTTTCAGTGCAATCGGCTGTACAGTGGAAACAAAATGCAGCAGAACCTGGGTCACCCATGAGCTTCCCCCACTCCCGTGAACACACCCGAGAACCGGGCCAGCAGGGAGTGAATGTCCTCAAGATAGATACCAAAAGCAAAGTTGACTATGTGCAGTGCTTCGGCTGCGACACAGGCTAGTAGCGTCACACCGCTTAATTTATTGCCAAAAATAGACACTGTTCCACTTGAGCCACTTTATGCGCTGGTCTTGAGAACGACTGCCTCAGAGAGGCTTGCCCCAGGCACACGGCAGACACGAGCAAAGTGATTCAACAAGCCGCACCTGCCGCACATCTGTCCTTTAGCTAGACAGTCTTTGGCATGTGGAAGGTCATAGCAAAGCATAGATTGCAGGGTTGGATCATTTCCCCGCCCCTCCTTTTTATTTCAAGACGGTTGCTTTTCGGCCTTGCGATATTGCTGCCTTTCCACCGCAAAGGCATCTTTTAGACTGATTTTAGTGTGGCACACATTTTGTTCGCTCTGACATCCGCCAGTTCATGTGAGTGACCCAGTTCTATCATGCAGGCCAGATTAATGCCCAGTTCACGTAATATCTGACGCCTTATCTTAACCGATGAAGAGTCCTGTATAAGTTGCTGTCGCGCTTCATGCTCCACATCGGGCAAAGCGCATGCCGTTAGCATTCATTGCAACCTGCTGTGAAAGTATAGCGCTATTTTCCCTCCTTTTGTGTTGCTGTCCTCATGAGGAATCTTTCATAGGCCAAGTTCGCCATTGGCACAAAGTATTCCTGAAGTGCCGCCTTGGCAGTGTCAAATGTGCCAACTGTAGGCTGCGCGGTCTCAGAAATGTTATGTACTGCCGGACCAGCCGAATACAGCATAATTGATTTCTTTGCATCATCATCAACTTCGCCCGTTGCCGCCAGAAACATCTGTTACGCTCGAATTCTTGTAGCAGGGTGAGGTGGGTCGACAGATGTGGCATTCTGTGCCAGCGGTATCGTCAGCCATTTTGAATTTGTGGCAGAGGACCGTCCCTCTTATAGGTAACTAAGGACTGGAGACTGGGTGCAGAAGCACCCCCCTCCCTTGGGAGCTCCAACCCTCACCAGGCATCATGGTGGCACAGTATATAAAATGATGTAGTCCAGCCCTGTAGGGTCAATTGGATGCTGTCGTATAGCAGCTCCATGGAAAGGGCACACCCGCAGTCCACTGGGGGCTGCAACTCCACCTCTAAACCAGATCAAAGGGCTCTTCTGGTGTGATTTATTTTTCTCTTTTACTGAATTGTAGCATTCTTATTTGCTTTATGAAACATTCCTTGGCATACCCACCATTATGTAGAAGCAGTCATTGTTCCTACCATTCCATGGCAGGAGTAGGGACTGGGAAGACCAGTCACTGGCCTGAGCTGCTGAGGTTATTCCTGTGTACATGGGACTCTGTGGAAATGCGTTGTCTTTCTTTATTCTTAAGTGTGCCCGCGCGGGTGGTTCGCCCGACTGGGCCACACCTTTGGGATGGATGGGTTTTGACAGTGGAGGCCAGAGCACTCCACAATTTACTGCCGTTGGCCCGGGTGGGAACAGAAAAGGAACAGAAGGCTAGGCACCGCCACACGTGTCGCAGTGATGATGAACGCCCACAATCCTCGCATCTCCCAAATGGCAGCACAGGTCTGGCCGAGCCATGTCGGCTGATGGGTAAGCGTTCACACCACTTACCGGAGAAGCCGGCATAGATGTGGGATTCCGCCATAAGGAAGATGTCCTCAATGAGAACCACCTCGTCTCCAATGTTGTGTGTGAAAGGCCTCACCCAGATGCTGCCTTACCCAGCATATAAAACACACGACACTACTTGTACATTACTGGGCTCCCGTGCTAACGACTACCTTATGCGCAAGGGATAGCCCCTTTTTTTTTTATTAACTTTGCCTCGTGACCAACACGTCACAAACATCTTAAAGGGACACACACCACAGGTAGGGAGGGGGAGGATGGATTAAGTGATAATGTGCAGGGTGCTGATGCAAGTAATCTTCATTACAAGTCTGACTGTTACTTATCACAACATTGGATTTCCTTCCTCGCCCCAGTCTATGTGACTTGCCTTGAGCCAATGCAATACTAATTGGGTAGTAGAAACCGGATTGCACGTAGGAAGTTCGGGGATTTATACCATCAGCTCGTGGGAGCAGGGGAGCTAAAACATTATTGCTACATTTAAAGAGCTAGTGCTGGATATCTGTTTCCAGGACTGACTGACAAATACTGCTACACTGTGATGAGGAAGAGTAACAGGGGCGGACTGGGGCATAAGATTGTCCCGGGCAGCAATGAAAGAACTGGGCCACAGTTGCAAATGGCAATTCATTCCTTTTGTGTCAGACTGTTTGAATAGTATCCAACGGGAGTTTTTTTTTATAAAATATGATGCAAATTTTGCATTTTAAGGATTAGTTATTTAGCAACACTGGTCAAAACTAGGCGTACAGTGAAGTAACTAATAAAACTGGCCCACATTGCCCAGCAAAGCGTCTCTCTTTGACCAGAAAAACTGGCCCACACTAGAATTTTGTGTTTTTGATTCGGGCCTTGCCCTATTGACCTATAGGCCAATCCCAGCCTGCCCCCTCTCTGCCACACACACACTCTCTCTCTAGCACATTCCCTCGCTCATATACTCTTTCTACACACACCCCCTCTACTACACTCTCTGCCCCACCCCTTCTCTTTCTATCCCACACCTTCCCTATTTCTACATCACTGACTCTCTCACTAACACTCCTCACTCACTACCACAGTACGGCACTGTCACTCTCGCCATATTCCCTCGCTCGACTTCCCCCTCCCCTTTCCGGCCTGCCTCTCCCTATATCACTCTCTCTCTACACTGCAGTCTCTCAGTCTCTTCAACACACACTCCCTCGACCATCACTCATTCTAGAACACTCTCTTTTCTTAGTTCACACTACCTCTCTCGCCTTGCCTCTCACTCACCCCCTATAAGCATGATGTTCATCCTCCCAATAGCAAATTAACAAGGGTGGGTCCTGGGAGTCCCTCTGCCAGACATTAGTCCTGGTTACGAGAGACTTACCCAGAGTCTTTAGCTCACTATCTTTCACAGAGAAGAAATATCCCAAACATATCAGTCTTTGTCCTGCCCTGGGGCAGTCCAGCACCGAAATGCTAGGCAATTCTCCTCTGAACAAGAGTACCAACAGAAACCCCAGACACTCTGGGTAAGTCTCTCGCAACCAGGACTAATGTCTGGCAGAGGGACTCCCAGGACCCCCCTTGTTAAATCTGCATATTTAAGTAACTTTGGGTCTCACCCTAGGTTACTAGGGGAATCCAGACGTGGACCCCTTGCTCACTATTCTTAGAGAGGCACAGATCCACCCTACTGATGAGGTCCAACCAGACCGAAACACGTGTCTGGGGTTTCTGTTGGTACTCTTGTTCAGAGGAGAATTGCCTTGCATTTCGGTGCTGGACTGCCCCAGGGCAGGACAAAGACTGATATGTTTGGGATATTTCTTCTCTGTGAAAGATAGTGAGCTAAAGACTCTGGGTAAGTCTCTCGCAACCAGGACTAATGTCTGGCAGAGGGACTCCCAGGACCCCCCTTGTTAAATCTGCATATTTAAGTAACTTTGGGTCTCACCCTAAGTTACTAGGGGAATCCAGACGTGGACCCCTTGCTCACTATTCTTAGAGAGGCACAGATCCACCCTACTGATGAGGTCCAACCAGACCGAAACACGTGTCTGGGGTTTCTGTTGGTACTCTTGTTCAGAGGAGAATTGCCTTGCATTTCGGTGCTGGACTGCCCCAGGGCAGGACAAAGACTGATATGTTTGGGATATTTCTTCTCTGTGAAAGATAGTGAGCTAAAGACTCTGGGTAAGTCTCTCGCAACCAGGACTAATGTCTGGCAGAGGGACTCCCAGGACCCCCCTTGTTAAATCTGCATATTTAAGTAACTTTGGG
Source organism: Ambystoma mexicanum (assembly GCF_040938575.1). Lineage (NCBI taxonomy): Eukaryota > Metazoa > Chordata > Amphibia > Caudata > Ambystomatidae > Ambystoma > Ambystoma mexicanum. Next base: position 759,771,489 of record NC_090939.1, read on the forward strand.
TCTCACCCTAAGTTACTAGGGGAATCCAGACGTGGACCCCTTGCTCACTATTCTTAGAGAGGCACAGATCCACCCTACTGATGAGGTCCAACCAGACCGAAACACGTGTCTGGGGTTTCTGTTGGTACTCTTGTTCAGAGGAGAATTGCCTTGCATTTCGGTGCTGGACTGCCCCAGGGCAGGACAAAGACTGATATGTTTGGGATATTTCTTCTCTGTGAAAGATAGTGAGCTAAAGACTCTGGGTAAGTCTCTCGCAACCAGGACTAATGTCTGGCAGAGGGACTCCCAGGACCCCCCTTGTTAAATCTGCATATTTAAGTAACTTTGGGTCTCACCCTAAGTTACTAGGGGAATCCAGACGTGGACCCCTTGCTCACTATTCTTAGAGAGGCACAGATCCACCCTACTGATGAGGTCCAACCAGACCGAAACACGTGTCTGGGGTTTCTGTTGGTACTCTTGTTTCAGAGGAGAATTGCCTTGCATTTCGGTGCTGGACTGCCCCAGGGCAGGACAAAGACTGATATGTTTGGGATATTTCTTCTCTGTGAAAGATAGTGAGCTAAAGACTCTGGGTAAGTCTCTCGCAACCAGGACTAATGTCTGGCAGAGGGACTCCCAGGACCCCCCTTGTTAAATCTGCATCCTCCCAATAGTCCACATGCAGGCACCCTTTCTCCACAGCACCCTTGTTATCATGCACACGCCCGCAGTCTCCTCCGCACCCTGTAACACTGACGTGCACCCTGCCTCCCTTACAGCCTTTTATGCACTCCTTCCCTCTCGCGGTAGCTCTTTCTCTCTCTCACCCTCTTGACCTTTAGACCCTGGCTCTTTTTCACCATTGCATCGGCAGCTTTTTTGTGCACCTTGGCGCTATAGCTGTTGCTCTCGCTGGCACCCTACCCAGCTCTCACTCTTTCTTACACGTGTGACTGACTCAGGTCCATTCCTATCACCCCCTCTCAGGTACCATTTCAGAGTTGCTTTGTTGTCTCCTCAATTTGTGAATCTACAATCACAACACCCAAGAGGGGTTTTGTAGGGTGATCTTACTTTCATTCAGGTACTTGTTGACATCCATTCAAGATGAGGGAAAAAGCAACGTTCCCACCCATTCCTTTTTTAATTTTTTTTTTTTTTTTACTTAACATGCTTTGTGCATGTATATGTATTCGATGCTGTTAACTCTTAAAATTATAGCTGCAAAACACAGAATATATTTTTAGAAAGACAATAAACACACGCATTGGCAAAGGCTGTCGATCTAGTTAAAATACTTTGTCCACCATTAACAGAAGTATTTTTCTGACTAATATTGAGTGGCATCAATCACTAGCTTTAGACACTGCTAGAGTCTTTTAAATGATTACTAATGATATATATCTACTAATACTGATTTCCTACGTATACATGTAAAATGCAATACACTGCAAACAGCAAAACTATTGCCTGATGACTATGCTAAATGTTAATGATAATGATGTGTTATTTATAAAACGCCTTAATCCAAAGCGCTTTACAGAACACATATTTACATACAATATCACCCAACCGAAATTGGTACCGAAAATGCCTGCCTACGTCCCTAACATATTTCAGGTCACTTGTGATAGGGCATTGACTATTATTCACATGTTGGCAACAATTTCCCAGTGGGTTACTTGGAAAATTGCAATAGCAGCACGAATATCCCATTTACTCCAATGCTTCCCTTAAAGGGGATTATTTCTAACCATAAATAAAGTAATTAATGGGCAGGGAACTGTACATTGGTTCAGAGAGATTGTTCTGCCTATCTGTGGGACTCCACGAGGGACTACATCTGTCATTGGTGGAAAGAAGCATGCATTGGAGCTTTGCGTCTTTGCCTGTTTGCACTCCTGAAGTAGCACCCCCTCCCCCACCCACCCCAGCACCATGAGGTGAAGCTTTTCTAGAATGTATACACACAGCAATCTTGTATTCTTGCACTTCATGAACTGTATTCTGCACTTTCTCTAACTAGCGCCTAGATGCCTTAGGGTTTTGTGTGCTGATGTAAATGCAAAAATAAAATAAAAAATAAAATACATTTTAACACAGTATGGGACATTGTATTATTCATTGAATAGAACATAATCAGATTTCTGTGAGCTTATTTGTACATGACAAAAACAGGCACATTAAAAAAGCAATAGATGTTATTTCTAAGGTAGGCTGCCAATCCAGAACATTCCGGTTCAAGGAAAAGAAATGCTCTGACGGGTTTGTCCAAAATGTATTTGCCTGTAAGGTCATTTTTTACTGATTTTGTGATCGTGTGCTCCATCGCTCCTAGCGTGCGAGCTTGTATTCCGTGATGATGTTTGTTTTCAAGTCCCAAAATGATTTTAGAAAGGTTATGCAATTTATATGCAAATAAGACGTTATCCTCAAAGAAAACTGTCAAATTCCCAATTTGCCAATAGTGGACCACAAAGCCTTTCCATATGCAAACACGGGAGCGCAAAGTAAATACATTTTGTTGATGTGTGGCGCCTTTAATCCGTTTCGTTAGTGCGAATGGGCAGCAGACAGAGGGGGCAATTGGCCTTCTTGTGCACGGGCAGATATGCGAGGACATGCCACTCTCCCACACCCCACCATTGGACTTCACCTCGCAGGTCCCTGATTCATGCAGGGGACACGGAAGGTAAAGGAGGGGCGGTCTGGATGTGGAGGGGACCTAGACCCAGCCCCCTCCCATCCATGCTGGTTAAGATCCCGACACTTTACCCCACCTGGATGGTGGACTTTCATCAGCCCTAACCCATGTGGGGCAAGTGAGCACATGTTCAGTGATGGCTATAACGGGCCTGTCATATAAAGTGCATTAGTTTACATTTCTGCATATATTTGGGAAGTGGAATTATATATAAAAAAGAAAAGAAACACCTATGTAAAGCATGAGCATTTCTATGTTGGACACATCATACACTCCCATGGAACTAGGTAGAGTTTTCCCTCCATTCATCCCAGAAATATGAGTGATGCCTGACCTTGTCTCATTTTATCCGGTTGGCGATGACTTGGAGGTGTGGTTCTCAGGCCCCAATGTCTGAGGAAATAATGCCCAATTACTTGTAGCTAGATACAGTGACGTACTCCACCCAATCAATGAGCTATGGACCTGTTCTCTTGCTAACCCTCCAAGAGCACAATGTTTGTATTTAGAAACGTACGCTATAAGGTTTTACTCTGCAAGTATTTCTTGGAGGCCCCGAGTTACCCTTTCAAGCCAGTGTTTGTCCAATTCATAACTACCAATTCGTCTGCAAAGAAGTGGGCAGGAATGACCATTCTTGCAATACTTGGGGGGCGAGGGGGTGGGGGGCGGATTTCCTACTGGAGAAAATTGCTACATTTCGGTGAGGTAGAGTAAAATAAGAAGCGGAGCAAGGACAAATAAAATAAATAAATAAATAAATAAAGACGCTGGCCCTCATCAGGAGGTTGGAGGTAACCATGCCGCTTTCAGCGGCATGGTTGCCTCCTTACCGCAATCCGGGCCCGGGTTCCTCGAATGAGGAATTACCAGGCCATCGCAACCTTGGTGGACCCGGTAATTCCCCGTCCGAGGAACCCGGACCCGGTCCATCGCCATTCCCATTCGAGCCCCCATAGGGCTCAATGGGAATGGGGATGGAGCTAACAACGGGCCCGTTAATGACGGCCCGTTGTTAGCTCCCTGGCCTCCTCGCGAGACCCGGTAAGGACGCGTGGTTTTTCCAGGCACCCATTGCGGGTCCCGCGAGGAGACCTCGTGGTAGGGCGGAATGGGTTTACCGGCACCGGCACCTTTACTGGTGCCGGTAAACCCATTCCGCCAACCTTCTGATGAGGGCCGCTGTCTTGCCTACCCTCTCGCTCAATAGTAACAGCTTCAGTTAGTGTCGTTTTTGCCCCATAACCCGAATTTACAGTTGAGACTAAAGGGCTTGGATAATTTGGGAAATACTGTCAGAGAGGCCTAACATCCTCAGTTTAGACACCAACTTTTATTAAGCCATTCTATGGAATTTTATGAAATGTAATTGTACTGTGATGCTTTATGAATCGTGTCAAAATCAGAAATCAAAAAAATAAAAACACTGACTGACGCGCTCAATGAGTGGTCGGCGGTGATCGCAGCTAATGAGGAAAGCTTGAAATCATGTTAAGAAGGGTTCACGCATTCAAAAGCAATGGGAAGCCTCAGGATCAGATCAAAAGATCAAAAGTGTACATGGTCAATTGACACAGAAGTGTTCACCGTTTCGCAAGAAAGATACTCAGGTGCACCCGCACTGACTGGAAATGGTGCTGTCAGCCAAAGCAGTGTCCGAGTTGTCTGCTTTTGAGGGGCGTTTCACTCCACACGCGTTTCCAGCAGGGTCGGACTGGGGCATACAATTGTCTCGGGCACCAATGAAAAAGTGAGCCAAAGTTGCAAATTGCAATTCATTCCGTTTGTGACCACCTGAGTAGTGGCCAAGGGGGAGGTTTTTGATAAAATGTGATGCACATTGTGCGTTTCAACTAATTTGTTAACACTGGCCAATACTACTACCCACATGGTGACGTAATTTATCAAACTGGCCTACATGTGCCAACAAAGTGGCCAACTTTGACCAAAAAAAAGTGCCCCCACTAGCATTTTGTGTTTTTGGCTCGGCCATTCCGAGCCTGGTTAGCAGTCATGAGCTTCTTAAACTGGTCTTCGTTTTTGGTTGAGCAGCACTATTCGGTAACATGCAGTGATCAGGGTGCTCTTCTTGGCCATGACAGTTAGTGGTACTGGTACAACTGGCACGCTCAGCTTGTTGGGGGGCTTCCTAGTGTTAACCAGGACATGAACCCCAACTCCTCGGTTAAGTAGCTTGCCGATAAGTGGTCTCACTTCCTTTTAGTGGGTCCCCTCCTCCGCTGAAAAGCAAGTTTATCCATGACAGGGCTTTGCCAGGAATGGGGGTTTAGTAATGTTCATCAAACAGGGCGCCCAACCAATGCGGCCGCAGAGGCCCTCATTACGAGGAGCGTGTGGTGGAGCAAACGATACAACGTTTGTATTGTACCACATGTTTCTCTCCGCCAATCCTCGAAAGTACGTCAGCACTGTGTCACAATGTTTGCATTTTACACTCCCCTTTGCTTTGAAGTGGTTGGACAGCAGACTAGAATCTTATCAAATTCAAAAATAAATATCTGAAATATGTTTCTCTAATTAAAACAAATCTAAATTCGACTTGGTGATAATATCAGCCGTACCTTAAGGCATTGTTCGCCGCAGTTATAGCATTCAGTCCGGGCGCAACTAAACTCAGGTGAGGAGGATGGAACAGACGAGAACTTGCTAGAAAGGAGAGCTAGAGGAATGAAAAGCTACTGAAGGCAGGGTGGCAGCGAGGTGCGATTGGCTCATTCTATTGGCGAATCACATGTTATAATCACAACCTCATTACTGGGCCAACACAGACTGTCTCAGAGTGCTTTTGCAGAAAATAATTGAGTTTATTTGTTTATTTATTTGGATGTTCTATAACATCCGTATTGCACTAAAAACATCAGTGCATAGTGTGTGGAAAAAAAGGGAAAGGGGTCAGCATTCAGGGCCTGCCCGAGGAGGGGGGGGCAGTGAAGAAGGGGAGTGGCGATAGAGTAAAGTTGCTGGTAAAAGTTCCATGGAACATCCCAACTGCTGCTGGGGGGGGGGTATTCAGAATTTGACTTGAGGAAATAGCATGAAGAAAGGTGGGATGGGAGGAATTCGTTTAGAAGCAAAGGGAAGGGGAATCATGGGAGAAAGGTAGGCACCAGTCTGCACAGTCGACAAATCCAGGATCCTTCTTGTTGAGCAAGATATGCAGATGAGTCTCGGGCCCCTTGGACAAGGAGGAGGAACTGGAATTAGCAAAGGAGGAGGGTCCCTCATCCCAGCTCAGTGAGAGGAACCAGATGAGGGTGAGTGAGAAGTGCAGGATAAGACTGTGAAAAACAAAGTACCCACAAGTTGTGAGCTGCACAGGGGCCGGTACATCGACCCACGCCCGGCCAATCATACAACAGCATCAGGCATCATCAATACCCTTTCTTCTATATGGGGAGCATATGACAAATTCTGTGGTTGCCTCTTGCTGGAACTGATTGTGTAAGCTTCATTTGTGTACTGTATGCATACACTATTACATGACAATACGCAGCATTTAGAAAAAAAACATGCAGTGTAAACAAGCCCACTACCAATAGGGAATACTAAAACCCTTGTAGCGATGACATTGGGAGACAATGTAAAAAAAATGGTGATTAGGCGCGCTCTCTGGTTCCCAGTCAGATTTACCCGCTAAAGCAACATTTAGTCTTCTCCTCCAAATGTTTTCTTGACTCTATCAATCATCAGGGATGCGGTTTTCCTTTTCCTTTTCAGGTTTGTCTGGTTAATTCTCATTAAAGTCTCTAATGAGCAGGCATTCAACACTGGGAATTAGAGTGCACGCCTCAATTTCCCTCTGTTTCTCTACATATTGGTTCAGAAGTCCCGGGCTTTAGAGGCAGCGTTTAGAGGCAGCAGAACCGGGGTCACCATGCCCTACCCAGGAGAGCCACATAATTGGTTTTCCCCCCTCCCCCCACCAGGAAAAAATTGTGCTTTTGGAGGGGAGTTGGTTCCTGGTTACCAAAAACAGACTACAGCTATCAGAATACTTTGAGACCAATTGAGACTAATCTGTAACACCTGAAAAGACAGCCTTTGTGAAGATTGTTAGAGACATGAAAGCGCTTGGAGGAGAACAGCAACTTCTAATGCAGCAGGTATTCAACACTGGGGAGAGTGTGCGCCTCACCCTCCCTATGTTTCTCTACATATTGGGAGACACCCTTAAAATGAGGATTTCATCCCTGCCCCAATTGAGGATTCACACAATACATCTACTATTTTTATTCAGCTAGTCCTGTCTATGACTCATATAAAGAACCGTCCTCGAGTGCCACCAATAAGCCAAGAAACAGGCCAAGGTTCAGATATGTTTATTAAGTAATAGGCTCCTTGGATATTTGCACTACATGATTACAAATGCCACCTTCTCTGGGGTACAAAACAAAGTTTTGATACAAAATTTCATTTTGTTCTGATTTTTCTTTTGTCTCATGTTCATGGAACACAGGTCAAATAAACAGCCCAAACCTCTTGCCCTACAAACCCTTTTATGTCAAAATTAACCAATACCTTGGAACATTACTAGTTCCTGAGCATTAGCATTCCTTGATAATGTTTATATTTAAAAAAACTGCAGCATTGTTCTGCGTTCAAAAGCAAATTCACACCTGCAGCACTTTGTATGTTTAATTTCCCCGCACATTCGAAATTGCTAGCAGTTTTAAAATCACAATACACTTTTGATACTACTCTGGATTGATAGAACCATTGTTCGTTCTTCACCCCAAAGCAATACAAACTATTTCTGCTATCAGGGTCACTTTCAACTTCTCAGGAAAGAGTGTGCATTTTTCAAATAGGAATTACAAAGGGTTTCATTTAACACAGCACTACCTGGCACCACAATCCAGACCTCAGTTACATTCAGCACCCTTCTGCTTAAAGGTCAGATCTGGGGAGTGGCGAAAGTTAGGAATTTCGTTTTTAGACAAGGACACCCCTTCCCTTTAGGGTATTATGGGGTTGTCCAGGAAGTACGTGTACCCAATTACTTTAAGAGACTATAAGCCTCATTACAAGTCTGCCCGACCGGAATTAAGGGTGCTGGTAGCAATGTACCGGCACCCATTCCAGACCGGCAGACTACAACTGTGCCTGCCGGGTCTCTGTGCCCGGCAAGGTCTGACCTGCTGGGCGCAGCAGCCCCATTAGGCACAGTTGTCACAGAGGTACTGGCACAATTAGCAACAGTGCCAGTACTTCCGTGTCCCCACTTCCATAGAGTCCTATGGGACACTATGGGAATGGGGAACAACATTTTGCCGCCTGAGATCCCGGGCCACCAGGACTTGTGATGTCTCGTTGGCACCGGGATCTCAGGTGGCAGAAATGGTGTTACAGGTTTGGCAGCACCGGCAGGTTACCACCAACCTTGTAATGAGGCCCTATAACTTGAATTAGCGTGAAGAAGGAGGGCAGAGGTTTCAAACTCTCCCGAGCTTCCCCTGCGTCAATCTACATGGGAGTTAATTGCATTATTATTCACTAAATATGTTAAGGGTCTACTCAGCTTGCCCCTACCCACTATTAAGGGGAAGATATTAACTCAAGCAGAACCCCTACCTTCTTGGTTCTGTTGGATAAACTACTTACAGTGGAAATCTCTGTTTTTGGTGCTCAGGAAATTCAGCAGCATTTCAGGACACTGGCCCTCATTACGACCCTGGCGGAGTGGGTTTACGCCAGCGTTATTCGCGGCGGACCCGTCCGCCCTACTACGAGTTCCCGTAGCGCCACGGAAAGTTTTCCGCCTGGTTTTTCCGGGCGGAGAAATCCATGGCGCTACGGGACCTTGTTGTTAATTACGCCACCGTACTTTACGGTGGCGTAATTAACGCCTTCCCCACTCCCATTATACCCTATGGGGCAAAAATGGGAATGGGGAAGGGTAAAATGGGGATTGGGGATTTACCGCCCCGCCAAGGTCGGAATGGGGCGGAAAATCCGCCAACCCCCATGGCGCTATCGGCAGCTTTCCGCCGTGCTCCGCGGTGCATTTAGCACCGCGATTTCCGCCAGGGTCGTAATGAGGGCCACTCTCTTGTGGAAGCACAGGGATCTGGTCAGGTACTTCAGTCAAAGATAGCCACCAGCATTCCTCCCTCTATTTTGCTCTCCTTGGTCATAGGGCCCAGTCAGCTTTTTGACTTTCCCAATGGCTGTTTCCTAGGTAAAGTTAATCTTGCAGCAGTCTACAATAATTCCAATCCAGGTAGTATAAGGCAGTGTTTATTTATTTATTTTTACATTTTTTTTGCGCACTAAACCCATAATTATCAACTTGCACCGAAATAAGTGAGAGATGTGTGGAGCAGCATCCAGCAGGAAAAGAAAAACAAAATAGTTGCATGGGCGTTGCAAGACTCACAGAGGAACTGACAGACAGTTGCTTGGGTGTTACAAGAACAGTGTTTCAGCAAACAAGGTAGATTGTCCAAAGGCCAGCCATCAGTGAACCCCAAGCGATGAGCCACGTTTTCTATTGTTCAGAGAACATCCAGTAAGTTTTCAGATGTATTCCCAGATGATTTCAGGCTGCTGTTTCAGGTTTCACCCAAATGTTTTTAGGCAAATCTCGCCTTCCTTATAGTGCAAGGCCTTTCTACCCTTTAACAAACACTGCCAAAACATTAAAATTAGAAGGTGCAATTTATTGGTTCTGACTTTTAATTGGAGATGTGTTCCCTTCTCCTCCCCCAATTCCCAGCCCCTTTCTCCGGGTAGGCCGTTGGAGTTATGAACTAGAATTGAAGGGAGGCATGAATCCACCCACTTGGATTAAAACATTTTTACACATGTAATATTGAACTGAAACAGTCCTAAGTGACAAAAATGTAACAAAACACACACACATATATATTTATATATATATATATATATATATATATATATATATATATATATTTTCCGATTCAGCTACTCATAGCAGGCTTATTAAATGACTTATTAGGTGGTATCTAGAGCTGTAGAATTGACCAATTAAACATGATAGGGTCGGTTTCAAAATAACAAGTGCAACGTTTGATGCTTTTAGATTAGTATCATTGTTTTACACTACTACCCTCCTGAAAGTTGGAATAATGAAGACTTGTTTTATGAAAAATACTAATAAGACACCATCAAATGAAGGAGAATGTATTAAGACCACAGTGTGGTATACAAAGGATGACAGTTCTTTGTCCCAAATACTATCCAAAAAAGAGAGTTGCAATTGAAAAAAGACATAGGGGTAAATTCTCCTCTAGAAATGCAAATGAAAGCAGCACAGAGGATGCACTGTTTACCACTATGTTCTTTTAGAAATTAACAGGTCTCCAGATTCTCAATGGTGACCTGCTCATGGGCTCTGTGGCAGCAAAGATGCCCTGTCCAGTCCCATTGCATACATTAGTGTATGTAATCTATGACAGGCTCCTAGCATTCACATTAGCCATTGGAGGTCATTTCACAGTGACAGCTGAGGAGAATCCTGCGGATCCCCCACTAAATCCCTGCCTACAGTCTCCTCCCAGGTGGCCAGGAGAGGGCAGAGGCTTCCCAGCCCCAATCTTGGGGGTGGTCTACTGCAGGAGGATTAACTGGGTGCAAACCAGGCCCAGGGAGGTGGGGAGATTTAGCAGGGCAAGACAGGGTACTACTCCTTGAATGACAGTAAGATTATTTCAAGAGAGGTTATAGGATCTTGCCATTCTGATGAACGTCACTCTATAGTTCAAATTAAGTCAGTAAAACCTAGGATTAAAATGTCCAAAGATACTATCTCTCCAAAATTACTCTTTTACAACCCAAAGTTCCCATATCCTCCACAACGCCAAAGGTATGTCAATAGCAATGGTGAACATGTGACTTTTCCTGCCCCTTCTGTTTCTCAAAGGGCTAAACCTCATATTCCCTTTTTTAATGATATCAAGGGAGGACAATCCATCTTTAAACCTTTTAAAGAAGTAGAGAAATGAATTCGTCTAACATGGAATGCATGTCCCAGAATCCCTCAGGGACTGTGAAGAAGAAGAGGGCTGACAAGGCATGCAGGAGTCAAGGTCAGGCAGACAAGCCTAATGCCTTTTGTCTAGGTCAGGCAATTAGTCCTAAGTGCCTGTTCCTGAAACCATTTAACCCACCAGAGGTGCATAAAAGGCTGCAACAGGGAGGAGCAGTAGAAAGAAGCTGGAACAGGAGCTGGAAGGTCGGCAGTAGCAGAAGAAGTAGAGCACGTGGCTGGCAGTTCACAAGGAAGTGTGACCACAGAAGGGACAGTGGAGTGGAGTAGGATCAGATTTCAACTCAGGCTCTGAGTTGGTACTGTGCTCACAAACCCTATTTCACTGTGGCAGCATTGGAAGACACTGGAGGAACAGGCAGTCTTTCCAGGTGTGCCTAATTGCTATGAACACAGAGTTGAAGTCATGCATTCCCCCAAGGCCCTTTTGCAGAAGTAAGCCGAGGGAAGCAGGAGAGTGGAAAACTCTGCCTTAATGAAGCTGAATCGGAGACACCTGTTCAATTGAGGGGTGTGGATCACAAGAGTGCATGTAGCAGGAGAAGAAACCAAGTCGGGAAGCAGAATCAGCCCACAGTTGTTGTAATTGCGCAGTCCGAAAAGGGAAGCTCCATACTCCAAATCAACAGCAATACCTTGCTGGTAACTGTATCCAGCTTCATTCGCACTCGCGTACACATCCAAGCGAGTAGAAATTGTTAGCAGAAGTGGGAAGTCTTTCTAATAAGGGAAATTTAACAAACGCTTATGTTAACAAGCAGAAGAATCCGCATTCAGTGAAAGCATCTCTTTTTCCCATTTTTAGAAATAATTGGTTGCCGAACGGTTGTCTGGTCCCCATTAATGAGGAGAACCTTGGCGGTAAACTTATTGAAGCAGAACTGAATTTCCTGAGATGTTACAGGCACATTTAAAGAAGCCGTGCATGAGACAGAGCTGAAAGCTGACCAAAAGGTGAGAACATGCATCTTCTTGAGGTGGCAGTTCAAGATTAAAACTAAGTCAAGTGTGCCTAATTTAATTTCCATTAAGAAACCCACAACTTGTAATATATCGAACACTGATATAGAAGTCGTAGAAGTGGGTGAAGCTGAACAAAGAATAAGCATTACCCGAGCCTCTAGAGTAAACTCTGTGAAAGCGAATCCCGCTCATTTAAGAAATATAAGCTATTATTCTGTAGTCATTTAAGTTGTTGTTACCTATAAGTCATCTAAAATAATGTTGACAAGGTTATTCAAGGCTGACAGAGTGGCACTACAGCTTTGGGGTAACTACTGGAGGAAAATGTGTATATGAAGCTGGGGAAGGAAGTTTGCTACTTGTTAAAAGACGCTTATTTAAAATCTGTATGGCGCAGACTGAGGCAAAGAGGCTGCCCTTTCTTTCCATGTAAGAGAGAAGAGTGACTTGCCAACCTGCAGAGGTCGAAGAAGTCTTGTTGAAGTTGCCTAAAGTTCAAGTTGCAATAGAAGCAGTACATTTGCTTAACATTAGAAGTTGTAATAGCAGCAGTAGAACTGTGTTAATCAACACTCTTGTCAGAACTGTAGCAGTTGAAAGAAGTAGAAGCAGAAGCCAACAGTGGGGTAAGGGAGCCTGCTCACACAGTTTCAATAGTAGAAGGGCGTTGCTGAAAAGAGAGCAAACCTTAAGCAGAAGCATCTTGACAAACTAAATATAAAAGACTCTGCAGAGTTGGTGTAAACAGAAGTGGTTCTTTTGTCTTCACCTTTACCCACTCTTTCAGAGAAGCAAATCATCAGGGAATCCCCATTGGTGCCGTTATTTTCTTTGTGGAACTGGAGACGTGAATCTTTTCATCAAGCAAAGAAGGAACTGTTGTTACCAGTGGACTTTTGTTTGTGTGACCTTTTGTTCCTTTGGAACTTTTCAAGACTTTGTTTCCTTGGAAGAAATTAACTTTGTGACATTCCTAGGGAGCAAGATCTGCCCAGGACCAGTAGAAGTCATCCAAGACAGTAGTTGTTTGGTAACCATTTATTTATGCTGTTTTCATGTTGCTCTGAATGTTTATGTTGTTCAGTGTGAGGGTTATCTTTGTGAATGCTAGGAGGTTTTCCCTTAGATCCTGACTAGTTAGGGAATCCCCTTGTAGACTAGGTTTGGTTAGGGTTTATTTTATAATGTTGTGTAAAATAAAATGTTGAATCTTGAGAAAACTAAACACATTTTTGAGCCTCACATTACTGACTCCTCACACAGACCTTCTTTAAAAGATATGTCATTCTGAAATGTTCACAGAAGAAAAATGTGACAGCTGTTCAAATAGCTGCTGCCAAACTCAAAGAAACTGCATTGCAACATCAGAAATGATCCTGTCTTGCTTTGTGTATGCCCCTGCAGCTATTCCTGCCATGACTGTGCCACTGGACCTTCAATTGGCACCCATTGTGGAATCTATGGTACTCAATCAGCACCATAAACCTTTCCGGACAAAACCTATTCATATTTTTGTTTTTACTTTCCGTTTGCAAGACTTTGGAACTTTCTTATTTAATAAAAAAAATGACATGTCCCATAATGCATCTTGCGGCAGTTCCCATTTCCTGGCTATTCCTATTCAGCAGTCTTAGAACTACAATCCCCAAAAGCCTTTCACTTTCCCAGGACCAGCGAGGGAGGAGGCCAATTACCTGCAGGTGTGCTGCTCCAGGTGCTTCTAATTGCTATCCCACTTTAGGGTGTTTTTCTGTCTGCAGTCCTTTCCTTGTTATTCCACTCCAGAGTTACTGCTCCTTGCTACCAGTCTGCAGTTTCCAGTCTCCTTACCCCTTCACTAAGATTCTAGTTTTCTTGCTTTTCTTCTTTCTTCCGGTTCTCTGTCCTGAACCTTGCTCACTTTGACTTCTGTTTTTCCCTGGATAGTTCTGTTGTAGTTCTTGTCTTCACTTGTGCCTTGTGTAATCCGTTGTTCAGAAATTTGCTGCTGGGTTTGAAGTGCACGTTCAATTGCCCTTTCTCAATGGGGTGCATCTTTTTTTTACCCATGTGATAAGTGACAATCTGGCCCATAGGACCAGACTCACCAGGCATCTCCCAATTTGCCCTCAGCATCTCATTTTTGCTCCTTCTACTTTAAACCATATTCACAAATCCCAAAACTAGAGTAAATTTGGTGCTGCCCAGAGCATCATTGAGATGTCCATGTGCAAATGTGGTTCACAAAGATTTGCTGAAAAGCAGTTCAGATATGTGCTCTTATTTTAATAAGATAGTAGGAGTAAATACGAGATGCTCCTGATTTGCGCCAGTGCAAATATTTGTGTATATTGCCTTTAGCCTCGGAATCACAAACATTTGCATTCGAGCAAACAAGGAGATGCCCATAAGCAGCTCAGATTTGCACCTAGTACCTTCTGCCTAATTCAACAGGCTAACACTGCAGCAAATCTGGAGACGTCTGAAACATCTATGAGGTGTTGGTGTGAGGATGGGATTCACAAAGATTTGCTCAAAGACACTTCAGAGATACTCCAGTTATCGCAGGCGATGCCTGTGTTTTATACTTTGCGAATCAGGTAAGGGGTAGCAGGTGCAACCCCGAGATGCTGATGGCTTCTCCTAATTTACAAAAGTGAAAATCTTTGTGAATCAGGCTCACAGAATTCTAGGTGTCCAGGTATCGATGACGGGAATGTTGGCTTCTGAACAGTTTTCAGTGATTTGAAAGGCAACAGAAGCAAAGCTCACTTTGTTGATGATGTCGCTCAGAATCCATAGCTGGAATAGAAATCCCGTTGTTGATACCTTTGCAGGAAAAGGTTTGGGATTTACTCTCGGCATCATTTCCTACTTCCTTGATCCCATGAGCCTGCAGAGCAATGTTTGAAGAGGGTATTCAGTGTGGAACCCAAATAAGACATGCCTAACAAACATACCTGGTCTTCTGTCACGTTCCCAAACCTACCTCTACACTGTGTACCTAGCCAACTCACAAGTCCCTCAGTCGTACTCCTCCCTGAAGACCCATCCTCAAAATATTCAATAAATATCGGGGTTCATGCCAGCATTTCACAACTCGCTCTAACCCGTATAACTCAAAATATACAAGGACCTCCTAACTTTCTGCTACACTTGCTGCATCCCTGATCATGCACCCTATCAATGGAATAATTCCACTGATGGGTTTTGAGTGACATTGGATGGACAGCAAGAGGGAAGATGTTGTTGTCTATGACATTAATTAGAACCACCAAGTACTGCTCTGTTACCATGGCCCAGTGGGTGGTATGAGGGAAGCATAAACAACCTGGATCCGGACATTTTCTTCACAGCCTCAAATCCTCTCAAAAAGATCTGCTACTCTGACCCCCATCCAGCATCCACCTATACCCCACTCTTCTTTGGACACCCAGCACACACCAAACCAGAACGATACCTTGATTCCGGCCACCCCCACATCAATCATGTTCGCCCTCCACCACCAAAGCAAACTATGATGTCCTGCCATATCCCGCAACTTCTGCTTGGTCCATTCAACGACTCAGAGTGAAATCAATACCCAATGGATGTACTGCTTTCCAACCCACCTTCCTCGACTTCTCCTTCCACTCCCTCCCCACATGGACCTCCGATATACAAGAGTCGCAGTACTGTCAGTTGCACTCCATCATGCCTGCTGGGCTGTCACAAGCCTAATGCTGAGCATGCCACCGCTGCTTTGAGCATGGGAGCCTTGGCTCCGTAAAGCTGATTGCAGCTGATTGCAGCAATGCCAGCAGTGCAGCATCCATTATGCATGGAAACTGACCATCACTGCTTCCCTTGGGTCGAAGAGACATGGGGTAGGCAGAGTAAATTCTGTATTGGCCTGCTGTAAGGTCATGGCAGACAAATATGACTTTCATATTCCACGGACTTAGTGTGATACTTGGGGGCATAGCATTTAAAACACAACTTGCTGATGGCTTCCTATGGCAGGCCTACCCTACGGACGGTATAATGTCTTTTTATCATCAGTCATTTTTATGACTGACTTTTAAACGAGAAAAAAATTACAAAAAAGTGTATTGAAATTTTTGGGGGGATGGGAAAGGGTAGATAATGGGTTGGGGGAGTCGGGAATAGAATAAAATAGTTGGGTGAGGGGAGGCTAGGGGGAACCCCCCAAAAAATAATTTGATTACCTTTTTCGTAATTTTGTACTCGTTTAACAGGCAGTCGTAAAAATAACTGATGATGAATGAACATAGAACCCTACAGACAGACATAAAGGGCCTCATTACAAGCGAAGCGGTAAGGGGTTAACGGTGCCGGCGCCGCTAACCCCGTACCGCTTCATTACGAGGTCCCCTTGCGGGACACGCTCTGGACGTCTGGTCAGACCAAACGCCCTTTGCGGGTCCCACGAGGTGACCAGCATGCTAACAACGGCCCCGTCATTAACGGGCCTGTTGTTAGCATGCTCCCCATTTCCATTGAGCCCTATGGGGACTCAAATGGGACTGGGGATGGTCCGGGTTCCCTGAATGGGGAAATACTGGGCCATCCAAAGTGGGAATGGCCCGGTATTTCCCCATTCAGGGACCACGGACCCAGACCCGAGTTTGGAGGAAGCCATGCCTGCCTCCAAACTCGTAATGAGGCCCAAAGACTACTAGTCTTATAACCTTTTTAATGCAAAAGCGAATTTAATGTATTTTCCATATCTCAAAAGAATGTTAAATCGCACTCAAAAGAAGTCAAAGCAGTTCCTGCAAAAGATGGTGTTCTGGGGCTGCTAAGTGAGCTTCAACCCTGGTTTAGATGTCATGATGGACAGATTTTCTGTGTGATTGGTGAATGGATCCTAACAGCCTTCTGACATTTTCAATTGTTTTGCACATTTAAGACAAGTCACAACTGTGACCTTATGTCATTGCAAACCATTTCTGCTCTGGAAGCATTGATAGAAAACCAGACGCGTGTTTTCACTAGATGACAGTCAATGGCTTACATAGCAAAGATTTGCAATGGCAAAACAGCTCGTGCGAAGCAAAGGTGCAGCCATTTTTCTATCGCATATCACTTTTGTCAGGCGCAAAGACCTTTTACGAATCGCAAAGAACTTTGGAATTTCCCAAAGAGTATGTTGCTTGCCAATGCTCCCTTTTACCAATGGGGTGCTCCCCATTCGAGTACACAGTAGTGTGTTATGCATTGTCATATTTGTTCATGCAGTTTAAAAGAAAGTAGCTGTTTTCTGAGAGCAAGCGCCAACCAATCTGTTTTGGATTTTTCTAAGTTGCTGCGGGTAGATGCAGTGGGCCAGTGACTCAGGGGTCCATTCAGTGTGCTCTACGTTCATGTTCAGGGAGTCAGTATCCCAGTGTTCCTTGGAGAGATCCAAGTTCATGTGGAGAGGGGCAGTGAGTCAGTTGTTCAGGGTTTCATGGAGGGAACCACATTCACATGGAGAGGGGAAGTGGTTTAGTTGCATAGGGTGCCATGGAGTAGCCAAAGTTCATGTGGAGAGGAGCAGCCGGTCATGGGCTCAGGCTTGGATGGAGTTGTCGCAGGTTCTAAAAAGGAGCACCTGAGCTAGTTTAAGAGCTCTGATTTTAATGGGGAGGAGGAACCCCCGGTCCGCTCCCAGTTTAGCTGGTACTAAAATCTTGCGCTCCTCTACTCTGACAGGATAGCTATCGGACTCTGGTTCAGAGCCCAGAAACCATCTTCTCTCGTCCGAGCACAATGCCGATTCATGCTCTGCCATAAAGGTTTAACTGTGTTTATTTGTTCAGCTCGTCGGGGTTCAAGGCGTGTGTCTCTACCCAACCCACATACGCAAACACATACAAACACTATCCTTACACCTCATCAGGTAAAGTGTTACCTCACAATGTACTCATTGGATCTGCAACACTTACACATTAGCATATATGTAAGGGGATAGGGAAGAGAACAAAACAGAAAGGTTTCACTGAAAGAGATGCATAATGCTTAAAATAACACTTTCTCATTAGTTAGCATTATATCAACACACCAGAGTAAAAAATGACTAATGTTGTAAAAAAGGAAACTTTTACAAATATAAAAGGTCTCAATACACTCTTCCTAGTGATTCATATAGTTCCAACAAATCAATCCTCTTATAGGGTATGGGTCATTTTTCTGTATTCAAACCGATCCACATATATAGTCATGGGCTTCAAACATCTGTTCATAACCAAAGAAATCCCTCTTCAGCCCCACATAGGGCATACATCACAATTCAATTTGAGAAAGGCACAACACCCTATGCATGCTTCAACACCAAATAAGCTCAGAGATACTGCTCAATTCAAAGTGCCAAACTAAAGCAAAAAACATATATTAAAAAAGCATCAATTCAAATTAAATGCAAAAAGTTAGAACACATTATTGAATGTATCAATCAGAAAAAGACCAGCACATTGGCACAGAGTTCATTCAAGCACATACCCCAAAGCACGGTGACTAAGGTGCAAGCTTTGGAAAGAAAGCATAGATCTGTCTGACAGCAGCCCCTTGTCTCAGCCCTTCTCATCTTATCTCTAGCCCGCTAGGCTTTCATGGCATTTATATAGGGTCTAAATGGAAACCCCCTCATTATTAAACTTACATGTCACTTGGTAGGCAGTTCCTCAGCTTCTAATGCAAACCTATGTTACATGGACATTAAACCCTGCCCCACCTGTGTGATGTGGGTAAACATCCTACAATAGTGCGCCCCCTTTAGAAGGCGGCTGCAATATCAAATCTCAGTGTCTTGCGACATATCAGCTGTTTGCCAGGCGCTTGAAGCATCTCGCCTTGTTATCAATCCTCAGAAAGGTGCTCCAAGTGTCTAGCCACGTTATCATGTTATCATGGAACAGCAAGATGCTCGAAAAGCATTGTGCTTCTAGAGCCTAAGCCAAGGCCTTTTTGCACAGTGGCTTGGCTTCCTCAGCAGACTGCTGTTCGCTCCTTTTGATAGGGAATACAAATGAAGTTGATTGCATGGCCTGCTGCTTCAATATGTAAGCATATGTAGACTATGCAGAACTAATATGTACGCATGTTTGCATGCATGTATGTTTGAGTATGCAGTCAAGCTTCTAGGTGCTTCTCTATAATAAGTGGTTACATATGTTCATAAATGAAAAGTAACATAAAAACACACACCTCACTAAGAGGCTGCTGTTTAAAGCACTACATGTACTATTTCAGTATAGATTGCTCTCTAAGAGTATAGCGCCTTCCCATGTCTTTAGGCACTACATTCTAACTCCTTCTACTACTAGGCCTTATCCACCCTATGCTAGGCTACTTATATGAGGGGAATTCCAACATGTCATGGTATGTGTTTCTTTTTACCCCATAGGGCAGAATGGGTGCCCACACATAACAGAGGGATCCAGGTTCAGGGGCTGAGAGTCAGTGGATCAGTGGTTCAGGGTCCAGGAATGTTTTAAATTCATGTTTGGAGGGGAATGGGACAGTTGTTCAGGGTTCCATGCAGCAGTCTGTGGAGAAGGGCAGTGTATCAGTGGCTCAGGGTTCCATGGAGTGATCAAGTTAACGTGGAAAAGGGCAGCGGAGTTAGTGACTCAGGGCTGAGTCAAGTTCATGTGGAGAGATGCAGTGGTGCAGGGTTCCAAGTAGTGTTTCCAGCTTCATGTGGAGAAGGGTGGTTTGTCAGACGCTCAGGGTTCCATGGGCTGATTCAATTTCACGTGGAGAAGCGTAGTGATTTGGTTTGATTGTTTTTTTATAACACACTTAATACCCAGAGGTTTCTAAGCGCAGTCCCGGGGAGTGAATCTGTGTTGCTACATGTTGTCTTACTTCCAAGGTGAGCACATTGCCCCTGAGCTATCTTCCTGAGCCCAAGTGGGTCCCGAGAGGGTCAGTAGCTCAGGATTCCATGGAGTGATCCAAGTTCAGGTGGAGAGGTGCAGTAGGTTAGCAGCTCAGGTTTCCATTGATTAATTGAAGTTAATGTTTAGGGGTGCAGTCAATCAGTGGCTCAGGGGTCCATGGAGTGATCCAAGGTCAGGTGGAGAGGTGTAGCAGGTTATTGGCTCAGGGTTCAATCGAGTGATTCAAGATAATATTTATGAGGGCCGTGGGCCAATGGCTCTGGGGTCTAATAAGTGATCCAAATTCATGTGAAGAGGGGCATTGGTGTGGCTCAGAATTCCATGGAGCCATGCAATTTCAAGTGGAGTGGGGCACTGGGTCTGTGTTTCAGGATTCCCTAGAGTGTCCGAGGTGCACGTGGAAAGCGGGATTTGATCAGTGGCTCTGGGTTCCATGGGATGATGCAAGTTCGTGTGGAGCGATGTAGTGGCTCATGCTTTCAAGGACTGACTCAAGTTTATGTTGAGGGGCTCAGTGGGTCATGGAGTGATCTAAGTTCATCTGGTGAAGGGAAGCTGAGCTTGAGAGTTGCATGGATTTGCATGGGAGTTGCATGGATTCACATTTAGAGAGCAGAGGGGCAGTAGGGCACTCCACATGCAACCTTCATCACTTGACTGATTCCACAAGTCTTGCGGCACAGTGCGGCAGAACTGTCCATTATGACACATTACGTGTAGCCGACAAGAGTCACAATCTCAGCTCCTTTGCAGCTTGGATTCAGAGAGAAAGGTTTACTCTCCTATGCACTCCACCGTTTCTGAGAGCAATGGGTTGCATTTTCATAAACAGCCTCATGAATACTAAAGAGGCAGGCGAGGCGCAATTCATTGCACATCACTAACTCGCTCTGGCCCAGATGTGTACCTCTGAAGCTTGACAAATTGCATTTGCATTGAAGGTGCAAGCGCCAGCAGTCAAAGCATTGCACTGTGACTGAGCCCAGATGCATGCAGCGCATACCTGGCACATCTCACATTAGGCTAATGGGCCTTCAAATAAGTGATCATATTACTGGAATTAAAGAGCCACAACTTCCAATTTTAAATGAAAACCGGACAGCACCTATACCACAAAATGAGCATGCTTGTTTCTTAAGCGTGTGGGACAAGAGCTGTCACTATATTGGAAAACGTGGGCCGTTTCGTTCTACGAATGTCTGCCTATATGCCTGGCATCAATCAAGCTGATCCCTGGGGCCTCATTGCTGATGCACTTGACCAGCAATAAATCAATACATCGTTGCCATGTGCACAGAGTACTTGCACAGTGAGGCTGGACAGCAATTTTCCTATGCGCTCATTGCAAAGCATAATTGCTGCACTCGGCCCAATAACTGGGTCTTCAAGGCCTGTAACTTCCGGTACGGCCTTCGGGTTAGGTCTGTAAAGCTTAATTAACTTTTGTCCAAGAGGCCCTCATTTTGGATACAACATTCTCTCTATTTGCACTAAGCACGGCCCAGCCCGGCTTTAAGTTGGGACCAGCATGTCCTCGCTATATCTATTCTGTCCTCATTTTCAGTTCAACGTGTTAACTTTCTCTCAATTACCCCTGGACCAGTTTGGCCGCCTACCCAGTCCAGTTCCACTCATGTTGCATTACCCTCAAACTTTTGCAGGGAACCTTCTTCCATCTGCCCCGTCCTCACTTAGCATTGCACTTGCTCTCGAGAGCCTCTTGTTGCGTTACCATCAGTCAGGCAGGACTTCACTTATAGTTCAGTTTAGGTCCAATTTGCATTGCACTCGGTGCAGTATAAAAGATCCTTAGATTCTATTCCCGTGTATGTTTGAAGGCCTTCTTTTTTGGCATTATACATTCTCACTCTCTGTTTCTTAGGCCCAGAGTGGCCCCATGTTTGGCCAGAAAGTACATAATGGGCCTTACCTGTGCCACCTTAGCAGGCCCTCCCTTTGCATTGGCCTTATTTTTGCAGGACATGATTCAGTTCCAGTTATTCGCACTTTGCCACCTTGGAAACCATGACCTTCAGACTGGTCAGCATGTTCCATTGGCTAGAAGGGAACTGTCCTGGAAAGTTGGCGTTCACAATTTCCCATGGCACGTTCTGCAAGCTATATAAAATATGGCACCTTCTAGATCTCGGATATAACTAAACAGCACACAAACCAAAATAACACACAGACATGCCATAAATGTCCGTCAGGCATAATACGCCTTCCTGGATAGTGATCTGGTTACCCAATAACTGTCAGTTAAGTCAGCCCTTGAGTTCTCTCTAAATATAAAAGGCCCCTTGGGAAGCCCCTCACCCAAAGGAGAACCAAGCTCCAGGAACAGCAGTCAAGAGCACAGCAGCCTTTGCCCAGAAGATTTTTGAATTTAGTTTAGCAATAGAGTGTTTTCATTGGACGTGAATGTCTAATGTACACATCCCTTCATATAATAATCTTTGAGGGATGAGTGTCCATGCTATGATGCTATGCCCACGTCTGCACTAAACATGCATCTGCATCTGCACATGCTCAGTGCATCTGCAGTCAAACAACATTCTTCTTTGCATCACTCGGACTCCTATAGGTTTTCTTTGTCCCCCAGAGCAATGCCTCTGCAGAGCCGCGCGCGTGCAATATGAGTGCTCAGCTATGCACACCATTCCATCCTTTAGCGTGTGACTATAAGAGGGGTCGATCAATAAGTTACTTTATTTTATTTATTTTTAACATGTATGGCAACGGCCGGACCCGGGGGTACCACGGCATCAGTACAGGATAGTGGCGAGCACAAACGTAATAAAGAGCAGGGAAGCAGACATGTCATATACAGGTTTGTCAGTGATGACGACACGAGTACTGAATGCAGCTCTTCCCTCCCATCTCTACCACCTCTCATCACCGACAGTCCACCACACTTCTGTAAAGTTAACACCCATCACAACGTGCAACTTCCGGCCAAAGTCTCTTTGCACACAGGTTTGGCTCACACATTCATTTCCTTTTGGGTACTATCTCTGGGAATATGTAGATGCAATTACATAACGGTACACTCATAGAAAATCTCTCCCTCTTTATTTACTTATGTATTTATTTATGTTTATAAAGCGCATGTCACTGGCCCGGAGGCATAATAGCGCTGACAGGACGAACAACATATAATCATAACATATAAAAACAGGGACTGTGCCTAGGAAAGGGTGGACAGCAAACAAGCCTGGCTGGGGCGCTGTAGTTAGACTAGGCCTCATCCAATCAGCCTGGTTTTCAGATCCTTCTTAAAATCCAGGGGAGAGGGGCTCTCTAGCTTTTCTCTAAACACTGACCACAGCCTCTTGGTCCACAACCTCATTTATGACCAAGTTTGTCATTCTTTGTATTTCGTCAGTCTACTGTGTGGCAGGGCCTTACTTTGTATTACACAGGGTGGGAAAAAAACGGAAACCCTGAGGAGAACGAGGAAGGGGAGCTACTGTGGAAACGATAGGCACCTTTGTAGAGGAGGGGGTGTAGGAGCAAAAAAGAACGACTGTGCACCAAGGCCCCTGTGCACCAACTCCCTCTAAGTTATTTGGAACTGCAGAGAAATATTGCCCGTTGATGACCCTGATTTGAGCGAACAGATTGAGCGTGGCACACCCAGTGGTCGAAGTGTATGAAAAGAAGTAGTGGAACTATGCTCCCGGCTGGACTGCGCTGTTCCCGACAAATCCCATTGCCACGCCCCCTCCCACGCACAATACAACCCCTCAAACAAATGCACCTGCGGTTTAATAGAACGTTCAGTGCAGTGCACTGAAGTGCACGTTTCAACTGCTTCTTACAGTTTGATTTTAAAATGAAACCACCCCGGAGCTGTTTCTTTTAAAAATAAAAGTATAGGAATAGTAAAACGTAATTTAAAAAAGTAGAGGAGCACCTCTCCCAACCACTCCCGCCCACTTCGACCACTGGGCACACCTCCTTATGCTGATTCATATTACAGTGGCTCTCTTTCCTATTTCATTGTATTACATTATAGCAAAATGTGGGCGGCATGTACACTTTTTCACCAATGTGGTGGTGAAGCGTAAAGACAATGCTGCCTATGTTTACACTACGCTTTTTTCACTACGTGGTGGAAAAGTTAAAAATTGAACGGACAGGACCTTTTGAACTGAAGTGCAAACAGACATGGTCCACACCAAATAATGTACGTTTGCAATGTAAATGATCCCCAGTATACCTAGATTGCTAACATGTTCTCATCTTTTTATTTGGATTTTGATGTGTTATGAAGAAGACAAGCTGTAAGTAAAATGAAATAAATCTAGAGGCCGTGCCGGGTTCTTTCAATGGCAGTGCCCTGCTACTTTTATAAAAATATTGTTTATTCTTAATTTCCTTTACAAATGGCTCAGAGAGAGATCAGCTAATTTATTGATCCCATTCAGTATTTCTAGTTCCCAGAAAGCACCTTCATCCATTACACCTTTGACCGACATGTCCTGATGCAAAAAGTGATGCCTTCTAAAGGTAGACCCAGTGGCTCAGAGGTTGGCACATGGATTACCAATGGCAAGGTAGCGGGTTCAAATAGCATCATTGGCTGCTTGTGTCTGAAAATGCCTCCTTTGCCACTTAAGTTACTAAACTTACTGTTTATATACCGTTTGTCAAATAAGCAGAGTCCTAACTACTGCTTACTACTTTGGACCAACCACAGGAATTGTCATTTTTAGAAGTTTTAATTTTATTTAGCCAAGCAAAGTGAGTGACTGAGAAAAACATCACGCACCTTGGCGGCCATTTTACAAAAAGTGCAAATTGCATGCAGGAGACAGCCAATGTTAGTTAGCACTTATGTGTTTTTTGGGTGTCTTACATGCATTTTCACTTTTTTTTTTAAAAAACACACTGCAAAGAGAGTTAAAATGGGTGAAATTGCCTTTACTCTTTGGTTTTACACTCCGTTCTTTACGACATGGGAATGCCACCTGCAAACTGTGCTTTGCAGGAGGCCTTTAAAATGAACTCCTGTGGAATCCACCTGCTTTTATAGGTGCTAAATGTAAGCAGATTTTGCAGGAATTGTGTCATTTTACACCTGCAGAAAAAACTTTGGCAAGAATAAAAGAAAGAACACTTTGAAGAAGGTGGAAAGCACGTCGGAAACGTTAATTCTGCTTTGTGTGGATTCTCTGCCTTCAATGGGAGGAAAATGTCCCTGAGTGGTAAAGCAAGGCATAAACACTTTATGCATTGCTGTTATGTCTTGGTTTACCTTTTTCGCTCTCTGTAAAATGGCTCCTTTTGAGATCACATGGTACATCAAGAGCATGCGTACGGTAGAACATTTCTAAACAAATCACCTGGACGAATAAAAAACAGAGACTATGAGCCCAGTCCAGGTAATACAAAATGCAGTGGTCCACCTGCTACTCTGACTTTGGGGAATTTCAACACGTTGCCCCAGCCTGGGCAATCTTGTACTGATTTCCTGAGCACAGACATAATTTGAATTCCCCTGGACAGGTAACTGAGCCACCCCCCTACAAGGCACCCGGTTCCTGACACACAAATGTAATTGCTTTACTCCAGCTAGTCGTCTCTAACCTGCGGTACATACAGCTTTTTTAATTGGGTAGCAACCATGCAAAAACCTCCGAGAATAGTATGCTGTAGAGAAGGAGCCAAGTACCCCCACCACAAACCACTCGCCTATATTGCCTATGTGTTGGGAACCAGAGTGTGAGACACAAGCAAAACCATTGAAAATACAGATACCAAGGAGAATCCTGGAAGCAAGGTTCCCATTGAGAAAGCCATGCCTGCATAGGAGACAGTATGATGGCCATTTGAATGAAATCCCAGAAGAAACTGTACAGCTGAATGGAAGAGAAAAATGGTAACACCCGCGTCACACATGAAGCAAGCACATAGAAGAGATGCAGAGGCAAGAGAATGAAGATATTCTATAAGGCATCAAGAAAGTATCAAAGATAAGTGACATCTTGGGATGAAGAAACTTATGCTACTGAACTGATGAAGATATCAAGTGTACATGTGCAAAGAAACGCAAGCAGACAAAGTATTCTTGAGGTTAGCTAAGTACTGACTAGTTTGCGGCATGTGCCAATGTATTTACATATAGGAGTGAGTAAAGAATCGAGGTTTCCACTACATATTATAGTAGAGCTGGACTAAGTAAGGAAAGGCCTTCTTTTCCAGTTTGTCGCAGTTGAAAAACAACAAAATTACAGAAGTGAATCTCAGAAATACGAGGCTGGATCAGCCCCAAGAAGCCATGGTCTTATCGGACTGCGGTGAGCAGATATTGGATACAAATCGTGTGAAAGAACGAAACCCCTGTTCAGAAGACATGGACAAAAACAAGGAAGATGTCAGAGGTCTATTAGAAAATTGCATTTTAAATGCACTAGAGCTCGATTTTGTGGTCTTCAGTCACATGGAAGGATGAAGTTGGACGAACATGACGACTGCACCTATGCATGAGGGCAGAGCGTGCCTTCACTACCCTGAATTCTCCAGAGCAAAAGAACACCCCCAAGGACAAATTCAAAGTCCTAATTAACAGCAGACCACTGAGGTGATGATAGATGATATGTTAATTAGTGGAAAGCTATGGTTAAGACTAGCTCACCAGTACCTGGAAGCCCAGCCTGCGTGCTGCTAACATAGGTGAAAAAGTACTGACAGAGGTTAGAGTGCCAACCAATGGTAGGGGGCCGCGTGATTAAGGGTCCTATAGTTTGTGTAACCAATGGGACGTTGTGTATTTAGTGACGTTCATAGTGACCTGTTAAGGGGAGGGCTTAGTTGCCCCACCTGACGTTTAGAAGCCTATCACTTTCTTAGACTAACATGGAATGTATACTTAGATGTTCCTTTAGACCCTATCACAATAGACACTAGGTTTTTGTAGTTTGCCACGTAGGATGACATTAGTAAATACGTGGGTTGACTTCATCAATGCCGATTATTTGTTATAAAAGTAATCTTTCTTTTAAGATGCATTGAGAATCTATGCACTGAGACGTCCTTTGATGTCTGTTGTACTCCCTGTTTTAGATAATTGATATTAAAACAGTTACATTTTTGACAACTACCTGAGTCGTTTCAATTATTGATGTTTGAGCAACTTCTGCATCCCATCCATCTCAAGGGTATTGCTACCTTGTCTTAAAGCGCTGTAGTCTCCCAGTTCAATGCCATTTAATAAACATCAACACCTGTCCCCCAGAAAGACTCTGGGCACTTGCTGAAGACCTGGTGGCGAGCACGTGCGTGTGTGTGCGTGCGCGCGTGCACAAGCACACACACACACAAACACACACACTCTCTCTCTCTTTCTCTCTCTAACTCTTTCTCTCTCTCTCTCTGGGAAATTTGGAGGCAACTACATTTTAAGCATACTGTTCTCAGTTGATAAGATTTCAAAACCACATATTACAGATAGATAGGTTCTGAAATTGCTGATCAAATGGTGCACTTAAAAGAGCATTGAGTCAGTAGCAACTCAAACATGTTAGGACCTTTTAAGGAGCAATTCACACGGGATCTGGAGTTCTTCCCCATAGGAATATTGGGAACATGAATTGCAAAGTGTGCATTTTAAAACTCTGTGGATCAGTGGCAGTACGCAGAACGTCACATATTTACATATCACTTTACAGGGGAGTCTGGGACCTCACTATCCATGGCTACATAAGACTGCACTGCCATTGGGCAATATTCCCAGTTAACATAGCAGGCCAGATTCCATTCATCCCAGTTAGCGCAGCAGGGTAAGATTCCATTACCACTTCCACTTTCCCCATGTTAACTCGGTCTGCGGGACAATAACGCTTAGTATATCACTTGGACTAGGTCTATAAGGATTAATTTAAACATTGAAATATGGGCAGTTCCATTGCAGACAACACAGCGACAGAGGGAAATAATGGCTCTTGAAAGGTTTCTGCTCCAACATTCCAAAGTTTCTTTTTAATACATTTGTTTTAAACATATGAGTGTACCCTTGTTGAGTGGAAAATTCTAATAGAAAATAATGACCCCCTCCTCATGCCATCAGAAGCTTGTCCCTTGGCCCACCTTCTAACTTGGGCTAAGGGCCGTTACTATCTGCTAATGGCCTTTGAAATTCAACATTATTGCTTAATTACCACACCAGGCGTGTGTCCATTAAGCCCAACTAAAAGTGCAGCTCCAAATTCCAAAATTCCTACTTAACAAACGAGGGCAAATCACTAGGCCTAATTAGCGCAACATGTCCTATTTCCATAAACCTACTTAGGACAATAGGGTCTCGTTTTCATCTCCACAGCAGCTACTATCTTCATTGTTCCAATTTAACATTGATGGGTCAGAGTCCACTAATCCCAGTTAATTTAGTAACGCTCCTGTTTAATTTGTAAAACTTGGTTTTCACCCTAGGTAAACAAGGGTAATCCGGACGTGGACCCCTTGCTCTTTGTTTATTAGAGAGGCCCAGCTTCACTTCATTGAGGAGGCCCAACAAGTGTCAGGTCCGGGTTTATACTCCCCCTTCTCCTCACCTGAGACTTCCGAAGAGCTCTCCTTCAGTGTAGCTTCCGACTTCTTTGGGTTCTTCTTCTTCTTGGAATTGTCTTCCTTAAGCTTCCCACCTCTTCTGTCGTGTAAGTAAGGTCTGGCCCCTCCAGAGGCCACCATGACAGAGTTGAGAACTTGCCTCCGGGAGCCCCCCGGGGGGCCAGCCTCGTCCCAGGGAAAAAGCCGGAAGGCAGAAAAAACCCTGGATATGGTGATATTCAGATGGATGGATGATTCCAAAGACCAATAGTCCAACGAGAGTAACAACAGATTCAGTGAGAAGGCTGATTATTTCCCATCCGGGAATGGTAGAATGGCAGAAAGAGTGGGGATGGCAGAAAGAAAAGATAACCTAAGAAACAAATGCTAAATAGCCAAACAATAAAAAGACCGGAGACAAGAAACGGGAGACTGGAGACGGCAAGCGCCGTGAAAGTATATAAAAAAAGGAAGTCACAAAACGGGGAAGAACGGCAAACGCCGTGAAAGAATTTACAAAGGAGTAGGCAAGAAAAACAGTAGTTAAGAATACAGCGAGCGCCGTATGAAAAGGAAGAACAACAACAAAGAATAAGTAGGACTGAAAATGCACAGGCACAGGAAAATAGAACAAGGAATAAAGCGTAGAAAAGTATTCTAGCTAAGTCACAAGAGTACGAGCGAAGTAACGGGAGGGTAAACAGATACAACGCACCGGAGGAAGGGGCGGAGTCGGCAATTATAGGGTTAGCCGCCATGTTGGATGAGGACTAGAGCATGACTCTGAGCAAGTCAATGCCGCCAGTAGTTCCAAAGCCTCCACCCGCCGATCCTGACAGTATACCCCCTTCTCCTTGGGGGTCCCCCAGGTTTACCCGGGTGGAAGTGGTGGAATCTTCTGATCAATCGGGATGCATGAATGTGGCTCACAGGTTCCCAGGATCTTTCCTCCAATGGGTATCCTTTCCAATGAACCAGGTATTGTAACCTACCCCTGCGGTACCGGGAGTCCACCAGGTAGGCCACCTCATATTCTTCTGGAGTTGGGGTCTCCTGGGCACGTACTCTGAGGACAGGTCTTTGGAATGGGTCATCCTTGTATTCTTTAAGCAAGGAGACGTGAAAAACTGGATGGACTCTCTTAAGGTAGTTCGGGAGTTTGATCTTGAAGGCCACCGG
Organism: Ambystoma mexicanum; assembly: GCF_040938575.1. NCBI lineage: Eukaryota > Metazoa > Chordata > Amphibia > Caudata > Ambystomatidae > Ambystoma > Ambystoma mexicanum. The sequence continues at coordinate 759,800,764 of NC_090939.1, forward strand.
GTTTATCTGTTGCACAATGGGGAATGGCCCCAGGAATCGTGAGGAGAATTTGCCAGAATGGACCCATCGGGGTAAGAATCGGGTGGACAACCAGACCAATTGACCTATCTGCCATGTCGGGTTGGGGCTTCTGCCCTTGTCCGCCCACTTCTTTTGTGCTTGTTGACTGGCCTGATGTGCTTTCTGAGCTATTTCATGTACTTCATGCAAGTCCTTAAGCACACCATCTACCGCGGGAATCTTGGAGGATGGAGTACTAAGCCAGGGCAGATGTTGAGGATCGTACCCATAAGTACAAAAAAAAGGACTCATCTGGATAGATGTATGAAATGCATTGTTGTAGGCAAACTCTGCCTGTGGAAGGAAACGATACCAGTGCTCTTGTTGTGGGCTACAAAAACACCTCAGATATTGTTCCAGACTGGCGTTCAACCTTTCGGTTTGTCCATTGCTCTGAGGGTGGTAGCCCGAAGAGAGAGCCCTGTGAATTCCCAGTGTGAGGCAAAGAGAAGCCCAGAATCTCGAAGTGAATTGTGGTCCCCGATCGGAAACCACGGTCCGAGGCAACCCATGAAGTCTGACAATATCTCGAAGAAATACTGTAGCTGTCTCTGAGGCTGAAGGGACTTGCTTAAAGGCGGAGAAGTGAGCTAACTTGCTGAAAGAATCTACTGTCACCATGATCACTGTCATGCCATCAGATGGTGGGAGATCCACAATGAAATCAGTGGAAATATGTTCCCAGGGGCGCCCTGGTAAGGGTTGTTGTTGTAGTAGTCCTACCGGTCTTCCAGTTCGATGTTTGTTGGAGGCACAAACCGAACAGGTAGATACATACCGACCTACATCATTACGAAGTGTAGGCCACCAGAATCCCCTACATAGCAAGTCATAAATCTTCCTAATTCCGGGATGTCCTGTTAAAGGGGTGTTGTGGCACCATGATAGGACTAGAGTTTGTAGTTTCTTGGTGGGAATGAACAGCGCCTTTCCATGATAGTACAGCCCATCTTCACCATGGATGACGGAGGAAGGAAGATCTAATCCTGTTTGATACTGTGGTATCAGATCTTGAAGGAAAGAGAGAGTGGATGCAACGATCTTGAGACCTGGGAAAATGAGTTCGTGATCCTTGTAGATACCAGAACCTTCCCCTTGGCTTCGAGACAAGGCGTCTGCCTTCATGTTTTCAGTACCGGGAATGTAAGTGATGCTAAAATCGAATTGCAGGAAGAAGAAGGCCCACCTGGCATGACGTGCATTTGTGCATTCCATCTGCTGTAATACCCGCAGATTGCGATGGTCTGTGCGGATAGTAAAGCTGTGAGCTGCCCCTTGCAAAAGATGGCGCCACTCTTGACAAGCCAACTTAATGGCCAAAAGTTCCCTTTCGAGTACCGAGTAGTTACGCTCACTGGAAGTTAGGGTCTTGGAGTAATAGGCCACAGGGTGTTCGAAATCGTCCTCCGATTTCTGTAGTAGAATGGCCCCGACTGCTCCTATGGAAGCGTCTGTTTCCAAGATATAAGGTTTGGTCTGATCCGGCTGGACTAGAATGGGGGCCGTAGAGAAGCAATCCTTGAGGATAGAAAATGCCCTTCTGGGTTCCTCTCCAAAGATAAATCTTATCCCCTTCTTCAGCAGAGAAGTGAGCGGGAGCACGGTGTTAGAGAAATTGGGAATGAATCTTCGATAAAAGTTTGCCAAACCCAAAAAACTTTGTAGTTCCTTAACGTTGGTAGGTTCCTTCCACTCTCTAATTGCCCTTATCTTGATAGGATCCATCGCGATGCCCTCTTTGGACAGTATGAATCCCAAGTACGAAACTGATGTAGTTTCAAATTGGCACTTTTCTGGTTTGACCAGTAGTTGATGGGACTTAAGGCGCTGCAAAACCTGTAAGACCAGCTTTCTGTGCTCTGCCAGTGTCTTGGAAAATATCAATATGTCATCGAGGTATACCACCACTGTTATGAACAGCATGTCAGCAAATACCTTATCCATATATCTTTGAAATACCGCCGGGGCATTGACAAGGCCAAACGGAATTACCCTGTATTCATATAGGTCAAATGGGGTGCGGAAGGCCGTTTTCCATTCGTCACCCTGCCTGATACGCAATAGGTGATAGGCACCTCTTAAGTCCAGCTTAGTGAAGTAGACCGCTCCTTGTACTGCTTCTATTATGTCTCGTATCAAGGGCATGGGATACCTGTCACGAATGGTGACTTTGTTTAGACCACGATAATCTATACAGGGGCGTAACTCCACCGTATCTTTTTTGGGGATGAAGAACAGAGAAGCACCACAGGAAGATTTAGATTCTCGGATAAGTCCATTCTGTAGGTTAGCATCCAAATAGTTCCGAAGGGCGTTCCGCTCTGGAAGGGATAGAGGATACATGCGGCCAAAGGGAATCACCACCTCAGGCATTAAGTCGATACCGCAGTCCTCAACCCTGTGTGGAGGCAGCATTTTGGGTAGGGTATCCATGAACACTTCAGCATAGGCCTGATACTGGAGAGGGACAGAAGATATGATCACGGGTTTGTGGACAGACTTCCTTTCTACTGATCTAACATTAGAAAGGGATGCCATTGACTGATTCATGCAGTTGTCTTTAAAAAAGAGAGAATCAAATTTCACCTTATTATCTGTCCAGTTAATGTGCGGGTTATGTTTTCGTAACCACGGAATGCCTATAACCAAAGGAAAATGGGCTGCCCTGATCAGGTCAAACTCCAAAGTCTCTTCATGATGGCCCATCTTCAACTTGAGAGGGAATGTCTCTGTGGTGATTGGTCCAGAGGATAAAGGTCTACCGTCTACCCCTTCTACTGGTATGGGAGTTGACTTGAGTCTGGTAGCCACCTGATGCTCAGTTGCCCATCTTAAATCCATGAAATTGCCTGCGGCTCCGCAGTCCAACATTGCCAGTACCTCCAGGGGAGCGGATCCAGACCGCCAGAGTTCAACCTTAAACACCATCAGACTGTTCTCTTCTGTACTTTCTAAGGTCTTTGAGATGTTGCAAGGGTACTTGTCAAGTCCCCCGAAACTTCCCTTGCAGCAGAACGGGGGCTGAAGTTTTCCTTCCGTCGAGGTGGAACCTCCGGACAGTCTCTTAGAAGATGTTTAGAAGAACCGCAATACATACACAATCCGGTATCACGTCGTCTCCTTCGCTCTTCCTGAGTCAGGGGACCTCGAGCGGCTCCGACTTGCATGGGTTCTTCCGTCATATGTGACGCTCTTAATTGAGGTGAAGGAGGAGGAAGATTTAACGCCTGAGGAGTTCCTCTGGGTCGTCTTCTTTCTTGTCGTCGTTCCTGTAGTCGAAATTCGATCTGGAGTGACAAGGTAATCAGATCTCGGAAAGAAGTTGGTCTGGCAACTCTAGCTAGTTCGTCCTTAATATCATCGTGAAGGCCTCGTCTGAAAATAGTCTGTTGAGCCGAATCTGGCCAGTCAGCCTTGGCCGCTAATCTCTGGAAGCGAGAGATGTAGGTTTGGAGATCAGAGCTTCCTTGACAAACGTCTAGAATAGCCTCCAAAGATGAATACAACACTTCGGGTCTATCGAACCTTTCCTTAAATACCTCCAAAAATCGGTCATAATCGTTCAGAGACGGATCATTGTTAGTTACCAACGGAGTGACCCAAGATAGGGCATTTCCTGAGAGGTTAGCGATGATGAAGCCAACCCTTGATCTGGCTGAGTCATAAGCATGGGGTCTGAAGGCAAAGTACACCCTGCATGCATCAATAAAGTCTTTAAAGCCTCTGGGGTAACCATTATACTTTCCGAAGGAAAGTGGCATAGTAGGTAAGTCGCCGTATTCATCCCGGCGTAACACTACCTGTTGTCGGAAAGCTATGTTCTCAGTTCTCAAGGCTTGAACCTCGACGGTTAGATTCTGCATAGCCGCCACCAATTCCTGGTATTGTTCCAAAGAAGCCATAGTGTGAGTCGGGCGTTGTATGCTGTCAGGTCCGGGTTTAAACTCCCCCTTCTCCTCACCTGAGACTTCCGAAGAGCTCTCCTTCAGTGTAGCTTCCGACTTCTTTGGGTTCTTCTTCTTCTTGGAATTGTCTTCCTTAAGCTTCCCACCTCTTCTGTCGTGTAAGTAAGGTCTGGCCCCTCCAGAGGCCACCGTGACAGAGTTGAGAACTTGCCTCCGGGAGCCCCCCGAGGGGCCAGCCTCGTCCCAGGGAAAAAAACGGAAGGCAGAAAAAACCCTGGATATGGTGATATTCAGATGGATGGATGATTCCAAAGACCAATAGTCCAACGAGAGTAACAACAGATTCAGTGAGAAGGCTGATTATTTCCCATCCGGGAATGGTAGAATGGCAGAAAGAGTGGGGATGGCAGAAAGAAAAGATAACCTAAGAAACAAATGCTAAATAGCCAAACAATAAAAAGACCGGAGACAAGAAACGGGAGACTGGAGACGGCAAGCGCCGTGAAAGTATATAAAAAAAGGAAGTCACAAAACGGGGAAGAACGGCAAACGCCGTGAAAGAATTTACAAAGGAGTAGGCAAGAAAAACAGTAAATAAGAATACAGCGAGCGCCGTATGAAAAGGAAGAACAACAACAAAGAATAAGTAGGACTGAAAATGCACAGGCACAGGAAAATAGAACAAGGAATAAAGCGTAGAAAAGTATTCTAGCTAAGTCACAAGAGTACGAGCGAAGTAACGGGAGGGTAAACAGATACAACGCACCGGAGGAAGGGGCGGAGTCGGCAATTATAGGGTTAGCCGCCATGTTGGATGAGGACTAGAGCATGACTCTGAGCAAGTCAATGCCGCCAGTAGTTCCAAAGCCTCCACCCGCCGATCCTGACAACAAGGCCGAAACACGTGCCTGTGATTGATGATGGTACTCTTGTTCAGAGGAGAATTGTCTGGCATTTCAGTGCTGGGCTATCTTTATGGGTGGGACCAGACTGATATGCAAATGGCTGTGTCTCCTCTGTGTGGGGTGCAGCGTGCTAAAATGTGGTTGTAGACCCTTTTGAGTGGAAGAAATTCCATAGAACAGGTTATTTGAACCATGTTCGTCCTTAGTAAAAGGGCTCCCACACTCTGCCTTAATTTGTAAAACTTGGGGTTTCACTCTAAGTAATCAATTGTAATCCAGACGTGGACCCCTTGCTCACTATGCCTTAGAGATGCTCAGCTTCATCTCACTGAGGAGGCCCCACTCGGCCAAAACATGTGTCTAAGGTTGCTGATGGTACTCTTGTTCAGAGGAGAATTGTCTAGCATTTCAGTGCTGGACTGCCCAAGCGGGTGGGACGAAGACTGGTATGCAAATGGATAAGTCTCCTCTGTGTAGAGTGCAGCGAGCCAAAAAGTGTATGTAGACCCTCCTGAGTGGAAGAAATTCCATATAACATGTTAGTGAACCATAGTCATAGGGCTCCCACACTCATACTTCATTTAGTAGGATCAGATGTCATTGATCCTAATTCACACAGCTGGGCAACTTTCCATTATTCCCGTCACACACATCAGGACCAAATCCAACCTCCCCCACTGAGTAAACAAAGGACCGCCATATTCCATAATTAATTTCCAGTTAACATAGCAATGCAACATTCTGTTTACCAAAAGACACAGTTGGGCAAGAGAATGTATTCTCAGGTAAAACAGCAGAGCCAGATTATATATGCTTTTCAGTGCCAGATTGGATTATTCTTAGTTAACACAAAGGCCCTCATTACGACCCTGGCGGAAATCGCGGTGCAAAATGCACCTTGGAGCACGGCGGAAAGCTGCCGATAGCGCCATGGGGGTTGGCGGATTTTCCGCCCCATTCCGACCTTGGCGGGGCGGTAAATCCCCATCCCCCATTTTACCCTTCCCCATTCCCATTTTTGCCCCATAGGGTATAATGGGAGTGGGGAAGGCGTTAATTACGCCACCTCAAAATACGGTGGCGTAATTAACGACAAGGTCCCGTAGCGCCATGGATTTCTCCGCCCGGAAAAACCAGGCGGAAAACGCTCCATGGCGCTACGGAATCTCGTAGTAGGGCGGACGGGTCCGCCGCGAATAACGCTGGCGTAAACCCACTCCGCCAGGGTCGTAATGAGGCCCAAAGTGTCAAATCCCATATATCCATTTAACACAGCAGGGTCACAATCATAAGCATAGTTAGCACAGCCAAATTGGATTTCTTTAGGCTCAGCTAGCCTAGCAGAACATGGACTACTTTGACTACTTACATTTGAGGGGAGGTAGCACAGCAGTGTCTGGTTCCAGCATAACCAACATACACTGCAGGGCCAGACTGAGTAATGCCCACTGAACATAGGCGGGCCAGGTTCAATCATTAAACATGAATGCAGCACTGTCAGATGCCCATATTTCCAGATAGCACAGCAAGGCCAGGCTCCATTATTCACATTTCACAAAGCAGGTGCAGATTCTGTTCAGACAAGGTAGCAGAGCATTGCCACAGCTAGCTAGAACTAACTCAGGGCCGGATTCTCAAGTTGGTGCTTATTAACGAAAATGTCATAAAAAGTGCTAATGACATTTTGGGTAATTACGACCTATTCTGAAGGTGGCACTATCTTCCGAAGTCGGACTGATTGTACCACTTTCGGAATATGGGTGCCGGTTGCTAGGAAGGACTGGAAACCGTCTTAGCAACCGGCACTTTTGTTATCTTTCCCTTTGTATGGTTATTCTTGTGGCAGACCTCCAATTTCGCAAGCGCTTAAATTTGGTGCTGAAGTACCGTACCAAATTAGTGTCGTACAGGAGGAGTGCCACAAGAAGCACCCATACAGAAGGAGTGTCACAAGAAGCACACGGCTGTTTGGGTGCGCAGATGGTGACAGGCGGGTCCAGCACTGCATTTGTTTATCTTTGTTTCCAGAAGAGTGCATACTGCCATCCATATGGCTGGCCGTATGCACTCTTCTGCAGTGGTGTTGCTAGAGGGGGACATGGGGGGGCCAGGGCCCCCCTGTGAAACCCTGTGCCCCCCCTTGTGCTCCCCCTACCTAAGAAGAGCAGTGACCATGTTCTCCGCCTACTTTTGTCTGTGCCCCCTACTTTTGTCTTTGGCCCCCTCTGTGCCCCTCCTAAACGCCACTGATCTTCTGCAATTAAATATAAACAAATGCAGTGCAGGACCCACCTGTCAGCATCTACACACCCAAATAGCATGTGCATTTTTGTTTTCATCTCAGGCCATATTCTCATTAAGGTGTTAAGTACCGAAAAGGACGTTAAACGGGTTAACAACCTTTTCGGTACTTAAGACCTATTCTGAAGGTGCCGCATTCTTCCGAAGTCGGAAGAAATGCTCCACTTTCGGAATACATGTGGCGGTTGCTAGGATGGGTTGGAAACCAACCTAGCAACCGCCACATTCGTAAACTGGCTTTTTGGAAGGCTATTCTTGTGGCACTCCGCCAGTTTAATCTGTGTGCTAAACTAGCGCACATATACGGTACCCTTTTGGTGGCGTTAAACTGGAGGATTGCCACAAGAAGCCTTGTTTTGTGTAAATGAAAGTGTTCATATACACCCGTGTATTGCATATGAACACTTTCATTTACACCAAACCGAGCAGCTTCAACGTTGCATCCTGCAACGTTGAAGCTACTGGCTTTGGTGTAAATGAAAGTGTTCATATACACCGCACTGGTGTATATGAACACTTTCCTATACACCAAAGTAAGCAGCTTCAATATCTTGCAATGTTGAAACTGCTCACTTTGCGCTATAGGAACTGTGTTCTCGAAGTATTTTTGTAAAATAAAGAGTAAGTCGTCATTTTACAAAAATGCTGCCGAGATTGGATTGAGCCTGTTACCACTAAAAACAGGCGCAATCCACACAGTGCACTGTCGTGCTCTACGAGGATGCCCAGGCCCACTTGAGAATACTAGAGCCTGGACGTCCTCTTTTGGCGCAGTGAATTGTGCGGTTTAGCACCTTCACTGTGCCAAGTTCAGAATAAGGGCCTCGGCAGCATTTCTGTTAAATAACGATTCCCTCGTTACTTAACGAAAATACTGCCGAGATTATGCAATCCACCTGTTTAAACAGGCGGAATAAGAGCAAAAGCACTGTCGTGCTTTGCAAAGACGCCCAGGCCCACATGAGAATAGCAGTGGTGCCTGGGCGTCAAGAAATGGCGCAGTGAGCCGTGCTATTCAGCACGCCCACTGCGCCAAGATGAAAATCGAGCCCTCAGTCATGTCAGCTTATGACTCGGCAGTGCTGAGAGTAAGTTACACGTCAGTAGAGAAACCTATGCTGGCAGCGTCACTGAGGAAAAGTCAGTAGTGAGGTGACAGGCCACTGCCAGTGAAAGTCCTGTAGAATGGAAGGAGCTGTCTGCCCAGAGAGGGTTTCCTCCACACTATCTGGATTGCGCCCGTTACAACTAAAAAACAGGCGCAATCCACACAGTGCACTGTCGTGCTCTACGAGGACGCCCAGGCCCACTTGAAAATACTATAGCCTGGGTGTCCTCTTTTGGCGCAGTGAATTGTGCGGTTTAGCACCTTCACTGCGCCATGTTCAGAATATGGGCCTCGGCAGCATTTTTGTTAAATAACGATTCCCTCGTTATTTACCGAAAATACTGCTGAGATTATGCAATCCGCCTGTTCCATTAGAAACAGGCGGCATAACAGTGAAAGCACTGTCGTGCTTTGCGAAGACGCCCAGGCCCACATGAGAATAGCAGTGGTGCCTGGGCGTCAAGAAATGGCGCAGTGAGCCGTGCTATTCAGCACGCCCACTGCGCCAAGATGAAAATCGAGCCCTCAGTCATGTCAGCTTATGACTCGGCAGTGCTGAGAGTAAGTTACACGTCAGTAGAGAAACCTATGCTGGCAGCGTCACTGAGGAAAAGTCAGTAGTGAGGTGACAGGCCACTGCCAGTGAAAGTCCTGCAGAATGGAAGGAGCTGTCTGCCTAGAGAGGGTTTCCTCACCACTATCTGCATGTCAAGATGAATCAAACACAGACATAAAACGGCTTGTGTATCACACCGTCTGGGTAAGAGCATGTGGGTGAAATCTGCTAACAGGACATATACACACAAGACAGTCAGTTCTGTCCTGTCCGCTCACCAGAGACAAGCGAGGCAGGGCCACACATACATTGGGTGGTCTCAGAGAGACCACTGACATTCCTGGCAAGATGTTGAACGGTTGCAATTTCATTTTCTACCTCATTCAGGGGAGACATATAAATTGCCAGAAGGCAAGTAGCAGCATGCATCTTTTCATGCACAGACATAAGTGCACTGCATTTCATTGCACGATGACTTGCATGGTCCTTGTCCACATGGTTCTCTGAATTCATCCCACCGCTCCCGAATGCAGAATCCAAGTTACTGTCTCCCCATATCAAATACAAATCTGCTACAGGTTCCAAAGCATTGCGAGGTTTGAGTCAGCAGACATGCTTTCTTCATCCTCGCTCCTTGTCTCTGGAGCTCTCCCCCTCAGACCATCAAGTACATCAGAAAGCATGTTTCAGTCTGTAATGCGATGAACACCTGGTTTTGCACTTCATAATATCTGACTGCTCTGCCTCTTTCTGCCATCTTGCACCAATGGGCCTCTTAGGTGGTTTATGTTTGTGAGAAATACCTTTCCAAAGGATATAAATAATGAAATAACAAAAGCGCCATTTCAAAATGGAAATGAAAGGATATCTGCGACAAAATGACTCCTGCTCTGCAGGAGTACAGGGATGTGTAGTGGCTAAAACCCCTACTCAACCCTCACACTACTACAAACCAACAGTGATTCCAATTGTAAAGGTTAAACACGCAATGTCAAGGGATCTACCGCCTTTGCCTTTAATGGCAACTTGGGCCAAGGTCAGGCCATACTCTTAAGAGGGCTGTGAATATGATAACAGTAGCAACCCAAACAGGAATAGTACAGCATTCCAAAATAAAGGAATGCACAATCAAGTTTCTATAAAAAAAAATTATATACTTTACTTAAACACACAAACAGACTTGGACTAGACTATGGTTAGGGTGGTCTTTGTGGCGAGGAGTGTCATTGGGTATCCAGTTGCTGTGGCACGGTTACACCCTCCAAAAAACAACTCAGCAGCCACCACTGGTGGCTGGTATAGTTACCAGTGAGGGAGTGACAGAGAAGTAGAGAGAAGAGCGATGCCAAGGTAGGGGCTCCAACAAGTCCTGAAACTGTACAGTAGGTGTTCTCTTTGAAGCAGAGGAGGAGCTGGCGATTGGCACCACTTGTGCTAGCACTAGGACCAATGCAATAAAGTATTTTGCTATTTGGCAGCAATACAACAGCTCCCATACATGGTCAAAGCTTTTGGGTAGTTTTAGACACCGTTTTAATCCCAACTCTGGTTAAAGCCAACTTTGGTAAGAAAATGATTTGTTCTGCACTGGGTTTAGGTCCTCACAGTGAAATCAAGTCCCCACAGCGGGAAATTACAAATATTAGGCCGTGCTTGTGGTCAGACCACCACTTTGTAGAGGGCAAAAAACCTACCAAGGAGTACATCCCAACAAAAAGGATTGTCAGCAGAAATTTAGAAATGTAAAAAGGATAATCCCAACTGACCTAGAGGAGTGCCTTAATCGGGTGATGGTCCATACACTAGTCACTGACAGCCTTAATATCTTAGTGGAGGCATATAATAAAACACTGGACAAAGCGGCTGCCTTTAAATCCAAGGTCATCAGAGATAGGGTATAAAAACACTCTTGGTACAGCCCTGCCCTAGCATGCAAAAAAGGGAAAAAAGAAAGTCGGAACAGAGATGGTGAACTTCCCCAACTAAGGAGAACCAAGAACAATGAAAATCCATAAAAGACAAACAATTACCTTGTTTATGAAGCTAAACATCATTTTTATAATCACGAAATTGAGGCGGCCAAAAATAACGCTATCCAAGTGTTCAAGGTCTACAGAAACCTTGAAAAAGCCATAGCACACCCCTGCCATCACCACGTACTGTTTAGGACCGCAAGACGGTGCTGGCCTTTGCTAAAGAAAATTGAAACTGTACAGAATAAAATATCGAATCTCTCAAAAGACACTACCGGCCCTCCAGTGAGGGTCATTCCTCAAATAAAGTCATTAGACCTTCCTTTGCCTTTAGTCACATAACTAGGGACAACATTCTCACGGTGCTTCATACTATGCGCCCGACTCACTGCCCTGGTGAAATCTTCTCCTCTAAATTGATTCTGCAAAATTTTGATCTCTTCGCCCCTTTTCTGGTTAATTTTGTTAACTCCTCTCTTGACCACAATAACATATCAGACATCCTCACACAGGTTGCAATTAATCCATTGTTCAAAAAACCTGTAATATGCCCAAAAGCCCAAGCAACCTGCGCCCAATCACACGCTCGCTTTTCCTACTGAAGCTCATTGACAAACTACCCACATTCCAGTTGCATCAAACATCTGGAAAAAGTCAAGATCTTCCATCCCAAACAATATGGCTTTCGTGTCCAACATGGCACAAAAAGTGCTTAAACCGAGCTTCAAAATCACATGTTGAACATCCTGAAAAAGAGCAAAACCAGTCTACTCATCCTGTTGGACTTGTCGGCCGTGTTTGAATTGGTGGATAATCTCTAATGGAGAGTGTTCTAAGGGGTTGGTCGACTGTATTGACTCGTTCTTGAGCAACAGATATTCATGTGAGGGCTGGAGAGAGGTCTCCTCAAGCCAGGAGTAAATACACTACAGGGTCCCACAGGAGGCTTGCCTGTCCCCGATCCTATTCAATCTATACCTCAGGCCGCCTTGTGATCTCCTCACCTTATCTATGTCCATTTTTGTAATTATGCTGATGACACACAACTCCTCATGGAACTGAGTGTAGACTATGCTACCAGGCTCTCCATCATCTATGATCTTGTTAAAGGTTGGATGAACCAAAACTGGTTGTGTTTAAATCCAGCTAAAACCGAGCTGATGATTTTTGACTCCACAAAGCAAGATCTAAATTACATTCGGACTACTCTCACCTAACCATCGAGAACAATCGGAAAAAAATCCTGACCAAGGTGAGAACTAAAATTCTGGGCATATACATGGACGCCTCGCTAAGGTCAGATGCCCAGGTAGAAGGCATTGTAGGAAGCGTTCAGTATCACCTGAAAGTGCTAAGGCTTGTTAAACCATTTATCTCTCCAAAAAAACATGCCTCCCTGGTAAGGTCAATTCTCATGTCGCGCATTGATTATTGTAATGCCCTCCTGGTTGGTGCAAAGAGCAAAAGCCGATGAAAAGAAAACATATTACAGAATGACGCAGTGCATGTTGCTTGTGATGTCCCCAGAAGAGAACACATTACACAGGCTAGAAAGGGACTCCATTGGATGAGCGTGGCAGCTAGAATATGCTTCAAGGCACTTTCAGTGGCCCATAAGTGTGTTTTCTGTAGCGCTCCTGTCTTTTTGAAGGAGAATTTATTTAAATTGTATACTTCCCAGCATCAGCTCCACTCTGGATCGGGTGGCCTATTGTGCGTGCTCAGAGCCAAAAGAGCAGGAGGCCTTGGGCGCTCCTTTATCGTCCTGACCTCACTGGAACTCACTCCCAGTAGATCTTTGTCTGGAAACAAACTACCAAAAGTTTGGGAAACCTACTTGTTCGAATAAATTCCAGGAGCTGTGCTTCCTTTGGCGCTGAATTCTTCTCCCCTGCTTGTCCCGTCTTTTATTTGTCATCCTGTAACAGCCCACAGACAAAAGCCTCCAATCTGATAACAGGACCGTATCCTCTGTTATGGCCTTCAGCATTGCCTTTTACACATTCTGCTTCATCATGAGTTTTGCAGTAACTCTTAAATGCAGCGGTAACGCTATTACAGCTGCATTTAAGGGTCTGCCAAATCACGGGGTTGGCAGGATTTACCCAAGCTCTGAGCTGGGGGCCAATCCGCTGCGATTTTGTCGATTTTCGGCGCTATTACCTAGTAATGTTGAGAATTCCCCATTGGGCACAATGGGGAATGGGAAATTCCCAAACAGGCCCAATGGGGAATGGGGACTTACTGTTCCGCCCAACCCGTGATCCCGGGCTAATAGCGCCGGGCGGTTTGACGGTAACGCTAATAGCCCCAGCAGTAATACCGCCGGGGATACTGACAAACTCGTGATGAGGCCCATTGTAGTTTTTTACACATTATTGGTATCACTCCAGACCACTGTCAAGTCATTCTGTGGTTGTGGAGCACTTTGTTTTTTGCAGATCTTGTAACCATCTGCCATCAATTAAATATCAAAAGGTTGAGTCTCTGAGAACTAAATCCACTGCCTTCAATGTCTTACAATGAAGGCTATACAGAATCTTGATTCCGATCCCTCTAAAAAGCTGCTGTGGTCACTTAATAGACATTAATGACCCCTTAAAATAGAACATTTTCCCATTGCCACCTATGCCTGTCCTGATGGATGGATAGTTTATGTTTGTTTTCACTGATTGTTAATATGACCACCCTAAACCTTATAGTAAAATGTATTTAATACATATTTTTCATTATAGCTTTTAACTTTTGATTCCTGCATCCCACTGCGTTTCTTGCTGAATTAAACCTTGCAGTCAGCAAAGCCACTGTGTATAAAGAGAGGGAGAAGTGTACTACAGTCATTGGCTTCCCACTTTGAATATCTGTATTAGGGTGTTGTGAAAACATGGTAAGAGTCGAACCATCCTCTATTTTCTCTTTGTCTCCTACCATTCCAGTCATTTATTTACAATGATATACCATACCTAAGCATAAGTGCCCCACGTGGGCTGGAGGCAGACCGATGTAAACAGCTATGGTCCCATTTTAAATCAAGCGTAATAGTAATTTGTGGGCGTGGTCTTCTCTCCTTTCTCCCATAACAGAGTACACAACCAGGTGTTTCATCTTTTAACGCCACTGAACACCACCTCTGGGTTGATCCTCGTCACCATTGCGCTAGGCTTCTCCATCACAGTTATGCCTCCTTTGCTGGGATGACTCCAAGTCTCCTATGCCTACTTGCTCCATATCCTCACTGTTATAGATGATCTTCCTCGCTGTCAAATGTTTTTCCAAGTAAGGCATCCTCTCAGGTGGAAGAAATCAGTTGTCAGGAAAATGTACCTTGAATTCAGAGATCAGGCACCCCTTCTCCTATAGCTTGAGATTGAGAGGACTAGGGACAGAGGTGTCAGCTTGCGGGGGGCCTGAGGGGGCTATAGCCCCAGGTCTTTTGGTTGCAGCCCCGGATAGAAGCTAAGAGGCTACAACCAAAAGGCCAGTTATCCCCAATTTCTGACAGTCCTGGCATAGGCGTGGCCCCAGATATTTTCCAGACCTAGCACCACCGCTGGCCTAGCTCCACCTAACAAAAAAACAGCATTGCCATGTTTGACGATTTGTCCATTTAAGAGGGTGTGGCAATAGTTATCCTATCAGAAAGCCAACAAATGCCTCATCCAGCTCAATTTCCACTTGCATCTACAGGCTATTACACCACCATGTATATTAAGTGTGATCCTTTTGATCCAACATGATTACTGTGTCTCGTGTTTTCACAACTGATTCTTGATCACCTTCGCCATGGAATGTAATCTTCTGACCATCTCTCATTCCTTTATCCAAGTGAACGTCTTGTATCTTCTTTTCCCTGACGATGTTCCCCATGCTGCAGTGTTTACACTTGTCTTTTGGAGAGAGGTGCTCTCCTTGGACCTGGCATTCCATAAACATTGACTGGATCTGTTTAACCATTCCAGGCCAGTTTGAGGAATTCGTATGTGCATGCCTGGCCTCTGCATCTAGACCAGCATTATTACAAGCACCTTGGTAGCCAACTCAGTCTTCATATATGTCAGAAATGGCATTCTTTTTTTGAAGCTAGCTTTCTTGTGTTCTATAAATCTGCTAGTGTTATAAACAACTGGTAAATAAAATACATTTGTTCCTCAATGTTGCTTTGAATTATTCCACCATTTCCAAAGAACATATCAAATATGTCTTGGGTAGAACGAAGGCACCGATGCCAACCTTTTGTTATGATCTGCTCCCCACCTTTGCATGTAAACCTCTTTTCTTTGCATTAGAGAGCACTGCATAAACCTGAGAAATCTGTCTGAACGTTTCACCTTCACTAGAATGTCTGTTTGGGTGATATTTCAGTCTTCACTTTTCACGTTCTTCTTGGAAGGCACTGGGTTTCACACGGGGGATGCTTCAGTACGCAGCCTCCTTCGCCTTTTCTCACAGGCCGTGCCACTCGGAGGTGATCAGAGGCCAGCTGGTGCAATGGCATGCCAAGTTCACATCTGCATACATCTTCATGCTAGGCAGGCGTGTACTGGGAACCAAAAGAGGCCCTGGAAATGTTTGTCAAAGTGACCTCTTATCACACATGTTGAACAAGCCCAACCCCTTTCCGATGTGACCATCTGGAAATAAAATAGACAACCCCAGAAAAGAGGCCCATGATGCAGAGGAGCCCCGAGAAATCCCCCGAGTTCCCTTTAGGCCACTCCTGATGGCAGGTAGAGTTTGCAGGAGTAGCTAGGAAAGAGGAAAACACTTAAATAATTCCACGTTTGCACAAAATGGTTCTTCAAATCTTCTGACCTGCCGTGCCATGCGTGATCGACCACTTCTTAGCTCTCAAGACACCCATAACGGCATGAGTGAATGTGATATTCCCTAACTACTATGGCGAATTCTGCCTGCATAGTTATGGTGGGCTTTTTTATGTATTGCCATTACTGCCTCTTGAGTATCATTCATGGCAGCTTTAGAGAACAGAAACTAGGGCGGTTCCCTATGCACTGGGCATGCAGCCATGCATGTGGTCATGGTTAAAGTCACTTCCGGTGAATGGATTTGGCTTTCTTGTGTCGTGTGTTGCCTGTTTCACAGTGATCGTGTGCTTCTGAGCAACTGTTCTTGCGTGGTTGCTAAAGGGTGGTCTGTATCTATGGTAGCCGTTTTCTCAATGGTTTCACATCCTCATTTGACAACAGATACATGAGGTTGCATATTTCCTTGCCCCCGTGCAATTGGTGGTACAGGGCAACTGCTCGTAGTGTTTAATGTGGATGTATGTGAGGGTGGCCTCGTGTTTGTGTGTGTCATCGCCATTGCCAACAACAGTGCTGTCTAGGACCCTGGAGACTGTTGTTGTATGCGCTTTGGTCAATAAAAACAAAAGAATGTAAAAAAAATCACAATATGGGGAAATGTTGACCTAAAATTATAAATAATAAAAAAATCCAATAGAAGAGCGTATTTTATTGAGCAGCCCACACCACTGAGAAAAGAAGAGTTAGGAATGCAGCAGCGTTCCCGCCCCATTAGTACATTACATTGCTAATGAGAGCCATTCCCAAATGTAGATACATCCGTCCAAACAATGTGCTTGTGAAACTGCTTTAACATTTGAAGGACGGGGATTCGAATGGGCAACATCAGCCACTTGAAACATTGCCCTTCCGTTGCCGACTTCTGACATGTGGTACAGACTGACATGTGGTACGGATGTGGCACCAATAACACACATGCAATGAATCATTGGAATTCAGTGCATTTTTGATTAAACATGGGGGGGGTGAAAAAACGGTAGGAATATACCATTCTATAATGTCTGGAGATAGTATACAGAAATATCTAACAGTAAATAAACGTGTATTTTATCGAACATGTGTGAACAGTGATTTTGTGGTAAATAATGCTCTTGGTATGCAAACAGATGGAGGTCACAAATCCGCAAATGTGACTTGCAGAACTGGAAACCAAAATGATACAGAGATTGAAAAAGGAATATGTCCAATCCATAGAGAAATCAAAGAAGAACACATTCTTCTTGCCAAATCTCGTCTACTTCTTTCCTTGATGAATGGTACAATCATTTTGAGACAGGTAGTTGAACACAAAGGTCAAGTCAGGTCTCCAGCCATTTTGAGACAGGCAGTTGAACACACGGGCCAATAAGTTGGGGCGAGGCTTATTATTGATTAGGTTTCACATCGCTAAGGACTATCCATCATCATTCCAAGAAACAACATTAAACATTTATCATGGGACAAGCAGTTGTTAAAACTGATGGCTATAGATTTATTTAGCTACAATAGCACTTTTTTAATTGTTGTTTTTGTCTTACTCTAAGTTTAAATTTGAAAGCCTATTTGAACAACTATAAAATAATCCTTTTTTAGTTCGGGCTATTAGGCGTCGCTTGCGACACCTATAAGCCAAAACTATTGCATTACAGTACAAATAGGGAGGAATGGCATATGAAGAGGGACACACAACCTGCAGGTGTCGTTTGGTTATGTGCCCACCCATTGACTTCCCAATGCCATGCTAATGCCTATGGCCACTGCCCCCCGCCCACCCCAGTTCTTGCTCCTCCCCTCTCAAAACACCTCCTCATGGGAACTCTTTGAGCTTGCTTTATTCAAGCCTGACCATCAAACTTTGCACTCAAAGTGCCTGCCAGTGTTTTTTCAAAGAAGTATTTTGAGGGTTAATGGCTTAATTGGCGTGGTAAACCTGCTACTGGTGCAATAAAAATGTCTTAACATGTCTGCCTTCAGGCACTCGATTTATAAGCACTATGCATGTCCTTCACTGAAGTCCTGTTAAAAACAAGCATTGGCAAAGCCACGGAAGTCCTGTTTAAAACAAGCCTTGGCAAAGCCAACAGTTTTGTCTAGTGTGTACATATTAGACATTTC
Organism: Ambystoma mexicanum; assembly: GCF_040938575.1. Classification (NCBI taxonomy): domain Eukaryota; kingdom Metazoa; phylum Chordata; class Amphibia; order Caudata; family Ambystomatidae; genus Ambystoma; species Ambystoma mexicanum. Next base: position 759,818,492 of record NC_090939.1, read on the forward strand.
CAACGTTTGCAGCCATTCACAAAAGACCATTATAGGAAAATATCCTTCGAACATGAACGCTCCTTTCAATCTATTATTTTTGGCTGCGCATATCACTAACTGTTGGTCAGAAGTTGTATAACGTTTAACAGCCGCACCACCCTGAACTGAAAGCACGGCCCAAACAACCATGGGCAAAGACATTTTTTACACCTAACTCCTAATAAAGTAGTTACTTCATTGGATAGTGAAGGTGTAGGAGAGTGCTGGAAGTGCCAGGGAAGCTTTCAAGTAAACACAACATGACAATCAAACACACATAGAAGGCTAATAAAAATGATTGCCCCTTAGTGGAAATATGTACACTGAACCAAAATATAGGATTTAAGATTGAAACAGTGTGCATTAATAAAGAAAACATACACAACCAAGATATGGTTTCATGTTCCAAAATCCCACAGAACATCTTTCCTGGCATAGGATACAGAGATGCCAGCCGTATTTGAGAAGAGCCTGGCGTGTTGGCTTTAAGGTCGTTGTTCTTAGGGTCCTCCTCTCTCTCTAATGGCAAAATTAGTACATCACCTGTGGAACCCAAACCAAAAAAAAACCACCTGCAGACACAGACTTACCCAGATGTAAGTATTTTGAACCCTTTTGTAAACAATTGCCTCATTACAAAAGGTGGGGGCTCCATTATAACAGTAGGTCAGGTAAGCTGATGTAGCCTCTTGACAGACATGCTGGTTGATACGTCTGGTGCGGTCCACTCACCAAATGCAACGTAAATCTAGCCTTTTCTGCCATAGCAATAGCCCATTCTTCCAAAAGACCCACAAAAAAGGCTCTGACATAGTAACGCCACAAAACACCTGAGAACCTTATTAGAGTCGGCCATATTACTCAGTCTGTGATCACTTTAGTGGTAGACGCTCCCAAAATTCAGTGCACACTGTTTTGTCTTGTATGCAAGACAGGCTCACATAATGCATGGCTTTGATATTATCGTGTGTGCACAACAGTGACCCACGTATTGTCACCATTCTGTTTCATCCTGCTGTCACAGCACCCAACTCCTCCACAGACAGCTCTATGTATCTTGTCGTAAAAATCAATTGCATAAAGCTGGGCCATAAAAAATATTAGAAGTATAAGACCACAACAAATTGGTTATTTGTATTAGATTTTTATTTATAGACAAATAATAACGGTATTAGTCGTTTTGACCGAATCTACTGGTTCGCATGAACCATTAGGTCTACAAATGCTACCACCAAAGGTTCGAACACCAAAAGTTTGATCCTTTGGTGGTAGCATTGTAAAAAATAGAAACGAGGGCTGTGGGGGTGTCCCCCGCATTGCCCCACTCACTATTCTTTTTAGTATAGTGAGCGGGGGTTGCGGGAGACTCCCCTGCAGCCTTCTGTTAAAAAAAAAAAAAGAACGGGGGCAGCGGGGTTGTACCCAGCATTGCCCCGCTCACTATTCTTTGCCGGGGACACCCCCACAGCCTTCCGTTAAAAAAAAAAATGAAAAAAGAAAAGAAAAGGACTCTGCTGCGCCGGTTCCTGATCACGGAAGTGAAAGGGAACTGGTGCCGCAGGGACCGAGCGTGAAGAAGAAGGTAAGTGGGGTTTGTTTATGTTGGGGGTGTGTTGAGTGTGTGGGTGTGAGTATGTATGTGTGCTCGCATGAGAAGGGTGCAAACATTTGGTAGTTCGCACCTTTCTCATGCAAACGTTCCGGCCGCTGCAAATTCAGCCATGGTCGGATCACTTAGAACCATAATAACGACTGTAACATTCTTTTCCAAACTTTAAACAGGGCATTTTCTATTATACCTGTGCCTTGAGCTGAGGCACAGTGAAGAAAGACAATTGTGGTGATATATGCTTAAACAGAATGTCAATAATAATAATAATAACAATAATAATAATAATAATAATAATAATAATAATAATAATAATACAAATCATAATAGCAATACTAATATTAAAAATAGGTTTGTGTATACAAAATCATGTCAAATTCCTTTCACTTCTAAGCACTGTAATAAAAATGACTGATATTACCCAGTTCTATAGTACTGACTTTTATTAGCTACGGCAGGATGATGGGCCCGGTTGACTCTGCTGGGATTCGAACTTGCTGAGTTCATGTATTCACTTTGCCACAGGAGAGCACTTAACCCATACATTATCCACCTGTCCATTACGTAATATTTTTGGCTGCACATGCATGTTTCTGCTCATGATGGTGGCAGAATCCACCTTCCACAAATCGGATGCTTTATTGGAGTATAGATGAATCAATATTCTACAAAAGATGTCTATTGTTGTGTGCCGCGAAATGAGGAAGCAAAACCAAGAGGTGATGGCTAGAAGGTTAAGAATTCATCTTCAACCTCTGGCGACTGCTCTGAGATATCCTCCAGATTATCCTTCTTTGTCTGCCAAGCCATTACAGAAAGGGGAAAGACCATATGCAAATAAGGCTTGGTCCCACCCCCAAAGGGGCAATCCAGTTCGACCTGCTAGGCCACATCCCTTTTGCACGTGACCACAACCAACGCCAGACATGGTTCAGCCTTCTGGTTTGTCATCAGTAAGGTGTAGTTTGAGTCTGTAGGGTGAGCAGTCATGGGACTCACGTCTGAGCATGCCTGCCCCACTCGGGGAGACAAAGCAAAACCAAGAGGTGATGGCTGGAAGGTTAAGAATTAATCTTAAACCTCTTGTGATTGCTCTGGGAAAACCAGGCCAGAAACCATTGTTCTTTGCCTGCCGAGCCATTACAGAAAGGGTAAAGACCATATGCAAATCAGGCTTTGTCCCACCCCCAAAGGGGCAATATAGACTGAACTGCTAGGTCACATTCCTTCTATCCGAGACCACAAGTGCCCCCATACATATTTTAGCCTCCTTGAGTGTCACAGTTAGGTGTAGATCTTGTCTGTAGGCCCAACCGGCATTGGACCCATGTCTGAGCATACCCGTCCCATTCGAGGTAACAAAGCAAAACAAGAGAGGTGGAGAGTTGATGGCTGGAAGGTTAAGAATTAATTTTGCACCTCTGATGAATGCTCTGGGAAACTCTCCAGACCATTGCCATTCACCTGCCGAGCCATTACAGAAACTGGAAGGACCATATGCAAATCATGCTCTTTATGTTATGTTGTGTTATGTTATGTTATGTTATGTTAAAGGTATTTATATAGCGCACTGGTCACCAACGGAATTGGTCCCCAGGCGCTCTAGCGGATCTGTAAACAAGAAGGAGGGCGGGTAGGATTAGTTGGGAGGAGGGGAGTAGGAGAGTGGGAGAAGTGGTGTGCTTTTGGCAGCTTCAGCTTGGTATACACCCAGTGCTGGGCTTTGGTGCAAGTATCGGATCTGGTGAGACCTTGTGTGCTGTGGGTGCTGTTTATGTGTTTTTGCTGAGGTGTGGTAAAGTGCGTGCAGATTGCTGGGAGAGAAATGGTTGTGTGAATTTTGTGTGGGTTAAGGATGCAGAAAGTCGAGGGTTGGGTTAATGGGGTCTGTATCCTGATGCCAGGTTTGATGTCAGGTACTTCTGGTCCCGTTCAGGCTGTATCCCTGTGGGTGGGGTTGTTGCGGGTTCCTTATGGGCCGTCTTGCTGTGCTGGTGCTGCGCTGATCCAGTTTTATCGTAGTGGGTATTGTATGGAGTGCTTACCATCTCCTACCATGGAGCGATAGGTGTGTCTGAGCCTTTCTTCAGGTGTGGAACTGGGTTGGTACTATTTTTTCTTTTGTTGTCTAATGTGGCCCTAGTCGGTTGAGGATTTGAATGGTTCAGGGTCAGAGTGCTGCTGGGGGTACGTCCTAGTGAATCTGTCTAGGTCAGCCTGTGTATTCAGTTGTTAGTTTCCTCCTGTCATGACTATCTTTAGTTGGTTCTTTGGTTTCCGTGGGGTGAGACACTACTAAACTGAGTTTTGGTATAAGTTCTGACAAAACTCATAAACACTTTTGATCTCCCTTATCCCTCTTCTGCCCAGTAATGAATTTTTTCAAAGCAAGTTTTTAGATTCTCATAGACATACAGCAGTAGTTTGTGAGGCTATTTCCGTCCTGTTGAAAAGACATACAGCCAGGCTTTGGCTTGCTCTAATATGGCACTGTCAGGCACATCCTTACTGCATGAATATTCCTGTCACACCCTTCTTAATACCACCTCATGTCTCCCCTCCTAGATCCATGACTTATCCCGGAGAGGAGTTCCAGGCCCAGCATGGTTTTGACAAGCTCTCAGAGGATTTCTTCCTTAGCTTTTTGACACTCGGCAAACAGGGGTGCTCTGGATCAGTGCAGTGATGTGTCACAGCAAAACCAACAGAGGACACGTACTGTTACTTTAAGAACAATTCTAAATGTTTGGAAAACCAACCATTGGCTGACATATGTGAAGTGTGGCCTCAAAAGCCCCTGGAATGCATTATATTCCTGGAATAATAACTAGATGGTAGAATGTAAGCCTGCATATGATGTTGACAACATCTTGTGCCATGTTCACCATTACATGCATCAATAATATGCCGTATAACTACAGGTGCAGTCATGCAGAGAGTCCTTGAGTAAGGGACAGGGACATGAGGGCTATTTTCCCAGGAAGTCTACTTTTGCATTTTTGTTTGACAACAGCTTTTGTGCAGAAATTAACCTTTTAAATCTGCTTTTAAATTGTATTTTTGTCATAAAACAATATAGTTCACCACACTAAGCCAGCAGAAAAAAAGCATCTACTTATTACCCACAAATCCTGCCATCATAATGGCTTGTTTGTGAGTTTCATGACCACACTAATATTACATTCCTCTATTATTTCAATATCACATTGGGAGCTTCTTAGCACTGGGAAGGCAACAGCATGGTAGTATTATATACAAAGAGAAGTACGGGGAGAGAGCCTGGGAAGTAACATGGAAAACAGGGGATAAAGAGGAAGGGAATTAATGGAGCTCTCAGGGTCTGCAGATATAGGAATAAATGGGAGCTAGAGCGGTGCGGTTTATTCGCCTTGCAGGGCTGTCTGGGCCCACTCATCTGGGCTTAAGGGGCTTGCTTGAGGCCAGAATGGTAGCGAGCTTTACAGTGACAACCTTATAAATAATGTGTCTACGCAATGCTGACTGGGCGTAACTTAACACGGCTTTGCTGCACTGACTGGTCATAATGATACCTGGCCTTACTGTTCTAAATGGGCATAATGGAACTTGCCGTGGATTTCGTAACTGGGCATAATGGAATAACTTGGCATAATTGATCCTGTTTTTTTTATTGGATAAAAGAACATAATGGAATAATTCAGTCAATTGGGCTTGATGGAATCTAGCACTACTGTGCTAACTAGGCAAGGTGGAACCTGATACTACTACGCATAGCCCTGAAATGGTGTGAGCAGCTGGCATTGGATGGATACAGCACAAGTACCAGATTTTTGAAAAAATGTATGAACTTTACATAAACTCAAAAAAAGCTGTTAAACAAAACTCATGAGCAAAACATTGAATTTAAATGCACATTTATCCCAAAAGCAATAGAACTCCAAAATCATCTAGTATCAGTGGCCCCAGCAGATACAAAATGATGCTCTCAGTCTCTAGTTTCTAATGCTTTTTTGCATTCTGGTTTTCCCGTGAGATATTCGCTATGCTTGCAAAATAATGTTAGTCTCTTGGGTCTGCTTTAAGTTCTTCTAAAGGAGATTGCAATGCTAAGGTACAGGTTTTAGTTTGGATTTTGTTTCATTCAATAATAAAGCCTTTCTAAAAAAAGACTGACACACCCATCTATGCTCATATCCACTAAAATATAGTTATTCTTTTATTTTTTTATTTTTTTTACGTGATTTACATGGTTATACAATCGACAACCTTTAACCACAGGTAAAAACCTTTTTACAAATGAAGAAAGGAGCGCTCTTGAGCATACTTACAAGATAAAACAATCAGCAATAACTCTTTAACTTTTCCAGAATAAAAATAAAAAATTTCACCAAAGCCAGAGTTATTGGAATCTTTTCACCTGAAAGCAGAATCTTCCACCATAAATCCTTATGTCTATAACCATACTTGTTGTTAAAACCAGAGAATAGAAGCTCTCTTTGATTTGCTAAGGTCACACAGTCCCTCACCAAATGTTGCAGATTTTCACACAAATCATCATCTTTACAAAGTCTACAGACCTGAGTATCCGTAGTTATTAAGTTGAGCGTGGGGCAATGTTATGACTGCTGTCATACGTATGCCCTCATTCGTAGGACCCCATTTTATTGACATGGTATTGGTGCACAAATCACCTTTGCAAACCCTCGTAATAAAAGTAAAATAATTCTTCATTGTGTGATTTGCTACTGCAATACCAGGGGGAGATAGACTTCTACTGATTTTGGAATTACTATCATATCAATCAAAGGTTTTGATGTGACCCTCTTTTTCCCAGGTGTATTGGACTTAGTCCAACCATTTGCAAACTTTGTAGCAGTCTCTACCTGAAAAAATAAATGAATAGCAGACCCTCACAATCCATGCGATTATCAATCAATCATTTTTTATATCAGGGATGTCCGAATGTGATAACCTCTTCGGGAGCCTGGTCTGCATGTGACAATCCATTGCCCAATTTTAAGATAACAGTTCCTCCCATGGCTGTAGGCGAGGGGAATCATTACAATTTAGAATGACAGATCTAATAAAATCCTGTAGCTCTATCAAAGACTGGGGGATAGGTCATTCTTTAGCAATCATATGGTAAAATGTAATCGCACACATCAGACGTTTCGCAGGGCCAGTCAGCTGTAATGACAATATATTAATAGATTCAGTAATTACATCTTTCTAGTTGTCAGGTGGCCCCTTGCCATATAAAATACCTTTATCCAGTCCTGTCTTTCTTATGGAAAGCACTTGGGATACTTGGATTTGAAGTCCCATGTTTTTAGAAGGAAAAGTGAAAATAAAAATCCTGGATTCCAAAATGGTGTTTGTGTTGAGGAACGGCATCGTTGAAGGTGGTTCAAAAGGCATGTGGCCACAAATATTGCTTTAAAAAAGAAATGTACATGTAAGTTCATTCATATTGTATCGTATGACACCCTGTGTGGAAGAGTCAAGCATTGCCCCAGATGTGAAGGGTTGTAAAGGTGTCACAGAGGACAAAGCTAAGCATGCTCTAGTACACTTTATGATGGGATATGAAATAAAGGCAGCACATTTGGGAGAGATGAGTAGGGAGTGACTTCCAGCATTACTAGCTGCATAGAGGTGAGGGTCCTACAATGACTAGCCGACAAAGAGGGGGTTCAAATGGTTCAAATCATTGTGGGGAGAGGGACATATGTCCTTATTGATTCCTTGCTCAACGTGAAAGTGGGGCCCAAAACGACCATTGCCGAGACCAGTAGAGAAAATAGATCTGAGAAGTAGGTGTCAATGCATGGCAGGAGTTTCAGGGTGTGAGACTGGACCACCCTGCTTCTGGCCATGTCCACCATTGGGGAGAAGGTGATAGAGGGGGAAATGCCTGACAGCAGTGCAGATGAGGGGGCGAGTAGTGTTAATCATTGTGTAGGCTAAACAGGAGGGCAAGAGCAACCATGACTAGGTAGAATGTGGGTTGAAGGCAACAATACTTGAGAAGGGTGTTGTGGGATGTATTGACCCACTCTACTATGCTATGCGGCATCGCTCTGATAGTATGGTGCAAGGAACTGCAACAATGGCGGCAAAACTCTTGTGCGTGCCAAAAACCTACAAAAAACGTGTTCTCAAACACGCAAAAAGATAGATTCACCACCTACCACTCATGGTGCATGTGTGGTGGAAGAGAGCGCACACTGCAGAAAATGTGCCAGTGGGATCCATGACCAGCAAACAGAGGGCAGAGGGAGAAGCAGCGCTTTGCTAATGAAACTCCAAAATGTGCCTATAAATGACATTTACTTTGTTGCTAAAAACACCAAAATGCCAATAACACAAAACTTCTCAACATTCAAAATCTTGCCTGGCGCTAAAATTCATGTAATCTAACAAAGCATTGCTAACATACAAAGTCCTAATGTGAAGAGCAAAACATTCATCAGACAAACTGAATTGTCTGTAAACTAACAGCCCCTGTCAAAATCTGGGTGCACTACTTGGGGCTACCTGAATGACAGCTGTCAGATGAGTTACTGATGAAACTTCAAAGTGATCTAAACTAAAAAGTCGGCTGGATTAGCAAACATAAAAAGGATTGTGGCTAAAAAGAATACAGATCTCAGTTGCTTTTTATCCCACAGAGTTAAAGATAAGAAAGTAATGTATTTATGTTTGATGCAACAAGTTTGGTTTTTCCTGGATCTTTAATTAAAAATTAATTAGCTTGGCTGAGTTGCAACCCTTTGGAAGTGGACAAACAAGTTTCTTCCAGGGGGAGGGAAATTCTCTCAGCTGAAACTCACGGCGAGATGATAATTGTGGGTTAACCCAGACTTTTGTCTACAGAAAGAGAATGAACAATAGTAGACCCTTCAGCTCAGGAAACGGAGGTGTGAGAGAGTCGTAAATGGCTCCTGGAAGGAACTTCCCTAAGGAGGGGGATGCTCCTGGACTCCAGCGAGAGAAAAAGGGGCATACAATTTGCTGTTAAGAATGAACAAAGAACACTTTTTAAAGACTCATAACTTGTGATTCAATGTGGTGAAAAATATACCAAGGACAGATCTGTTAGTTTAATGTTTGGCTGCATGTTTTAAAAGGCGGTAGAACTGTGTGACATGTTCTGGACAGGAATGGCAATATATATGGTTTATGTGAAATGTATTAACCCTAGAATTGTTAAAATGTACACATACACACCCCTATGTTAAACACACACATTTGGGGAAATTTGCATAAAGTTTGGAAATTGTGTTCATAGCGAAAAGGACAAAATTCTGTAGAAAGTTGAAACAAGATCCCACAGCTGCAGGATTTTGAGGAACACATGCTACATAAAATATGGAATCTTTGTGTGTGATTTGTGTAGATGAGACCAATGTAGAAATGTGTATTTAGTATACAATTTGATTTTGAGACCAGTGGCTAAAGGGAGGTTTCCAAGAACTGTAATGCAAACCATAAAATGTGACATCATCCTACCTTGATCCAATCACTCAAATGCAAGGCGGAGATGAAGTTTTGATCCAATCCCACCTCACAGGGGAAAGCTTAGCTAAGCCGGCACATACACCTACTTTGTGATGTCATTTGAAAGGATAAATAGATACAGCTGACAACACATAGGGATGCACTGATCCACTCACTTTCCTGATTCCGGCGAGGCACTCTGATCCAGCATTCTACATCCAGCCTTTAACATCCTTCCAGATCCAGATGTCAAGACTCTTGCAAAGCAGTAGAGAACTATTGATTTCTGCAAGGCCTAAACCCTCAAACTTATTCTTGTAACTCAGTGAAGCGCTGTGGAGTGAGAAGGCCTTTTGAACGAGTATCCTGAAATTCTCTGGCTTGCTACCACTAGGCTTTCCTGAGGAACTCTCTATCCAGCTGATTGAAATAGCCACAAATAAGAAGGACAGATCCTGTGCAAATACCGGCAACCGGCCTAGCTGATCCAGTCCCGCGCCTGATGTGCTGTCCTTCCTAGACAAGACCCAATTCAATGACCAGAACTGATGGTCCCATTTAATGACAAAGGACTGTAAGTGTTAATAGGAAGAACAGTGACCAATAGTATATTTGCATTTTCTTATCCCAATCTCAACCAATCCTATCTGTAAATTCAAAATCATAGTATTGTCAGAACCTTTCTTGTGCTGATTTTTCTCGTTGTTTTATAAAATCATAAGTGATTGGTGATTTTGAGTAACTAAAGTGAATCCCAGAAAGAAATTGAGTATCCACTTGAGTATTGAGGATTGAGTATCCACCACGTGAAGGGTTACACCGGCCACATAACTTTGGAGATTCATGTCTGGCATCCTCTTTTTCATAGTCATAATATAGTGTAAGCAAACCCATTTGTCATTGTCATTTTCTAAGTGCATTTCTGTTTCCCGTCTCACGCCTATTTTGCAAAAACGAATATAGTGCAAGGAAAAGTTTGCCACAAATTGAAATTCTGAATGGCTTTACATGTGTGAAATAGCTTTAAAGTGTTTCTGACTTGGACTTTGAGATTTCCACTGTTTCCTTTTGACTAAACAATTGCTTGTGATTGTGTGCAACTGTTCAAAGCGGCTCCCATAAGGATTTATAACAATTTAAGTATTTTTTTACCACATTTGGTGTTTTTGCTCAGCCACTTCCAAGGACAATTTCAAAGCCATCCTGATAGCTGAAATGTCAATTCCATTTTTCTCTTGTGTTTGAAGGGGGAAGGTGGACTGATATTCTGTTTGATTTGTGCTATTCCTGAATACCTGCTATTTCCTCCCATCTCTTTACATTGCCTATTGGGGGGTTGAGGGGTGTTGCAGGGGGAACCTCTAAGCATAGTGCTATCTGTTCTAAACCAACTCAACAGTATTATTTTCTGTGCTGCATTTGTTTTGTGCTCATTGCTTGATTCCTAGTGTATTAAATATATTATTCAGTGTTCTATCACCCCATTGGTGATTGTTACCTATTAAAATATATTGTGATTACATTTTAAATACAAAAATAAATATTTACCTTTGCAAACTAGCCTGATTCCTGGTTCAGTGTGACCGGGGAGGTTCCAGGAGAAGGGTGTGATATGAGTGGTACATCGTTCAGAATATTGAACTTATAGATATAAATAAATAAGGGTTTCAATTGCGCACTAAACGCTGGGCGTGACTTGGGTGTATGCCGGACTGAAATCACTTACAGTGTGGAGGGAGGGACCAAACTGGTAGCATCACATTTTTCACACAGTGGTAGCAGAAGGTGTCACAGAAGATATGGCCGAGAGAAGTTAGACCCACAATGACCGTTGCCTTGACCACCAGAGGAAATAGAGGATAAAGAAATGGGTGGATTCTATTTGAGAGGAATGTGGCAAGAATGACTGATAACGTCACTGTTTGCAATCGGAGCGAGGAAGGCTCTAAGGAACCAGGATTAGTCAGTATTTTGATCAAAAGGATACCAAAATGAGAAACATCTTCATTCAAAAATGTATATTGTATGCCCATTTCAAGAATGTCTAAAAACATACTTGGAGCACAGTAGTAAGTGTTCATTAGAGGCAGTGAGGGTTGGCAGTCCAAGAGGGAATATCCTCCATCAATGTAAAGGGAAGAGTGTAAAAGTACACTTGTAAAAAATAAAATAAGAACATAAGTAACATAAACAAAGTTAGAACTTATATGTTGGAGCTCCTGGAAAGATGTCAACTTTTTATGACAGCAATTTCTGCATGCATCTCATTGGTGGCATTGCACTGGGCATAGGAGCATATTATGGGCTGCAGACACAGATGGAACAGTTAGCATGATAGAAGTGAGTGGCTAATAAAAGCAACGACTGACCAATATAAAGCCCCCACAGGTTGTACACATGTGAATGAACAATGAGACTTGCAGGGAGCTGGTGGAAGAGGTAGCATAGTGACTGGCAGAAACATGGCTCTAAAAGGACATAGACGCTCTATGCATGGATATATGCAGGGCGGCCCGCGTCTGTGTGTAGGACATTTTAACATTTGCTTGAATTATTCTGCTGCAGTAACCTGTAATGGGAGTTTGTGGTGCCATAACCCCTTGAGGTCATACAGTTATGTGCATACCATAGCATGAATGATCAAATGCACCTAAAACACAGACAAAATGAAAACAGCAAAAGCGACACTGTTGGGTGATCTTACCTTTGTAATGGAATGTAAGACTGCAATGCTGACACCTGCGGCTCACCCTTCCCAAAGGGCAAGTGTTGTCCACCCTGCCCTCCATTATAAAGGTGGGTAAAGTGTGCTGCTACACTTGGGGGCAGCAGATGCCGAGTCAAGAGGAGATTGGGTATCATATTAGTGCAGTGTGGGGAAGCATGTGCTACCTTACACTGGAACATATCGCAGGGTCAGAAAGTTCACAAAAAAAAGCAAAATTAACTTTATTATTAAATGTCTTGCCGGGCATGCATAAGGCGCTTTGTATGCCTGCTTAATACTTGTTGGCTAAGGAAGCCGTCTTGTACAAGTAGTGATTGCTTACATCAGCCGCATAAAAGGCATGTGTGCCCCACAAGAGAAATATTGTCCACTGCCAGAAATGTATTAAATGTTTTTATGCTGGCATATATTGTGGGCAACAACATCATGACTTGTAACTATTGGACTTTTTTTATGAGTCATCCTACAAAACCAATTGCAACTTCTCTGGCTTTTTACCCCATTTTTCACTTAGAGTGTACTGTATAATGCAACATTTAAACCATTATTAAAAAGAATTAAACTAGTCTGCATGACAACTAATTTAGAACGAGAACTTAGTAAAGAGATAGAATTTAATTATGGACTAAAGCAAAGGCGTACATTAGCGCCGGTTCTGTTCAATGTTTATTTGGCTAACGTAGGCAGGGCCTTACAAAATTGTTTTAACTGGCCTCCCTTTATAGCACAATGCCTGATTGCATGGCTGTCGTATGCTGATGATATTGTCATTTCGGCCAGACTGCAATCGGCTTACAACGCAGCCTTATGGAACTTGAGAACTATGCTTTGGAACATGCTCTAAATACTTAATATAGAAAAAACTAAAATTATGACCATACAAGCTGATAGAAGAGGTTTAAAGAGATATAACTGGACACTCCAGTGAACTAAATTGGAAGAGTTTGCCAGTTAGTTCTATCCTGGGGTGCTTATCACTAACAATATGGACAAGGCTATGTTTTCTAAGAATATTGAGAACAAAGTCTTAGCTAAATTTACGGCTATTAGATCATTCATCGCAAGGACACGAGGGTACTCCATAGAAGGATTGCTATATTTGTAAATATCTTGCATTGTGGCGAGCATTTTATACAGCTTGGAGGTCCTCCCTGCAAAAGAAAGTTCCTATTTAATGGGAGAAAGAACTATGGAGAATATTCGAGAGAAGCATTTCCAGTGTATATTTCTTGTGTATACTTAAGACATTTACAAAACTTGGAAGTGAGCCCTTAAGAATTAACCAACTTCCGATGTTAGCTATCACTTGTGCCAGCAATAGTATTCCATGGAAAGATCAATTATGTAGATGATGTAATAATGCTGTTGAAACCTTAAGACATCTCTTGACTGATTGTGTTGAACTTAATAATGTATATGGAAAGGCATATATGCTTCAGGGTTTTAATATGAATTTTATTTACTCAGACCAATTTTGGTGTAACATAATAATCTCATGTGGAAACTTGGTTCTGAATTTTATGATATTTTATCTGTGGAAGGAAATTACTAAGAAATTAATGTGACTGTCTATGTTATTAATCTTTCTAAGTCCTTATTAATTTGTATTCAGGTAGTGATATGATGTATTTGTTTCATTTGTTTCTATATGTGTTACGCTCACCTTGTCTCTGCGGAGGCGTTGGGGCACAGTTGCAGTTCCTTCACTGATTCCGGAGTATTAGTCCAGTCCGGCTGCGACTAAGTTCCTCTTTCTGTTTTCTCTCAATGCCTTTTTTCCTTTCCCCTCTTTCTGCTTTCTTTCAATGTCTTTGTCTTTTCCCCTCGTTCTGCTTTCTTTCAATGTCTTTGTCGTTTCCCTCTAAATGTCTTGATGTCATTGCGCTCAATGTGGTTGTTTTGCACTGAATAAATGTTTTCTCCCAAACAGGTGGAAATGCGGACTAGCAACGGCTGTGGAGGAAGATGGATGTGACTGCGATGTCCCGCAGCAGGTGAGTGATGGCTTTAGGGAAGGCGCAAGGTTTTATTGGCACCAAGCCCTTAACGTAATGTCTGTTAAATGTCTGCCTTTTCTTTGCAGGTGCTGCGAGTTCGGATGGAGTGCATCGTGCCGCAATGCCTAGATGATGTTTTCTGCGTTCCAGGGTGTTTGTCGGTGAGCCGTGTTACCAGGAAAAAGATGTCTGCGCTCCGAGATGCTTGCAGGTGAGCCGCTGTGCCAGGAAGAAGATGTCTGCGCTCCGAGATGATTGCAGGTGAGCCGCGGTGCCAGGAGGAAGATGTCTGCGCTCCAAGATGTTTGCAGGTGAGCCGCGGTGCCAGGAGTAAGCGTACAGGTGAGAGCAGGATTCTCCACTGAAGCACGGATGAAGATGGCAGGATAACTCTAGGTAAGATGAATCCCAGGCGACAGTGAGCGTTACGCTGCATGGAGGTTGGGCTAGCTTTTATAGCTGAGCTCTTAAGGCCAGGCCTCCTAGCAAAGTTCTGCATGCCACACCCTGTCACTCCTAGAAGTTGCATGTGCAGATGCAGATGGAGACCACACCCAGACAAGTTACACAAATGAGAGTTCTTGAGAGTATTCTTGCTCATAATAAAAGAGTTCCTGTTCATTCTAAGCACTTCTGCCCATAATGGAAATGTCTTGTTTAAATCATTCCATGAGCCTGGCGCCAAAGGCGCCAGGACTGTGTCCAACCAGGCCCTCCATGTATAAATGTCCCAACGGGACGTGCGTGACCCATGATGCCCCCTGCTCCCTCCACTTGATGGTACACTCTTGTGATCCTGGGCAAGTGGCCAAGACAATATGTTTTTATATGTATAAGGTTATAATTAATGAATAAACATGATAAAAAAATAGAAAAAATGATTTAAGAACCTTTAGTTGGTTAGGGCTACCTTGCTATGCTCGCTTTGGCATATTTGTGGGAAATATTTGCACCCCTTCAATTAAATAATTCACCAGCTGCCACTGTCTACTCCCACACCATTTGAAAATTAAGCCCTCTGGGTGCAAAGCTGGCTCATCCAGATGGAAATTGCTGGAGGCGGCATTCACTGTACACGGCTCTGAACTCTTAAGTTGCTCTCTTGTCACTGTGATAATGCATCTCGAAAGTCACACTCAAAAGCATTGAACTGAAATAAGATTCTGACAGGGCACAAACAGAGAAATGTATTTGTGAATTGAGAGCGACCGACAAATGCTCGTAAGAACTCCAAAGTGATGACCACATGAACGCTATTGAAAGAGAGTGAGTGCAGCATGCATTATCTATTGCAGCCAAATTAGTGTGTGAAGCACAGCCAGAAAATAACAAAGTTTGTGCATCATACGATCTCTCCAGATCCATATGGAGATTTCCAAAGCTTACAAGTGGGTGGGTCTCTTACAGTATGAACTTTGCACTGAAATTCATTGTCTTGGGGGTGCCTGTACCTGAAAGTAAATAATTAAACACCACATGAATTTAGCTGCATTTTGATTGTTGCCACTGTGTTAGACTTAGGTGCATTCTGAGTGTAGCCACTGTGTGGAAATGACCAGAGCATTACATCCGCCCCCAATTAAATCTAGATGTATGTTGAGTATATCCACTGTGTTGAATTTATCTGCATTGAATTAGCCACTGCTTTAAATTTAGCTACATTTTGAGTATAGCCACTGTGTTGAATTTAGCTGCTTCTTGAATTAGCAAGTACTTTAAACTTACCTGCATTTTGAGTTCATCCTCTGTGTTGAATTTTGCTGCACTTTGAATTCACCACCTTTTTAAATCTAGTCACACCTTGAGTATAACCACCGTGTTGATTTTAGCTGATTTTTGGATTATAGCCACTGCATTGAATTTAGCTGAATTTTGAAGGTTGCCACTGTGTTAGTTTTAGCTGCATTCTGAGTATTGCCACTTGGTTGAATTCAGCTGCTTTTGAAGTAGCCACCGCTTTAAACTTATCTGCGTTCTGAGTATAGCCATTGTTGTGAATTTTGACACTGTCAAACTCAGTTACATGTAGAGTTTAGCCTCTCTGTTGAAAAAAACAAGAAACCAGCCAGGACACACAGATACTTAAAATAATCCACGCTTATGGAAGATAGCCAATGCTATCATACAATACTTTAAGACACATCGCACCACACCTCTGCCATAAGGATCCAGCTATCCCTAACAATGAAAATGTGGTCTAGCCAGACATATAATGAGTCCCGTGGACTCACATAATCTTCAGACTACCTCACAGCAGCCATCCACATGCCAGCTCGACATGGGTAGCTAACAGGGACTTGGCCACCCCCTACCTACCTTCATATTGACTGAAATGCACACACGTATTCTAAAGTCCTCTGACAAATGTTCCCATGCCTTGAACAACCAGGGCTTCAATCAACAGCACTATGAGGCCATTGTATTGTATTGTAATCGTCATTTATATCAAGCCTTTTTCCCATTTGTATGCCTCAATGCGCTTTGTGTTTGGAGCACTCTCGGGACCGAAGTCCATGGATGGGCGATTCTAAGAGTTAACTTTAAGATGCATGTGTGCATTGTTTCAGGTTAGGATTTAGGAGGGCTGGCTAGGCTCCAGTAAGCAGCCCAGAGGTCAGGCATGTGGGTGGGTGCTGTAGGTGGAATAGGATAGAGTGCTAGTGCAGGAGACTTAATATGTGCCCAGCTAGACCAAAATCTTTCGTAGGTGGTCACTGCATACTAATGGCAGAGGTGTTGAGGCACGTCAGGGGTTTCAGTGTAGACGGTTATGCAAGCTCCTAGACTGGATTAGCATAGCCATAGCTGCATTCTATAGTGCATTGATGGGGAGCCGTGCCTGCGGCATGTGTCCACATATGTGGTGCGAGTTATACAAACCTTAAACTCACATGGACTTTATCTTCGATGTCGCTTTCCTTGGTGTAAAGCGATTGGCTGGTCTCACTAGCTGTCGACTCCCTACACTTGAGAGTCTGAGCAGTGGACAGAGTCGTCCCAAATCTGAGGAGCCGCAGCACATGGAGAACCATCCAGAGCCAAGACACTAAAGCAGCGGGGGAAACACCCACGTCCGAGACCAAGCAGTAGAAGGCAGCTCGGTCAGATATGAGACGCAGCAGTAAATGGCAGACAGCCCAGAGTTGAGACAACTGAGTTGTGGGAGAAATGACAAAGTTTGAGACACAGCCTTGGATGGAAGGAAGCCTAACACATGTACAGCAGCAAATGGGGGACCACCCGGACTTGAGACCCTTACGCAGTGGGAGAGATCCCCAAATCCGAGATTCAACAGTACATGGTGGAACACCTAAGTTGAGTATCAATAGCACATGCTGAAACGCCTACATTTGGGACATCTAAGCAGTGGGAGAAAAGCCCATATTTGAGAATCAACAGTTCATGCAGAAACGCCTAGATTGGAGAAGCAACAGTAAGTGGTGGGGCACCTGACATTGGGATACATGAGCAGTGGGAGAAAATGGCTACATTTCAGAGGCAACAGTATGTGCAAATACGCCTGAATTTGAGAGTTACCAGTACATGGTGGAACACCTGACTTTGGGATACCTGAGCAGTGGGAGAAACACCTACATTTGAGAGTCAACAGTACATGGACAAAGGCCTACATTTTGCAATCAACTGTAGAGGGCTGAAACACCCTCATTTGAGATACAATATCTGAAACTGATTACTTGCTGACTAACATGGTGTGCCATGTAAGGTGGGTTAAAAGCAGTGGTAGGACTTTGCTGGAATACAGTAACCAATGGACATACATGCTATACAAATGTCAAATTACATTATATTAGACAGATTTATGATAGTAGTTAGCAGAGCTGATAGTATGAAACCAAGGCTTTGTCAGGACAACATGGATAGGTGGAAATCCTAAGAAAGTGTGTGAGGTGTGCATTCATCATCCAAGTTTATTAATATTGTTAGGATTATTATCATTGGGGTATTTATTGAGCGTGCCTCTGGAAGCAATGAAGCACTTTACAATTTCAATTATAGGGGCAAGAACAAGGTTAGGGTGCAGAGAATCAGGGGAGGGAGGGCAATTGTCAGCAATGGATCTATAAGTAAATAGGGGAGGAAACAGTACATTTGCAGCAGTGGCCATAACATACAGGAATACAGTGCTTCCACATCTCAGAGAAAAGACCAAGCCACTTAGACTAACTCGTATTGCAAACCAATCAAGCAGTATTTAATCAAAACCGCACATTTGAATCTGTAAATAAATGGACCCCCATCACCAGGTCACATGATCAAATTTGTGGCATGAACAATTAAAGGGTTGGCCATTTGTTGTCATGAGGCGGAAGTCGATTTGTCTTGAGACTTGACACATGTGTTGACATGGACAGTGTGAGGCCGATTCAATGAGGCCCCGATTTCCAGGTTAAAGTTACAGCTTGCATACGTTTCATGCACATATTGGGCCTCATTGCAAGGCTACCTCCAAACTTGCAAGAAAGTCCAGCACCCGCGAATGGGCAATTACCGGGGTATACCGGCCCCGCCGTACCCGGTAATTGCCCTTTCGCGGGTGCCGGAATCGGACTCAATGGGAATGGGGATGCCTGTAGCACCGGCACGGTTCGATACCGTGCCGGTGCTACAGGCAAGCTGTGCTCGCGGGTGCCTTTCATTCCGCCAGGTCAGACCTGGCAGAATGAAAGGCACCCGCGAGCACATCTCTGAGTTTGCCGATTCGGATACAACGGTACCAGTAAGCTTACCGGTACCGTTGTATCCAGACCGGCAAACTCGCTATGAGGCCCCTTGTGTCATTTACGCCTGAACACATGATTCACTAATTTGCCAAGTGATTCAATTTGGAGATTAGGCGTGACGGAAACCAGGATTGAGTTCCCTTTCAGAAACATACTTATGCCCCAGAACTGCTGGTCAAAAGTCTGCCAGATATTCCACCGGTGAATTCACAGGTTTTAGAAGAGTCTGTACAAAGAAGAGCCAAAATGCTTTTTCGCACACAAACATTTTTCCCCAGGAACATATCCACTTACTTATTTACAGTCCACTTATTTTAATGCACTCATTTTCATTTCACAATCCTCAACCCACACACAACACCAGTTAGGTTATTGAAGGTGGTTTTCATGTTTGTATGTACAAGTACATTTCATCATTTAAATCTTCCAATCGACCCCCGTGACATACCCACAAAATTAAGGACACACCCCTTAACATGCTAATTTCAGGTGTGTTGCACCACATGTATGCCGGAGGAATTTCACTCATGTTCCATGGCTTGGCTGAAATTCCGTCAAGATGTACGCTCACAGACCACCCGTACATTTTCATGTAAATCAGGCGTATGCTTGTTCATGATCAGTGTAACACCTTTTTCCTGTCATAAGTACCACGTGAACTTAATGTCATTTTAAAGTGTGCACAGTTAAACATATGTCTTTGGAAAAGCAAACTGACATAACATATATATGTTCTTGGGGAAGATGTTATATACCTGAGATATATGGGGTCACTCTTTAAAATGGTGTTTGCATGCACAGGACCACCAATGCTTGTGCTTACGTGTTGCTGGGCCCCTGCCTGCAATATTCAATGCTCACGAAGCGGGGTGTAAAAGCAAAGCGAAACATCTTTCACTCTTTAGTCTTAGTGGGTCATTTTCTAACGAACAGGAACATAATTGGAAACATTTTACTCATTCCTTTTATGCTCCAGTTATAATTAGAATTGGGGTTTTATAACAGGCTTAATATTGAAGAGGTTTCAAAGCACGGATTTGAACCTGGGTTGCTTTGCATTGTTTTGCTTCCAAGAGCGCATTGCCACTGAACTATACTACTGGGTTCAATTTACATTTGGAAGCAAATTGTAAAATGTGAATGCTGCCTCACTGGTGAGAATGATGTAGACAATGATTCCCTTAAGAATCACAGTCCTACTGTATGCTCGATGAGTGTGTACCCCAGGGCACAAGTCTAAGGAACACGTAGGCGTACATCTTCTGCCCACTTTTTCAGAGGACGGATATCCCCTTTGTGTGTTTTCAATGAATTACATTTTTTTCTTAATACTTCAAAATGCTTCATCCACTTGACAAAACAGAGCTGGGTCTGGGATTCAAACTCAAGTCGCGCTGCAAGAATCTTAACTGGGAGACCACAAGGATCACTGAGCAGGTTCTTATGAAACACTCATATCGTCTTTCTAATGTACAGGACACGTTTTCTTACACATTATAAGACTTAAAAGGTGCAATGTTTTAAGAAAACATGTTCTCTTGGGAAATACGTAATCATCCTGTGAAGTTTCTTGAGTTGGGATAGGCATCCTAAAATGAAATAAGCAAATGTCTTTGAATTTTCGTTCACTTCCTGTCATGTCACTCCCCACTGCATACTTCACTGTCCCCTCACTTTTCTTTTAGGACTCAAGCCCCTGCATCGTGGAAGCAGGATGTTTCCTGGGCAGAGTCGGATTGGCCTATCGCCAGGGGCCGAACGCATCTGATTTGGGGAATATCATTGGCCGGTTTTATAAGGCACCCGGTTTTAGCTGCACGTGCTAAATAATATGTGTTTTATTTTTTTGCGCCTGCCGCCGCGCGTCACACAGAGGATGCATGGTGACTAGCCTGCATGCGCACTGTGCACATTGCAGACCTGTTGCAAGAACAGGAGCCAGCAGGTCCGGCTGCACTCTCTCTCTTAGTCTCAGAGTGTCAGTTACAATGATGGGGATGGGGCGAGCCGGGATGTCTGTGAGTTGAGGGGCCGGCTGAGCTGTGCCCTTGTTCACCTTGCTGAGCTCGCTCATTCTTTGTTTCTTTTTTGTTAAGGGGGCAGGCCTAGTCTGGGGCTACCCGCCTGCCTGACTCTAGTGTGGCTCCTGAGCCTCGACTCGAGGAGTGACCAGGGCAGGGGCAGGGCCTGTGGCTGAGCCCGGAAGGGTCACTCCCCCATTGTACGGCCTGAGTCTGCCTCCGGCTTGTGCCATGCTGCCATTTCCTGGAAGTCTGTTGCTGTGGGGTTCAGAGGTAAGCGTAAAGTAAGAGACGAATTGAGGCTGATTCTGTGGGACCATAGCTTTCTTATGACATGGGGGGATGTCAATACGTGGCAAGTGCTTTCATATGCCTATTCAAGCTGAGCAAACTGAGATGTGTGATTCACGTTTCGAGGCCCTTCATAGGAATAGTAGTCATACTTGTAAGCAATCTATTTTAAAAAATAACCAGATGACTAAAGTGTGCTCACAGGGAAAATATGTGATATTCCATAGCTCTAGGCATCAGCTTCCACACTGTATATCTATGCAAAGACAACGTTGACACTCAAGCCAGAAACAATACGAAAAAGTATGCAACTTTAAATAGTGGGTAAATGAATGACATCCGACATCAGGTCCTGCAAAAGTCTTATTCCTGAATGGCGGGCACCCACCACCTTTCTGCAGGTAGGTAAACCAGAAGCTTCCTGATCACAGGAAACCTGCTTTGGAGAAAGGTCGGACGTGTGTGGTGGATAAATCCCAACAGCCCTTTGCTATCTCTGTGTGGTTTAGGGTCTGTTCTCCGTCACATACTGTGCCTTTCCTCCAGCCCCTAGAAAGGAATGCTTAGAAAGGAATGCATTTGGTAATCAGTATATGTGTTTGACAAAGAAAGTCTGTTTTGCGAAATGGAGAACTCCAGGACGAATCCATGGCCAGACCTAACATTCCTCGATGACCATAAACCTCTTTTCTCGTTTGCAAGGGAAGTGTCTTTCCTAGTTAACTGTGATGCTAGGGTTCATTATTTTGCTCTTGAGCAGAACTATGCAGTGAGAGATTCGCACATGGTAAACAGTTCGAATTTTAGCGAATTTGAAAATGCAGTTTTGTTAAATTGTCCATTTTACCCAAATGGCATGTATTGTACAGCTCCCTTTCTTTTAGTGGCTGCCTTCTGTGGCACCCCCTGCTTCGTGGGACACTTTGTGGGAGCCTCCCAGCGCCTTTAACGTTCATGCTCCTAATTTTGACCTCCCTGTGAAGAACCTTCTGCTGCGTGTCAGAAACATTATGAAATCGACATATGGAACTCTTAACTGCAGGTGAGTTGGGGGTGTTTTTTGGCCTGTGTCATGGCATGTTTTGAGTTAGAGGGTGTAAAGCTTGTTGGAGATACTGAAGCAGACTTCTGTGACAAATGACAAGGGATTCTGCCATCTTCCCCAATAACCTGTAAAATGCCAGGAAAACACTGTTCTTTGCCTAACAGGCATTGACCTGATTTGCAAAGCCCCAGCAGGCCCCACTGCAGACAAAACCTTAGCCTATGTAAACATGGGCCTCTGTGGTTTTCATATTCAAGATATATTTCTCTAAACCAAACGGGCATTCCACCCAAATCACTTAACACGTCACTTAGGTTGATGAGTGGAGCCGTGACTATTGGCAAAAGCCACTTCAAGCTTCAGTAAATGAGTTATTGATCGGTGCTGGGTGTAAGGTTCAACATAGCCATGCATTGTAATGCATTGCCAAATTTGATGTGGAGGCATGTAACGACTATGAACTTGGGCTTTGGTGGCATCACAAAAGACCTAGAATTTAAATTTCATGAGCTGTATTTTTTTTAAATTCAGCAAGCAGAGTCATGTTTCACCACCTCACCCTCGGCATGCCAGTCGCCCCTGTATAACATGTTACCACCTCGAAGGCAAAAGCATTATACTTGCGAGTGTCCCCAGCCCCTGCAGTCCTGTAGATGTGCGAGGCCTCACTGCAACCAGCGAATTATGTGTGCTCCTTGCACTGGCAAGAACGCCCCCTTCCGTAGATCACGCGATTCTCTGTAGTCAGCTGCTACCATTTATGGCCACTTACAACTACGGCAGTGCCTTGCAAATGCATTTCCCATGCCTAATAACAAACACCCAAACTGTTGGCTGCGTGTTTCCGGTATAATCATTTGGCTGTACTGCTTATTAAAGGCAACTCTATTTTCATTACTGGTGGCAACTAGTAGACATGCCCTGAGTCTGGTTCTGCATAGTATTTACCGTTGTCGTGATGATGTTTTTTTTAATTAAAAAAAAGAACAAAAGGAATATGATCACTTTCTCAAGTGTTTACACAAAACATTCTATACAACAAACACCATTAACCCTCCATAAGTAGCATTTTGTGTAAAGTCGTGAATTGACGCAATTCGCGGATGATGGTTTGAGGGCCATTCCATTTTTTGGTGAGGGGTTGGCCACTTTTCTTTTGGGTGTCCGGGCCTATTTCTTGTCCCAGTCTGACCCTGTTCCTGGACCGATGGAGTTGTAAGGTAAATGAGAGGGCTGGGAAGAGACCTGCATGGTACTCATAGTGGAAGAGGGCGTGCGCTGGGTCTTTAAGAAGTCACTTTGTTATCTATCTGATTCGTGCATAGTCTTTACAGGGGAGCGGAGTCCTGTTTAATTGTTGGCTTTGCTTGATGTGATTGGCTGTTTTGCCTTGAAGAAAATTTGAAAATATTCATCAGTGTTCCTCGATTAGTGTAACACATTATTCTGGCCATTAGACAGTCATTAAATACCAGACTTTATTTGAGGGACACCATACACTATACATGAGCATTATTTTACTGGGCTTGCTAATAAAAACAGTTCATTTCTTGGATGAATAAAATATCTTCTGTCTGGATTCCACTGGAATTTTTTTACTGCTATGCTACTGACTACAAACCAGACATGTTAATACGTTTCTGTTTGATCAGTTCACCCTGTTTTTATGTATTTTATTTTAGGGCAAAGTTAACAAATTGTGTTTCTTACATACAAATGACCACAAAATACATGTTTTTTAGACATTCAATTTACAATACATTTTTTTCTGTACAATATATTAGACAGACAGAAACACAGCTTGCTTGAAATATTAATAACGCAAAGATGCAGGGTTTGATATGTTGTAACTTTTTCTCAAACAAATAAATAATGTTTTAAGAATGCAGGTGGACACAACGAAGATAAAACCTATGCTTGGCTGATTGTTCTTCTAAGTTTACATTCATTTGGTAGGATTCACATGACACAAACACACACATGTCTAGCATGTACAACCAGTGGAAAGAAAAAGACAGGTTTACAAAAAGTAACACCCCATTGCAATACAGCACGTAGGATGTTGCATCTTGTCACCATAATTGTTCTAGGCATGTTATAACATAAATGGTCTTGCTATGTTTTGGGAGCAGCAACACTAACACTATTTACCTTCAAGATATGAACAGGCCATGAGGCGTGCGAGTGGGTATCCACTGTCTACCAGAGCAGCTTGCTGATCGGGGGCACCAAACCAAATTCGCCATCAGCACTGCAGTCCCGCTCGGAACGCTTGAACCGTATGCTTTCTGCCAACATTAAGCAATGAAAACCTCACATAAATTGCCATGAACTTTATTTTTTTTAAGTTGTATTGTAAATAGGAAGGACAATGGATATGTTACGTGTCAATGAGTTCCTTTAACTGAACAGCCATACTTCAGCACATTTGGTGTGTACTGCTTTCCTTCAATGTAAATATTCATATCATGAGACTATTGAAAAATTAATGAATTAACTGAAATACTTTTAAATATTTAGTCAACCGCTCTATTGGGGCTATAGACCAAACAAAAAAAAACATCAAAAAATAAACCTGCTCATTATCAAATGGAGGGGCGTGACTGTCAAGAGTGACATATTGAAGGAATGTGTATTGCAATCAATTACTATGTGGGAAAAGGAAAGCTTCACTATAAGACTTTTGTAATTGAAGGAAACTATTTTTAAAAATGTATTCCTCTGAAAGTGGGGTTCAATGTATGATATGTCCACCCAAATCATCTCACCGCTATTCTGTGGATAACAGAATGGAGCTTAGATACAGAGTGGAGCTTACATACAGCGTATCGCCCTGAGAGCCGAGAGAAAGGCACATCACATGGCCAAGATTCAAACCTGGAACTGCGGGATTGAGGAATTAAAAAGATGCACTTGCCTGATGGGGATATGGTGTGTTTATTAGGCTTCCAGCCACATACCTGCTCTCCTTCAAGGCAATTCACCATGCCACAGTCTGCCACATTACAGCTGCACTCAAATTCGACCATATCTCTCCAGCACTGTGCAAGCTCCACTCGTTCCCCTCGCCACCAGGGTCATATTTAAACTGCATGTATCACCTACAAAGTAGCATTGAATGGAACACCAACATACTCAGCAGCTGAACTCCACACCTCGTGAGGCTCTCGGAGCTCACATAGTAAAATATCGAAAGGCTGGAGTCTGAGCAAGCCCGTAAACTGAATACTTGCAAGCCATCCTTCTCCTGCCAGACGCGACCATCTGGGCCTGAGTCCAGGCGGAGGCTTGAAATGCCCCCACCATCCTCTGGTTCTGCAAAACACTAAAAACATGGCTACTTCAACAATGCTTGCTGGGCGAATGCAAATTCTTCTCTCCCTCCACTAACAGTGCTGTGCTACTGTATATAATACGCCAAGTCCTATGCTGGCACCCTCCTGTTGGTAAACGCCCCACTGCTCTTGAGCTAGGTTAGCAGTAATAGAATTACAAAATATTAGTCTTGTCTCTTTGATCAACCGTCTTTATTATAAGCTATGCCTCTCTCTGAAAATCTCAGCTACTCTTAATCTGATAATTGGAATTGCTTGGCATGGTCAGCGTGTCCTCTCCATGCTAGTCTTCTGTACCTCTAGACCGTTTCTCAAGTAAATACCTTTCTTTCTAGAAAACATTGTATTCATATGAGAATTTTGCCAGTCAAATCTAAGAACTCAACTTCTAAGATGACTATGTTGCTGCCAAGCTCTGCTCTTTAATGGTTTCAATTTGCATTGCTCATCCTCTTGGACCATTCTGATATGTGCTCTCCAATGAAGCCTACATCTTTTGTGAACCAAACTGGAATTGCCTTTTTATTCAAGCACATTCCATCTGATCAGTTCCACATCGAATTACCGGTAATGAATGGATCTTTCTTTCAAGGCCTTGTTTCATCAGACCTAAAGCCATTTAAGTACTTCACTAACAACAACAAAACAAATATGGACCAGAACGATCAGTCTAACATTTGATCCATAATGGGGCTGCCTTTCCTAGTCAGGCCATTTGAGCATTATGTAGATTTAAACATTTTAAAAATCTCACTTCATCCAATTTCTTTTAGTTATACATACATCTGTATACCAATGGTATATAAGGCGCTATATAAATGCAAAATAACATAACATAACATCTGTGTAGTGTAATTGGTGTGGCACCAAGATGGCTGAAAACGAGTTTTTGAAACGTTCAACGTACATACTGGATTATGGGAATACCAGTTTGCTCATGTTGCTAGACCTCTTGACGGCCATTAACACTCTTGGTCACATTTTCATTGCATATGGGGTTCAACGGTAAGTTCCTTTTCTCTCTGGATACTGTTTCTTAGACAGCTTCCGGAGACCCTGTTTCCTTTCCTTGTAATATGGGGTGTACCAGAGGCTTATCCTGGTTTCTATGTTGTTAAATATCTCCCTTGAGCCACAGGGTGCTCTTTCGGGTATCTTCATTCACTAGTATATGTAACACACCCTATTGTACCTAATGCTGTTGTCTGCTGCAAAACGGCTTTGCCTCATCAACAGCCTTGGTGGCATTATGACTTGGATTATGCTAAATGTTCTGATGCTTCACCTGGCAAAATAGAATCTCCCAAGTATTCCATTGCCTGGTGTAACTCTGCTTGTCCTCCCTGTCTTCTTTCAGCATCACTCATTCACTGCCTTTATTGATAGGATTCACTCTCCAGGCCCTGGTACTCCCCTTTCTGTTGAAGACAATATAACCACTGGTGCCACTATATGACTTTTTTCAAGCACTAGTTTTATCCAGGCTTGAATGTGGAAAGGTGCCCTACCACCCTTTGCTAAGGTTGGCCCTTCATTTGGAGGTCTTCTCAGATTTTTCAAAATGTGATCTAATCTCTCCTACACTTGAAAACGTGCACTGATTCCCCCCGCCGTGATCTGCATTTTATTTTTGGCATAGTTGCAACACGTTCAAGGCTCATGTATTGGGTCAACTAACCTCTTTGCCTGTAAACATCTAATCCTTGGTGGGTCCACCAACACTTGCAATTCGATCATCATGATGTTGGATATTCCGAGATTCAAAATGTATAACTTTGTGCATGTGACTTTTTAGCAGTTGTCCTTCATGTTTGAAAAAACATGCCATCAGATATGTGGCCTTTCAACATTTTGAGACTTTCTGAAGGTGTTAAAAATCCACCTTTTTGTGTGCATTAGCAATATAGATGACTTGCTTTGTGGTCATTGCTGAAGCATGATTTTCTAACATCCTATATGTTATCTTTTAACCGCTGGTTTTTCCTCAAATTGTTCTTACTTTTCTCTCTGCTCTTCCAATAAATATTTGTGCGTGATTAGCATCAACACAGTTGACCCAGATGACATCACAAGAGGTGATGTCACAGAGATTTGCTATTGATGAAATCCGAGAAAGTAATGAGTATAAATGTCATGAAAAGAAAGGTCATGATTAACTGTAAAATCTCACAGGCACTAACATAGCTCATGCATAGGATTTGCAGTGGACAGCTGGTGCTAAATGATGCCCGTACCACAGAATAGCTGTGCGTTCATATCCTCTGAGTTCCTGCCCTACTGCCTTATTGAGTGCTTCACAAAAATACCAGATCACTGTTCTTGGGGGTGTTTGGTATTAAGATTGTCTCATTTGTAAGCTGAGAGACTGTATATGCCGCGGAGAACGATGAGAACAATCAAGAAATGTTCACGTGACACAAATTCTGCTCGCTGTAATCTGTAGTCTGTGGGATATCAGCTGCCCTGATTGAGCAACTGAGAGCCAAAAGCGACTAGCCAATCATCAAGCCATATTCTAATGGACTGCAGACAGGTCTACAGATTGCACATTTTACCCCTCCTTACCAGGTAAACAAAAAGAAGCTAGCGTCTTGTGGGGATAGCTCAGGAACAACACGCTTGCCTTGGAAGCATGATGATGTGGAGCAACACAGGTTCAATCCCTGGGTCAGTGCTTAGAAGTCTCTGGGTATTGAATGTGTTATAAATAACCAATTACAATAGCTAGGACACAGGAATTGGGTTTGGCCATTAGCGGGGGCATTCAGATTTAAGGGTCAAAGCCGAAGGCAAACAATACCATTTTATTGCTGCATCTATGCTATCACAGAATATAACTATGGTATTGAAGCAGGACTAAACGGTTCTTGATTATCACAAAGAAAATCACAACGGTTAGGGCAATATTTTGGGGCTACAGAAATATCACGACAAAGATGACAAGGGAAAGGTGTCCAGTAAATAAGCAGCATTGCGATCTTTGGGGATTGGTGTATTAGGACTGCTTCAAGCAGACAATTTCGAAGAAAAATAAAATGTTCAGGGCACTCGTAAACAATATAGCATATAGGATCTATTGAATCTATTCAAAAGGAAAAACATGAATAACTGAAACATGGACATATTAGTAAGCTTAAAGAAAGAAAGCACTGCAATAATTTACTTGAAAAAGTTCACTTCTTTTCCTTCCTGTTGATCTTCTTTTCAAGTGTAAATACGTGTTTGTAGTTCTAACAACCTCGACACACTACGAATATGTCTTTCTTGGCCGCCCATATCCAACACACTTGTAGATGTTCAACCTGTGTCTTTGCATGTATGGTTACACCCTGGAACTCTGTGAAGCAGCCTTGATCTTTAAAATACACAGTATGCATATGAAATACATACAAATGTTCAGGAAGGAGCTCAATACCCTCCTTTTTAAGGAGCGGCCTTTCACTAACACCTAGGGCTACACACCCTCCGGTCTCAACCCTACCTGAGACTGGGCGATCTGCCAAACTTCCCTTCCTTCTCTTCTTCCCTTATGATTGTAAAGCGCTCTGTTACTTCCTAAAGCTAGGTGAACGATCAATAAATACTCTACTAATGCTAATAATAATGAGAAATAATGAATAAATAAATACAGCTTATTTAAAATTCAGAGGGATAGCTCATCCAACTTGTGCAGTCTAACTACAAACACTGCTGCTTTGCTGTTACCTACAGAATCCAAACTTTTGTCACTGGCACCAAATATGAAAAGTATTTACATAATATAGATGCAGTGGACTGTTTAAAGTGGTGACTACGTTGCAACAATAGAAACGTGACCATATAGACAACACAATGACGAAATACCTAAAGACGGCTGCCAGAATACAAAACTCTACCAAGCAAGAAAAGCTTCAATACCTTTAAGGGCATATTTGAGGCCTTGTTCATTCTCAGTAGAGGGGCTCCCACACTTTTTGCAATTGTTGAAGCCCTTTGGGGTACACCCTACGTTAGTACAAGAAATCCATATGTCCCTTGGTCTTTGTGCTTAGATGAATGCTGCACCTCACTGACAGAGGACACTGTAAAAAGGCAAACATAATATGCCTATCGGTACTTTTGCACAGATAATTTTCTGCCTTTTTAGTGCTGTACTGGTCTTGTGGGCAGAGCCAGAATGATATGAAAATGCTTGTTTCTCTGGTTGCATGGCACATAGAAGTCACATGTGCTTGTAGACACCGTCCTGCCAGTTATTTGCCCCGTTCGTTCTCACACTGTTGGACAACTTTGAAAATATTGATGTTTCACAGCAAGTTAAGAAATGTAATCCAAATGTGGGGAGAGAGACATAGGGAGAGAGGGAGAGAAACAGACACACAAAGAAACACAGGCAAAGAGACACAGACACTGACTGCACCTCAGCCACACTTCACTGATGAGTCTCAGCAGGCTGAAACATGTGTCTGGGTCTGCTGTTGGTACTCTTGTCCATAGAAGACTTGCCTAGCATTTTGGTGCTCATCGGTCCTTGTGGGTAGGACTAGACTGATGTAAATGGGAACATTTCCTCTGGTGTGACACAGGGACCTAGAATGTGAGTGTACAGGCTCCAGGTGGGCCCCATTGCACTGAATGGTTATTTGACCACGCCCAATCTCTAGAGAGAGGCTCTCGCGGTTTTAGGATATAGTCTGCATTTTGGAGAAATGGAGCCAGGTCTGTTGCTTGCATGCTCAATGTAGCACTCACTAAATCTGCTTTCTAGAAATGCATTGCTGTTGGAACAGCCTAGTACTGAGGATTTCGGAAACACTTTAAATGCAGAAATGCTGCAAACCACATATAAGTCCCTTAGCTATTGTTGCACTCTCCTGAGAACTGCAAATGATAGCAAGCTTGTCAAAATCATTTACAGCTCTGTAATTTCATATTTGTGGCTCTTGACAGAATATGCCATGATGTGCAGTTATAGATATCGTTTGTGTAATGTTGCATAAAATAACACACCATGGGGGTCATTACGACCTGGTTCGCAAAGGGATACCGGGCAACGGTAATGACACCGGTGCCGGTAATCCCTTTGCGCCCTATTCCAAGGTCCCTTTGCGGGTCCTCCCGCAAAGGGATACCGTGGTCAATAACGGTACCGCAATTTGTGGTACCGTTATTGACGCCTTCCCATTGAGCCCTATGGGGGCTCAAATGGGAATGGGGAATGGCTTTTCAAATGGGGACTTACCGGTCCCTTAAAGGTCGGAATAGACAGGTAAGTCCCCATACTACCAAGTCGGTGGCGGTACCGATATTGGTGCTAGTCATGGCGCTAATAGCGCCATGACTAGCACCAACCTCGGAATGAGGGCCCATATGCCACTTAAAGCAGACTGCATTCATTATTCCCCCTACCAGAGGAAGACCTATCTGTCTCGAGAGGATAGCTCAGGGGCACCGTTCTCCCTTTGGAAGCAAGACGACATGGAGTAACACAGGTTCGACGATCCCCGGGTCCGTGCTTAGAAACCTCTGGGTATTAAGCACATTATAAATAACCTATCATGCCATTAAAGACGGCCCTTTTTATTCATAGGACGGACCGATAAGCCTACTATTGAATTAACCAGGGTGTGTTCAACACGGTTCTCTCTTATCAAGCGTTCTTCAACATGCTTCTGCCTGTCCATACCAAACCTCGCCAGCCCTCGGTCATTCCCAATGTGTAGATGACCAGAATAGCGTCTTTACTATGCAGCGCCTTGAAGCCACAGCAGTCATAAACACAGTCATAAAAACACGCACACATCTGCATGATCACATGTGTTGAAAGAAATGATGGTAGTTTGGTGCTGCTGAAAATTAAAAGGCCTCTCCACCATGAATGTACAATATGACATTGCAATCGTTAAAAAAATAACTGAAGTAGAAAAAATACAAATAAAAAAATACTTAGTTTAACAATATTAATAATTCCTACAAATTACAAAATATCTGTCTATTCTTTTATTGCTATATCTCTATATGGAAGTTCTATTGATAAATACATAAATACATTGCACACAGTGTATATATATATAAGAGTTTTCTTTTGGCCTTGTTCGGATGAAATAATATATACTTAGAACTGCTTGAAGAAAAGTTATGGTCATGTTCTTTCAGCATAATGAGAAGACACCATTTACTTTTCCAATAGCAGATGTTCTTTTTGCTTTCCAGTTGATTCTTTTCCTAACAGTGCATAGTCCCCTTTACGTTTAACATATGGCTTCATTGTCTTTCTCATATCTGGGAATTCCTGCCACAACTAACAACACGTTAACGACAGCAAAGAAAAAACAACTGAAAGACACCACAAAACAGTCAATTGCACCGGATCCTATTTCCCTAGTGTGCCGCGTGGCATTTGGTTAGCAGAAGCATTTGCTGCGCTAGAATGCTGTGCATCAATATGTGTCCCGTTGCACACCGAAGCTGTTCCTTCAGGCGCCATTTTGTTGTGACAAGATGGTGGCATCTTAGTCGATATGCCGATCTTCTGGCAACTCTGGGCTTGAATCCAAGTCACTGAACGCCTCTGTATTTGTGAAATTGGTGTTGAGTGTCACACTCTGCCTGGGCTTCACCGGAGCGAGTTCAGATAGATTGATGTTATCACTTTTCACGAGAGTTGTTTTGTCCATGTTTTCGTCACTGTGCTTTGCCACCACGGCATCAAGCATGTCTAGTTTGGGTGTCACCCGGCCACTCTCAAACAGGTACTTCACCAGATAGGAGACAGCGATATTAGTGATGAAAGAGGTCAGCATGGAGAGCAGTTTAAATGGGAACCGTTGAATGTATATGTTGTTCTCGTCTTGGTAGCAGCCGGGGTAGCAGAAAAGGGGCGGTAGGTAAAGATAGGGCTCCCCTCCGCTTATTCGGAGGAGAAATCCTAAAACATACCCTGCGATTGAGCCATAGGTATTGGTTCCTTTGATGAAAAGGACGCAGAGCAACTGAGGGAAAATAATGATGTAGACCAGGTCGGAGCTGAGGTACCAGAGTCCGTAGATCGACTTCGCGAGTAGCGCCATCGCCGTCGCTGCAGCGCCGAAGACGAAAACAGTTGCTCGCATGACCCAAATGATTTCTCTCTCTGAGGCCTGTAACAGAAAATTGTATTTTAAATTCAGCAGTAATGAAAGCAATGATGATTTTTTCATGTTAGAGCAAGAAAACACCTGGGACTTTGAAGGCATGTAGGTATGTTTATATTTTTTTACTTTTTCATTTTTATACTACTTAACACTTTGCCAAAGTTTAAAAAAAAATGTTTACCAAAACAGGTGCTCTGTAAAAGCATTGGACCGCTGTAGTATGTGCTGCGAAGATTGCATCAGTGTGGCCATCGAGAGCACCGTAAAATGGTAACTCCTACATAGAACTCCTCACAATCCTCCAGCACAAAATATGATAACTTTACATAATCGGACGATTCTGCACTGAAATCTAAGACATCAATAACTGGGCTCATAATGACCAGGTACATTTGTTACACCCTCTTGCTATCACTTAGTCATGGTATGATATGATATGAAATGGCATTTATAACGAGCCTGTACACAAATGTTTCTAGGTGTGACAAGACAAGGAGCGGGGAAAAGAGGGAGGACAAAACAACAATCTTACTAGGCCTTGTGCCATTCAGATCGTGCAACTGCAGGGAAGTGGATGGGGAGAAGTGCCAAAAGGGGGTTGGGGCAGGTAATCAAAAAGTGCAGCCAACAAGTGGCTCAGTGCAGGTAATAGAAAGTGCAGCCAACGGGTGGCTCATAAGTGCAGAGCAAGGGGACTGTAGGGTTACAGATACAGACCACACATGCTGGGGAGCCAAGAGACAGTGCGAGGTGCAACTGGACATGAAGGGACCTGGGCCCAAATTCAGAGGGTGGCCAGGTGACTAGTGCATACACCAGATGGGTCATCAGCATGGGAGAGAAAGAGAGAAAGCGGAAGCGAAAAGGAAGGTCTTGACTTGCATTCTGAACCGGAGGTGGTTCTGCTCAAGTTTGAGAGAGGTGGGGAGGCTGTTCGAGAGGGAGACCCCAGCCGATGAAAGAGATCCCCTCCAATCTTTCTGCTTGGAAAATCGACTGACCCTCATAGAATTAGAGGTGTATGAGCGGATAGTTCAAGAAGGGAGATGTGTATGAAGAGAGCATTGAAGGTAGTGCAGTCCCATGCCCCAGAAAAACTTGTGGATGGTGCAGAGGGTCTTGAACTTGATCCTTGCTGCCACTGGGAGCCAATGAAGAGAATTCAGTGCTGGAGAGATACGATCCCTTGGCTTGAAGCCAAGGACAAGCCTCACAGTCCTGTTCTGGATAAGTTGTAGAGGACAGAGAGTAGAGGCAGGAAGATTTAGAAAGAGGCTGTTGCAGTAGTCCAGCCTAGAGAGGACCAGAGCTCTGGAGACAATGAGCTTCTGGGGAAAAGTGAGGAAAGGAAGAATACCTCTGAGGAGGAGCAGCTGATAGTTTGACTTCTTAGAGATGTCAGATATGTGAGGACAGAAGGAGAGGGTGGAGATGAATATATAAGATGGTACATTATATAGGTTGCTGGTGGTAACCTGTATGTGCACCATAACTCTTCTGTTTCCCATGCTTGCTGCTGGGTTCCTTGACATGTGATTCCTGATACTATGGTATATGAATCTTTTGTCAAATTACAGCCATTGCCCTTTTTTTCTTCTGACAATCTCCCACCTCCCGGCCCCAGAAGACACCAATTCCAGTTAGCATCTTGCATCTCCCTGTATGGCTATCACAGAAGGTACAAAGGCTACGTGGAATGGACATCCTTTTCCACTGACAAAGAAGAAGAAGGTAACGCTGGTGCTTAAAGACCCAGAATCCTTTTTGCAATAA
This sequence comes from Ambystoma mexicanum, assembly GCF_040938575.1. Classification (NCBI taxonomy): domain Eukaryota; kingdom Metazoa; phylum Chordata; class Amphibia; order Caudata; family Ambystomatidae; genus Ambystoma; species Ambystoma mexicanum. The sequence goes on from NC_090939.1 coordinate 759,852,645, forward strand.
TGATCAATCAGACAATAGTGCCATTTATACTGAACTTTACCACTTCAATGCTGCAGACACCTGAATTCTAGCTGAGCTCCATTCCAATATGCCACCTCTGGTTTCGGTGTGCCTCTCCCTCTTCTCGAAGAACCACTCCTATCTGACAGATGCTGGGGGTGTTAATGCAAAGTTTCATATCCCTGCTCCTTTTGAGACACAGCCTCTTTCCCACAACTTTGCTCTTGTGACTTCAACAGATTCCAAAGGATTTTGGTCTTTGTTATTTTCCCCATTTCTTTGCTACCATGTCATTGAACTGCTCCTTTAGAGACAACAAAGGTTACCCTATTTACTTCAATGATATAATTAATTTATTGGAATATTAATGTGACATGCTACCATGTTCTGAAGCATCTTGAAAACATAAAAATGCAGTAGCACATTGAAGTAGAGGACTCAAAGCTGAAAATTGATTGGATAACAAATGGGATTTTTTCATCAATCTTGGCTAAAGGAATTGTTTGGCTATACTGAACGACACATCTCTGGATGCAATCTCCTCATCACAGATGGCAGATAAAGAGGGTAGAAGAGTTCTTGTGATGTTAGAGATGAACGCTCATGCGTAGTATTGATTTGAATTTGCAAGACAATGTGCAAGGTAATCATAGGAAAGATGTGCAGAAACATTATTAATGAAACTGCAAAAATACTAGGAAATGCTGTATAAACTCAACATTGTTTGATGCAGGTTACTAGTCCTTCATAATGATAGAAGTTATTAAATTATGTTTATATATGTTTTACTTTCACAGGTTTGGGTTTGACGCTTGCCTTAGTGTCTCGGTTCCATCACAAAATATGCTGCTAAGATTATAAATGTAACCCTCTTTCACTTCATCACCTCCTTTCATCTACCATGTGACCACATGGACACACTCAGAAGACAACACAGAGGACCTGTTCCACTATCCCCTCCCACACCTATCAAGAACTCTCACCCCTCAAATGGTCCTTTCACTCCTCCAGCTCCTTCTACTAGACAAACACACTGAAGTCATAATAGGATCGATCAAATTCTTTTCCATCAAACAACGATAGAGAATCTTCATTTCCATCCATCCCATCTCAAGACATTGATTCCCTCATGGAGAGTCACAATACAGTGCCCCCCCCCCCCTCATCAAACACATGAAGCCCAAGCTCCTAACCCTACCTGGTGCACAGCAGCTGAATTAAAAGAAAAAGGGGAATACTTAACATGACAAAATAACGGTAAACCTCCTAGTTACCCACAAATCTCACAATGCCATCTCATAAAGATTTTATAGACCAGCAATCACAGCAAAGCCCTATTTAAAGCTGGAACACATTGTAATAATGAAAATGAGGTTGACACCAGGTGTGGCCACGCCCCCACCTGTCCCTGAGTATACACGAAGATACAAGCTGAGAACTGGTCTATAAACAGTTAGTAAAACACTAAGAGCCACATAGTTACAACTGAGAGTAGAATGGATTGTGGGACTTAAGTAGGGCGACAGGTAGATTGCATTTTGCTGCATAGACAGGCAGGGAATAATGAAGTGGTGACACACGTAGAAACGAAGAACATGTGCATGGAGACACGAAGAACACTTGCACATAGATGCTAACAGCACTTACATGTAGACATGAAGAACACTGATGTGCAAGACATAAAGAAAACAACATAGCAGCGAATGGACAGCAGTGCCACCATTGCTTAGACCAAACTCTGCTGGCCTCAATTCTGAAATATTGTAGCCTGACATAAAATCACTTAAAAATAAGTTTCCAGGTCTCATGATGCTTGGACGAGCCTGTGACACTAAGGTCAGTGCGCAGAGGGGAGTTCTGCTTAGCAAGCTGAAACCACACCAGATAATGTTTCCCAGGGCACAGAGCTACAATTATTACGGTTAATTTGTTTCAGCTCTTAACAGTGAGAAACACACATATCCTTGCATGCCAGTGGCAAGTGGTTATCATGCCAACTCACCCCACAACAAATGAATACACAGCACGCAGGGTGGCTGCTGAAGGAAAGCCCACACACGTTAGAATAGCAGAACATCCAATAAATAGATGAATTTAAATTCCAAACAGTGGTCCTCAACCACATGATCCCAACAATGACCATTCCTTCCCGACCCAATAAGATAGTGCTCCTGCCACTCCCTCTGCACATCCAAACACAGAGACGACAGCCAAGGCCATTAACAAAGCTGATAGATAAGACCTCATGCTTTGGAACAGATGGGAGTAACTTCTTTAAACCAGATCATAGCAGTTCGCTCTGCTCTCCTGGACCATCAAGTAACTTGGCACCATGCAAGGTGTCGAGGTCGGCTGAGCGAACAACCAACCAATGAAACCATGTTCCTCTTATCCACTAGTGTAGTTGAATGTCAACCAAGTGCATATTAGATTTAAATGTATTATCTGTAGAGGGTTTACCCTCGGTGGGGTTATGAGTTGTAAAAGGACCAATTATAAAGAGGTCACTTATAGATAAATATGCATCCTATACTCTACATCCAATCAAGTATGCGAATAGAAGTTTGTTGTGACTGTATTAACAATTACATCAATTGTGATGATTTCCTCTGTTAAAAAACTGTTTTTTCTAGCACCATTTTGAGATTGTCACTTGTACGTTCTCCTAGGGGCCGTCTGTATTCAGAATAAAGCTGGGTTTTCTCATGCACTTGGAGTTTCTCCATTATTGAGTATTTTCTTCTTCTTATTGGTATCTTTGGACCTATCTTAACATCACTGCATTAACCCCCTACCCAATTCATTGCACCACTCTCATGTCAACACCCAGAGACATGAATCAAAGCTTCAATGACAACATGAGCACTGTGAGACATATCATGCACACACAATGTCAATATAAATCATACTATCCATCCTGAAATATCCTACCTGACATGCTTCACATCAGGTACTCAGACTCACCACTTATGACAAGAAGCTTACTTCATCAACACCTACATACATTTCCTCAGAGATTCTCAAGACATTCTCTCCACTCATACACAACTTTACCCAACATTATCAATGACTCCACCATCAGGGGATCATTATGCTCCACTCTGTGCTTTTATCCAATTTCCATGTGGCAGAGAGGCCTGGGTCCAAAAGATTCTCTCTTCTTTTTTATGCCAGGAATATATATAATGACAGCCACCATTTCCAAACAAGACGGCCCGGGTCCAAGAATGAGCCGGGAGGTTGAGGAATGTCTGCATTCATTAAGCTATATTTTCCATTGCATGTAAAATGTAATTCAAATCTGTCTGAGCAGACCAACCTGATACTTGCTTCAAACCGAGGATGCTCATATGCTCAAAACGTTTTGCCCGGCTCGTTGTCCAGAGTACCAGGACTACACTTCATTTATTTGAATTTTTTACATTGCCTGTAGATTAACATTACCCCCCATAGGAACCAATGCAATTTGTTGACTCCCTTGACTTGCCTCATAACAGCTAGAGTTATCTTTCTTGGGTTTCCTATTTAAAGTTATTTGCAAATTTCTATCGAAATTAAATGATCGAATTTCAATGTATTCAACTCAGTTCGGACAATAATAATCTTTAACCTTTTACTGGTTTTCTTTTATGTTTGAGCTTAGTTGCACCACTAACACCTTCTTATGTCTACGTCTTGAGCTCGACCAAGGGATACCATTAGAGCGTGGTGGTTTGCCTCCAAGAACCCTCCTACCCAAAAGGATGGCGTCTTTCATTGTTATGTACAGCTCTCCCATTGATCTATGTAACGATTATTCACGTCTAATCAACCACCCGTGCTATGCAGAGAACTCTTGTGCACCTTGGGCACCATTTGCATTATAAGAATTACTGCAAACAAAAAGACAAGTTCTATAGAAACATTCAAAACAAAAGCAATAAAACCAATTGATTGTTCCGTCTGCAAATGAGTTACTCCCCTGTCGGCAGACGCTGTGGGACGGTTTACAGAACGTTCTAGTCAGTGAGCATGGGCTTAGGTGAGGCTAATCCCAGGTACCACAGATCACCCACTTGATGTTGCCCTGGGTTGATGGGCAAAGATTTCCACTGACTGATGGCAAAGCAATGCCAGCTGACCACTGAATCAATCACTGTTAGCAGAATACTGGCAGGTGGTAATGATTTGCCTGGTTTTCACCCGCTCTGACTTCTGCAACAGCCCTAAAGAATTGAAGAAGACAGGAGAGGAAACCCGCTGTATCTAGATCAGTCTAGTTGTATGCTCAAAGTTTGTTTTGGGGGGGGCATCTCTGGGGAGAAGTGTGATTTCCTACTTTAATCCCTCTCTGTCTTGCCATTACTGGCCAGTGAAACTCTGCGGTATACGACTTAGTGGGTTTTAATCCATGTACTTTCATGTTTTCTTCCGATGTATTAATAGTTAGTCTCTCTCCCCTAGTCGCCTCATTTTAAGTTCAGTTTGTTCACAACAATATTCACAATTGCAATACAATGGACATCAGCTGTGTTCTATGGACACATCCTCAAATCTGGGCAACTTGACGATGTGACAATTTCAAGTTAATAATATCTTTTCTACATTTAACTCTTGTAAAATTGTTAACTAGTTCCACATGATTGTAATTTCCACTTGCCATTTTTGGAACCCCTTTCTGCATAGCAATTGAAATGCACTTGAGCACCTTGATGATGTGCGAGCGACTTACGTTTTGCCGAAAGGCCAGCTGGTAGATGTTCCTGGCAAACATGGAGCTGGCTGACAGGATGGAGGAGTCCGCGGAAGACATGACAGCGGCAGAGACCGCCCCAAGCCCGAAGAAAGAAATGTAAGGGGGGCAAAGGTATTGAAGGACGATTGGCAAAATCATGTCAGCTTCCTTCCGGGTGTTGGGGTCTGGTGAACCATACATCGTCTGGTTCCAATCTGCAACATTAAATGATCAGGACAACACCTCATTCATTTTTCAAATTGTAATACGTATGGGCACAATTTTCATTGCAAAGTATTAGCAGGCAATGCTATGCAAGGATATTTTCTGCATTTATAGTACTGTGGATGCACATTCGTCTGAGCTCCCCACATTCATCTGTGAAAATATGCATAGACAGACCCAATGCAGAAGAGTTCCCAATCCCCCTACATTACATAGGAAGCACAAAGTTGTTTCATACAGTCAAATGGTTCAACCTCCCTCGACTTCTTGTCTCTTTGTCCAACTACAATGCTCTACTGCTCAGCCTGCACATTTGTTCTGCCCGATTCTCAATCCGAGGCCCACTATAGCTCTCCTTCTTAGGTCTGTGTAGCGTACTCCCTGCTACGTCCTTCTTGCTCCACAAATCACACATTCCCGCTGCCGCAAGCCTACCTGCCAGGAAAAAGGAACCTGCGGGTGCAGCTCTCACACTGAAACTTAGACTTCATTCCAATGCCCCCCCCCCCCCCCCCAGGGGACTTCATGGCACCCTACCAGGCGGCTCCAAACAAAAGAAAGAATGTTGCCCAAATGTCTGGGACTGTAGGATAGTAAGTTATCTCCTCAAACATTTTTAGTAGGAAAAGAACTAACAAATGACTAGAATTACTAGCATTTTCTATGTACTATTCAAGCTTCAGTTATAAAAATGTTTTGAACGGTTGGCCGTGATATGTGCCTTGGGTAAAAGCACACATGGGTCGCAACAACTGCAACGAGTCTAACCTTCAAATGCGTCTACCTGGAAAAGCATACCCTGTCACCCTACTCTCTCTTGCTCTCACCCTCTCTTTGTGGCATGCTCTCACTCCCGCCCAGTTTTACCCTCCAGAACCTTACACTCTTGAGTCCATATGTTGAAATACAGGACAGTGAAAAATGGATGGAAGGGAAAAACCAACTAGAAACATAGATTTGCAGATGCGCAATTATGTCATTACATACAGTATTTTATGTGCACGATTAGTTACAGCTCTGCTGTATGTGCATTCTTTACACATATTCTGCTGGTGTTTTGGAAGATGAAAATGATGACAGGATTTCATTGTGTGCAAGGATTACAGGAAATTGATGAATTCTCGAAGCTTTCCAAGTTAGATGTGAAACACTAGCCCCCCTTCTTTCTTCCCCCGATGCAACTGCAGGAATAATCAACTACTGTCCTCTGTTTTAGCCCCTTGCAGAAGAAAGGACATGAAAAATCAGAGTCTGTTATGTCTTTCGGTCAATTCAAGACCAATCCCACAAGGCTGATCTTTCAAAATGGCTGCAAACCACACATGCATGGTAAGCATCTTCCGTTAGGAGCTGGGGCATGTTGGCCGTTGGGAGTAAAGTGGCCTTCTGGAAGGGTACATGCTGCGGAAGTACCTAGAAAACTGTAACACCAACAAATGCTGAGCAGGGCTGCTGGAGGTAAGGTGGTGAAGCAGAGATAGGGACAAACAGACGAGGTTTCAGTGCCTGTCCGTGTTATCACAGCACCCAAGTGCTTTCACTAGTGCCCTTGGTGGATGTGGTAACAGTAAATTCAAATTCACTAACATATCTAGGAGGATAATCTACTAATTCAAATTCAGTCCAAGACATTTGGGGAATGTTTCTTTGGTTAGAACTCCCAAGATATGGGCACCAGGACGTCCACTGGTGGGACTTTAGAAAGAATAATACGGAAATATGCCACTGGCATACACAGTCACCTCGTGCAGCTCAGACACCAAGAGTCTGCCCGTGAACAAACAGGAAGAAGAGTATAAGCAAGCTGCAAGGGAGGTGCAGATTCATGAGGCGAATGGAGCGAGAGGGAAGTGAGGAGGAACATGGACGCAAGCCGCCAGGCAATGGCAGTGAAGGAGTTAAGTGAGAAAGTGATTTGGAGGACTCTTCAACCTGAAACTGAGGTCCCGGAGACTGGGCAAAGTGGAAAGGTGCCCTGCATTCCAAACCGGTAGACTCTGTACTGGCATGAACGGGGATAAACAAATGCATTCTTGACAAAGTAGGTTCCTCAACGATGAGTGAGTGAGTGAGAGAGAATGAATATTAACAGCTGTAAAAGGCGGTAATAATTGCCAAAGACATGTCAAAACAAACTAGGAAAAAGATGGCGGAACCCTGCTATGAAAAGTAGTTCACTCAAAAATGAAGAGTGATAAAGAGAGACTAGATCACATGCTTCAAGCAAGGGGATGAGGACACATTTCCCAGGCTAACTCTGCTTCGCATTAAGCATAAACTAACAAGTGCAAAGTGGGATGATTCAAAGGTGATGCATGATGGGAATTGAAGTATTGACCCCAACAGACATTGTCTAGGAATGTAAATTCTAGCCAGAAAACAATGTAACAATTCAAATGTATGTGAGGTTGGAAATTAAGTCATATTGGCACAATTGATATTATCCTTGTAGCAGGACAGCAAGATGAGAACCCAAACTAGAAAAGTTGTGGGAAGAAAATATTTTCAAATCCAAGATACTTTGGCCTGAGATTGATCAAGAACTAAGTGGAATAAATCAAACTAATGCGTGTCGGGAAAGGACATCTTAATACCACAAAAAACAACATCATTCGGCCTAAACTAAATCATACTCCTGTAAACTGGGAGATGAAAGCATGTTACTCCCAATAGTCATTGCTGTAAAACCTATGCCTATTACGAGTCAAAGAGCCTTATATCAATTGCGACTGATAACGTTGAACACAAATCCTCAACCAACATAGAATGTGATCCTGAAAGTGTCCAGAGAGACCTGGGGATGCTGGGGCTAGATGAATTCCAATGATCTGTAAAGGAGAGGTGGAGGCAAGAGAAACATCTGTTTCAATCAATAAATCTTTTAAAATGTTATATAACCAATGCCTGCTGATCTAGTCATTTGTAGGGAATCATCACATAGGACAAATTCGCAAAGTAATTTAAAGGCAACCCTCTGAATCTAAGAAAGAACATGCTTAACAGATAGGGAAATTAAAAGGGTGTGCTCTAATAACAGAGCTAGTAGCAGACCTTCTAGGTCTGTTACTAGCTAACAATTAGAGCATCGGCAATTCTCAGTCACACTGCGCCCAAGAGTGCAATATAAGCATGTGTTGCAAGTAATTGAAGAGAGATGTGGTTATAAGTCCGATGGATTTATTTGCAAAGTAGCCTGACACGTGTTTTGAGTCTAAGCCGACTCTTCACCCGAGGCTGTAAATGGGAGATGGGACCTACGATAAATTGAATGAAGGACAGTGACAGAAAACTCTTTCACATCACTTTGGCTTTTCCTTCAATTTATCTTAGGTCCCATCTCCAGTTTACAGCCTCGGATAAAGAGTCGTTTTAGACTCGATACACTTGTCAGGCCTCTTTGCAAATAAATCCATCGGACTTATAACCACATATCTCTTCAATTACTTGCAACACATGCCTATATTGCACTCTTGGGCGCAGTGTGACTGAGAATTGCCCATGCTCTAATTGTTTCCACAACAGTGGGTTGTACTTGGCAGTACTCCCACACCTCTGAGGCACCTGCAGCATGTGTGCACTCTTAATATTTATTCATACAAGCGCTGTGGTTTTTTTGACTTTTTCTGCCAAACCTGTGTTTTTCCTGTTACTAGCTAAGTTTGTAGACTAGCCATAAAGCGTGGGAAAATATAGAAGGAAGGAGGATATCACAATGTTTTCATCGATAATTAGTTACTGTCATTTTCATCACGAATTTCTTTCGCTTCTGAATCAGAGATATTCCTACAGACTATTTCATACTTTTTGTCTTACGGTAGAGGATCTCTATTGCACTTTTTATGCTGCACAAATGGCAAATAATTTTGATGGTATGATACACCACTCATATCCACTGGTGCTATCTGGATATGTTTTTACTCAATGCACAACATGGCAATACACAGTAGAACAAGTATTGGGGACTCCCAAAATCCCTAAATCCATCATTGTTTATAACCAAACAAACAGAAGAAATATCATCCCCTTTACTAGATATCGGATCCTTTCCAACACTTTAATCATCAAATGTGATCCAGTCCCTTTGATAGACTCATCTCTTCCTTTACTCACTTTCCCCCAGCAACTCACTGTCTCCAGAGCCTTGCTTCTCTTTAGGCTGGACTATTGCAACAACCTCTTCCTCATCCTCCCTTCTTCTGCCCTGTGCCCTCTGCAGCTCATCCAGAACAGAACCACAAGACTTCTCCTTGGCCTCAAGCCCAGGGACTGAATCTCTCTGGTGCTGAAATCTCTTCACTGGCTCCCAGTGGCTGCAAGGATCAAGTTCAAGACCCTCTGCATTGTCCACAAGGTTTTCTGCGGCCTGGGACCTACCTACCTGCAAATGCTGCCTTCCTAAATGCTTTCCCTACGAGCCCTCGCCCATCTATCTCCAACCTTCTGCGAGTGAGCCGTTTCTCCAAGCAGAGATTTGGAGGGAGCTCCTTATCCTCAGCAGGTGCCTCCCTCTGGAATAGCCTTCCTGCTACACTCTGTCTTGTGCCCGACCTTCTTAAGTTCCAGAAACTCCTCAAGACCTTCCTCTTCTCCTCTTCCTTCGCGTTCCCTCTACCCTGCTAACCTAGCCCTCTCTGCTCTCCATCTCTCCCTTTTCCTCATTACAGCTTGCTGACTGGTCACCTGGTGTACATCAGAGTCTCACCGCTCCCGGGCACCCCCGCCAGTCCACACTCGCACTTGTTTCAGGGCCCTACCCCCTCCCTCCTTCACTGCACTTAGAATAAGCCAAGAGAGTGGTGCTCTCTGCACTAATACCAGTCTCCACTGATTGGGTGTACTTGGTCCTCCCCCTCTCTCTCCCTGTGACCTTCTATGCCATGTACCTGAGGATCGCCTGTCTATTCTGTCTATTCTCCCTTGTTTTCTCCCTTTAATTGCACTGGTAAAATTGCAGAATCGCCATCAGGCCTATTTGCTGTGTCTCAACTATTACATATATTTTACGCACTTACTCTGCCTGTGCAGACTGTTATCGTCTCAGAATTTCAAGGGCTCTAAGCGACTGTTGTTTTTCCCCTTGTTCCCACCCTGCTTGAGCACTTTGAAACACTTTCATGTATATAGGCGCCATATAAATAAACAATAAATACCATTGAATATGCTAAGGCCCCACATAGGTGGATGTATTGCCCATAGAAGGGATGCATACTCATGGTGCATCGATGACTGTCTGGGAGTCAGGAATGTTGAATGACAGATGTAAAGCCTGAAGTATGAGAGCGGCTGATACTGAGAATTGATTTGTTCCAGCCTTGCCATTCTATCTTGCATACAGCACATCCTCCATTTATTTGGTTTAGAGTTTCTCTTATTCCATTGACATTACTCTAACCCTTGGCAAAACACATGTTGATTTACTCCCTCAATTTACTTCCAATATCCTCCTTTCACCTATAAGAACTTCTTCAAATTCACCGTACTCATAACCTATATCATATTTGTCTTTGTCTTTCAAATCAATAACCTTACCCCCTTTTACTCCTGCAACAATAGCTTTATCAAAATCGTTATTATATTGTTCATCATTTCTTCCTCGGTTCACCTAATGGTAAATTAGGTGGTCGTTTAGTGTTGTAGCATTTTGCTCCACGGTCTTTGCATCACTCTTGCTTGCCTCTTCTCCATCTTCTTACCTGGAACATATGTCTTCTGATTGTGTTCTATCTATTCCATAGTGTTTTTCTCTACCCCCTTCTCTACTTACTAGAATTCCGTCTGTGTTTTTTTCTTCCTGCTAAGTTACTTTTGTGTCTTTTCTTAATTTCTCTTAGTTTCCTGCTTTTGTGCCCTCTGAAATATTTCCCTGCTCTCCATCAATCAACTTCTAGATAATTCAATGGACTTCTCCCGGTGGTTGAGTGATTTTTTTTTCTTTCCGTTGGTTCTTGCAGAGAATCATCGATGTATCCACCAGGGATGCTGAGATGCAGCAAGTATGCACAGATGAAAAACTACCATAAAACTGACCGAAGCCTTGAATGGCCATCAATACAGCACTCAAACATCATTAGTAATGCAATCATGTGTTGTGAATTTACTGGGCTATCTGGTAGCAGGAGATTAGGAGGCACAATCTGAAAAAAAGTGAGAAATGCACCAAAATGCACATGGAAGTAGAAGTATTAGAGATGCATTGGAAAGATATGCAACTCAATGGGTGTGGCACCTTTGAAGTAAACTGGGGATTTTTGAGACTGCATTGGCCCTCTGATCTTTATCTAATGTCAAATTGTGTATAAAAATCCAGATGGTGTCACCGTTGTACACTCATGGAATTAATTCAGCCAATGACTAGCTCTTAGTTCTTATTCAAGGGAGATACATTGTTCTTAGATTTCTCAATGACGCAGCGCGTGGTGGCCCACGCCTGTAATCCTAGCATAAATCCGGGAGGCTGAGGTTGTAGATGGGGGTTCGCGGCTGCTGTTCACATCCACCGGGGATCTGTGCTAAAGCTAACCTGAGTATATTCTGTGTAACCCCAAGTGAAGGGGCCTGTGTTCTGTTCCTGGTGAACCCCGAGAGAAGGGGATTTTTTTCTGTGTCAAGTGGGATCTACGAAGTACACGAGCAGTGAGCTGGGCCTCACAGACACAACCTCCCAAAAAACAAAACAAAAAAAAAATGTAGAGGCTCTTTCACACATTGCTTACCTGTTGATGCTCCCACTGCCCCAATGAGCACTGATGGAATGGCTATTACTAAACAGCCAAATGCAGCTAGGAATGAAAGCACTTGAGCATAGGTAGCTGAAGAGGCTGAAAGAACTCGCTGGAAATAGGCCTGCCAGGGGATTCCTCCAAGCACCTGTAAATACAACACACACAGCTCACATTAGACAATAAACCTGATACTTTTTAGCTTGCATAATTATGCCATCTCTATGGTATATGACATTTTTATATTTCAATACACCAAACAAAGAATCTAAACTACTGTCTAGCATAACATTAATTTCACTGTAAAGGTTTGTTCAAAATAAACTAAATGACAGAAGAAATGGGGTAGAGTATTGCGAGAGCCTTCTGTGCCTTGTCAGGGCAGGCGCAGAAGGCAGGACTCAAGGAAAGTAACTAATGGAACCCGGATGATTTGCGCTGAGAGAATATTAATCCTCATTTTCAAGATCTTATCACAAAATATTGCATTACTATTTTCAACCCTCTAGTGCCCAATCCCTTGTCTACCAGGACTCACGGAAAGCCACTTCTTGCCTGGCATATGACAAAGAGAGATGGTGACAGCATGGACCCCAGGGAGGGACGGAAGTAGCTTTGGGTGCTGGGGGTGTGTTTGGCTCAATCGGGGCACAAGCATTTCTAAATGATTCAAGGTCAGTGGTGGCTGCCGAAAATTTTTAGTGATGGGGGATTAATATTTCCCCAAATTAGCATTCCAACTGAGAGCAGCGGGTAATGTAAAGGCGATTAAGGGAGTTCTCCCCCAGAGAAATGATCAAAAATAATAGTTAAAGCGCATTTTTTGAGAAAAGTAGAGTACAAATCCATACAATTTACTTTCGTGTCTGTGGGGGAAAGACATGAAAAAAGCCAGTAAATAGCAATTCACTAGCAATGCATAGGATTTTTTAACTACATTTTTCATGATGTCGTTACTGCAGATTACGCAGCATTCCCACTGTAAAACATTTGCATGATGCTGAATCCACAATATATTACTTGATTCCCACTGTAAGACATTTTCAATATATTGTGCCAACAATACATGCTAACTGGCAGTGCTACTGTAAAATATGTTTGTGATGTTGTGAAGGCAAGATAATATAAGACTTTCCACTGTATAATATGTTATGCTGTCACCCACTCTATATGCCAGCATTCCCATTGTGACGCATTTTCATAACAGTGTGCCCAAAATATAATCCAATATTCCCATTGTAAAATGCTTTTGTGGTGCTATTCCAATAAAATACCTAAGTCCACAGTCCTTGCATAACACACTTTCATGATGCTGTGCCCACACATATTTGCTAGCCTTCCCTATCAGCATTCCCAATGTAATGCACATTCATGATGTCACACCCACACTATAGGCCAACACTCCCAGTGTGAAACACATCCATGAGCCAGGTAATGCAGCCCCTTCTACTGCCAATCAAATAAATGCAGTCACGTGCACATACACACATGGACATTCAGTCATTCACAAACACAGACACACCTCTAATTCCCCTCCTTGTACCATATTTACACAGTGACTGGCACACATATTCCAAGAGGTGGTGGTGCAAACATATGGTATGCTCATCTTCCGATTACGCCTTAATGCATCGTGCTTCAGGATGTATTTTAGGTAATTCAACGAAATATACTGAAAGGTGTCCAGATTTTTCAAAACCCAACTTGATTAAAGTTTGCACCCTTCACTGTACCAGCCATAGTTAATATTTGAAGATGACCCTACTATTTCCTCCAGTACATCATGTTGAGGTTGTCAGAGTTTCCTAAAAATATATGCAGGAAGTAGGACACAAATGTAATATACTTTGGATTTCTAATTCTAAGTGTACTGCACAATTAGGGCTGCCTTGCAGGAGGCCTTATACTCTCTTTAAAGTTTGTTTTGTGTTACCTCAATCTGAGAGCAGTTGGGGTAACCCCAAATCTCACTGCAGTATAACAGTAAGGTGCACAGTGCAGCATTTGCAGTAATTTTTATATGCTTTGACCACTTACCATTTTTAGAAAGAAAGTAATCCCAAATAACAGTAGCAAACCTCTGCGATGCGCTCCTTCTTTAAGGCCATGAGATTTGGTTTTTGTCTTTCCAAACACCACCAGTTTAGTTTTGCACATGTTTAGCTTAGAGGTATGGGTGATATATTTCTCTGCATAGGTAAGTCCCCTGGGCGTCAAGTCTATCAGGGCTATGTCATCTGCATATAGGTTACCACAAATTGAATACTTTGTAACGAGGGGGGGGGTTATGTTTCTTCTTGAATTTAAGGGGTCAAAATCCGATGAATAAAATGAATAATAATGGCGCAAGTGAACAACCTTGCTTTACCCCTTTGTGTGATGGGAAATCTGCTGAGGTCCTGCCAGATGTTGTACTCTGCACTACATAACAAAGTTGAATTAACTTAAGGAGCACATTTATCTTTCAGCAAATTCAGTGCAGCCAACTTTCACCACCGCAGATTCCCAGGCATAGAATGGAAGGCTTGCTCTAAATCAATGAAGGCTACATAGAGCTTCCCGCCTTTAATGAGACAGTACTTTTCAATATGAACATTTAAAAGTAGACAATGATCTATCATTGAAAATCCCTTCTTAAAGCCTGCCACAAAGGGGTTCAGTAACTTCATTGAGACAGCCCGTTTCTCTAATCTAACCAACAGACATTTAATGAGGATTTTGCTTGCTATATCTAGCAGACAAATGGGCATTAGCAATGGGGGCCGCAAGAAGAACCGTTTTTTAAAAATAGATACGATCAGACTACTGTCCCAAGACGTGGCCAATACCCTGGATTGCCTAACAGAGTTTAAAAGGTTTTATACAATTGGTTTCCACCAATTGGGAACCCATTTCGAGACGTCGCCTTCCCATTGTGAATGGGTTTCATACCATTAAAAATGTCTTCCTCACCAAACATAATGCCCCTGACACAAACATCCTTAGACCTGTCCACATCAATATGCTCTGGCTCAAAGAAGATCACCTGAAAGTTGGTTATACATTTGCCAGGGGGAATTTGGGTATCGTTATTCCCACCCGATAACTCAAACTCCTTAGCCACCAAGTTCCAGAACAATTTACAATCTTTCATGTACACGTCTTCTCCAACAAGTCCCATTGCTTAATAGCATAACCTGCCTTTTCTTTTTCAGTAACTTTTTATAATCCCTATTCGAACTAAACAGTTGACTTGTATGACTGCTACCAATTGCTCTGTAAATTAGTCTTTTCATGGTTTCACAATCATACCATGGAGCATCCCGAGGCAGGTGTGTGTCAATACGTTGAAAAGCTCTACTTGGAAGGATGCATTTGGATCAGACAATTGTGGTCACATTTTCATAACTGTTAACCACAGCAATACTGTCTTTTTAATTCGATTGGATGCTATTTACAATCTTTCTGATTTATAGCAATTATACAATTCCTTCCAAATCTGCCTTCCCAACTCTTTTTAATTACACGTGATAGTCTGTGGTTAGTGCCTTTATGGGGGGTTTATTGTGGGCGTTGCCCTGTCAACTTTAGATGAAATGGTCACTATCCAGCCAATTTGTTAACTACTTTAGGGGACAAGTAACAACTTATGATTGAGGATGACACTTCTCGCTTGAAGGTGTATCTGGGGGACCTGTCACCAGGGCATCGCCAATTAAGCTTATCTAGAGTATGCACACTCAAAAACCGAGAGAGCTCCCATCCTGTTGAGTTTGACGTCTGGTTTAATGATATCCTAATCGGGATCCAGGAATTACTCTTTCGGCAGTTTTCTCTCATCACAATTCTCTAACTTGATGCTTAATTTAGAGTCCCTGTCAACTTTAGATGAAATGGTCACTATCCAGCCAATTTGTTAACTACTTTAGGGGACAAGTAACAACTTATGATTGAAGATGACACTCCTCGCTTGAAGGTGTATCTGGGGGACCGGTCACCAGGGCATTGCCAATTAAGCTTATCTAGAGTATGCACACTCAAAAACCGAGAGAGCTCCCATCCTGTTGAGTTCGACGTCTGGTTTAATGATATCCTAATCGGAATCCAGGAATTACTCTTTCGGCAGTTTTCTCTCATCACAATTCTCTACCTTGATGCTTAATTTAG
Source organism: Ambystoma mexicanum (assembly GCF_040938575.1). NCBI lineage: Eukaryota > Metazoa > Chordata > Amphibia > Caudata > Ambystomatidae > Ambystoma > Ambystoma mexicanum. The sequence continues at coordinate 759,868,449 of NC_090939.1, forward strand.
AGTTGAAATCACCCATTATTATAATGTTCTCAGCTGCCTCAGGGTTTATTAACCTCACACACATGTTTTCCAACTATCGTCGATTGAGAAAGTATTTTTGGGAGGAAGATAGACATTAACGATTCTTAAGGTTTGGGAAGCAATAGGTCCACTTACCAGTATTGCTAACACCTGATCTCAATCAACAAGAATCCTATCAGTTTAGAATGGTAAAGACGAGTGAACCGCGGTTTTTACGCCACCAATAGAATATGTTTTTTGGCCCAGTTGGAGGAACAGGTGCAACCCTTCAGGGTAAGCTCCTCATTGACCCCCGTATCTGGTAGACAAATGGTATCAAACTTCCTGATGTATGATAGCCACTCCCCATCCAGCATTTTGTCACCAGGCCATGCTCTTTTTCCTGAAATCAATTTTATTGGGGGAAAATCTATGACCCGTTAGCAAGGTTAGCGAGATGGTGGTGGGATGTGTCTTTGACAAGCCTGTCTAGAAATCACAAAACTTCTTCCTCTTTGCTGTAGAATATGTTCAGAAACAAACCTCTGGTGGTAAATCCACAACAGGGGAGTGTCCTGTATCCACCTCCTGCACATCTCGCTTCGTCAGGTGATGCACTTTAGCAGACTGCCTGGCAGCAGGATTAGAAACGAATATGTTTATACCGGCCATGTTGCCTTATAGATGGCACAGGCATCATGACAATGTTTTGAGAAATGCTCATGTGCACTGCTGGTGACCTGCAATATATTGGAGTTTGTTTATGTGTTCCACCAAAGAACTGAGTTTTTTTATCCACATTTTCTGACATTTATGCAGTAAATGTTCAGTAAAGGGCCACCTCCACCCTATATTTAAAAAAATGCTACCGGAGCACTCGTGAAACTCATTTGGCTTGCTTGCTGTGCACAGATGCTCATACCAATTCAGGGACAATATTTATTCACCTCCGTTTTGACAAAATTCACCAGCGGCCACGGTTATTAGCATGCCTCTCAACTACATACTGCACACATCAAGTTATGTTTTCTGTCATGTCAACAGGCTTTGCTCCCATTTTTGTTGGCTGGTCTGTAAGAGAATATGGCCCAGATAAAAGGATTCAAATGGAGACAAAGCCTTCTGATTTGTTGGGTATATACATATTCCGAAAGAATCAAAAATTTTTTGGTATATAAAATTGTGTTTGATGGTTGGAGAATGACTGTTTGTCGTTGAGAAAAAGTCATGGGCAAAATATTCACCAGAAACAATTGTCGACATCAGGGTTTTCAAAACACTTAAGCAAGTGCATACTAGTAAATCTATTTCCTATGCTTTGCCACATCCTTAGTGTTATGGGATATAACTAATTGGAGATTATTATTAATGGTAGGTGTTAAAATTGAACACACAATGGTACTTATTATACCAATTTCTTCCAATGACATCTGGGATCCGAGTATGAGGGTCTTGGCCCCTCACACTTCAAAATTTCACATTAATATTCGTACAGATTGCAACGATGCAATCCCATCGATTGGGATGGCATTGGGTTGGGGATTCTTGAATGGCACTGTATTAAGAGAGTTGAGGGGTGCATTAATAATGTCAGGCGTGTAGCTGACATCGCTGATTGAAAGTGAAAACCACTGTCACAGACAAGGGCAAAGGAGCAGCAACCTGCGCCTGATGCCCAGAGTTTTATCACACAACACAAGAGGAAAAGATTCTGTTCTTCACAAGGTTGTTTTTTTCTTAAGGTTTTTTTTAGATGTATTTTATATATTTATTTATTACATTTGAATATACGCCCAAACCCTTAGGTATCACGGTGTAGGTCAAATACATCTTAGGCATCTTGAACAGTTACATAGGTATATAATAGATAGGTAGGTTCCACATAAAAGCAAAGCGAGGTACTTGCAGATATTGGGAAGTAGTGATCTAGTTGAGTGTCAGTCCTTCTTCTAACCCCTTTCATAGATAGGCGGCACATCAGCGCCAAATAGGAAAAGAACAACTGGAATGAGGGATAGTTAGACTTTCCAATAGGGAGATTTAGCGAGCTGAAGGCTGCCAAATATGAAGACGTGAATAATAGAATCTTAACCAATTTCCTCTTGTGTCATGTGATATCGCTGATAGAAAGCAATGGTGTTAAAAGGGATCCATCTTCCAAGTGACCTCATTTTAAGCTCTTTAGAACAAGCAATATATTTTCAGAAGTGCCCAAGGTGTCCTTTAATGACACATAGAAATAGTTTTTAAAAGGACAATGTGAGCCTTTCTCAAGAATCCAAAAAGAAATAAAAATAAAATGACGGGGAATGCCCAAGATCACATTGTCTCTATGAAATAGCACATGAATCCAAATTTTTCATAAATTTAACAAATGCAATCACAAGGGTTCATTTTTTCTTTTTTTCAAATAAATAAAAAGTGCAAACAAAATCATACTCAATGCACAATAGATACCACCGTCTTCATCAATATATTACCATATTGGTATGCAAATGCTATCAGTCAGCAATATATACCATTATCCACATCTATCATTCAGTGCTACATGTCAAATACTAAATATTACATTAAAAAATACATATTTAATACTAAATATTATGTAACAACTATTAAAGAATAAACCCTAATTTTATTACTACTACAGTGCCTTGACTGTTAATAGCATCCTCAAGGGGGATCTCAATTGGATATGTTTCCACTAAAGCAGGGCCTCATTACATATTCAGCTACGGGGCAAATTGTGGTGATAATTCCCCTACCAACACTTATTTGGGCAAATTACAGAATTACCAACACTTTCATTGTATTGTCGAATTCCAGGTTTTACTTTGAAGTGGAGGATTTAGCTCCAGCAAGGTGCTGGAAGTAAATCCTCCACTTTAGGAGCCAATATTGGCCGGTTTGCCATCTAGAATTACTGCTAGTCGAAAATCTGACAAAAATCCCCATGGAGTCCTACAGACTTCAAAAATGTGGATTGGCACCACTTTACCACCACTCACAATGTGGCCGTAATTCTGCCAGACAAAGTGGTGGTAGAGGTAAAACATTTTGGCAGTAATTCTGCAGATATTCCACCAAAATACTGCCACAATCATAATGAGGCTGTTAGTCCAATGTTCTAACGTTCTAACGTGCAAGCAGAAATAGCCATTTCAGCCAAGTCAGAAGGGTTCAGACTCGCTGTACTGATGATACCTAATAAGGGGGAAATCTCTTGGGTGGAAATTGCTATGTATAGCACTGCTCTATAGACAAAGACATTTTTCTGGAGCAAAGACTTGAGAGTTTAGCTAATTTTCATAGCTAAAATGCATCACCTATTTGACTCTGAACTGGAGATGTAGTTCCAGAATGTGCTATTCACTTACACTGTGCTGTGTGTGAATTGGATAAAATAGCTGCTTCTGCTTTCAGATTCTGCTTTCAGATTTGAGTAGAAGTTTTTTTTTAAACCCACCATTATATTGTACTAATAATCCTTCATAACAGAATTTCTTTTGTGGTTGCTTCTCCTTGAAAGCTGTTGTATAAAATAGAATTACCCTATAGACAAAAGGTTTTCCTGGACCAAAGACTTGACATTACACCTCATTTGCATAGCCACAATGCATTTCCAATTGTCTCTGAACTGGATATGCACTTCCATCAATCGCTACTGAGTTGCACTGTGATGTCTGTGACTTGGCTGAAATGGCTACATTTATATAGCATGAAAGACATTCATAGGATCCAAAAGAAACATATTGGGGGAACATGTACAGTGGGCCTGGCCTGGCCGAAGGCCATGGCAAGTGGCCCGGTATTGTTTTAAAATAAACAGTGGGCACGGCCGAAGGCCTTTGCTCACTGGCCATGGCTGAAGGCTCTGGCTAGTGGGTCAGAACACATGTAAAGTAGCCACGGCCAAAGGCTGTGGCCACATAGTGGGTCCAAAGGAAACATATTAGGGGAACATGTATAGTGGACATGGCCAAAGGAGTGGCCACTGGCTATGGTCGAAGGCAATGGCTAGTGGCCCGATAGTGTTTAAAATATACAGCATTAAGGTACATTGTAATTGCACAGAGTTAACGCAGCAAAACCCTTGAAACCCTTTGCACATTCGCATTGTTAAGCCCATGAGCACATACATATTATGAGAGAAGGAATTCACAATGACATACAAAATGGCATTGTGGGGGACATGGCATTATCAGGGACATCCACGAAAGCTGAGTTAAGCTGATCATGACTTCCCACATGTGCTGAATTTCAAGGATTTTGTTGAGTTGTGAGGCTGTCCCGCACCATAGTTAAGGTGTGTAACTTGAGCCATAGGAAATCCCCAAATTCTATTTACTTGCACTATGGATTTGTCTGACATTTTCCAAACAAACCGTTTGTCATGGGCACCCCCAGACTGGACACTATGGGAAAGATTTGTTAAAAAATAAAAAAGTTACAAAGAAAAAGTTACCTACTCCCATTCATTTTCCCATAAAGAAAAAAATCCAAATTTTATCAAACTCAAGCGCAAAAACTGCTGAAAGGAATTTGAATAAATAAGAAACAACCTGGGCACGAAGCATTGACTTAATTTCTGTGACAGATTTGGGGTTATTCCGTCCGAAAAAATATTTGAAGGGGGAGGGTGTGGCCCCCTTTTCTCAAAATATAGCTACATCTCCCATGGTGCTTTGCATTGTTCACTGCCCTGTAGTTAAGGTAATATGGAATCACAGGAAAATCGAATAAATGTATTGATAATAACTTTTTACTCGTGTGATGTATTTGAGTGAAATTCTGTAGACAATTAGGTACACCCAGCACCCCCCTCCCACACTGCACATTTTGGGAAGAATTAGTTAAAAAACAGAAAAGTTATTAAGAATACAAAAATAACATAAATACCATTTTGGCATACTCCCCATTCATTTTGCCATTAACAAAAAAGGTCAATTATTATTGGACCACCAAACCCAACTTAGACATGAAGCGTTGACTTGCAATCCTTCCATGATTTGGGGCTATTCTGTCAAGTACCTTTTAAAATATTTGACAGAAAAGGGGGTGCCCCCTTCTCCAAAACAAACAGCTATATCTCTGGTAAATTGAGAAGAATCCGGGTGTTTATAAATTAAAAATCCAACATCTTTTTTTTCCCTCAATGCGAGAGCTAGGTGCGGTTATACCTCAGCTTATCGCTGGAGGTACCAGAAAATGAAACACAGAAAAAAGTATTTTGCAGGTCTACAGACATGCAAATTACATCAGGCTGGAGATGGTGGGGAGGCAAGAGGTTACCAAGTGAGAGTTGTAGGGGGCTAGGGACCAGGTTTTGCAACATGAGGCTCAAACATTCTTCCCATATCCTCGGCTATAACCTGGGGTACAGCCGCAGATATCCAACATCTCAAAGCAAACTGCGTCATAGAAACACTGAGTGTTTTGGGGGAGTGGGCAAGGGCAGGGCAAGGGAGGAGGCCTTCAGAGGAGTGGGGGTGCTTGCGTATATGAGCGGGGCACATGGTGAGAGCCTGGGCAGCAAAATAGTATTCTTTTTAAGGCCGGTTTTGCAATATTTGAGGCTATAAAACTACACACACCTGTGCCTATTTGCAGTCCATGCTAAAAGAGGCGCCCAAGACTCCCATCCATGGAGTAATTGGGACTGACCATTCTTAGTTTTAAAGTAACAAAGAGGCAATCCCCCTGAGGCCATGTTGACTAATCAATCATCACAAGTAAGAAGACCGCTTAGAGCAACATAGCCTGAGGGGCCGGTCCCTTCCTCGCTTTGAAGCTAAGTTGGGTCGGTCCCGTAGTCCTGGGTGCCGTGTGTTTTCTTAGTTCTTAAGTATCTCATAACACACTAAGAAAACACACAGCATCCACATTATTTGTTTATAAACCATGCTACTGTCAGTCCTTGAAAGAATTGCACTCTAAAGCTCAGCCTGCCATGAAGCTCACATGAAAAAAAACAGTATCTCTGTGTAAGGAGTTGCTAATACATGGAGAATTGCAAATCCAGGTTGCACGTGCATGGTAAACTAGAATAACCTTTTGTTATTTATATGATTCAATAAGATTTAAAGGTCTTCTATGTTCCCAGTGCAATCTGAGAGCTCTAAGAGACTTTTTAAAAAAACTTTTGCTGAATTGGCGTGAGGAGAGAAAATGGTGAGAGAGCAAGTACATCATGAGTATTTGCCCACGATGTGGCAAGAGAGTTTGAAATGGCAAAAGGCTGTGCCCACTGCCCGTGGCTGAAGGCCATGGCAAGTGGTCTGGTAGTGTTTTAAAATTGCCAGTCGGCATGGGCCAAGACCATGGCCAGTAGTGCAGAAAAAAATCTATGGCATAACAAAACCCTTGAAATTGAATGAAAAAACGTTGGTTGATGATCAGTTAAGGGGAGAAAGTTATTGCAACAAAACCACTAAAAATGGAGAGGAAAGAAAAAGACACAGCCATCATTGATAAAATGCATGTTTACTTCTCCGATTTATACTGTTATAATGCATAAATAACCGATTTCGATAAAGGGCAAGTGCTCAAAATCGATCAACAATTCAACATTGATTCATGAATACACATCTATCAAAAACATTAAGATTTCATAAATCTGTCCATGTATATAATCAACATTTCATTCTAATCTCATAGATTATTGTACAAATATATTTACATCCACTAATTAAAATGGACCACAGTGAAGATGCATAACAGTCTAGGAGAAACTGTTCTTTTCTCAAAATACTAAGGAAGCTTATGGTCAAGTAATAATTGATTACTACACCTAAACCTTACCTTAACAGAACAGCAGCTAGTTCTGGTCCCAAATATGTCCTTTAGGTTTTAATGTATTCATCTCTATAATGAGATTAGAGTCCAACTGTCTTAATCTCCTTTCTCTGCTGCCCTTTCTCCTATGTTCAGGCGTGTGGGCTAATTAAAACAATCTGAACACTGTGGAATCACTGTCATGAAATTCACCAAAAGAATAGTTCATGTCCTTGTTCTTAATGGCTCTAGGGTGTTGTAACACCCTCACTTTTAAGGGACATATAGTTGATCCAAAATACATTTGACCACAAGGACAAACTATTCCATAGGCAACAAACCTGATTTATTCTTTTTGGTGATAGTGTTAAACGGGAAATCATATTGTGCCTCCTTCTGATATATATTGGCCTAAGCCTAGTCGCTCTGCAAAGAAAACCGCGTTGCAAAGTTGCGATTTTGGATCTACTTCGCCGCCATTTTAGAATTGTCCGCCATTTTGATTTCTGTTTGTATGTGATTCTCTGTTCTAAAATGGTGGACTGTGTTTCTAACTTGCAACCGAGCCATCCCGACCTTTGCATCTTGTTAATAGTTGTGCGAGGGCCGAATGTTTAGACTAGGAAATGAGACCTTGGCCCGAGCATGACTTGTGGTCTAAGGATTGTCTGCACTACCAAGCCTCATCCATGAACACACAACAAGGACAATACTAAGTAAATGTTGAGTGTGGACACTGGCAGAACTACATTGTGAAAGGATATGTGCTAAGGCTCACTGTTAAATCCAGGAATACACTTTGCCATTGTAACTTGTTGGAAACGCAAACCTATGTAATCCATGTGCATATTATTGTATGAGCTATATGTGAACTCGGCACAAATTCTAGACAGCAGATTATTAACCTGTAGAGGGGCTGGACAATATTGCCAGATATGTATAAATAATGCAACTGTTTAGATGTCCAGTACCTCTCCCTCCTCACTCTGACGGGCTGGTACTCATTGCGGGGTGTTGAGAGCCAGATAGCTATCTGTATCAGATCTGTGTTTCTTTGTAACTGCGCAGTATTAAAGATCTGTGAATCTTTATAGCCCGTGTTTGGTGTATTTCCTTTTGTGGTACTCAGCCTCGATATTTCCTTCCTTTTACAGATGGCGCCAAAATAGGGACCCTCAAGATTGATGCCATCTCGTTGAAGTGTTGACACGGCTATCGGACTAGGATCGGACAGTGAGAAAGGGGGCTCCTTCTTGGATGAGACGCGATACCTCAACAGTACTGCACAACCCGATCCCTGGACGGTGAGCCCGTGGTCTGAGACGGCATCTTGACGAGGGTCCATATATCGAGGCTGGCAGTTTTGCCGAAATCACCAACCACGAGGGTCCTTAGTTGTCCTTAGTAATCCGATTGGACCTCCTTTAGTTCTTTGATCAGTTGAGTCGTGACCTGATTCTTAAGTATCCTGTTAATTTGATTTGGCGTATTGTACTCGCGAGCACAATTATTGACCAGGTATCACAAGGAATTTGATATGCCTGAGAAATTGTCTGCCTGCTTTAGGGCATTATTCCGCAGTGACAGACAATCTTTGGAAGTTAGCCGTCGGGCGCCACAGGAGGGGTCGCCGGCTTGTACTATGTACTGTAAGCATGGCATTGGTAGTGTAGTGTTTAATGATATTTGGCACAGACAAACTAGACATGCTTCCGAACTTCAGTGGTAAACCAAAGGTAGCTTTGAGATTCCTCGTATAGAATATTTAGAGTCTATATTGTTAAAGAAAAAAGCTAGACCTGCAGCATTTGAAGTATTACATAAATGGAAGAAAGAAGCTATGCAGCAACTTAAAAGTAGAGAGAAACATGCGCGCTGACATATGTCCAATGTTGAGAAAGCGTTGTTGTATGATCAAAGTAAACAATCAGAATCAGTTAGAAATATGGATAGGGCTTTTCAACTTGGTATTCAGAAAATATATCTGTCTAAAGATTTTCATGTGTCTGATGAATTAGATGACAAACTTCTAAATGAACGAAGGCCTGGTGCCACTGCGCCACCTCCGTATGTACCTATTCCTGTTGCTTTACCTCTTCCTGCTGTCGTTCCTCCTCCCATAGTAATTCCTGCTCCTCATATTGCTCCTCTTTCTCCGGTTATTGTTCCTCCTCCTATTGTTGCTCCTCCACCTGCACTTCCACCTTTTCCTACTGTTACGGGTCTGTTAGATTTTTCTTCTGCACCAGTGATAGCACCTTTGTTACCGATTTTACAAGATTTGTCTACCCTTCCTCTTCCGAGTGATTCTGTTCCACTTGTAGTTGATAAGGGACAGTGTCCAAAGAGAGAAAGCACAATTTGACTGCATGGGCTAGACAGTGCATGGAGAAGGGTGAACAATCTGATGTTTTTGCCACACTCTCTAATTTAGAAAGTTTTCCTGAGAAAAAGGTTTTCATTAAAGGACTGGGAATTCATTTATCTGTAATATGGAACAGACTGGATGATGGAGATCTCCCACAAGGGTTGAGGGATTTGAATGTTTTAGCATATTCAAGAGATACTGCGGAGAAAGTACATGACCATGTCGAGAGGGTTTTTGAGTATAGAAGGGAGTTAGAAAGGTTACGGAATGAAGAAACTGATGATGATAGTTTGAGCGCTATTTTTGTACAGAAACGGTTCCTTCCTCTTTGTAAGTCGATGAGTGAGGAAACACGAATTTGCACGAAAGATGCAATTAGATGGATTTCAGATGTGTTGTTATCTCCCATAGAAGTATATGACACGTATAGTCAGTATACGCCAGAATTCAGAGGAAAGTGATACAGATTATGGTAGAATACCTACAGGGTGAAATTATAAAAACAAAGATTTGTTGTCCCGCAGAATTATTGAACAGTTACAAGAGTGCTTTTTTGTCTCACACTCCTTCAGCTGCTTTAGCGCTCGATTTAGCTCTGTTGCTCAGTAAGTTTTCAGAGTTTTCTATCTCTCAGTTGCCTATGAGAGAGATTCCTACGACATTTGTCCCAAAAGTTGAGGTTCCAGCTGACGCTGCAGCAGGTACTGCTGTTTACGACATTCCTGCACATTATGTATCACAGTTTGTTCACATCCCGTTCTCAAGACAGGAAGTGAACACCATCAGACAATCCATCCCAGATATTAGAAAGAATCCAACAGGGTTCTATAAAGAGATAGAATCTGTCTTACAGTCGTCAGTATTCACTCTGAGCGATATAGATTTATTATTTCCTGTGCTCCTACCCATTGATTTGGGGAAGCAAATTAGGACTGTAGATGGTGCAGCAGGGTTAGGGGACAATTGGGATAATATGGTTAGACAAGATAGAGATAGACCAGCTGGCGAGAGACCGCCACAGGTAATACTGACTTTGCCTGATAGAATAGTGATGAAACTAAAAGCCACAATCCCTGAGAGAAGGATTGTCTGGGACAAACTTACTGCTTGTGTCCAAGTAAAGTCTGAGGGTGCTACCAAATTCTTTAATCGGTTTGAACAAGTGTTTTCAGATTTCAGTGGACAAGATTTGAGCACAGAGTCTGGAAAAAGACTATTTGTAGACAAATTTGTGCGTGGATTGCTACCTGACATCCAGTCGCAAATTATGAACTCTGAGAGCGCTTGGCAAGCTAAGTCTCAGTCTGAAGTATTGCATATGGCTCAGTATTATGAAAACCAAGTCAATAATGAAAAAGAGAGGATTGAAAAGAGAAAGGGAGACCTGAAAACTAAAGTTCTACTGCAATAGATTGTTAGAGGTCCTAGAGGGGGTAGTACACAGTTTAGGGGACAGTATGCTCCACAGGGTAATGTACCTTTGGGTCCTGTACACGCAAACCAATGTGCCTATTGCAGACAAGAGGGTCATTGGCGAGCACAATGCCCGATCCTCCAGCATAGGTCGAATAACACATTTGGTACCATGGGTAGACGATCCAGAGGCCGCCCTGGGGTATGGGGTCCTGGTAGAAGCCAGTTTTCTCAGAATTCACAACCCTTTTCACAAGACAATCCATCACTGAATGTGGCTAATAGAAACATTTTTGATCATCCTTCTACTGCATATCTCTCTGAAGACTTTCCTTTTGACAATATATATTGTTTCGCTAGGATTGCCCGAAGCAGGGTTTGGAACCGATGCCTATTCCCGTTAATCAGAAAGGTCCTAACGTTTCTTTTGACAACGAACTGTGGAGAGAATTTGTTGGGGTTGAATTTGTTGAAAGAATTAAATGCAGTAATTCATTGTTCTTCAGATGGAGTACGTTTAACGATTTCACAACATCAACTTTTTGCCTCACAGTTCCTGACTAGACCTTTGCCACCAGAATTTAGTGATGTTCCGGAGTGTTTATGGGCGATTGATGACAATGATGTCGGTGTTCTACAAATTGAGCCTGTTAAAATAATTTTGAAACACGGAGTAAAGTTGCGACGTATTCCTCAGCATAAGATTTTGGTTGATGGTGAGCAAGCTTTGAAGTGTATAGTCTCTGATTTTGTACACCGTGGGGTAATTGAAGAAATTGCAGGTAGTTTGTGCAAAAGTACGATTTTGCCTGTGTATAAGGAAGGCGATAATGCAATTCCTTTTAGTTTCATCATTGATTTAAGCACTATTAATAAGATTGTTGCTCCACAATTTCCTATTGTGCCTGATGTAACAACGATATTAACTATGATCCCAGCTTCTGCTACACCTTTTAGTATCGTAGATCTTAAGAATGCTTTCTTTAGCATTCCTATACACAAGGATAGCAGATACCTGTTCGCGTTCACCTTAGGGGGATGCTCGTTTACATTCACCCGTGCGCCACAGGGGTACACGGAAAGTCCGAGCATTTATACTAGGGCTTTGAAAGAGCAGCTTGATACACTTGAGTTGCCTACCACTTGTGCATTGATTCAATATGTGGATGATCTTCTTTTAGCTGCTGACTCAGAGAGTGCCTGTAAGGAGGGCACCATGTTGTTGCTTATTCACCTAGTCAAACATGGACATAAAGCTTCACTGAAAAAGTTTCAATATTGTCGACAGGCGGTCGCCTATTTAGGCTATCTCCTGTCAAAGGAGGGAAGAAAGTTGACGCCTGAACGGATTAAAATAATTTCTGGCATGTCTGTCCCAAATACACAGAAGGAAGTCAGAGCCTTGATAGGAATGGCTTCTTATTGTAGGCAGTGGAGCCCCAATTTTTCGCTAGTGGTTAAACCAATGTTGGCTTTGACAAAGAAGGGCATTTCCTTGCCATTGCCATGGAACTTGAAACACCAGAAAGCATTTGATCTGCTCAAGACTGCACTGTGTCCACACTAGTTTTGGGCACACCAGATTATGAAAAGGCCTTCGAGTTGTATGTGCATGAACGTGATGGATTTGCTTTGGCTGTATTAACGCAGGAACATGGAGGGAAGAATAGGCCGTGCGGTTACTTTTCTTCTGCCCTTGATCCTGTTGCATGTGTTTTGCCAAGATGTTTGAGAGCTGTCACTGCTGCTGCTGCATCTGTAAAACAGAGCAAGTGTATGGTCCTAGGCCAGGCTTTAAACTTGTTGTTACCTCACTCTGTAGATTTTCTATTAAATAGAACACAAACACAACACCTCACCTCCACACGATTAATGATATATGAATTGATCTTGCTTGCACCGCACATTAAAATTCAGAGGTGTTGTGTATTGAATCCGGCTGAACTATTACCTTTCCCGCAAGATACTGTTTGCAGTGACGAAGTGTCACATGACTGCCTTTACACCACAGAGCAAGAGACTAAAGGCAGGATCGACCTGAAAGATACTCCTTTGAACGACCCACAAGGGGAGCTGTTTTGCAATGGCTCTTGCTTCAAACTTCCAGAAGTACATCCACAGCTGCTTATGCCATCACCACACTAAGCACGATTGTGGACACCAAAAGAATCTTGCATAACTCTGCGCAGGCCACAGAGATTATTGCATTGACTCGAGCTTGTGAACTCTCCGAAGGGCTTAAAGTAAACATATGTACTGATAGTCAGTATGCTTTTGGGGTAGTTCACAACTTCGGCAGACTTTGGGCAGAATGAGAGTTCTTGACCTCAAATGGAACGAGGAATCAATATGGCTCCTTGATAGTGCGGTTACTTTCAGTGCTTGCACTTCCCACTCAGTTAGCGAGCATGAAATGCGCAGCGCATCAGAAAATCATAAATGATGTAGGAAAAGGGAACGATTTCGCTGACCAGATAGCCAAACAAACTGCCACTGATCTCTACTCAGAAATGTACGCTGCAAGGGAGGCCACAAATGCTTGTACCATAGATGAAGGTATTGAATCTGTAAAGAATATCCAAGCCGATGCCACTCTAGAAGAAACTAAGCAATGGACTGAGGGTTTGGCGAGGTTGGATGATGATGGGTGTTGGGTGGATAAGTTAGAGGGAAAATGGATGCTGCCAGACGCGTACATTACTATGATGGTCGCAATGGCTCCTGGACCTCCCACATCTGTGCAAGGAGAGTTTGCAAAATGGTAGAAAATGTCTGGGTGAACGATAAAATCTTGAAAATAGCTGAGCGTTTTGTCCAAAGTTGCATGATCTGTCTACAGCTTGATATGGGAAAGGGCACATCGACACCAAGGGGTAGTTTTAGTTCACCTTCTGTCCCCTTTGAAGTTATCCACTTTGATTTTATTGAAATGGAACGTTGTAACAATTTTAAGTTTGTATTGGTTGTTATTTGTGCCTTTAGTAAATGGGTTGAAGCCTTTCCTGTGAAATATGCCACAGCAATGACAACGGCGAAAACCATGCTCAAGGAATATTTTCCTAGGTTTGGTTTGCCAAGGGTCATCTGGTCGGGCAATGGTCCATATTTTATCGCTGCTGTAATGCTGCAGATATGCGCGGGATTGCAGATCGATAAACGGTTTCATTCGGCTAGACATGCTCCAAATTGAAATGGCCGGACGCCTTACCGATTGTGTTACTGTCTATGCGCACGACCCCACACACTAGCACTGGGCTCTCCCCATATGAGGTGGTCATAGGTAGGCCAGCTAACATTTGGAACGTTCCAAAGCCCCGGGCCCTGAGGGATATTGAACGTGTACTTCTTTCTGATTACTGTGACCGGTTAACTAAAAAGCTGTATTTGATTTACCAACAGGTGCGAGAAGCCCTTCAGGTAAAATACGAGGGGCCAGGTCACAGTATCTGGTCTGGGCAGTGGGTGCTCATGAAAGCATTTGAATGAGCATCCTGTCTCGCACCCCGGTGGAGAGGCCCACACCAGGTCCTCCTGGCCACACAAACAGCGATCCGAGAGGAAGGAAAGAGGCACTGGATTCATGCGTCGCATGTCAAGAGGATTCCCTTCCCTTTGCCACATGATACAGAGGATACGGGGAAAACTACCTGCTCTGCTTCCAACGATCACTCAGCATTGAGCAGTACTGAGAGTGCTTCGGAGACACTCCCTGAGCCCATGGGGCCTGGGGAAACAGCCTCTTCATCTCCACACTCTCCAACAGATCCTTTTTCACCACTGTTAGGTTCTGTTGCAAATTCACCACTTCCATCAGGAAGCAACAACACATTGTTCGCAGATCACACTGTACCAGGAGTCACAAGGTACAATCTGCGTCACCAGGAAAATCATCAAAGGGCTTGTCTTTTGACCTGTCTTTTGCATACAAAGGAAAACTGTTGGCTAGGGATAGGGAAGGACTAAGAAAACGAGCAATCAAGAGATCACCAGCAAATTAACTCCATCGTTTTTTGTTTTGAAGAAATAATGCCTGCTACTGCCTCCACCCGTAGGGAACAAATAAGTAATTGTGTGGCCAGTATAGACAATGGACAATTGAATACACACAGGGTAATTCATAGAATTTCGCAGAAAAGTGTCGCAAGCGGCTGGCGCAGAGTGTCCGGGTGCGATTGTCTGTGCCAGGCACGTGCGCTAAAACCGATTTCCACGCACAGCATATTCATGGATTTTAGGCTCCCAAACCAGCCGTGGCGCAGAGTATCGCAGCGACCCTGCAGCAGCGCCAGTAACGCCCCCAAGAACGCCCTCGCGCAAGGAAAAGCCATCAAAATCGCTAAATCATCGCAAAGGGCTGCGCTAACCCTGGACCAGTTTACAGGGCTGCCAAACAAGGAACGCAAAGCGGGTAACGTGCATACCAGGGGTACGCGTGAAGTTATACACGCGATTAGGCAGGGTACGTGTATTTCAGGGGTGCGCGGGAAGTTCCACACGCGAATAGCCTGGGCGCGTGTATTTCAGGGGTGCGCAGGAAGTTTTACACGCGATTTCAGCAGGGTACGTTTATTTCAGGGGTGCGCGGGAAGTTCCACACGCGAATAGCCTGGGCGCGTGTATTTCAGGGGTGCGCGGGAAGTTCCACACGCGATTAGGCTGGGTGGGTCCTCACAGGTGTTCCCTGTACACCCTCGACGGCCCCTGCAGGCAGCCCACAAAACAGGGGACTACCCTGCACACCTGCTCATGTCCCCCTGCACCCCCACCCCCCAGCAGTGCAGGGGCAGCCTCCACCAGGCCCCCACCCATGTCTCCCACCACCCCCATCCCCCAGCAGTGCAGGGGCACCCTCCACCAGGCCCCCACTCATGTCTCCCACCACCCCCACCCCCCAGCATCCAGGGGCACTCTCCACCAGGCCCCCACTCATGTCTCCCACCACCCCCACCCCCCAGCAGTGCAGGGGCAGCCCCCACCAGGCCCCCACTCATGTCTCCCACCACCCCCACCCCCCCAGCCACCAGGGGCACCCTCCACCAGGCCCCCACCCATGTCTCCCACCACCCCCACCCCCCAGTCACCAGGGGCACCCTCCACCAGGCCCCCACTCATGTCTCCCAGCGTGCTACGTGTATTTCAGGGGTGCGCGGGAAGTTCCACACGCGAATAGCCTGGGTGCGTGTATTTCAGGGGTGTGTGGGAAGTTCCACACGCGAATAACCGGGGCGCGTGTATTACAGGGGTGCGCGGGAAGTTTTACACGCGATTTCAGCAGGGTACGTGTATTTCAGGGGTGCGCGGGAAGTTCCACACGCGAATAGCCTGGGCGCGTGTATTTCAGGGGTGCGCGGGAAGTTTTACATGCGATTTCAGCAGGGTATGTGTATTTCAGGGGTGCGCGGGAAGTTCCACACGCGAATAGCCTGGGCGCGTGTATTTCAGGGGTGCGCGGGAAGTTCCACACGCGATTAGGCTGGGTGGGTCCTCACAGGTGTTCCCTGTACACCCTCGACGGCCCCTGCAGGCAGCCCACAAAACAGGGGACTACCCTGCACACCTGCTCATGTCCCCCTACACCCCCACCCCCCAGCAGTGCAGGGGCAGCCTCCACCAGGCCCCCACCGATGTCTCCCACCACCCCCACCCCCCAGCAGTGCAGGGGCACCCTCCACCAGGCCCCCACTCATGTCTCCCACCACCACCACAACCCAGCATCCAGGGGCACTCTCCACCAGGCCCCCACTCATGTCTCCCACCACCACCACCCCCCAGCAGTGCAGGGGCAGCCCCCACCAGGCCCCCACTCATGTCTCCCAGCACCCCCACCCCCCAGCCACCAGGGGCACCCTCCACCAGGCCCCCACCCATGTCTCCCACCACCCCCACCCCCCAGTCACCAGGGGCACCCTCCACCAGGCCCCCACTCATGTCTCCCAGCGTGCTACGTGTATTTCAGGGGTGCGCGGGAAGTTCCACACGCGAATAGCCTGGGTGCGTGTATTTCACGGGTGCGCGGGAAGTTCCACACGCGAATAACCGGGGCGCGTGTATTACAGGGGTGCGCTGGAAGTTTTACACGCGATTTCAGCAGGGTACGTGTATTTCAGGGGTGCGCGGGAAGTTCCACACGCGAATAGCCTGGGCGCGTGTATTTCAGGGGTGCGCGGGAAGTTCCACACGCGAATAGCCTGGGCCCGTGTATTTCAGGGGTGCGCGGGAAGTTCCACACGCGATTAGGCTGGGTGGGTCCTCACAGGTGTTCCCTGTACACCCTCGACGGCCCCTGCAGGCAGCCCACAAAACAGGGGACTACCCTGCACACCTGCTCATGTCCCCCTGCACCCCCACCCCCCAGCAGTGCAGGGGCAGCCTCCACCAGGCCCCCACCCATGTCTCCCACCACCCCCACCCCCCAGCAGTGCAGGGGCTACCTCCACCAGGCCCCCACTCATGTCTCCCACCACCCCCACCCCCCAGCATCCAGGGGCACTCTCCACCAGGCCCCCACTCATGTCTCCCACCACCCCCACCCCCAGCAGTGCAGGGGCAGCCCCCACCAGGCCCCCACTTATGTCTCCCACCACCCCCAGCCCCCAGCCACCAGGGGCACCCTCCACCAGGCCCCCACCCATGTCTCCCACCACCCCCACCCCCCAGTCACCAGGGGCACCCTCCACCAGGCCCCCACTCATGTCTCCCAGCGTGCTACGTGTATTTCAGGGGTGCACAGGAAGTTCCACATGCGAATAGCCTGGGCGCGTGTATTTCAGGGGTGCGCGGGAAGTTCCACACGCGAATAACCGGGGCGTGTGTATTACAGGGGTGCGCGGGAAGTTTTACACGCGATTTCAGCAGGGTACGTGTATTTCAGGGGTGCATGGGAAGTTCCACACGCGAATAGCCTGGGCACGTGTATTTCAGGGGTGCGCGGGAAGTTCCACACACGAATAGCCTGGGCGCGTGTATTTCAGGGGTGCGCGGGAAGTTCCACACGCGATTAGGCTGGGTGGGTCCTCACAGGTGTTCCCTGTACACCCTTGACGGCCCCTGCAGGCAGCCCACAAAACAGGGGACTACCCTGCACACCTGCTCATGTCCCCCTGCACCCCCACCCCCCAGCAGTGCAGGGGCAGCCTCCACCAGGCCCCCACTCATGTCTCCCACCACCCCCACCCCCCACCATCCAGGGGCACCCTCCACCAGGCCCCCACTCATGTCTCCCACCACCCCCACCCCCCACCATCCAGGGGCACCCTCCACCAGGCCCCCACTCATGTCTCCCACCACCCCCACCCCCCACCATCCGGGGGCACCCTCCACCAGGCCCCCACTCATGTCTCCCAACACCCCCACCCCCCACCATCCAGGGGCACCCTCCACCAGGCCCCCACTCATGTCTCCCAGCATGCTACGTGTATTTCAGGATTGCGCGGGAAGTTCCACACGCGAATAGCCTGGGCGCGTGTATTTCAGGGGTGCGCGGGAAGTTTTACACACGATTTCAGCAAGGTACGTGTATTTCAGGGGTGCGCGGGAAGTTTTACACGCGATTTCAGCAGGGTACGTGTATTTCAGGGGTGCGCGGGAAGTTCCACACGCGAATAGCCGGGGCGCGTGTATTTCAGGGGTGCGCGGGAAGTTGTACACGCGATTTCAGCAGGGTACGTGTATTTCAGGGGTGCGCGGGAAGTTCCACACGCGAATAGCCGGGGCGCGTGTATTTCAGGGGTGCGCGGGAAGTTCCACACGCGATTAGGCTGGGTGGGTCCTCACAGGTGTTCCCTGTACACCCTCGACGGCCCCTGCAGGCAGCCCACAAAACAGGGGACTACCCTGCACACCTGCTCATGTCCCCCTGCACCCCTACCCCCCAGCAGTGCAGGGGCACCCTCCACCAGGCCCCCACCCATGTCTCCCACCACCCCCACCCCCAGCCAACAGGGGCACCCTTCACCAGGCCCCCACTCATGTCTCCCACCACCCCCACCCCCCAGCAGTGCAGGGGCAGCCTCCACCAGGCCCCCACTCATGTCTACCACCACCCCCACCCCCCAGCAGTGCAGGGGCACCCTCCACCAGGCCCCCACTCATGCCTACCACCACCCCCACCCCCCAGCAGTGCAGGGGCAGCAGGCAGTCAGGCAGCAGCAGATGGCAGGTGGGAGCGTGCTTGGGGCTCTGGGGGGCAGTAGTTCGGCCTTCCGGGCAGGAGCGTGGTATTTGTGGCCAGCTTGGTACGGAGTGATTTGGCACGTGAAAATCCTGCACGTCAGCGTGAAAACCGAGGAAAGGCCGTTAGCGCGTAAGCGCGTAAGCACGCATACGCGATTCTATTGGACCAAAGGCCCTCAGCGCGTAAGCGCGTCTGTGACGTGACCCGCACGGGTGTTTCCCACACAGCACGTGATGACAGAGCACACGTGGAAAGACTGCACGTCAGAGTGTAATCGCGTGTGATTGGTGGAAATGGCCCTACACGCAGAAGTGACAAAGCGTGTAATTGGTGGAAATGGCCCTAGCGCGTACACGCCCCGTAACTGTATAAAAGGTACGCGTAGAACACCATTTCCTTGTACGTGCTTTTCGTGGAGAGCGAGTGGGTGAATTCTGTACTTCTTGTCGTTTCACACAGGATTTACTTCACGGCGTTTCAAGTTCGTATTCCCTGTTACCTCTGACAGCTTTTTCTCTTTTTTCTCTTTTACTGGTTTACCTGGGCCTGTTCCCTCAAACAGTGTTCCCTTCTACTGTTGTCCTGTCTCCTCAGACAGCGTATAAATCTTCTTTTGGGAGGGGGTGTTGCCAACCAAACGCGCTCCTTTTTCACGCTCTTTTACCTGGCAGACGGTGAGTCACGCACGTATCTAACATCTGTGCTTGCCCCGTGTGTAGCCTACCCCTTCAGAGGTCATTCTAGGCTGCGTGTGACACGCATACGTTCATTCTTGTGTTACTGGGTGCCACAGCGTAGTGCAGGTTTTTCTTTCTGGACACGTGGTCTAGGAGGGGTTGCGTGCACGTCATCTCCCTTTCTTGGGGCTCCTGTGTGTAGCGTGACCCGTCATCTTTCCCCAGGGGTTACAATCAGCCTTGCAAGAGCACTAGGGTACAATTACCATCTGGTACCCAACCCCTTTGACCCCCAATTGCCCAGGACAATATTCTACAGCCACTCCCATACGCACATTAACATCAGTGCCATGGCTGGGAGGCGAGGATTCCGTAAGGGTGGCAAAGGTGGAAGAGCCACAAGTGGTGGCCGTGGTGGATCCGGTAGGGGACGTGGTCGTTACTTGCAGGGTGAGCCTGTCCCCCCATGTGTGGAGGACCAGTCAAGGGCACCCATAATCCCCCCCCCCCTCCTGTTGAGGCTGATGTGGCTGACACCATCCATGCTCACCCCTTGTTGGACCAGCCCATTGTGGCACCAGACCTGGCTGACTCCATGGCTGACTTCCAGGTCAGCAGGCCTATGACACGTGCGCTGGTGCACGTTGATGTCACCATGCCACGTGCATCTGGGGCAGCAAGGTCATCTGCTGCACCAAGTAGGCAGGGCGGAGAGGCTGCAGGGGCAGCTGCGGCTCCATCCACCCCAGCCCTCACACACCCAGCCCAGACAGTGTCGGTCCTAATCCATGCTGCTGACATTCCCCCTGACACCATCACACTAGAGCCAATGCCTGCACCAACTCCCATGCTGAGTGTGCAATCCCACACTCCTGATACAGAGTCCACCAGGTCTCCTGCCCCTAGTGTCCAGAGCGGCACAGGACACTCAGGATCACCACCACCTTCCAAGCGGAAGAGGAATAGTGCTCGTCCGGCACAGGCTGATGCCCCAGACACGGCTACACAGTCCGGCCCATCCAGGAAGCCCAGCTTCACGGATGACGAACTGAATGCACTTATCGAGTATGTGTCCGCACATGACAACGAGATGGTCATTGTTGCAGGATCCAAGACCACACCTGCACAACGCCAGGCACACTGGCAGACCGTTGCGGACATCGTAAGTGCCCTTGGAATCGTGAGGCGCACAGCCAATGATTGCTATAAGCGCTGGAATGACCTAAAGCGCAGGGCAAAGAGTAAGCTGGCCTCAAGTCATGCCGCAACTCTAGTGACTGGAGGTGGGTCTCCAGTAGTAGACATGGAACTCACTCCACATGAGTCAGTCGCTGGGACCTACGTCACGGAGGAACAGATCCAAGGCGTGGGAGATCTGGCTGATTACGAGGCATTGTCCGGTGAGTGCACATGCATGTGTGTGTCATCCATGTGCATGGTGTGTGTGAGGGCTTCTGTTTGTGTGACAGGTGAGAGTGTGTGCGCCAGAGTCGTATGGGTCAGCCATGTGCTTCATGCAATACATCCTGCGCAGCTGCATTTGGCCATAGCAGTATCCCTTCTGCCAACAGTAGACATCTAGCCCAACTGCACGCCAGTTGCCCTTGAAGTGTCACCTTGCCACAACATTGTTGCTTGAATTTTCATTGTTCATTTAGTCAGATTGTTTGCATTCCACCACTATTACTAGGCATGTCGCAGTCCTCTAGTCACATGTCTGACATGGCTATGGTAAAGTGGAGTGACTTTGTTACCTGGATATCATTTGTACAAACATGTCCCTGTGCAATTGCACCATTTCGGACTGGCAGCTCCAGGTGAAGAATCTGACCTGTTTGAATTAGAAAAGCTATTACATGCGGGAACTGGACTGAATGAATAGGTGCTGCCCTCCTCTCCATCTTCACTCAATAGCAATGGTACATGCCATCTGTGTGATGGCATGTGTGTTTCACCTGCCAATCACAGGCCAATGTGTGATGCCACTGCCAGGCAGCATGCAGAAAATGTGTTCATCTTCCATCTTGGTGTCATCAGTGTGTGCCATTTGCCTGCCCTTCATACGCAGAGAGGGTGCATGCATGGGAGGGTTTTAGTCATGTGGGACATGTGTCAAACAAGTACTGGTTCTCTTGCTTCTCAGCCCTCATTGTGTGCCATGGTGCTAATGCCTGTTTCCATTTCTTTGTTTTAATGTCTTTGCAGGGGAAGACGCACCTGATACTGCTGGGGTTGTGGAGATGGTGCAGACCCAGGAGGGGTCCGAGGGCCGACCAACCACCAGTGAGGGACGTGGTGTGGTGGTGGGTGAGAACCCACAAGTGCTGCAGGTCCTGCTCTCAAGGGGTGTCTCTGGCTGCACCTCCCCCAAGCTGTACTCAGGTGTTGATTCGGATGAGACCTACGTGCCGTCGCAGGTGAGTGTTCCAGGGAGGGATTCTGTTCTGTCTCACCCACCTGCACCAGGGTCAGAACCCTCAATGGGGATGTCAGTGTTGGCAGCTACGCCTCTGGTGGTTACGGATGCAGGGTCACACTCCGCGACATCTGATCCTGTTCCTGGGCCAGCAGATCAGAGGGGGAATGCAGTCCTGCAGCCTCAGGCAGTGCCGGCACAGCAAGGCGCAGTTCGCCTTGCCCCAGACAGGTGTGGTGCCCGCCGACGTGGTGGCCGTACGCCACCTGGCAATACCGCATGGGAGCAATCCATTTACGGTATGGCAACCCAACAGGCAGCATCATCCGAGATGATGGCTCAGGCCATGGATAGGGTGGCCACTTCCATTGTCCCCCCAGAAAGGCTGATGGAGCGACTAGAGCAGGCAACCGACTCCATCTGCCAGTCACACAGGGAGGACATGTTGGGGTCCAACAGGGACAGGCGGGTGGCACTGGCGACTCTGCAGGAGGCCATCTCCATTGAGTCCCAGGGCCACAGGGAAGCCCTGAGGCAGGAGCTCCTTCACCTCAGGACGACTCTTGTTGAGCTTGAGGCTTCAACACACCAAAGGACAGAACAGCAGCTGGAGCGTCTCACCCGTACGCTCTCAGCTGAGATGCAGGCAACGAGGGCAGAGGTCCGGGCATCCCGTGAGTTGTTGCATGGGGACCTCCGCACACTCATCCTCCAGAACCAGACCTACCACACCCGCATGCTTGCAGCCATGGAGGAGCAGACTAGGGCCTTGCGTGGGCTGCCTCCCATAGTGCAACCACCTCCGGATGCAGCTGCACAGGGTGATAATAGCGACAGCAGTGATACTCCCACAATAGGGTAGCCGTGTGGGCCATGAGCCCATGGAGGTGTTTTTTTTCCCAGGATCCACGCAGGTGGGTTCTGGTGTGCATCCTGTCCTCGGACCTCCTGGGTGGCCTCCCCAACACCCCCGGGCCCTTCAATGGCCATTTTTTATTTTTTTTATTTTTATTTTTATTTTTATTTATTTTATTCCCTATTTTTTTGGGACGATTTGTTGGCTTCTGTGGTTCCTGTGGGCATACGCTGCATTGTGGCTGGGCACATGCAGGCTTGTAATGTATTTGGTTCAGATGCTTGGGTTTGAGTCACACACACCCCTCCTGCTTCCCGTTTCCATGGGCTTGCAAAGGGTGTGCCCAAGTGACAGTGAATTACACAGTGACGTTGGACTCCCATGAGCTGTGTGGGCAGTCTGTAGTCAATACTGTGTATACATTCCTAGTGCATATTGCTGTTGTGTTGTACACTGCATGTTGCATTGATGTGTAACTCATCTTCTGTGTCTACCTCCCAATTTGCAGGTCCCTTCCTCATGTCTACACAAGGACCTCTAGTCTGGAGATGTGGTCCATGTTGGCAGCAGTGCACCTACAACTCTACATGGCGCCAACACTGCACAGTTGGTAGTGGTGGGAGTGCAGGCATTTCCAGGTGGTGAGACTACTAATATTTAACATTAGTGATGTCATGTTAATGGTAGTACGTGCTCAAGTTTGTTGCTGGTCCGGCATTACTGTGAGCATTTCAGGTGTTGCAAGTATCTAATAGGGACACTGTACATTGTGACACTAGTGTCATGTTGTGTGGATTACTTTGTTTACCTGCAAATAGCATGACATGGCACGGTGTTGTGTGGCGGTGCTGGGGTTGGGTTGGCTGACATGGCACTGTCCTCTTGTTGCATTTTGCAAGTGGGTATTCATTTTAACTGCTTGAATGTGCAACTTCACAAAACTGCATTGGTGGTGTCTGTGTGGGTAGGGATGCACACATTGTGACACTTCCAGGTGAACAATCTCAGGCTGATATGGTTTTCATGGTTCTTTCTCCAGACATTCAGGCTCAGTGTCAGGTTGAGTCATCATTGATTGTCAGATGGAATGTGGCAGGGCAGTGTGCACTCCACAGGGGTGTGATTTCTATGTGAAGTAATTAGCCACTAGCTGTGTACGGGCTGCCTCCCCCCGTGCCCTTTCCCCTCCCATGCGCAGCGGCTGTGCATGTGGTTGGGGATGGGGGGGCACCACCATGTCCACGGCCAGGCCCCGGCGTGTTGCAACGTTGTGCAGGACACATGCTGCCACTATGATCCTGCACACTACTGGGGGAGCGTACAACAGCTGCCTGCCAGAACGGTCAAGGGAGCAAAAGCGTGACTTCAGCACTCCAAATGTGCGCTCCACTATGCCCCGGGTTGTAATGTGGCCTGCGTTATATCTTACCTGGGGTGGCGTGGTGGTTTTCCGAATTGGCGTCATCATGTGGGGGCTGAGAGGGTAGGCACTGCCCCCTGTGGAGGTGGTGATTGGTATCATTGGTGGGGTTGTGACCTTGCTCAGTATCTGACATGCATGCATGTGCAGTGGCATTCATACTCACCAAGCAGCCATGTATCGCCATGCCGCCCAGCTTCTAGGTCCCCGCTTAGGGTGGACATTCGATAAATGAAGCTGTCGTGGGTGGACCCGGGATAGTAGGCATATACTGAGGTGATGATTCCCTTGGCATTACATACTACCTGCACGTTGATGGAATGCCAGTGCTTGCGGTTCCTATAGATATGCTCAGATGCCCTGGGGGGACGTAGTGCCACATGGGTGCAGTCGATGGCACCTAGCACTTTGGGGAATCGTGCCACAGCGTAGAAATCCAGGGCGGCAGCATGCCTTTCTGCAGGGGTTCTGGGCAGGTATATGTGCCTGCGGACTGATGGGCGTGCAGTGATGATGTTGAAGACCTGGTGTGGGCAGCGTGACTGGGTGGCCTGTGATACACCACCCACAATGGCACTTGTCCGCTGAAATGATCCAGTGGCTAAGAAGTGCAGTACATTGAGGACCTTCTCCAGGGGGCTGAGTGCTTGGGAGCACAGGGTGGGTGATGTGAGGTCATCCTCCCACTCACTCACCAGGTCCAGTATGATGTGTGGTGGAAACCTGTACCTCCCATGCACCTGGTCATCAGGCATCCCGAAAAGGCTGGTTCTGCGTGTGAATATTCTGGCCCTGACTATCCTCCTCCTCCTCCTCCTTTGGTAGGCCACGCCCACTGCTGCTAGGAACGGTATGTTCATCCTGGGTCTGAGCTTGTTATTTTTTTAGCGCGCAAATGAATGCGTCGCGCGTGTTGTAGGCGAGCGTGTGACCCGCGCACCCCTGAAATCCAGTACCCAGTCCAATAGCGTGTGGAAATTCCCGCGCACACCGGGATACAGGTGCGCTGACGTACTTGCGTGTGTAAGTGTCCGCGCACACCTGATATACACGTACATAGGACAATCGCGTGTACGCGCACTTTTGTCCAATTACACGCGATGACACCCTGACGTGCTGTCCAATTACACGCAATGAGACTCTGCCGTGCTGTCCAATTACACGCGATGACACTCTGACGTGCAGTCTTTCCACGTGTGCTCTGTCATCATGTGCTGTGTGGGAAACACCCGTGCGAGTCACGTCACAGACGCGCTTACGCGCTGAGGGCCTTCGGTCCAATAGATTCGCGTATGCGTGCTGACGCACTTACGCGCTAAGGGCTTTTTCTCGGTTTTCACGCTGACGTGCAGGATTTTCACGTGCCAAATCACTCCGTACCAAGCTGGCCACGCGTAAGCACACAGAAGACCACGCTCCTGCCCAGAAGGCCGTACTACTGCCCCCCAGAGCCCCGAGCACGCTCCCACCTGCCATCTGCTGCTGCCTGACTGCCTGCTGCCCACGTGCATTGCCATTTGCTGCCTGCACATCAGCCAGGGGTGCTGTTGCTGTGACCACCCCTGCTGGAACCGAAGACTCCCGACTGGAATTCCATCGCTCCACAGCCCAGCCCCAGGACCCAGTTGCCCACCCACTCCTGCCTCTGGGGTTGTCATGTCGGGGCAAACACCATCTGTGACCACTGACAACCCCCGGCCAGAGAGGCAGAGGGGCACCAGCTTCAGTGCCACCGAAGTTGGTGTCCTGGTGGAGCAAGTCCTGGGGCAGTATGATGCCCTCTTCGGAAGTTCCCGCGGCGACAAGGAAGGACGGACTCCGATCTGGACTGACATCGTGACTGCCATCAACGCGGAGGGGGTGGCAGTCCGGGACTTACAACATGTCAGGAAGCGCTGGGAGGACTTCAGGTCCAGGACCCTGAACAAGGCCTGGCGCCTCTTGAAGGCAGCGGATGCCAAGGGGCGCCGGGGCTACTTGTCAGAAGAACAGATGGGGGTCCTGGTACGCATATCCCCAGCCCTCCACGTCCAGGTCCTAGAGAAGCAGACCCATCTGGAGTCGAGCGGTGAGTGTACATGCATCCTGATTGTGAGCAGTGCGTGTGGTGATTATTCGGCATTGTGCCGATTGCACATCTGTTTGTATGGGGTCGAGTATGGGTGGGGGTGTACAGGGCCGTGACACATGCGAGGGCTGTAATGTGTGAGGCATGGATGGTGCTTGTGTGTGTGGGCTTGCATGGCAAATGCAGTTGTGTGTGCACACATGTTTGGATGAATGTGTATGTAAGTCGACATGTCCGTGATGTCAGGCATGTATGTTGTTTTCGGCTGCATGTATGAGCACTGTGTACATGTGCATGTGTGTGTATTTGTCAAGGGTGCAACAGTGATGCAACATGGATGCATGTGACAGCGGTATGTGGAAGCCTGATTGGCAGATGTGACATGGATGCCCGTCTGAACAGTGCAACACTTGGCAGAGGTGTAGACATGCATGCAAGTGTGGTGCTGTGTGTACATGTGTGGTGCACTTCCTGTGTTGCATGTGATGTCTGGCTCCCCTTTGGCTGCTGATGCTGTTGTATGTGTAGGGATGGTGGTGGCAGTTGCGATCTGGCTGTGGTATGGCTCATGTGTGTGAGTTGCAATGACATGTGTGTTGGGGATTGTGATGACATGTCTGAGGTTTGCCAATGCCACTCATGTGCAACTGTCATGCGTGTATGTGTCCATTGTACAGTGCCCTGATGCCTGTGTTTTGTTTCTCCCTGTCTGCAGCGTCAACTGATGAAGAGGGCGGAGAAGGTGCTGTGGAGCACAGCGCCGGGGATCCGACCGCCAGCCGGAGACGCAAGGCCCGGCTCCCCTCCCGTGTTGTCATCTCGTCGGGGAGTGAGGAGTCTGGTGCCGCGTCCCAGGCCGCAGCTGCCGGGAGGAGGTCCAAGAGGCGGAGGTTGCAGTTGGACTCCTCGGCAGCAGAAGGGGCAGCTGGGACCCCACAGGGCCCAACAGGGGAAGATGGCACGGAGTCATCCAGGTTGGTGGGGGGTTTGGTGGAGGAGGGGGCCGTGCAAGCACCAGAGACGGGGTCTGGAGGTGGGGATCCCACTGGTGCTAGTGGTGCAGTGCAGGACCAGGGACAGGAGGCAGCACAGGCGGCCGCAGAGGTGCCTGTGTGCAACCTGTCCCCGATCCTGTCCCTGCATCATCTTGCACCAGCAAGGATGCCTACGTCCAGACCCATTTTCAGGCAGGGGATGAGCTGACGTCAACTGGCCTTCCTCTGCCTGCGGACGTGGCCATCCAGGTCCGGGTTGAGCCTGTCCTGGATGGTGTGGCATTGCGTCAACGGGCCATGCGAGGTGACCTGCAGTCTTTTCATGGAGAGACTGCACGTCATCTCGAATGGCTCGTTGACCACGTCAGCCTGCTGGGACAGGTCACCCAGGCCGGATTCCTCCATCTGATGGGGCTTGCTCCGACCCCCTCCTCAACTGGACCCCCTACGTGCCAGTCGTCCTCTGTGCCATCTTCCCACCCATCAGTCATCTGGGTGCCCTGTGGAGCTGCCTCTGACGGTGCGGCCAGGCTGGTGGAGGAGGCATCCCTGTCACAGTCGGGAGTCGGAGGTCCAGCAGGGGTGGCCACATCAACAACTGCACCCCAGCCGGCGGAGAATGTGCAGGCAGCAGGAGGCAGTGCACGGGCAGAGGCAGAGCAGCAGCAGCAGCAACATGGTGGGAGACATGAAGGCTCGGGGCTTTCGACATCGGAGGGGCAGGCATCGGCCAGAGGGCAGGGGGACCCAGGACAGAGAGTGTCTTCTGTGTGGCAGCGGTTGGGCCACGCCTTAGGTGCGGAGCGGCGGCGGGCGGAAGAGGCACGGCTCACAATGGTCAGGGCGGAGAACTCCATGCGGAGAACTCCTCGAGGCAATCCGCAGGGGGTTTGAGGAGGACACGGCGTCGTCCCTTCGGACCCTCGGGGCCATGCAACTGGACCACCTCCGGGACATCGAACAGGAGTTCGATGATGCCCTGGCACGGGACACCACGGAGTGAGCCGCTGGACTTGCCCGCCGCCTTTGTATATAGTTCTTTAGTTTTAGGTTTCCTTTCTTTCTTATTATGATTTGGAGTCGACGGACACTGCTCCACTTTTTGTATATAGTTGATTTTTGGGTAGGTTTTTTAGTAGGTTTCCTTTGTTCAGTTGGGCTCATGGACCCTTGGTAGTTTTTTACATAGTTCGTTATTGCATGGAGATTTTTTAACTTTTGACTTTGGGCAAATATTTTTAGGATTCTGATTTTCAGTTTTGTGTTTTTATACGGACATGCAGCTTTTTTTTCTCATTCACATTGCAGTTTGTTTTCTTTCTTTAGCATTCTTTATTTTTTTCAATACAATTTTTTGTTTCCATACTTCACTGTGTGGTATCATCTCATTGGTTTCATGCATGTCATGTTGTGTGTTTTCCCATTCAATTGCAACCATTGTGTGTGACGGACATGGGTTCATTAGCTTAATGAACATTTGGGTGTAACATGTGATTTCCATTTCCATGTGGGTGAATGGGTTACTTGGTAGGGCTTTTTGGCTGTGGTGGCTGTCCATTACGCACATGATTGGGGATTGTGAGGACCTGGTGGGGGCTGCCCCTGCACTGCTGGGGGGTGGGGGTGGTGGTAGACATGAGTGGGGGTCTGGTGGAGGCTGCCCCTGGTAGCTGGGGGGTGGGGGTGGTGGGAGACATGGGTGGGGGCCTGGTGGAGGGTGCCCCTGGATGCTGGGGGGTGGGGGTGGTGGGAGACATGAGTGGGGGCCTGGTGGAGGCTGCCCCTGGATGCTGGGGGGTGGGGGTGGTGGGAGACATGAGTGGGGGCCTGGTGGAGGCTGCCCCTGCACTGCTGGGGGGTGGGGGTGGTGGGAGACATGGATGGGGGCCTGGTGGAGGGTGCCCCTGGTGGAGGGGGGGTGGGGGTGATAGGGGACATGAGTGGGGGCCTGGTGGAGGCTGCCCCTGCACTGCTGGGGGGTGGGGGTGGTGGTAGACATGAGTGGGGGCCTGGTGGAGGCTGCCCCTGGTGTCTGGGTGGTGGGGGTGGTGGGAGACATGAGTGGGGGCCTGGTGGAGGCTGCCCCTGCACTGTTGGGGGGTGGGGTGGTGGTAGACATGAGTGGGGGCCTGGTGGAGGCTGCCCCTGGTGGCTGGGGGGTGGGGGTGATGGGAGACATGGGTGGGGGCCTGGTGGAGGGTGCCCCTGGATGCTGGGGGGTGGGGTGGTGGGAGACATGAGTGGGGGCCTGGTGGAGGCTGCCCCTGCACTGCTGGGGGGTGGGGGTGGTGGGAGACATGAGTGGGGGCCTGGTGGAGGCTGCCCCTGGTGGCTGGGGGATGGGGGTGGTGGGAGACATGGGTGGGGGCCTGGTGGAGGGTACCCCTGGATGCTGGGGGGTGGGGGTGGTGGGAGACATGAGTGGGGGCATGGTGGAGGCTGCCCCTGCACTGCTGGGGGGTGGGGGTGCAGGGGGACATGAGCAGGTGTGCAGGGTAGTCCCCTGTTTTGTGGGCTGCCTGCAGGGGCCGTCGAGGGTGTACAGGGTACACCTGTGAGGACCCACCCAGCCTAATAGCGTGTGGAACTTCCCGCGCACCCCTGAAATACACGCGCCCAGGCTATTCGCATGTGGAACTTCCCGCGCACCCCTGAAATACACGCGCCCAGGCTATTCGCGTGTAAAACTTCCCGCGCACCCCTGAAATACACGTACCCTGCTGAAATCGCGTGTAAAACTTCCCGCGCACCCCTGAAATACACGCGCCCAGGCTATTTGCGTGTGGAACTTCCCGCGCACCCCTGAAATACATGCGCCCAGGCTATTCGCGTGTGGAACTTCCCGCGCACCCCTGAAATACACGTACCCTGCTGAAATCGCGTGTAAAACTTCCCGCGCACCCCTGTAATACATGCGCCCAGGCTATTCGCGTGTGGAACTTCCCGCGCACCCCTCAAATACACGCGCCCAGGCTATTCGCGTGCGGAACTTCCCGTGCACCCCTGAAATACACGCGCCCAGGCTATTCGCGTGTGGAACTTCCCGCGCACCCCTGAAATACACGCCCCCAGGCTATTCGCGTGTGGAACTTCCCGCGCACCCCTGAAATACACGCGCCCAGGCTATTCGCGTGTGGAACTTCCCGCGCACCCCTGAAATACACGCGGCCAGGCTATTCGCGTGTGGAACTTCCCGCGCACCCCTGAAATACACGTACCCTGCTGAAATCGCGTGTAAAACTTCCCGCGAACCCCTGTAATACACGCGCCCAGGCTATTCGCGTGTGGAACTTCCCGCGCACCCCTGAAATACACGCGCCCAGGCTATTCGCGTGTGGAACTTCCCGCGCACCCCTGAAATACACGCGCCTAGGCTATTCGCGTGTGGAACTTCCCGCGCACCCCTGAAATACACGCGCCCAGGCTATTCGCGTGTGGAACTTCCCGCGCACCCCTGAAATACACGCGCCCAGGCTATTCGCGTGTGGAACTTCCCGCGCACCCCTGAAATACACGTACCCTGCTGAAATCGCGTGTAAAACTTCCCGCGCACCCCTGAAATACACGCGCCCAGGCTATTCGCGTGTGGAACTTCCCGCGCACCCCTGAAATACACGCACCCAGGCTATTCGCGTGTGGAACTTCCCGCGCACCCCTGAAATACACGTACCCTGCTGAAATCGCGTGTGGAACTTCCCGCGCACCCATGAAATACACCTACCCTGATGGAATCGCGTGTGGAACTTCCCGCGCACCCCTGAAATCCACGTACCCGGCCAAATCGCGTGTGAGACTTCCCGCGCACCCCGGTATACACGCACACATATTTTTTGTCAGCGTCCGTGTTTGTGGGTACCCCTTTGCACGTCATTTGTCCTGGAGGGCCACAGTATAGGACATTCATCATGGCAGTATATAGGTGCTATTTGTTGGCGCACCTTTTGGCGCACATTTCTTACAGCCGCAGAGACGCTACCGCCTGCTTTCTTGTGGCGGTCGTGTTTGTGCCTGTGCGCTGGTTTGAGCGTGCGCTTTTTTGCCCTATTCTATTCCATGAATACGTGTTGTAGGCGAGCGTGTGGGCGTTCCGCGCACTTGTGCCCTGTACTTCCCCCGTGACACCCACGTTTTTGCAAGTTGTTCCCCATTCCGAGTGTTACGCCCGTGTTCCGCCTACTTTTGTTGCGTGCGCCGCGCTATGTGCGAATTTCGCTGTGGCGTGTGCGATTTTCGCTGTGACCTGGCGCACGCTGTTAGATGGCCTGTGCGCCAACGTGCGCGGCGCACTTTTTTATCGCACATCCGCTGGTTTTCTCGCGCACGGACTTCCATGAATCGACGTGCGCTGCTTTTCGTGCGATTTTCGCACTTGCACTGCGATTTTCGCTATTCCACTGCGATTCGCACGTTTTTGCCCACTTGCGCCGCGCTAATTATTCCATGAATCGGCCTCACAGTCTTTTAAAACGTCTTGTTTTTTTGTAATCATGTTAACCGGTTTCACAATAATAATTGCTTTAGGATTTTGGTACATGGAAGAAGTACGTCCTCTTGAAACTCTTTTGCCTACAAAAAATGTACCTACTGTATCTACACCTTTCGTGCATCTGCACACTCTATCTCCTAGAGACTCTCAAAACAGACAGAGTTACCACAATAACACATTACTGCTTATAATGAATGCAACACATGCTATTTTGAACAGGTCTAATTGCTGGTTCTGCTCTCATTTACCACAACATAGAGACAAGGGGTTGGGCTGGTATATTCATCCTTTGCCTCTGATCACTGCATGTTATGCTTCTCTAAGGGCACTGTACTTTGGCCGATGGAATGATAGCATCTCTGGGAACTTTGATGGAACACATTTGAATGAGTTTGAAAGACAGGTTTTAACACCCCCAGGATGCTCGCTTTTTGCAAATAGGAGCAAGCTTAATTTTGCTTCCATTAGGCCTTCTGATAGACTGTCTCAACCTTTTCAATCTCTGATCTCTTTCAAGATGGCTCCGAGAGGCAATAGGGATGCCACGCCACCTTCATATACTGTTAACCACAGCCCCGACTCAGTTTCTTTCTGCTTGCAGAGGAATGGTACTCAGTCAATGGGTGATTTCAAGGGTTGCACCAATGTTGCGAATTTGACCAGTGAGGACAGACATTTGTATGTAGGTGAACCTGTCTACTTCGTTTGCGGTAATGAAGCTTTCCCATGGCTACCTAGGGATTGGCAGGGAACCACTTATTTAGGAATTCTGTTATCTGGGGCATTTATAGCTAGTACCACAGAAATCCCTAAAACTCGTCCAAGTCGGGATGCGAATGGCAATACTTCGTCGCAAGTTTTGGTAGCCGTAGCGAAATCCTTTGTACCTTTCTGGGGGCCAATGCTAAATTCCCAGCATATTAGGAGACTAGCGAGAGTACTGGAGAGAACCATGAACCGGACCACTGACATACTCTATAACATGACACTTGAACAGGAAGCGATAAGGTTAGTGGCACTACAGAACTGGATGGCATTAGACGTCATCCTGGCTGAGCGTGGTGGAGTATGCAAATTAGTGGGGTCCGCTTGTTGCGTTTTCGTACCAGATTCCTCCCCAAACATCTTTAAGGCTATACAGAATGTGCACGTCCCTAGTTCAGAAGTGCAAGTTCCCGAGGGAAATTGGGATCTTAGCGCTTGGTTCTGGGACTTCTTACGATCTTGGGGATGGAGGCTACTTTCAGTCTTGCTAATTATTCTGGGTATTCTGTTGTTCTGCTGTTGCTGTATACAATGTCTTCCTGCCATATGTTCAATGTTAGGGGGATGTTGTGCACAGACTATGGTAACATTAGGACAAAAGGTACACGCACCAGAAAGAATGACCAATGAATTTGTGTTGAAGGAAATTTCCGTCACAGACCTTATGGCGATCGATATCTCCGATGACTGTGATTCAGGTTGTATGGACATTGAGACGTGGAGTTACTCGTAAAGTGACTAATAGTAGTTTAGCGCTTGGCTTAGGCCAAAAGGAGGGTTTGTTAAATGGGAAATCATATCGTGCCTCCTTCTGATATATATTGGCCTAAGCCTAGTCGCTCCGCGAAGAAAACCGCGTTGCAAAGTTCCAATTTTGGATCGACTTCGCCGTCATTTTAGAATGATCCGCCATTTTGATTTCTGTTTGTATGTGATTCTCTGTTCTAAAATGGTGGACTGTGTTTCTAACTTGCAACCAAGCCTTCCCGACGTTTGCATCTTGTTAATAGTTAGACTGTCCGAGGGCTGAATGTTTAGACTAGGTAATGAGACCTTGGCCCGAGCATGACTTGTGGTCTAAGGATTGTCTGCACTAACAAGCCTCATCCACAAACGCACATCTAGGACAATACTAAGTAAATGTTGAGCGTGGACACTGGCAGAACTACATTGTGAGGGGATATGTGCTAAGGCTCACTGTTAAATCCAGGAATACACTTTGCCAATTTAACTTGTTGGAAACGTAAACCTATGTAATCTATGTGCATATTATAGTATGAGCTATATGTGAACTCGGCACAAACTCTAGACCGCAGATTATTAATCTGTAGAGAAGCTGGACAATATTGCAAGATATGTATAAATAATGTGACTGTTTATATGTCCAGTACCTCTCCGTCCAGTACCTCTCCATCCTCACTCTGATGGGCTGGTACTCATTGCGGGGTGTTGAGAGCCAGATAGCTATCTGTATCGGATTTGTGTTTCTTTGTAACTGCGCAGTATTAAAGATCTGTGAATCTTTATAGCCAGTGTTTGGTGTATTTCCTTTTGTGGTACTCAGCCTCGATATTTCCTTGCTTTTACAATAGCATATATGATCATTGTCATAGGGTGAGCTAATTCACACATCTTGCACTCATTACATTTCACAAAACCTTTCTTATTATTCAAGTCAGAAAGCTGGGAGAAATAAGACCTTTAAGTGATTTTGCTTTGGTGAAAGGGATTTTAGGATCATCTCTAATGCAACTGTTGAGATCAGTATCCATTTGTAAAATAGACCAATGTGTTTTAACTATTTGTCTTATTTGCTGTGATTGTAAGCTCAATTGAGCAGTAAATCTTGCAGAATTATCCTCAGCCTTCCTAGAGTTCGTAGATTTAAATAAATTACCTTTCCTTCTTTGTTTGTTTTTGTTATATGCAATGTTAATTGTCCTTTCAGTGTAAACTGTAGCAAGAAAATGTACTCCCATATTCTCAGCTTCCACCTGAAAATTCCGCTCTATGGAACAATTACATTTGGCCCTAATCCTCTCACCATAAGTAACACTGTTGGTAAGTGTTTAAGGATGATGAATCAGTGCACGTAAAATTTAATTAGATGATGTTGCTTTTCTATATAATTTACAGTTCAATTTCTGATCTTTTACTAAAAAGTATACATCCAATAATATTAATTCCTCTGGGCTACAAACTATTTTTAATTTAAAATTCATATAATTGCCATTCAATTGTGTTATGTACTCATTTAAAGATTGACATGGTCCTTTCAAAATTAAAAACAAGTAATCTATAGAACGGTACCAACAAACAATCTGCTCGATGTATTGATCATATTTATCCGACTAGGGTTCTGTGAGTTCCCAGCACCCCATATACAAATTCACATATGTGGGAGCTATACACAAGAAAATTACTGTACTGCATTTTTATCTTTATTGTTGATCTTCAAACAAAACGGATATTGTGTGCTAAACAAAATAGCAATAACATAAAAGTCATTTCATTCTGTTGCTTAAAATGTGTTAGAATTGAGAAAATATTTGCAAGCTTTTAAGCCATTTGGATGTTGAATGCTTGCATATAAAGAAGTGACATTCCCATTCCATGCCATCAACGTTGTCCAAATGATCTGCTGTATCTCGAATAAATGAGTTCAAATCTTTCATAAATGACTGGAGAAAGTAGTGTAGATATTTTGAAGCATTTGCCAATAAGTACCCTTTCGATGAAACTATCGGTTTTCCCAGAGGATTCTTACTATCCCAATGTATTTTCATTATAAAGTACAAAATGGGGGTAATAGGAAACTCACACCTCAAAAATAGGACTTCCTCCCAATCTAAAGGATTTGTATAATTCCATTCTTTAATCAAAGCATCAAACTCTAACTTTGTAGTCACCATTGTTTGCATATCACAAGGTGCATAGCATTCTATATCCATTAATTGATGATTTGCTCCTCTTACATAGAGGTATTTGTCCCATAAAACAATGACTCCTCCCTTATCCACTTGTCTGATTATAATGTTTCGATCATTTTGCAGATCAGTGATAGCTTTCTTTTGTTTAGAGGTAAGGTTAAAGGATTTGCAACCATATTTTTCTGACAGTTCTCTCAAATCCTCAACCCCTTAAGTGCTAAGGACGAGCATGCACATACTTTTTGCATAAACTTCATTAAAGCTCTGCAGTTCAGTGGTTAATCACTAATTCCTCAAAGACATCTGTTTTTCCATGCGCTTACATTGGAACAGAATGTGGACTTCATCTTCTAACAGCTTTCTCTGGAAAAATTATTTTCAATCCCATAATGCTATAATATATCTTGATTATTCAAACTGGTGTCACATATTGAAGAATTATCTTCTTCTAAGGATTCCAAACATAACAAAATGTTAAGATCCTTCACAGACAAGGGATTTGATGTAGCAGCAGCTGTTTATCTGGTAGGTGGTCAGATAGCACAGCGAGTAGAGCGCTTGCTTTGACATCCGTGCAGAGCCCGACGATGCAGATTTTAATTTCGGCAGGGCCAAACTCAGCCTTTCATCCTTCTTTGGTCGAGAAATGAGCATCACTCACCGTGGGTAACAATAAGTCGCGCTTAGATGCCTGAGGGTTTGTAGCACTATATACATGCAAAGTATTATTATCTATTGGATGTTTAGTTTAAAAGTATTTCTTTCATTTTCACTTGCGTAGAAATTTTTATAAATCAATTCTAGTCTGAGCAAAATCAAACACATGTGACTGAGAGTACCCAATTCTAATGCCGATTTCTCTACTGGTGAAATGAATCTGTTAGATGAGTTGAATGATTGCACTCTTAATTCCTCATCTGATGTCCTCTCCGTCTGCTCCTTGGACCACTTCCTGAACAAGTGATCCTGTTCTGGGAGGTTCCTTCTCCTGCATCTGTTACTTCTATCCGTCTTTCTCTTCCTTCTCCTCTTCCTCTTCCTGGAGGTGACCCTCTCGGCTTCTATTTTGCTCGGTTGTACCTATGAAGGAGCTTGAATTCTTCCATAAAAATGTTACTTTGTTGGTCTCAACTCAGGATCAGAAGGCTGTACTTCTGAAAATGATGGCTCGTTGATAGGAAACGCTCTACTGGCCATGCTCACTGGCCAAGACCTAAGGCCCTGGCTGGTGAACATGAAAGACATGCAGAGGGTCCAAAGAAACATATTGGGGGAACATGTACAGTGGGCCTGGTCGAAGGCCATGGCTAGTGGCCCAGTAGTGTTTTAAAATATACAGTGGGCAGGACTGAAGGCCTTTGGTCACTGGACATGGCTGAAGGCCATGGCTAGTGGGCCAGAATGACCTGTACAGTGGCCATGGCCAAAGGCTGTGGTCACCTAGTGGGTCCAAAGGAAACATCATGGGGGAACATGTATAGTGGACACGGCTAAAGGCGATGGTCACCAGCTATGGATGAAAGCAATGGCTTGTGGCCCAATAGTGTTCTATATACAGGGTGCACGGCCGAAGGCCCTGGATAGTAGGCTCGAAAGACATGTATGGTGGCCACAGCTGAAGGCCATGGTCACCTAGTGAGCCCAAAAGAAACATATCGGGGGAACATGTACAGTGGACACAGCCATAGACCGTGGCTGATGGGCATGGCAAAAGGCCCTGGCTAGTGGCCATGAAAAAACAATGGTATAACAAAACTTCTGAAATTCACTGAAAAACCTTA
This sequence comes from Ambystoma mexicanum, assembly GCF_040938575.1. NCBI lineage: Eukaryota > Metazoa > Chordata > Amphibia > Caudata > Ambystomatidae > Ambystoma > Ambystoma mexicanum. Next base: position 759,905,568 of record NC_090939.1, read on the forward strand.
GTTAAGGTACAGTATAATTGTACAGATTTAACTCAGCAAAACCCTTGAAACCCTTGGCGTATTTGCGTTACAAAGCCCATGAGCACATACATATTATGAGAGAAGGAATTCACAATGACAGACAAAATGGCATTTTGGGGGACATGTTATTATCAGGGACATCAACAGAAGCTGAGTTAAGCTGATAATGACTTCCCACATGTGCTGAATTTCAAGGATTTTGTTGAGTTGTGAGGCTGTCCCGCACCATAGTTAAGGTGTGTAACTTGAGCCATAGGAAATCCCAAAAATCTATTGCTAATACATTTTGGCTTCCACTATGGATTTGTCTGATATTTTCCAAACAAAACGTTTGTCAAAGGCCCCCCCAGATTGGTAACTATGGGAAAGATTGTTAAAAAATGACAAAAGTTACTAAGAAAAGGTTACCTTCTCCCATTCCTTTTCCCATAAAGAAAAAAATCACCTTTTATCAAACCCAAGCGCAAAAACTGCTGAAGGGAATTTGACTAAATAAGACACAGCCTGGGCACGAAGCGTTGACTTAATTTCCGTGACAGGTTTGGGGTTAGTCTGTATAGAATATATTTGAAGGGGGTGGCGCCTTCTCCAAAATATAGCTACATCTCTCATGGTGCTTTGCAGCAGAGAGGCTTTTTAAGAAATGAAAAGCTATCATTTTTGTTTGCTTGATGCGAGGGATAACCACGATTATTCCAGGGGGATGTGTAAATGAAAAGGAAGGGTAAATGGGTTGAATTTGCATCAGGCTAGGGGTTGGGATGGCGAAAGAGGACATCATGTGAAGTTGGGAAGTTGGGGGTGGTCTAGGGTGCCAGTTACAGTTTGGACATGTTTGCATTATCGGGTTAATACAAATAGAATTCTGCAAGAACACTGTGGCTATGATGGAAGACACAATAGCCAATTAAAATGTGTCACATGAAACAAAGAGTGATAGGCGGTAACAGGAGAGGGCTAGAGAGGGAAAGAGATGCTGAGGGGCTGGGGGCCCATGTCATGAGGAGGGGGGCACTTGGTAAGTGCCTTTGAGGGCAGGGAAGTGTTTTTGATTTTTCAAGCGTTTTCACATAATTGTGGTAATACAAGGGGCTAAGACTATTGGGCCCCAAAGAAGCTTATTGGTGTAACATATACAGTGGGCATGGCTGTTGCCAAAGGCCAGGTCTAGTGGGCCCCAATGAAACCTATTGGTGCAGCATGTACAGTAGGCTCGGTCGAAGGCTGTTGCCACTGGTCATGGCCGAGGGCCATGTCTAGTGGGCCCAAAGAAATGCATTGGTGCAACATGTACAATGGGTGAATGCCATGACTAGGGGGCCCCAAAGAATCCTATTGGTGCATCATGTACACTGGGCACAGGTGAAGGGTGTGAGCCACGGCAAGTGGGCCGCAAAGAAACCTATTGTTGCAACCAACATGTACAGTGGGCCATGGCCAAAGGCAGTGGCCACTGGCCATGGGCGAAGGCCATCGCTAGTGGGCCCCAAAGAAACCAATTGGTGCAACATGTACAGTGGCCTGTGGCCATTGGCCATGGCCTAAGGTCATGGTTAGTGGGCTCAAAGAAAACTAACGGTGCAACATTTAAGGTGGCTGAAGGCTATAGGTAGTGGACCCCAAAGAAACCTAAAGGTGCAACATGTACAGTGTGCATGGCCAAAGGCCATGGCCGAAGACCATGGAGAGTGGTCCCCAAAGAAACCTATTGGGCCAACATGTACATTTGGAAGGGCCAACGGCCGTGGGCCATAGCCATGTCCGAAGGCCATGGCTAGTGGACCCCAAAGAAACCTATCACTGCAACATGTACAGTGTCCACAGCTGAAGGCCATGGCCACTGGCCATGACCGAAGCGCATGGCTAATGGGCCCCAATAGGAAGCCTATTGGTGGAACATGTACAGTGGCCACGGCTAGTGGGCCCCAAAGAAACCTATTGGTGGAATATGGCCAGTGGCCATGGCTAGTGGACCGCAAAGAAACTGATTTGGGAAACATGTACAGTGACCAGGGCCAAAGGTCGGGCTAGCGGGCCCCAAAGAAACTAATGGAGCAACATGTACAGTGGGCATGGCTGAAGGCCATAGCCACTGGCTTTGGTTATAGGCTATAGTGAGTAGGCACCAAAGAATCCTTGTGTGCAACATGTACAGTGGGCCATGACCACTGCCTGTGGCTGATGGCCATAGCTAGTGGGCCCCAAAGAAACCTATTGGTGCAATGCAACATGTACAGTGGCCATGGCCTAAGGGCATGGCTAGTGGGCCCCAAAGAATCCTATTGGTGGAACATGTACTGTGGGCACAGCCGGAGGGACGTGGCCACTGGTTGTGAACATAGGTCATGATGAATGGTCTCTAAAGAAACCTATTAGTGCAACATGTACCATAGTCACAGCCGAAGGAGATGAGTGCTTTATCCATGGGGGAAATAACCCTGCATAGTGAAATGGTGAATCACTGCTGTATGTTATAGCTGTAAAAAGCCAGGACAATTGAAGTCTATACATATGATGATATTTTCAGATGCCTGCCAGCCAGTGTTCAGTGCCTATGCATCCTTCGTCAATGCCAGAAGGACACATTTCCTAAAAAAATATGAACAGACTGGTCTTCATAAAAAAGAATTAATCCAGATTTGTATTTTAGGAAAGCTCTATTGACCATGAGTCAAGTGCAAAGCAAGGCACTTAAAATGAAAAAAAGTGTCCCTGCACTGAACAGTGATGAAAAGACTGTACTCCCATGGGCACCACTAAAAGTGGAATGGTTTCTATGTTAATCATGCCTCATCATTTGATCTACAAAAAGGGGTTTTGTGAGATTGAAGTGTGTTTTTAGTTTTTTGACGAGACATATGATGCTGGCATAAAGTGTAGGTTTGCTCTCTTTTTATTTTTTCGTCATGCAGGAATGAGCAGTAACAGTCGTCAAGTGATCCATTGTTTGTCTTGTGGGTCAACTCTATGTTGGAATTGGACTTTTTTTTTAGGTATTATGTGTATTAGTTTTCATATTATGTCTAACAATTTAACCCACCCCCAACTATGCGGATGGTCGAATTCCTCACATGCCCCCAGCCTCAACATGTGAACCACCACCCGAATGAGGGTCTGGGTCGACATCAAGGCGAAAGTACTGGCTGAGGCCATCTGCATTTCCATGCTGGGAACCTGGCTTGTGCTGGATGTCCATATCGAATCCATGTATGGATATGGCCCAACGCAAAAGCTTAGGGTTCTCCCCTTGCATGGCCATTAACCATCGAAGAGGCCGGTTGTCTATCTGGATTGTAAAGTGCAACCCAAAGATGTAGGGTTTCAGCTTCTTTACAGCCCACACAACTGTGTAAGCTTCATTTTAAATGACAGCCCAGTTCCTTTCCCTTACTGTCAATCACCTGCTAATGTTGCTCTAACCCTTGAGAGGTCAGCTGCGCCAACACTGCTCCATTCCCAAAATCACAGACGTCTGTTTGGATAATGAATTCTTGACCATAGTCTGGCACTTTCAGAATTGGGGCCGTGCTCAATTTATCCTTTAAATCTTGAAAGGAGGTATGACAGGCGGGGGTCCAAGTTACCCTCTTCAGCATTTTCTTGGAAGTTACATCATTCAGGGGCATGGAAATGGCCACATACCCCTTGATGAATGACTGGTAATACCTGGTGAGACAGACCTAGAAAGGCTCTGACCTGCCTCTGTGTGGTAGGGATCTCTCAATCCTTCACACCCTGTGCCTTCTCTTCTAGAGGTTGTTTCTTACCCCCACCGACTAGGTGGCCTGATTAAATCACAATGCCCTGCGCTATGTGCATTTTGTGGCCTTGATAGTCAGACCTGCATTCTGCAGCGCCTTAAGCACTTGCTTCAAGTGCGATAAGTGATGCTCCCATGTGTAGCTAAACACAGAAATGTCATCTAAGTAGGTGATACTGAAGTTTTCCAGACCAGACAAAACCTGGTTAACCATCTGCTGAAAAGTGGCAGGGACATTCTTCAATCCGAAGGGCATCACAGTGAACTGATTATGTAATGTAAAGCAAATTTATTAAGTACACCTTCACCAGCAATAATGTCCTTCTGGGGTTGATAATGCTGACCTCTCTCTCGGTTCATCTGTCACACCAATCTGCCAAAACCCTGGCATTAGGTCGAAGGTAGTCATGTAGTTGGCAGTGCTGAGTTTGTCATTGAGCTCACCTGACCGAGGAATGGGGTGAGCATCTGTATTCATGTCAGAATTGTTCCCCCTGTAGTCCACACAAAAGCGGATTTCAGTCTTCCAACCACTGGTCTTTTTAGGGAACAGTACCACCGGGCTAGCCCAGGGGCTGTGGTATGGCTCTATTACTCATAGGGACAGCATCCTGGAAACTTTCTCCTTGATGGTGTCCCTGACCTTATCAGACATCCGTTGTATCCTACTCTTCACCATTTTACTGCCTGAAGTGTGCACATAATGGGTGCACCAATCTGCACAACCTGGGGTCAGCAAAAACAGACAGGCAAACTGTTCCAGTAACCAGCGACTGTCTGTCAGTTGCTCTTCTGACAAGTCTGTTGCAAGGTTGACACCTTCAACTGACCCATCTGGGGCTTCAGTGTGCAGGAGGTCTGGGAGGGGATCGGTCACCTCCTCAGTCTCTCCATCAGTCACTAATCCCATGACCAAGTCATTCCAGCTATAACAGGTTTTTAGTCGGTTTGTCTGAAAGACCCTGCACATCTGTTTAGGTCCTTTCATGTCAATCAGATAATTCACCTTACTGACTTTTTCCAGCACACAGTAAGGCCCAGTCCACATATCCTGAAGGGCACTGGGTTTGAAATGCTCCATAATCCACACTCACTGGCATGGAAAATAGACTGTCACTGTGACCTTCTGCTCCTGCCAGTGCTTCATACTACTGTGCTACACACAAGGCCTTCTGGGGTCTGGGGCCGCAATACCTTCAACTCTCTCTTTCTAAATATCTTCCTTCTCAAGCTCTTTGCTCATCTGCCTCCAACTCCCTCAGGGTCAGTCGCTTCTCCAAGCAATGAGTTGGAGGCAGATCACTCTCTTCTGCAGGGGCCTCTCTCTGGAACAGCCTTCCTGCCTCCCTGAAACTCGAGGAGAACCATCTCTGGTTCCGGAAACACCACAAAACCTTCCTCTTTGCTTCTGCTTTCTCTCCTCCCCTCCCTTGCTGAATTCCTGACTGAAATTGCACAGGTTACCTGGCCACCTTTTCTGATCTCTGGCCCAGGCCCCATCAACTGCCCACCTGCACTGCCTCCCTGGCAACCCCTGCACTTGGGGACCGTTTTTTCTGTATCCCTTCATTCCCCCTTCCAGCACTTATGTCTGCACTTCCTTGCACTTGCCACTAGCCGGCTGTTTTATGTGTCTTATTTATCTTATTTCTTCCACTTTCCCATGTTCTGCGCTTTCCCCTCTCCCTTCCCACCGCACACTTTTCCTTTCCCCCTTCCCATGCACTTGCACGATCTGAATGACACCTGGCCTAGTAGGATCGTTGTCTGTCCTCCCTTTGTCCCCCCCCTTGCCTTGTCACGCCTTGAAACACTTGTGTATAGGCGCGTTATAAATACCATATCATATTATATCATATCATATCATCAGCTCCTGACTGGCCTTTCGGTTTGTCTTTGACTGTTCCATGTACTTTTGCATTCTGGACCGAACATAGTCCAAGACATCTCATATGGGAGATGAAGGGTTGCCCTCCCATACCTCTTTCACTAGATTGAGGGGACCTTGTAAAGGGTGTTTAAACAGAAGTTCAAAGGGGCTAAATCCTACTCCGTTCTGTGGCACCTTCCTGTAGACGAACAGAAGGCATGGCAGGAGAATAACCCATGTTCTCCTCGAGTTCTCTTCCAAGTCACCTATCATCCCTTTCAGGGTCTTGTTGAACCACTCAACAAGCCAGTTGTTTGTGGATGGAAGGATGTGTAGAACCGGTAGGCCACTCACACTCTTTCCACATTGCCTTCATATACGTTGATATGAAGTTTGATCCCATGTCAGAAACAATTTCCTTGGGGAATCCAACACGTGAGAATATCCCAATCAGACTGTTCGCAACCACAGGGGCTTTGATGATCCTCAGAGGATCTACCACCACCAAGATTTATATGTTCCCTGAGCTGGTTTGAGGATCCAAAGGACCCACAATGTCCATGCCTAGTCTCTCGAAAGGCTGCCCAACCACAGGCAGTGGAATTAAGGGGGCCTTTATTGCACCACCTGACTTGCCAGAAGCTTGACAAATCGGGCAGGAACAGACAAATTCCTTAACTTTTACTCTGAACTGCAGCTAGTAAAAGTGTGTAGACAACCGATCCGATGTCTTAGTCATTCCCATGTGACCACATAAAGGAATTTGGTGAGCCAAATCCTAAAGGATCTTTCTGTGGCACTAGGGAATCACCAACCTTCTAGTGCCCTCGCCCTCAGAGTCTTTTGGCTCACTGCACAGGGGTCCATCCTCCCAGTCCACGTTGAATAGTCCAGGGGCCTCACCCTTAAACTGCTCCTCCACCTGCGTCCGCAGGCCTGCCAGAGTGGCACATTCTTTTTGGGCTTTAAAAAAGTAATCTTATCTGGGTCCCCAGCTGATGCAAACTCATCCAGCTTGGCAGTCCCTTCGGATCTGAGCTCCCCTGGTCCTACACCTCAGGTTCATGCACTGCGCCAGGCAACTCTGAAGTCACTGAGTCCCCTGCTACCAAAGTAGGGTCCTCAGTGGCTACTGACCCCTCTCCCGCAGTCTGTGAAACTGGACTAGGGGCTACCGGGCCAATGCCGGTACCTCCAATAAGCACTCTGGAAGCATTCAAGGCCCTAAGGCTCTAAGAATTTTAAATCTGGCAATCTCTTTGGCCCTCGTACGGGTAGCCACTGCAACTATCTCGGGACGAGGAAGATCATTACCCAACAGACCTGGGACAGGGATGGAGTCTTTTACTGCTATACAGCGCAGGCTCATTTCACCTTGCTCGCTGAACTCTACTATCTCGAAGGGGCATTTACTCTTTCCATAAAACCCTGTGACACTACAATCAGGACCATCAACAGACAGGTCTGGCTGTACCCACTTCTGGGTGGCAGCAGTGACGCTATCCATGGTGTCTCAGATCACAGGAGTTTTGTGTCAATTGATATACACATGTTCTAAATAGTGTTGAGTATTATTGGGAACTGGGATCTCTTCTGGCCTAGTGGGAGGTCCTCCTCTAGAAGGCCCACACTGATGATGGCCTCTTCCACAAGTCCAACATTCACTATGGCTTGCTTGGGTAAGCCCTTGCAAGCAAGATCCCCTTTGCTATGGCCAGCTCCTTACACACAAAACAACCTTTGGGTGGTGAGAACTCAGGTGTCCCATTGTTAGGGGTGCCTTTTCGGTGTGTACGGCTGAAGTAATGCTTTGGGATTTCCATTCAGTCTTTTGGGAACCTGACTTAGAAGAGGATTGGGTTGGACCGTTGTCCTTCCCACCCTTGTTTACTTTTTTGTCCTAAGATTTCTCTTCTGGTTTGGGTCTGCTCACCTGAGCCTTTTTCCTGACTCGAGTACTCACAAATCTGTCGGCAGCCTTTGCAAGCTCCTTAGGGTCTATGATCGTCTTTTCCACAAAATGCTGGTGTAGGTCACCCTCACAATTCTTCAATACATGCTCACATGCAATCAAATTGTACATCCCTTTAAATGTGTCACCTTTGTTACCAGCCACTTAACCGTTCATATATTTCAATGACCAGTGTGTGAACGCTTCAAATGTCTGCCCACTTTTCTTTCTGAGCTCTCTGAAACTCTTGAGATACTGTTCTGGGTTACAAAACTTCCTGAGGACAGCCGCCTTCATGCTTTCATAAAAGGGCCTTTCCTCAGGAGTTAACTGAAGAATTTCATCAGTCCCTGGTGTCGGTAAGCCACTCATCAGGGTTGCACCCCACATTACCTCGTCCACCTGCCATAGCTGGAAAGCAAGCTTGAGCACTTCTAACCAGTCAAAGATATCCTTCCCCACTTCATAAGCTTACACTTAGTCTTTGGGAATGTGCCACGGGCTCATCCAGGGCACTCTGGTTTGAGACACTAGTTCTGCTTTCACTAGAGGTGGATCAGTTGGCCTCCTTCTCTTCGAGCACCAGCTTGCACAGCTCTATCATGACATTATCCTGCTGTTTCTGTTCCTCTAGCGAAAGTCTCCTCTCCGCGAGCAGGAGCTTTCTAGCTGCAACCTCGTTAACAGCCAGAAGAATTACTAGGCCACGGCCCGGGATCTGAGGATGCCGCACTAGCCCCTGACCTTACTGATACTCTAGAGTGTTGAGAAACCACGCTTGCCCCCCTGGCAATTGGCTGGTGAGAAACACTGCTCATGCTGTCTTCCTCGTCATCTTCCACTACCCCTCCTGGAAGGCCTTCTCATTCGGGTACATGGGGCCCAGTCCATCCCCTGCAATCTTCTCCCCAACTGGCCTTGCTTCTACCCAAGCTTGGAGGCTGGTCCGCAACTCAGGTTTATTAACCTTAGTGTTGTGGGGAAGTCCCCTCTCTTGACATAGGATGCGCAGGACATCCTTGGTCATGCCTTTCACAGAACCTATGTCGAGATCTACGATTATTTAACAATACTTATCAGTGTCTAAATGTTGCCTGCAACAGTACTTTATCATTGGGTGACTAAGCTGTGTGCAAGGTGTAAGGAAGGCATGGCATCAAAGTAAGACAGACACAAGTGATCACAGTTCAAGGGTGTTTATTAAACTGTAAAATGTGTATGATAAAGCCTAATCTAAGCCTAAATCTAAGATGGGAGCGAGCTACGACCATCAAATAATAATACAGTCTTAGTAGAGTCTAGTCAAATAAAAGGGCCTATACTAAAACACCTATTGCCAGTACTTACCGCTATGCTACAAAATAGTGTTGGATAATGTTCACAAGAAAAGACACTGTGGCTGGCTGGCACTTCTGTCAGCTTGCCAGACTTAATGGTGGGCGCATCTCCCGTCGCTGCCGGGGCCGAAGCAGAATAATGTGTCCCGCCAATGTCGTGGTGGGACGGTGGGGCCCCGGCAAGGCAACAGCTCCACTTTTTGGAGACTGCTGGGGCCTGGCCATAGCTGGCCCCGGCCCACTTAACACACTGGTCTTCAGATGATCTTCCCAAAAGAGGGGCCCAACCCTCTTTTAAACCCAAATGGGCCACATTGATATTGGTTTAGGCTAACCTTAATGAACCAATCATGGGTCCCCACCAACAATCTTCTGTATGCATGAGGTCACAACCAGAGTGCTTTGCAACAGAAAAGGTAAACGGGTGAATACATGCAATACTAAGTCGCACCCTTCTTCCTGTCTGTTATGGCTCAAAGGGTCTCTCTAGTTAATGGAGCTCTCTGTGGCTCCTGATTAAAGCAGCAGGTTTCCATTGAAGCTGTGGCGAGAACAGACTTTCTGTCTCCTGCAAACCACATTTTCATACCTTCTGATTGGGGTGCCCCTGCCAGGGTTGCCTACTATAAACACATGGTCCCAGACATGACAGGTCACTGCACTTGATACTGAGAGGTGGGAGCTGGCTTGACACAGTGCATATCAAAGTTTTTGGGGGGTTCCTGTCTCCTCTGTTAGTCCTGCAGCCAGGCCCTATGTGGGCCTGTTTGAAGTATACTCTATTAGTATGTTAATTATGCTAATTGCTGCCACCATCTGTAGAGGGTAAACAAATGGATAGGGCGGATCAATGGATCCTTTGATAGTTAAATAGGCTGGCCATGGCAGGAGGAAGGTTTTGGCCCTCCCCCTTCTGAGACGCACCATCTACTCCACCTGTCATATCCCAACTAAATATGACAGGGAGGAGTTCGACTATAGGCAGTGTCCACCCAGAGTACACAGGTCTGTGCGTATGTCATGCGGTGAGCATAGGAAAATGTCTGTGGATTAGCCCCACACATTTTCCAGAGGTTGATCTACCATCATTCAATTTCATATAAAATTTCAAAAAAGACCAGGTGAGCTCACACCCACCAACAAACAGTTCCGGAATGGTTTTGATTTAAAATAAAGGCATAGAAAGAAGTTGAAACTTGCACTTTAGTGCACTGCACTGAACTCTCCTTTAAACAGCAGGTGCGTTTGTATGGGGGTATGGATTGCACGTGGGAGGGTGCAGGCAATGGGGTTTATAGTGAGTGTGGGGAGGCCAGCATAAAAGATAGTTCCACTACTTCTTTTCGTACACTTCGACCAGTGGGTCTGGATAACCCTCTGATCGGCTCCTCAGACTTTGGTCTGGATAACCCTGGCAAAGGCACAATTCTCCAACTTGCACACAAGCCTCAGAGCTGGGAGACCCACCGGGGGCAAACAGCGCAGTATAAAAGGCCATTCACATTTGTTTTCCCTGCTTCAAAGACAGCCAACCTGATAGGGTTAACCGTCTACTGTTATTCCGAAAACAGATGTATCAAAATGCAGTAAGTGTTTACCATGGATATTGTATACTTAGGCAAATGCACGCATTTCCTTACTAAATAACTATAGAAACATTGTGAAACATTTTACTGCACTAGTAGCTGAATAGCAAAATGCACTTGCCAGACATTGAAGGGAAAACTCCTTCAAATGCAGCCGTGCACAGCATGTTGTTAATGAGGTTCTGCTCAAGAGTCAATTTCCATTTATTATTTACACCTCAGCCTGGGACTACACCAGAAAGTTTAAACAGTACTCAATTAAAACACAACAAGCACTTACCAGTAAAAGAAAGCTGTCAATCCAAGACCATATGTCCGCTGTGTTAATATTCCCGAGCCAAGGTGCCTGGAAGACTTCGTGTAGGGCTGTGAACCCAATGTCTTTCACTGCCTCGTGCGACATTGCAAAGGGCACGCTGATCCACTGAAAACAAAGGGGAAGCATTTGTCACAATTTGCCGTTTCGTGCTTCTTTAACATCGATGCTGCACCAGGGAGATACCTAGGTACACATTTCTGCAAAATGTTCTCTTTTTGCTTTTAGAAATTGTTGCATTGATCATGCATAAGAGCATTTACATCTTGAAGAGAAAAAAAATCAAAGGTTATGTTATGTTAATTGGTTTCCTGTTTGACGGGGTGCATGCCCCCTACCAAGTGTTTCAGAGACTGTGCCCACCGTGTGCCAGCTGCAGATGACACTACCCGTGGAGAAGGGCCGCTGTTGCCATGAGCCTTGTTAAAAACAGTTCTCTAAATAAACACCTTACACAATTCTACAAATATCAAATGTGCACCTTGTATTATTGCTTCTTAAATTAGGGATGAGTGTATTGGGAGATGGGGTGACAAAGTGCTCTGCTTTGCATTAGTTGTCTAGGAGTTAGGGGCCCCTGGGGCCAGGGCCCACCACCCTATATAACCTGCGCAGCATGAGGGAGGCGCAGGGAGGATCCCTTGGCTTAAACTAACCCCACTTTGGAGCTTTTCAGGGGCTTGTAGTCATCATGGGCGCTTTAAGAAAGGCAAAGCTGCTGGCAGGGTTGCAAGGACAAGTGGGAGCAATAACCAGGGAGACGGCCATTTTACAGTAGAATAACTGTCAAGGGCTTGGCAACCTGCGGATAGCTCGCGAGCCTCGTGCCCAAACTGACATGTTCATGAGCTGGACCATCGAAAACCCAAAATGGAAACCCAAAAGCTTTGCTCCTCCATCTATCCCCATGTGGCTTCACAGGGTAGCAGAGAAATACGCTGAAAGCCAGCTGACCATAATACACCCCCTCCAGTTTTAAGTGAACCATAAAGCAGGAGACTACAGGGGAAAACAAACACTCTGTGGAGTGAAAAGATGGGGAGCCGTGAACAGAAAGCAGCCGAACATGCCACTGTGGAAGAAACCCAGGCTCATGACTGGGCCAAGGGCAGAGCTCCACAGCCCTACAAGGAGCCTGAGACTTGGGGGTTGGGGAGAGTGTAAGAGGTGTTCAGAGAAACTGGATATTGTGATAGTTTGGATATTATGAGAGTTTGGCATGAGCAGAGAGAAAGAGATGGCACATAGTGGGGAAGAACAAGAGAAAGCTGTAGGTAGGAAGTGGGGGGCAGAGATGACTGGGAGAGGAAAGGAATTGGAGGAGAGCTGGATAAGAGGTATGGACTTTACTGGGATAGCTCAGTAGGCGCGTTGGAGGAGAATTTAAGTGATTGCATGAGAGCAGTTAAGAAGGGGGGTGGAGAACACAGGATGAGGTGGAAAAGAGGAATACACCCAGGATTGGGAAGAGAGATTTCTATAGGATTAGGGAGGAAATGGGGAAAGAGATACTCTTATGATTGGGGAGAAAGATACCCCAAAGGTGGGCAAATGATGTAATACAAAGGTTTGGGTGAGAGACACCCCAGGGGCTGGCGAGACATATGCTCAGGAAGGTGGGGCGAGATAAACCTCAGGGATTGGGGAGAGAGCTACCACAGGAAGGAGAGAGAGCTCGAGAAGGGAAGGGAGAGAAAATGTGAAGGTTACATAGAGAGAAGATGTGCCCCAGAGGCTGAGGCTGAGTCCAGAGGGTGGGGCAGAAGGAAGAGGAGGAGAAAGATAAGGGAGTCAGAGTTTGAGGACACTCCACTAAATTAAGAATACAAATAACCCAGGAAAGGGACAGTGGACAAGGTAAGGGAGGAGTCGAATAGGACTCCAAGTGATGGGGCCCCATTGAGGTCATAAAGGAAAAGGAAGCCAAAGAGGTGGAGGCCAAAGAAAGAGAATATCTGCCAATAAAGCCTTCATCTGGTGAACTAGTAGCGATTGGAGGGGATAAGAGCAATACACAAAGTGTCGAGGAGGCACAAGAGTTTAAGGAGGAGGACGTGTGGAATAGTCAGAGGAGAGAAGAACAGGGCCAGGAAGTCTAGGGAGTAGCCAAAAAAAACACTTCCTCTCATCCCCCCTCAAGTCCCCCCCACCCCCGCCAGCCCACCAGAAGCAGGACAGAAGGGAGTAAGACTGAATAGGAGCATTTGTCCTGCTGAGGGACAAATATTCCCCATGGACTGCTTGGACGGGGGACCCAGACATTGAGATTGTTTGGTGCTGCAAGGAGTTATTTGTTATCTGCATGTTTCAACCCAGGGAGAAGCCATCCAGGCATTTTGTTTGACTATTTTCCAATCCAAGGAGGAGATGTACTATTTTATGGCTGCGTTTAAGTCTCTTCTTTCATTTGCTAGAAATAAACTCTTACAACGTTACTTACACGTGTGTTCCTTGTGGACTGCCACTCTGCTTCATGACAGGTGCTAGATAAGTGAGTGTATCCAGGAGGTTAATCTCCCAAAGGTCATCCAAGATAAGGATAATATTGTGCCAGACATCCTTGAGGGTAACTCAAGGTGGGGGGTCATTATGAGTTTGATGATAATGTTAAAAATGTCAGTAATATATTTCAAATCATGCCTGTTTTGTACCTTCTGCTTGATTACACATATCTATTGCATGCCTTCTTTACCAGATGTGCTAGCCTGAAATATTACATTTGATAGATAATTCAACAAAGCTACATGCAGTACTTATTGCATGATTAAGAGTTGAAACACTCCCTGAAAATCATGGCAAATGCCTCATAAATGTACCTTAAACTAAATGGGGATGGCATTGCAAGCAAGCGTGGGACTAGTCAGCCACAGGTGCAGCATATCACCTGCCAAGGGTGTGAAAGGTCCACAAATTGTGGAGGGACCCAATGGCTCAACATGCTGTGCATCAGAGTATTGACCCTAAAAATGCATGATCTCTAGTTATCAGTGGACATAGCCAGGCATCTGAAGCAGCTGGAGGAGAGAAGACAGGATTCGCTGAGGATCAAGTGGGACAATGGACAATAGTCACACATTGCAGGCCGGACAAGAACCCCATCACCTCATTCTGCATCTCAAACACAGGAAAATTGCGAGTGGCATCTCCCTCTGCACCGCCATACCTTGGAACATCACGAGATGCTCTTACATGAGCAGCCCCATATTTGATTTGAACCTGTGTTTCTTTGCGTCGTCTTGCTTCCAAGATGAGTGCATTGCCATTGAGCTATACTACTTATGGAATGACTGGCGTTCCTTATTTATTTATTTGTTTATTTATATAGCGTACCGAACCCATAGGTATCTGGGCGCATTTAGTTATATTGCTTACAGTTACTCAAGTTATACAGTATACATACATTGAAACAGTGCAAGGTTCATTGAGGTACATCACAGGTAGGTACAGACATAGGCAGGATAATAGGACCTACAACAAACAGTATTATGTCTCCTAGGTGAGAAGCCACGTTTCTATATGTTTCCTGAAGTTAATTTAACAGACTTTTGCTCTTAGGGCTAATGGAAGAGTGTTCCACAGTGTTGCTGCTAAAACCTGGAAGCTGCTGCCCCCTGCCTTCTGAAGCTTAAACCTAGGGACCTTAAGACAGTGTAATTGTGAAGATCTTTTTGGTCGGGCTGAGATGTTTAATGAGAATTTGTCGACCAAGTATTTAGGTGGTAGGTTCGAGAGACATTTGTGAGTGAGTGGCCCGTCTTCCAGAGATGTCAAAACATGGCATCATGGATATTCACACAAACCAGCCATAGAGCAGCTACAGCCATAACATCATTGCACTGGCGCCCAGTTAAGAGTGTATGCATGATCCATTGACCGTAGTATGGCACCTGATCAACTGGACAGATATAAACACAATACCACTGCCCATAATATCAGCTCCCAAATGGTACTCCTGACACAGCCTAAACTGTTTAGAATGGCCTGATCGGGTGGCAGGAGTTCCAGAATACAGGCATCCGTCTATGGAATGGGCATCCTTCACCGACAACATCAATTAGTGATCAGTTTTCTTTCGAAGATCCCTAATGACAGATCAATGCCCTAACGTTTTCTGGAGTGATACACAGTTGTGTGTCTGCCTCAAACTGTTGCAGAGAAGCCAGTAGGCAGTTGCTGCACTGAAGAATAGGTGAATAACATACCGACATTAACATTTGGCGCTTTGTGTCCATGATGGGTGAGTCACCCACCAGGAACTTACAAACCTTTCATTTTTAAGGCTTGAGTTACATTTCAATTCCTCTATGTCCTCCCTTTACGCTTATCATTTTGTTTAACACAACACCACATATTTAATAACTATAAATAAAAAAGAACTATTTATTATATAATTCATCATTACCCTCTTCTTCTCTCAAGTCAAACTTCCCAACAAAAAAAAAACATGTTCCCTTTCCCTCTCTAGAGGGGCCTCATCACGAGTTGGGCTGTAGCCCTTAAATGCTGTGGTAACGGTATTACCGCCGCATTTAAGGGCTGGCCCTATCACGAGTAGGGTACTGAATGGGCTGTTTCTCTGGAGGTGAAAATCCACTGTTTTCGACTATATTACTGCCGGCTGTATTAGCCTGCATAATTAGCACTGAAAATGCCCCATTGAATCCAATGGACCGAATGGGGAATGGGGATTTACCGTAAACACCCAACCCATGATCCAGCGGTAACACCACCGGACCAGTCAGTGCTAGGGCTATTACAGTCGGGCGGCATTCCAGCCGGGATACAGCCCAACTCATGATGAGATGACTTCGCACACACTCTAATGACACTTTAGACATGGCTGTGTCCCATGACTGCTGGGAGTAAGAAGGCGAGTTCAGCTGCTCTTGCAGAATGTTTCTAGGGCTGCTGACTAGAGAGGACGCATGTGGAGGGGGAATGTGGAGAAGCGTATGGCAGTGGATTCTGTCTGCGGTCTCTTGGCAATTCCAGAACATGATGGCGTATGTCCCCCACTGCTTTCTGCACGCTTCCTTCTCTGGACATAATTTGATGTAGCCAGGACGTTCACTGCCCAGAAGTGGGCATGATGTCTGTTCCCCACCATTTGCTCAATTTCCTGGATTGCCTAGGCTGCATGATCAAATGTGCTGCATTACCCATTGCCACTGACAGTGCCACCGCCTGACGTGCAAAGACCTATTGGACTCTGCTGCCCATCCGTGGCATGCCAGCATTGTTGGAGCACCTGGGTGTTGGAAGGTGATAGTGCATGAAGGTCAATGTCACCTGCACCTATATAGTTGGCAAGATCCTGCTCACCATCATCAGTGCCTGTCGGGTGCCCACATGGGGATATGCAAATACCACTTCTATTGCTTCTCCAGGAGGCAAGAGGCAATGGTATGCATAGGGTGTGCATTCTGCTAAATGCTATTTGGAGACCTCTCTGCCAGCCCTTGACAAAGCTCATTCCCCATGAATGGGTGATGTGATGCGCCTTTGGCTAGGTTCTATGAGGAGTACTGTCACAGAGTACGATGAGGTAATAAAGGATTTATTCTTAATTTTGCTATATGGCACTTTTGTTCTCATTTGTAATTATTTGTATTGAATAGGATAGTGGGAAGAGCTTCAAAATGAAACTCTATATACAATCACATTTGATCCACTGGGGAATCAGAGGACTGGGAACATTACAATAGTAAATGGGATACAGTCACACATGAGGTATTGAGGCACACATGAAGCATTGAGACAGTGAAGGGGCCTCGAGCCTTCTTCTTGGTCTGGGAAAGTTAAGGCGTCTGGGTATGGCAAATGTCCATGCCTAGGTGTGAAAGTTTCATCCCTTCCTGATTGCCTGGTCATGTGATTCTGACACCGTGAAATTGGCCTTTCCTTCATGCAATTTTGTGTATTTGATTTAATTTTGCCAGTCGTCTGCCATCTGTGACTTATCTTGACCTTCTCTGAACAGGATACTCTGTTCTTCTTCTCTTTAATTGTATCCACTGTTGGCATATTCCATCTGATATGACTTTGGCTTCTTGGCATGGTTACCTTCGTCTGAGTTTCTCTCCGTCTTTAATTCTCGATTTGTTTGCTGCAAAACTCTCCTTTTGAGACCTTTAGTAACCTTTGGTTGATTCTGCTCTTGTGCGTAGTGGAAGCATGCTTATATAATGTGCTCTTTGAGCTAGATATATGTATCTTACTACTAAGCATAAGCAAGCCCCACAATTTCTTGGCTTCTTGCGGTTTCTTGCATCTGTACATGTTTAAACTAACTGAATAACTTCATCGTGCATATGCCATATGTTTCTGACATCTTGACATCAATTGTTTCCCTTTAGGCTCAGGATGTCGCTTATCCATGGTATTTCGTCTCTTTTGTCATCATTCTCGGGTCGGTATATCTTCTATATGTGCGTCAGTCTGGGTTCTTATGACATCACCTTTTGTCTTCCGTCAGCATCTTCTTAACTTCTTTGGGTATTACACTCTGACAATTGCCATTCTGTCTCACTTGTTGATATGGTTTTCTCAATGGGTACCTTGCTGTCCAGGTTCTCTTAGCTGTTGGTACTTAAATAGGTGCTGTTATTCTGAAAGGTACTGGATAGAGCTCAACTGCGGCTCTCTGCTGGTTTATTTGTTCATCATACGTCACATATTTCAGCGTGAACGTTCCTGGTACTTCAAAAGGGGTGGCTGGAGTGCGAATCGTGCTTGGCACTTCCTCTTCAGGAGGGTAAGAGCAGAGAGAAGAGTTTGGTTGATGTAGTAGAGGCACTTGGCAGAATCGAGTGCAGAGACGAGTGTGTAGAGGGATTCATTGAAAGAGGCAGGAAGGAATGGGCAATTAGTTTTGCACAAGTGGCAAAGGCTGAGGAGACTATTTGATCCTGGCTGTTGTATGTCATGGGAGTGCTAGGGTTCAGCACATGAGTACGTTGAAGTAAAGGAGCAAGAAGGATAGCAGTCTTCAAAGAGTGCAGAAAATGCCCTGTTGAAGTCTTACAAGAAAATGTTAATATGGCGTTATGGTATATCTTCCCCCAGAGGTCAGGCTTTGGGGGAGTTAGATTATGCTATTGGACGTGCAAACTGTGCAGAGCAGCTTAAATAGTGAGCATTGCAGTAACTGGAAGTCCTTCATCTTTGGGAGGATCTGAACTCCTCGACTTAGATGTTCCTGCTCTAAGAGGCTATGGAAGTGTTGCAGGTGGGCCTGAAGGCTTATAATCAGCGACAGCCCTCATATCTCTCATCAGGTATTATAGTTTGATGAAATATTTTGGTTTGAGAAGATAGATGACTAGACTCAGGTGGAAGACCTAAATAGCTAATCAGGCATTTGCCTTTGCCGGAACTCTCTATAACTCTTACAAGGCTCCCTCACTTGAGATGCCGAGGTCTATAATCTGTCATGAACCAACTGCGATGATCCCTTAGCATTGACCATGTGGACTAGGACTGCAGAGGAATCGGCCCGGGATAGGAGTGGGCTACAGGAATGCTGAAGAGGTAACAAGTGCATGATCACTGGGATCCATAGGAGCAAAGGAAGGGTTGGATGCCTGAGTATGGTATGGGGAGCTAGATGTATAGAAAAGGTCAGGGAGAGAGACCGGGGAGATGAATATGTGATAGGTGACAGTACAGAGAAACAAGACCATGTGTGTTGTGGTCCAACATATCTGGAGGGCCAAATGACTGCATCCTTGTTTTAGATGGTGGATGAAAGAAAAGCGTTAATTACTGCATGCTTATCAAGATTCATGATCAAGAAAGATTGCAGGTGTGCAATATATACATCATTTAAGAGTACACAATCAAAAATATAGCCTGACCATGTCATAAAATATGCTTATCTTTTCTACCTTAACAATTAAGCAATATCTCCTGCTTTTAACAATATAATTTGAAGAGTATGTTTGAAGTATGTTTTAAAGTAAAATATTATGAGCTTCTAGTTTTACAATGTAATCTAATTTCATTAACTAGTGCAAAATCCCTGGCAAAAAATAGGCAAGTTAATGAGCTGAAATTAATATGGGGAATATGATCGATAATTACCCACATATATCCTCTTGAAAACTAAACTCACAGGCTTACGTAATGAAGGGGTCAAAGCTTAGAACCTTAAGTATCCGAAACTGAGAAAGTTAGGGCAATATTATTTTAAATGTTATCAACTGTAGGGAATATTACCTTATTTGTTTATCTTAGCGGGCATTGAAAGGTGAATATGATATGAGCATACCAAACCAGCTGCTTTCCTAACAGTCCTACCAAAACATCCCTCAGAAAAAGCAGCAGAGTAATTCTGTTCATTCTAGCACCACCAGGCCTAAACTCCTCTACCCAGCAGTCCTTGCCCCCCCCATCTCCATAACCCAACCTAACCTCATCTGTAGGCCGTGGAATAACCAATCTTTCTGCAATAAGCCCCCTTTCATCACTGACTGTTTGGATTCTCATCACCATATCAATGCACCAAGATCACCGTCAAACCTGGATCTTCTCCCAAGACAATGCTACGCGTGCTGCTCTTCACATTGATTATGCTACCTTTCTACACCTCCCTTGCCTGGCAGGCCACGATGGGGGACCTGGTGTCATGATCAGTTAGGCCTGCCCACATGTCCCTCTTCCATCATCTGATTTTCCTCACTTTTCCTTTAAGCACAAATGTGATCAACTAATAGTTCCTAAAATGTTCGAGATGTGCACCTTCTTCCGACAACCCAGAAGAAACTGGACACCTCAGTACCTCTCCTGGGGACTCCATCTTCTCTCACACCAACCCCAGGATTGGAGCTCTCTCAGAGGCCCCCTGCCTCTGATCTTACAAGATTGATCCACTGCCTGTTCCTGTCCTGCTTGTAAGCCATGACAGCCCAGGCAGCCTCCAGATGGGACCATTGGGTCATGTACCATCAACACATTTCGGTTCCATGTAATAATGTCCCTGCAAACATTTCTCCTGGCAAAAATGTCGATGTTTTTTGTGGAGACATTGTGAACATATATATACAGCGCAAAAACACAAAAGGTAGACTACTATAACACATATGACGATGATATGGAAGAATAGAGAAGTAAATAAAACACAGAACTACAAATGCATATCGCACATCAACCACTGTTCGTGTGTTTATTCTCCTTGCTCATTCAACAACATTCACTGCTGCCATGTCTCCTCCACCTCATCAACCTCGTCCGGCCTTGCCTCTACCTCGTCCAGTTTCACAACTCCTTAATCCACCTGCTGCCCCTCATCCACCTGTTCATGTTCCACTTCTTACTGCCCCTCCATCTATGCCTCCACTTGTTCCTCCTACTGTTTCCCCTCTATTGCTGCCTCCTCACACTCCGCCCCCTGCTGGCCTTCCAGATTGGCAGATCCTCCTGTTCCACCCACTGCTAACACTCTAACTCTGCCTGCTCTTATTACATCTCCTATTGCTAACACTCTAACTCTGCCTGCTCTTATTCCATCTCCTATTGTTAACACTCTAACTCTGCCTGCTCTTATTCCATCTTCTATTGCTAACCCTCTACCTCTGTCTGCTCTTATTCCATCTCCTATTGCTAACCCTCTAACTCTGCCTGCTCTTATTCCATCTCCTATTGCTATCCCTCTAACTCTATCTGCTCTTATTCCATCTCCTATTGCTAACCTGTTTTATCACCCAAATATTAAATGCTCCTACCGAGATCCACCTGTTCTATTGCAATTGTGCAGGGCACTAAATAAAAGGTTTTCACAAGGGTTTTCGGCTGGAAGTAAGAAAGAGTTTCAAAGTGGGTTTCTCTAGTTCTCTTTTTTGAGTGGTGTAAGGGAATAGGATAATAAAACAACAATGTTCATATGTATTTACTTTTTGGGGCGGAAGGACAAAAGGAGAGTGGAAATCAGAAAGATGCCCACCAGGTGTTCCTCCAGGGGGAATCAGAATTTACATAATGTCACAAAACAAGCACAATACACAATAACATGTCAGAAAAAAGGGAATAAAATAACACAAAACAAATATTCTCAGTTGCTATAGCATACACTCTCCTGATTTCTCGTCTCTCTCTGTCTCTCTCTCTCTCTTTCTCTCTCTCCATCTCTCTCTCTCTCTCCCCATCTCTCTCGATCAGGTTTGCCCCTCCCTCAAACAATCAAACACAAATCATAGAGAAACAGAAAGTGGGCTGATCTGTCCACCAAGCCTCCCCCGAGAATCAGGGTCTCGGATAGGCAAGCCAAAGCTCTGAAGGGCGTTTGATGATTCTGCGTGGGCGGCCGCTATGCCGCACATGCCCAATATATCACAGGGCACAGTTTTGGGATGACTGCAGGCTCAGAGGGATCTTGTGGGAATGCCAAAAATCAAAGGTAATCGTAGACTCACTCCATGTGATCAGTTTGGCTGGGTTTCGCCACCTAGTGTACACCCCTACCAATTAAAGTACCCTTTTATGGTTTGCTCTGTTCAGCTTCACAACTTTAAAGAGGTGTTTCGGGGTGAAGCAATATTCCCCTACCTCTAAAATACAACTATATACAAACAATGCGACTACAGATACCCTTTGGACGAATACAGGTATGTGCAGTGACATCTACATGTGCTATAAAATGGTGAACCTGTGGTATGAACAACTATAATGCAAATGCTGGCTGTTTCTGTAAAGCTACCTCCAGGTAAACACCCTCCTATCCCCCCCATCCCTCCACAATCAATACATATTAGTATAATGTCTCTGGCTACAGTATTAATCATTCTTCCCAATCGTCCTTCTATCAAGGCTTGATGCTGGGTACATTTTCAATAATCGATCTACAAGGTTGAACGTTTAACCGACTGACATTACCAATATTTGAGCATTTACAAAGCCCACAGTCATCAAGGCAATTGTTTCCAAGGGATATCATTGCCTCTCTACTTCTGTGCAGACAAGCCCTTCACAGTATTAGAGTGTTACATTCAAATTATCGAACAAGAAACATTTTCATTGCATTGCATCTCAATGTGCCACATTTCACATGGAATCACATTTTGTAGGCATCACTCACCAGTCCGAAGAAGATGCAGAACAGCTGAACCACATCGGTGTATGCAACCGAGTACAGTCCACCCACCAGCGTGTACAAAGTGGCAATCAGTGCAGATACAATTACCGCCATGGTGATATTGATATCAACTATCACACTGATTGTGGCCCCTAGAAAAGAGAATACATTAATTTTTAAATATTTTACATTGAAGAGTGTTTACATATAAAACCAACTTCAGTGAATAAGAAAACATTGTTTGTGAATTAGTACTCATAGAACCTATATCATTTAACATACTGTGTGATGGCACTGTTTTTCAACAGGACACTCAGTTTGACTACTCTTTACAACTTCATTTTTAGTTTTGACTGTTAGGTGTCGCTATAAGCGCACCACTGCCTATAAGCCAAAACTATTGGCATGGGAATTGAAAGATAGGAGAGATTGGATGAGAGGAGAACACAGGCTATAACCACGGGGCACTGTTCCAGCAAATTAGTTCCCTTCACAGTACAATTAAAACACGAAACACTGAAGCAGTTGAATTATTTCCCTACGTGCAGGGCATGCTTCATGTTCTTTTCTACAGAAGGCATGCACAGTGTGTGAAGTGAAGTCCTTTCAAACACATAGGCACTCTGGTGTGCACGGTTGTCTTCGCACTAGTCGGCTAGGGGATAGGAAGCTTGCCTGGGAACCTTACATCAAATGGGGCCAGGCACAGACATACATTTATGCATTTTGATAAGTTTGAGTGTTTCGATGGTTAAGAAAATAATTCATTGTTTTGAGCACTTCTTTCAGAGATCTGTGTTCACATGCCAGATCACAGTACCAAATCCCAACAAGGCTTACTCCGGCTCACCTCTTTCTCAGGTTGATAGACTTGAGTATATAAACCTTGAGATAAGTAACATCTACTATGCTACAGAACAACGTGCCAGCACCAGAGTGCCAGTTATAAAAACTAATATAGCCTCTGTATGGTGCAGGCCAAGAGCTTGATCCTGCTAAATGAGGGTGATATTATGAGAGAAGGTCATGTCAACAAAATGGAGGCATGTGAACCAAAGTTTTGAGGCTGATTTCCCGGCCTTGCCATTTGACGATACTGTGTTCCAGGACAGATAATTGTATCTTATTGCATAGTACTGCACGGTCTATTGTGAAAAGTTTTCCCTTCTCACACTCTACTTGCATTTTCAGCCCATTGCCTGGTCATACTTAAATGTTGACAATTTTAGCAAAGAGGCTACAGACAAGAGAGAGTGGAGCAAAGCCACTAGTTTCTGGTGAGCTTATTTTCAGATGTTCTTCGTTGACACAAAAAACGGTTTGCTGTATTACAGAATTTCAAGTGTTCTTCATATCATAAATAACAATTTGCAAGTCTGTGTCAAGCAATCACCATAAGGGGAGAGATTATCACACCGTTTGTTTTGTTGGGTGTAAATGCATCTTTAGAAATACAGTAAAAGACAATTGAGATTCTTTATGCTCATATCA
The DNA here is from genome assembly GCF_040938575.1 of Ambystoma mexicanum. Classification (NCBI taxonomy): domain Eukaryota; kingdom Metazoa; phylum Chordata; class Amphibia; order Caudata; family Ambystomatidae; genus Ambystoma; species Ambystoma mexicanum. The sequence continues at coordinate 759,928,968 of NC_090939.1, forward strand.
ATAAGAATTCTGGTACTTGTAGATTGCCATTTACAATGCAGACAATAAAGCTATAATGCTAATCCTTTTGCATAAAAAGGTTATATTTTTTAAAAATCTTGCCGTGTTGTTTGCCTTCTGATTTGTGTACTTTCAAAGTCAGCTCTACAAAACAGTGTAATATTTATTGTAGCCTTTAAAAGTAAAGTATCTACACATAATTGCGCCTAGTTTACAAAAGGAATGGGGAAACAATGTGGTCAAGTGTCGAAAATCCAGGCTCGGCTCAAATGACAGCTTCACCATTTAACCAGTGTGTGATCTTGAGCAATCCATTCAATATTTTAGTGCCTTATGAGTCGACATTTACAGTCTCTAAATATTTCAGAATTGTCAGTACTTAATAGTGATGTCGGTCTCATGGTAATGTAACATAGCCTCCAAATGACAAATTGTCCACTCCGGGAGTTAGTATCCAGAACACTTTTCTGGCTTATAACCCTTTTCCCAGGCCTCAGCCTCTCCTCCTTCTCCACTTTTTCTTCAGCAGGGGTTTAGACGTTTCCTTCCTGTGACTTTTCCTCAGGCTTTTCTCTCTTCACTTTCTCTTTGGCTGGAGCATCTTCCTTTCCCAATTATGTGCTCTCTTTGGCCTGGGGTTTGACCTTTTCTCTCTCTGTCTTCTCTTTGCACTGTGCCTTTACTTCTCCTGCATCTCACATGCCACAGTTTCTGTCTGCTCATATGATGTAAGCTCTGCCTTTCTTCCCTGGATAACAAGGGGTCCTGCTCACCTTCTTCTCCTCCTGCCTTCTCACAGGTCACAGATTCTACCTGTTCCTGGGCTACAGCATGTGTCTTTCGTCTTTGGTTATAGGTTGCTTGGTTCGCCTTCTTGTCCCATTGGGATAAGCTTCTCCTGTCCATATTCTTGGTACTCTCCCCTTCCACTTCCCTACAATTCTCCACGGTTTCTGTGTCTCTCCTCCTCCCACCCTTCTGCAGGTTTTCTCTATTTCTCCACCTTCCTTCCATCTATGGGTTTGCTATTTCACTTCACCTTTTCAGCTCTCTGGGTTTTCTCTTTGACTTCACCTTCATACGCTCGCTGGGTTTTCTCTTGATATGATATGATAGGTTATGTACAATGCGCTTAATACCCAGAGGTTTCTAAACGCAGACCCGGTGATCGAACCTGTATGGCTCTGTGTCGTCTTGATTGCAAGGCGAGCACGTTGTCACTGAGCGATCCTCCCGATAGCTGAGCCATCCTTGTCCTTTATCTTCCTCCAAGAGAATCCTGTTCTTCAGTGTTAGGAAGGTACGTCTGTGGGGGTAATTATGGTTTCCCCATAGTCCTATTTCCATTCGATCTGTAGTTTAATTTCCAAGACCCACTCAAGATTTTCCCTCTATGAGAGTGGGGGATTCTTGGAGATGTCGTCATTCATTGTTTGGTGATTTCAATGTTCTGGGAAACTTGACGCTGTGATATGTTCATAAGAGTTCTTCCTGGCTTTGAGAACTTGCAATATCACTTCCAGATCTTTGTGATGATGAACAGGAGGTCACTTGGTCACATACCCTCCCTTTACTTCTGGTTATACCGAAATGCATTTGCTGTGTTACTTTCGTTTCTTCTGGACTGGTTTTCTTTCTGACTGATTCCTGCAGAAACAGGCTAGATGGATCGAGTCACTGTAAAGATAACTCTGCATGCTCTAATATATGCAAATGGATCACCTTTCCAATAGCTTCTTCCTGCTTGGTCAAAGCTGATATTGGGTAGAGTTGGTATGAAGGCAACATCAAGCGAGTATACTTCTTGCCAATGTTGGATCCAGATTTGGAAACCAGGGTAGGTTTGTGCACTTCCACGCACACATCAAATGATCACCTGGTCCTTGGCTCTCCTTGAATGTGAAGTTAAAAGATCTGTTCATATGGAACTTTAGTGACACTTGGAGTTCATTAAAGCCTGTGTCCTATTCTTAAATATCGAAAATGGAAGGTGGTATTTTCTCTATATAACCTGAGTGCTGCTTTATAGTCAGTTCCAGGATCTGTTATTATCCAAGGAGAAATAAGTGTGATTTCTGTCTTCCTTACCTGGGTTTATTTCGTAGGGCTCTTCCAGGGTTTTGCTTAGTCATTCCGATTGTTTGAGGATGGTTCCTTGAGTAAAGATATGGTGAAAGTCATATACATACTTTATTGAAAATTTCATGAATGGTCTATCAGGCCTGATTCTCATTTCCGTTTTCACCAAATGTACTTACTTTGTTAGGGTAGACTGATGCTCTCTTACGTTACCCATTTTCAGGTAGTTCCTTCCTTTGAGTTTTTGGGAGACCGTGGTGGTCTTTGTGACCAGCACCGTTTGTATTGGTCTTACAAGCAGATGTTTTCAAAGTTTCTGCGTTATTTAAAAGGTTTTATGCACTATCCGCCATCCAACGGTGCAATCTGTAAGTTTTGAACCAGACAAATCTAAACATAGGAAGCCTTATGGGGTTTTAAGGCCAATAACGGTTCTGGTGGTTTGAAGATGATCTGACTAGCCTACTCTGCCACTGCTTCATAAGGCCAATCCTTTCCAAAACGGCCACCTTAGCCATCTCCCTCTTCTCAGTAGCTAACTAACCTTCCATGGTTTCCTCAGACTTGCAGGTCTCTTCTGTGATTTCCTTAGCCCTTTCAGCTGCAAGAACTGCATCTTAAGCTATTCTATTAATTCCATGGTGTACATCATTCTTTGCTCCGATCTTTCAGTTTCTTAGTGTTCACAGATAAATGCCAGATGTCTTGTTTTCCCTCTGAACTGTTCCTACTGGTGTGACCTCTTCAGTCCACGCTGCATAATTTTCCTTCGATTAATCACTCTTTCGCTCTCACTTGAGACAATGGCACTTGAAATGTTCTCATCACTCATCTTCAATGGAACTTCATGAATCTTTTAGTCCTGCTACCCCTGCTCAACCCCATCTGTTTTTCTTATATTTGTTTTTCATTTTAGCTTTTTCCAGGTGGCCTGGAATGGTGCTTGTCTAGGTTGATGAAGGAAGCTGGGTGTCATCTCCGCTTGCTACCAGTACTTTGTCTCTGAGTCCTGGTTCTCCTTGAAGGTTTTGCAAGCAGATGCTGCCAACAAACTCTCAGTGTTGACCAAGGTCTAACTATGTGTGTGCTCCTCTTGATAGCTGAGCATCAGTTACCTTCATAAGAATGTGCAAGCCAATGTTCCCAGAATACCCTCTATCCTTGTTATGATTTGCCTCAATCTCAGTTCATTCTCTGTTTCCAAATCAGCCTCACCATCTCTCGCATGTGGTCTTAAAAACCAGGAATTCGAACGTTTAGGGTCTCAGAACCTTCTTGTATATAAAATACTGAGATGACATTGAAGTCCGCTGGAGGGACGTATCCAGATTGGGGAATTGGCGGGTCTGTTCTCTGAATTTATGTGTGTGGTTTGATCTCCCATGAACCAGACATTATTTTAATGAAATTGCCTCACCTGGGGGAGTTGGTCAGAAAAATGTGATTCTATAACCATATATATAATTCAGGGAAAACATTTTTTGAGTGGACTTACTGTCTGTGGAATTAATTCATAGTAACTCTGCCGATTCTCATAGAAAAGTGGTAGATTCTGATCCAGCTTGTTGCTGGAGGTTAATCCTCCACTTTACCTCCAAAAATAGGTTGATTTACCATGCAGTAATTTTGCCGCCTGTAAATCCACCAAAAATCCCCATCGCGTGGACTACAGAAATGGGGAATTACCACCACTTGTAATCCCATGGTAACTCTACAGGACCAGGTGGCGCTAACAGTGATTGGGTTTGCCGGCGTTTCAGCTGATCCACTGCCAGAATACCGCCAAACTCGTAAAGAGGCACAATGTGTCCCGGCAGAAAACTACGAATTGTTGGCGTTAATGGTTTGTAAAGTCAAAGTGTGCCTATGTGTTTTCAATTAGGCATCCGCAGAACACATCTCGTGTGGTAAAATAACAGACAACTAGAATAACATTCACAATGCATTTTTGTGAGCGCATTCAGATAATGATCCTAACACATTGTCCATCCAGATGATCAGTTCAAGAAATAAGTGTTATATGCTTCTTGTACATATATGCTGTCTATGTGCGAAGAATTCGACATGCCGGTATGAACGCGTGATTTCTATAGTATAAACTCTCCAACATTCGTCATAAATAGAAGAGAAATATTTATGCTTCATTGCAAGTACAGGGGTATGGAAAAATGGCATTAAAATGTCAGTGATATTATTACAGCTTTATCGCTGCATTACCGCCGTTCTATGGGCCTGGAGGCAAGATGGAGGATCTACTGCCATCATTTTGCTAGAGGTAGATCCTCCACTCTAGCCTCCCAAACTCAGCTGATTTAGCACACAAAGTGACTGCCCCTAGTCAATCTGATTAAAATCCCCATGGAGCCCTGCGGATTACAAAGTGGGGCTTTCCACCACCATGCCCCCTCTCATAACTCCATGGTAGTGCCACAGGATTGAGTGATGGGAATGATACATGAGTTTGACTTTAATTCTGCAGATACACCCTGGATTACTGCCAATGAGACCCAGGGTGTGTATTAAAATGAATACAATGTTATGCAGACTTCAGGTGACATTCCCTGTTTTGAATAACGCTACAATGGAGTCAATCTGCATTTTGTGGGTAAGTAGACACATTAAACATGAACAAAAAAAACATATTGTCAAAATAAGCACTGGAAGAAACATTAAACACAGCCATGTTTTCAGTTGAGCGATTGTCTGGTGTAGGTGTGTCAGAAAACCAATTTGTATAATAGTTTTCAATTTAAAGAGACAGCAGAAACAAATAATACAAGGTTGGAAAAATATCTAATATTTAAAAGAACATACATAAAACTTGGACACGCATGGAAATGTTGTGAACCTCTGAATGTTTAAAAATAACTGGAGGCGTTTATGTATTTCTTGAGGGTAGAGATTTCTGTGTTATTAATGTTTTGATATGTCCCTGGGGAAGAGGTCCAATTCACCCAAGCAGTAAGTGTAGCAAGGGATTGGGTGGAGACTATACTCTTACCACATAAGAGTTTCTTTTGGGTTGAGACCTAAGACTCAGTCGATTGACAAATCACATGGGTGATTTGATGGGTCTTATTCACAAATAACCAACAAAATGATCTGCATCCCTTCTCTTTCTGATAAACAAGAATTCATTTTCAGTTTGGTCAGCACTACCCTGAATAATTCATCAGGACAGTTGTTAGCTGAGAGAATGGTCCTGGAGATAATGGAGTTCATCATACAGAAAGCATGTGCCACTTTTGTCAAATCCCCATGGCTGATCAGTTCACATCAACCTAATACTTTGTCCACAAATTCTCATTCTTATTAAGGTACAGTGCTTCCTAAACCTTATCAATACCTCACAGGGCCTCTACCAAGTTGGGTGACCTCATTAATGGCCCTTTGTACAATTCTCCACACAATCACATTGCTGTGCTCACAAACAAAGGTTAAGTGGCCTCTAGGTGGTGCATCTACAGAGGATGCATAGAAGTGGCCACTACCTTAGGAGCTAGGGCTAGTGTACTGAGGTTTAAAATAAACACTCAAATGTTTACATCATTGTATTTCTACTTTGTCTTTAAAGATTGCAGGGTGTAACTAGTGATAACCTCCGTGAGAGCAGAGAGAGTGCTGTCATCCTAAAGAGAGCATTGGCCCTAAGGAAAAATAGAAATTCTGCTGTTTTTCTGAGCCACATTGGCAAATTCCACTTGTCTGCACCCTTTGTTGGTGATATACTGGTTGTCATTCCGATACACAAGAGCTTTATGGGTCTTTAAGGAGAAGGAATGTAATATGTAATTAGGTGAGATAAAATGTCTCCCTCACGGTTTAGTTAGACCAAGCGCAAAGGACTGACACACTTTGACGGGAATAGGCAAAGCGCAGCAGTAATCTTAATGAACATCCCCTTTTAATACAATGGTAGGGGGCGCTCCGATGCTTTCATGCAGAGGCTTGCCCTGGCTGTGTGGGTGATGGCCTGTGTTACGGCTTCCTGTCTATATGTGCTGACTGGTAGGGTCTAAAGTCCTTTGCACAGGCAATCTCAATCAGTTGTGTTGACCCTCACAGCCGAAGTACATCCATGCACCAACATTTCCTAAAAAGGTAAATGCCTTTGTGTGGAAGTTTCTAAGCATCCTAATCAATTTCTTTCACAACCCATGTCTCTACTAAATCGGTGCTTCCAGGGATATAATAGCAGAGAGCTACTTTAAACAATTAAGTATAGAATGTTTTTTTCCTTTTTGATGTTTTCATCAATTTCGGATGATCATTTTGGAGTCATTTTAATCATTTGAAGTCAATTCAGTGGGCTCAATTTACAAAGATATGACTGAGGGAATTACTGGAGAAACAGTGTTTGATACTCAAAGTTACTGTTACCAACTTCGCCTTTACATTTCTCTTCCTAAAAGTAGGTAATGGGTAACATGGAGTTACGTCTAGTAACTCCTTTGTGAATTGAAAAGTTTCTCTGCAGTTGTCCCATCTTTGTGAATCAGCCACAATATTATTTCAGCGCACAATTTCATATTTTAAGTTGCTTTCAAAAGTCTTTTCACTGATTTTTTGATATCCCCAAACATAGTGCATCCATTCACGACAATGGCAAACTCGAAGTTAACCACCTTTGCACAGCCCTAATTGCTAAACAAATCTCCCACATACTCAGAACTGAGCCTAAGATCTCATTAAGAGTTTGGCATTAATTCACGAGTAAACATGCCGAAATACTGCCAAACTCGATTACTGTTATTGCTACTTGGTCCTGTGGATTTACGGCAGGATTACAAGTGGTGGTAGGGCGGTGTAAATCCCCATTTTTGGAGTCCCAAGGTCTCCATTGTGATTTGGGTTGAATTACCAAGAGTGGTAATTCTGTAGTGGTAATTCCACATATTTTTAGAGGAAAAGTGGAAATCCTTGATTTTCCTCCAAACTCAGAATTCGGCAGCACAGTAAATATGGCAGTAATTCCATTACCGCCAACAAAAGTAGTAGTAACAGAATGAACACCACTTTGTTACCGAAACACTGAACTCGTAATGAGTCCGTAATGAGTCCCTTCGGTACCGAGTACTGTAATTTCAGTACATTTTAAACTGGATGTTAAATCTCTTTGTGGATTTGGCAAGCTGGAGATGAATGGTTTTAATCAGGATACAGCCAAGCTTGACACACCGACCTGGGGCTGCATTACTGAAAACTCGAAGAGCGCAAGTGCATTTTGGGTGTGCGCAAAAGGTGTTTGCCCAACTTTGTTAGCACCTGGGCAAAGGAATACAAGCTTCATTTGTATTAGCGCTAATGCAATTGCGTATTTAGAAACGCTGCTTGGACATGCACAAAACCCATTTGTACGCCTGTAATTTTTTCAGTATTCTGGCCCAGATTTTCAAGCAATCGAGTGAAATCTCATGTCCTACTGTGCCAAAGCTGCATATAAATGTATAAGAATTAGTACGTACGATTTATTAGGATAATGTTCTTAAAAGTAGCGTTCTCTGATATTTGAAAGAGCTGATTTATTGCGGTGCTTGACTGGTGAAGGTTGGCAGCCTTTGGATCGGCTCCTTAGTTGTTTCATGCGTCTCTGTTCCTATGACGAGATAGCACATATACAACATGCATTGCATATAGTACATCAATGTTTTAAAATGTATATGAGGAGGGGCAGAGTCAATATAGTGGACGGATGTGCCTGTGTGAGGCTTCCGTGTCACCTGGCACTATGAGCTCTAAAGTTGTCTAATTCTCGGCACTGTGGGCATCACAACAGTGTGGGAGGTTGCCTTCGTAGCGCGTGTCTTGGAGATGTAGTGAGTTTGAGCCGTGAAAGCAATCCTGAAGTGGGGGCGGTCCCTGTCCTTCCGGCTGTTGTGGTGAGGGGCATAATTTTGTCCCTGGCCAATCGCACCAAACACTCGGGTCAGAGGACGACAAGAGAATGGAGTGGAGGGGCCTCCAACCAGAGAATCTGAGTGGTGGATGTCCTGGGTTTAGAGACCGGAGAACAGAGCACAGGGTGAGTCCTCCCTGATTGGGCATGGCGGTGCTGAGCAGCCACATGGATGATGGAGTGAGAGTAGTGAGGCTGGTGAATCAGTGAACTGTGGCCACGGGAGAGAGAGGCACCTGATGAGGCTATGAGACACCTTGAGGCGAGGAGAGCGCGGATATTAGCCCATAGAAGCACACAAAGGGGACAACTGAATCATCCACATCGATCCTGAAAAGGACAAAAATACAGAGGAAGAGCCAAGTGAGTGGGCACCGGTATCCGACAAGGCGCAGCGCACACTGGTTGAAAGCCAGAGCCCTCCTGATGTCTAGGAGACCCCGTAAACCACAGCAGGCTAAATTGGACAAGTTTGCATGCAGCCCCCACCAAGTTCAAGAGAAAGGGAGAAAGGCGTCCCCCCAGGTGACTCCCTGGTGGTTTTCACCAAAGATGATCTGCTGTCGAGCCTGAAAACCTTAGTCCATAATTTGATTTGCGAAATGGTGAACGTCATGGCAGAAGTGGCAAAGAGTGTGGCCGATCTGAGAAGTGAGGTGCATGCCTTGAGAGAAAGAGTTAACAAGCTGGAACAGGTAGCCATGGAAATGACGGATCTCACAACAGAGAGAGCTGGAAAGTCAGAAATAATGCTGGGATGCTGAGAGAGCTTGAGGACAAGTGTGAAAGCATGGAGAACAGATCGAGATGTGACAATGTGCAGATGAAGTTTTTGATGGAAGGCATGGAGGGGACGAACCTTGAAGGTTTGCTGCAAGACCTATTTATGGAACCGATCAGCATGATGAAGCTGGACAGAGCACACAGATTAGGGTCGTATAAGCCTGGCATGCACGCTGACAGGCCCAGAGACGTCGTCTTCAAGCCACATCATTTTGTCTTGAAAGATAAACTAATCCACACAGCGAGAGGAGGGGTGCACGATAGACCTTAAAGAGTCCAAAATTTCACCTGTTTCAGGATCCGACAGCCTCAACACTGCAGAAGAAAACCAGTCACAAGCATTCTCACTCGAGCAAAGATAAGGTATGGTTCCTGATGGGAATTTAATTTGAGAAGGACGTCAGAAGCAAATTATTACCTCTCTGGAACAAGGTTGTATGATCTTGATCCTGAAGCAGCCCTCTCCACAGTGGACGGAAGCGGACCAAAAAAGCCCCACTCTGAGTGTCCCAAAGCAAAGGGCAGGTGTGCCTGGGAAAAAGAAACCAAACCAACTCTTTGTCGACCAGGGCTGAGCAGTTTGAGGGCAGGGCAGGGTGGAAGTGGTCCGAAATATTGATGATGGCGGGTTGAGGTGTGGGCAAGATGGAAGAGGGGGCACCCTTCCTGAACGAGGGGCCGAAGGAGCAGAACACTGATGGGGCTAAGTAAATCATGTAATTCAACCTCGAGAGAGAAAGGGGGGAGAATGGTGGTTGGAGCGTGGGAGGGCCAAGGGAAGGGGAGTCCAATTATCTGTCTTAGCCAATCTTAGGGGGTGTCGGGTGAGGATACGTGAGCATATGAGAAGGGTATAGGGCCGAGGGGGCAAATCTTTGACTGTTTGGCAAAGGCACGATCAAGGTGGGGTCGTGTTGGGCACCTGTCATGTTTGTGTATTATTGTTGGGAAAGGGAATTTGGGGTGGGGGGAAGGGTACATGCGAGGGAACAGGCATATAGCGAATCTACACATATTACATAATGTTTGACACATTGAAAATAGTTACCTTATATATAAGGGGACTCAACATGCCAGAAAATAGGACACTTTTTTCACTTGCTCAGAGACTTATATAGAGTGATATAGCTATAATACAGGAGACACACCTGCTAGCAAAATATAGAATGTGTGCCCAACAAAGGGATTACCCTCAACAATGTCATGGGGTAGCAAGCCCTTAGACAGCTCGGGTGGCGTTATTATACGATTTAAACTACAGGAATCTGCTGGCCCAGATTACAGGAGACCTGCATGAATGGGAAATCTTCTGGATTGACAGGATAAACACAATAAAAATGAATGTCCTCCCAAGATTACTATACTTCTTTCAAGCACTCCAGATTCAGGTCCCCAGGTAGAAACCTAACTAGGTACAGAATGAGGTCATGCACTTTGTCTGGAGGGGTGTAAGAAGCAGAGCCTCCAAGCATATTCTTACGGTGCCACTGGATAGAGGGGGACTTCCCTGCCCTGATCTCCAGGCATATTGTTAAGTTATGTTATGTTAAAGGATATTTATACCATGCACTGTCACCACGAAAGTGGCCCCTGGCACTCTGGAAAAAACAAGAGGGTAAGGTAAGTTAGTAGGACTGAGCGGGAGAAAGAGAGCTGTAATGTGCTGTTGGCAGCTTCAGTTCGGTTTTTTGATTGGTAGCCTTCATGTGCTGTCATGCGAGGGTATGTGTGGTTTGTTTTGTTGTTGCAGTGTAGTGAGCTGCGTGCGGTTTGTTGTTTTTAAGAGGTATGGTTGTGCTTAGTTCAGAGTTTGAGAGGTGTACGCAGAGGGGTGAGGATTCTTTATTTGTAGGGCTTGTTAGTGGCATTACTACGTAGATGATGATGGTCAGTTTAGGATTCTCAGGGAATGGTGTCAAGTGAACTCCGACAAGCAGGAATGGTGTCAAGTGGACTCTCCAAAGCAGTGGAGAACGATGGACACAGCAGTGACAGAATCGCTCTTTGGTAGGCTTTATGGCCCCTGAAGCGGGCTAGACCAGAATCTCTTTCTATTAACCCAATTACTAAGTCGACACTCAACAATTGGGACAGGGTAAACTCAGCACTTCATCTCACAACCTACCCTTCACCAGCCACACCCATACATGATAACCCAGACTTTTCTCCATGGAACTCGGCCAGAGTCTTTCCAAAATGGAGAGAGAGCAGGGAGTGGCACATATCTGACATGTTTAGGAAAAGGAGGTGAAATTGTTCGGGGCATGTGAATGAGAATTCGACTAAAGGAGGGAGACCGCTTTCAATACTGTCAAATCAGGCACTGGTTTATGAATAAAATGGTCAGGAAAGCTGCTACAAGAAAACTGACCCAATTTGAAGGGATTATGGTCACAGCGCCTTCGACCAATGGGCTAATCTCCGCACTATACAGGACTCTAAGGACTGCAAAAAAAAATGACACAGTGGGCATATATGAAAGCATCGGGGAGGAACTTGAGTAGAACGATTACAGAAGAGGAGTGGAAGAGCAGGTGGCAACGGAATCAGAGAACATCAATAAAGCTCAGGGAAACAGCCTATAAACTAACATATAGGTCTTATGTGACTCTGGCACTCCTACATAAGGCAAATGGGGACACACTGGGGAACTGCTGGAGAGATGTGGGGAAAGAGGCACGTTTGTACATGCTTAGTGGGAATGCACAAAAATACGCCCCTTCTGGGAGGAAGTACTGATTTTTGTACTGATAAATAGTCTGCTGATTTAGGACTTTGATGCTGATGATATAGGAGGAATTATTGTGAGTTCACATAGTTCCAGAGCTCCGGGCCCGGATGAAATTCCTAAAAATGTTTATAAATCCAATCCTGACTATTGGACGGGGATATTGGAATGCTGGTCCAGGAATATCTTATTGACTGGGTCTGTGCCCCTTGGCTGGCGGGAGTGTACACTGATCCCGATTTACAAGAAGGGTGGAGCAGGAGACCCGTCTTATTACAGGCTGTTGGCCATGTTGGATACTAGTGCTAAAATCTTTGCCTCACTAATATTGAAAAAGCTTAACATCTGGGCTGAAGCCAGTGGAACACTAAAAAAGTTCCAAATTGGCTTCAGGAAGGTACACAGTACAGTATTGAGTGGTAGTGTACTGCAATATTTTGCCTCTGAAATGGCAACTAGTAACAGGAAACGATACGTGTGCTTTGTTGATTTCTCCACGGTCTTTGATAACATTTCTCTGCCACTCCTTTGGAGTAAATTAAGGCAGTGAGGCTTGAATCCTTCACTCTTACATCTAATAATGGCATTGTATCAAGACCCCACAGTGACCATTCACATGAACCAAGAGGGAGGCATTTCATCTCAGCTTAGAACTAATGTAGGTCTTAAGCAGGGACGCGTACTCGCACCCCTGCTTTACAACCTATATGTATCAGACCCAGACGAAACCCTTAGAGAAACTCACAATTTCCCACCTCAGATGGGTATGCAACCTATGTTGTGGTTAATGTATGAGGACGACACAGTCCTTATGGACTGTACATAAATAGGCAGTCGATAGATGCTCTGCAGCGATATGCATCAACCAATGTTCTTGGTATTAATACTGATAAGACAAGATAATGGTGCTGGGAAACAAACAAAGGGGAAAGAACACCTTTATTTGGAAATTAAATGACTGCAAATTATAAGTAGTGGGTATCGCTGTCAGTCTAGAAAAACTAAGCACCCCTTGAGGGTCCGGAAATGAATGATAATTGGTTGGCCGAAGACCAACTGCCTCATTTACAGTGTAAGAATATATATTCATTAGTCATTAGTTATTACGTAGCTATGAGTTTAACTAGAGTAAAGCCATTTTAAGATGACCAGAATCGCCATTTTGTTTTCTCTCTCTGCTGTCTCTAACGTTGCCACTTTGCCTCATGTAAAACTGCTTTGCTGTAGATATTACTTCGCTTCAATGATCCAAGGCTAAGAAACATGTTGAAACATTACACTGGAGAGCCAGACAGGAATGCCCGATTCCCTCCCTCACGTATCCTTGAAGACAGGGAGCAAGGCATTTAATCAGTATACGAATGTCAGCGAGTCTCCTGAAAGAATAGCAATGTACGAAACTAGCATTTAAAGAGTTGAATTATGATCTTCTTTACGGCCCCCCTTTCTGAGCCCAGTGAGGCCCCAGAGAGCGGGCTGACTTCTAGAGCGAGAATCGAAACTTAGAGATAGTGAGGCCTGGTATGTGCCAGTCTCCTACACGCAGCTTGCCCATGAAAAACAGAAATGCTGTGTTCTCGCAAACAAAGAATGGTGTCTGTAAAACTGGAGATTGCAAACTGTTACTAAATATGGTGGTCTAAGGTGTCATATTTGTCACACTGGTCAATCATTGCCTCTAATTCAAAAGGAAATGAATTGGGGGCGGCATCAAATGTTTCATTACTGATTGTAAGATGCTCCATTTGTATATATGTAACTGATGTCCGTTTCACGCTCTCTTGCATCCCCTGAGGTCTGTTAGACACACGTCGTGGGGCGTGGGACCACTTGGTCAACTGGGACTATTTTGTATTGCCATAAACCCTAGATTTTGGGAACAGAACCTTGTGTCTGGCATATCTATTTGTGTGTGGTGACTGTGCCTTGTTTCCACATCCGAGGGTCCCTCAGGGGCCCCTTCAAGATGGCGCCCAAACAGGGACCCTCCCCCACTTGTTCCATCGTGTACGTTGCAAAATAAGGAAGGCGGTAAGAACGGCGAGGACAGGAGCGATCGAGCCGGGATCAAGAGGTGTTCGGGGCGCCCTGCGTAAGTGATGAGATTCCTTGCTGCATATCTGCACACAGCTGATCCCTGATCGACGTCCCTGGCCGGTGAACAAGGAGGCGAGGGTCCCGAAACAAGGCAGAGCCGAGATACACAGACACAACATCATTGGTTGCGTCAGTATACGGACAAATTGTGTCTTGAAAAGACAAATTGATTGATCAGGTGAGTCGTGCCCCGATTCGTAAGTAATCCTGACATTGGTTGACAGTTGATTTTGCAAAATCAAACACCCAGAGTAAGTTTGATTAGCTAAGGGTAAGGTTAAAACATGCCTGGGGTATTGTCCACCTTAGCGGATTTTTCCGCTGCGGTGAACAATCTTTGGAAACTGGCCAGGAAGCACCTCCGGGAGGAATGCCGGCTTATGATATGTACATAAAGTATGGTATGGGAGCGATAATGTTTTGTGAAACTTGGCATAAGCAAACCAGAAAACAGGAAAATCTTCAGTGGCCGAGGGATGGAGTTTTGAGATGGAATGTATAGATAACCTGCAAAAGGTGTTGATAAGTAAAAGAGCACGCCGTGGAGCACTTGATATCCTTAGGGACTGGAGGAGGGAAGCAATGCTCCGATTTAGAAGTAGAGAGAAACATGCATGCAGGCATAAATCAAAGATGGAGAAAGCTGAGGAGAAGGAGGAGGAGGAGTGGAGTAATAGCTTGAGAAAGGCGAGACGGTGCGATGAATTAAACATAGAAAAAACATATCCACAAAGAGAGCTGCACTCATCGGATGAATTAATAAAAAACAGAATCTTAATTGAAACAAAACAGGGCCCGAGGAGTGAAACTAAAAAGACTATGGCAGTAGCCGCCGCTCAACCCCCTCCCGTTGCTCAGCCCCTCCCAACACCAGCACAACCAAAGATTGCATCAGACACTGCACTGCCCACTAGCCAGCCAGCCCCGACTGTTTCGCAATTACCACGGCCCCAGCAGACGGATCCCACTCTCATTGCCCCCTCTGCACCTCCTGATCATCCAGACTGCCCCTCCCATGAGTGGAATTGAGCAGAATGAATGTACGAGAGTAACTCGCAGCGCGATCAGTAAGGAGAGAAAGCGTGAGCTGCAAGAACAGGGGGAAATGTATATAGATGATAATGATGAGGTATCCACGCTAGCGTCCCTTCAGAAGAAACAACGAAAGACAGCTATTGTTGGAATGCATGGCGGAATATTTGTCAGGACAATGGAAAAAGTTAATTGGGAAGTTACCACCGCAACGATTGTTGGATTTAAATGCATTAACCCGTTGTAGAGGGAGAGATGAAGAAATAGAAGAGCATGTGAAGCGACTGTTTGAAATAAAGAATGAATTGGATGAAGAGTATTCTGAAGTACTCGCCACACCGGGGAATAGGAGAAGGAATATTGAGAGGGGCAGGAAGAGAGCGTCAAGACTGTATATGCAGAAATCCTTGCTGCCACCCGGACAGATAGGTGATAGACAAAGATTGCAGGTGTGTGCGGGAAACGATGAGATGATGTCAAGCCCTAGGACTTCGGTAGGGGAGATAAATGAGATATGTAATGAGTATCCTTTGCAAATAAGAATAGAAGCTCTGCGGACGATAGTAGGGGTGTTACTCCAGCAGATAGCAGGACACCACAGGGGAAGGGGAAATGCACAGAGTAGGGGAAATTCGAATATGCATGGAGGGCCTTTGGGATTAAATCAATGTGCATACTGCAGAGAGGAAGGACGCTGGCGGGCACAATGTCCGCATTTGCAAAATAGAGGCGGATATAGTCAGAGAAGGCCTCACAGAGGGAACATGGAAACAAATGGTCACAACAGAAATCATATGCAGTAGCATCAGAATGATCAAGGGAATGGTGCACAGAATCAAGGCCAGGCTCCGAATCAAACTATTCAGAGTCAAAATCAGCAGGGTGCACAAATGGGAAATAGAGGGAGAGGGGGGAACATTTTTGATAACCAGACAGGTGCATACTATAATAACAGTGGTGACTACACATCGGATGACGTGTTGTTATCCCAATAGGAGAGCCCAGGACAGGGGTCGGAACCAGTGTCAATTCCCGTGAACCAGAAAGGACCCTACGTAGAGATGAAAATCGGGAATGATGAGCATAGATTCCTCGTAGATACGGGGGCACAAAAGTGCTTGATAGATCATCACTTGGTTCCAGACATACCTCTGTCAGGGCGACAAAATATCTCAGTAGGGTTCACAGGTACCCCAGTAATAAACCCTGAGTCCGAATCAGTGGCAGTGACAACAGGGCCTTTTACTGAACATTGTCCATTTCTTTTAACAGAACATTGTGGGGAGAATCTTTTAGGATTGAATCTATTGAAAAAACTAAGTGCAGTTATCCATTGTACACCAGATGGGGTATTTTTGACTATTTCTCCCCAGACTATGCTGACTTCTGAATTTGTGGCGGGATCCTTAACAGGGGAATTGAGTACAGTGCCAACTTGCATTTGGTCTGTGAATGACAATGATGTGGGATGTTTGGAAATAGAGCCAGTAAAAATTACATTGAAAGAAGGAATAATGCTACCACGTATTCCGCAGTATAACATTTCAGCAGAAGGAGAAAAAGGATTGAAAAGTATTGTTTCTGATTTGGTGAAATTGGGAGTGGTTGAAGAGATTACAGGTAGTGTATGTAACAGCCCCATTCTTCCTGTGTACAAGAAAGGGGGTAATGAGGTACCGTACCATTTCATAATTGATCTCCGTGCACTGAACAAAGTGGTAGATCCCCAATTCCTGTTAGTGTCAGACGTCACTACGATCTTGACAATGATCCCTGCTTCGGCAGAATACTTTAGTGTTATTGATTTGAAAAACGCTTTCTTCAGCATTCCAGTACACAAAGAAAGCAGGTATTTATTTGCCTTCACTTTAGGAAGACAATCATTCACATTCACACGCATTCCACAAGGCTATACTGAAAGTCTGAGCATATACAGTAGAGCGTTGAAAGAGCAGTTGGACATGGTGTCCAGTCAACTGGTCGACAACAAACTGGTCGACTGCAATTTGGTCGACACCATTTGGTCGAATGCCAAATGGTCAAATTTTTTTTTTTTTATATATATATATGTGTTTTGTGGGTTTTCGTGTGGGAAAAAAAAATAAAAAAGAAAAAAAAGGGGGTTGGGGGGGGGACCCCCCCAAAAAAAACCAAAAAATGGGTAAAAAAAAAAAAAAAAAAAAAAAATTCGACCATTTGGCATTCGACCAAATGGTGTCGACCAAATTGTCTGTCGACCAAATGTTTTCGACCATTTGACTGGTAACCGTTGGACATGTTAGAATTACCAGCAGACTGTGTATTGTTACAATACATTGACGATTTACTAATCGCTGCTGACACGGAGGAGATATGTAAAGAAGGTACTGTTCTATTATTGACTCATCTAACCATGCATGGCCATAAAGCAAGCCTAAAGAAATTCCAGTACGGTCAGAAAGAAGTAGCTTATTTGGGTTACCTACTCTCAAAGGAAAGAAGAAGATTAACACCAGAGAGAATAAAGAGTATTTCTGGTATGCCTATTCTAACAACACAGAAAGGTGTGAGAGCGATAATAGGGATGGCTTCTTATTGCCGTCAATGGGTTATGAACTTCGCTTTAATTGTGAAACCAATGGTGGAATTAACAAAGAAGGATGCTGTGATGCCTTTGCAGTGGAATGAAGAATGTCAAAAAGCATTTGATTCGCTAAAAACCATTTAGAGTTCTGCTCTAGTTTTGGGCACACTGAATTATGACAAGGTTTTTAGGCTATTTGTGCATGAGAACGAAGGATGCGCGTTGTCTGTCTTAACACAGGAACAAGGTGGAAGAAATAGGCCGTGCAGCTATTTTTCTTCTGCGCTGGACCCTGTAGCGCTGGACCCTGTGCGCACTACCACGATGTTTGCGAGCTGTTGCAGCGGCTGCTGTGTCAGTGAAACAAACAGAAGGGATGGTTTTGGGGCACACCTTAATTTTGATGGTGCCGCATTCCATAGGTGTTCTACTCAATAGAACACAGACGCAACACCTCACCTCTGCTAGATTGACTAGATATGAAATTGTATTGTTCGCGCCCAACATCCAAATTATGAGGTGTAGCGCTTTGAATCCAGCAGAATTAATGCCAATGCCCGGGAAAAATAGTGGTGGGACTGAATTGCCTCCCCATAATTGCTTAATGGTTACTGAGGAAGAAACAAAAGGGAGAATTGATTTGAGTGACACACCACTAAAAGAAACAGATGGGGAACTGTTTTTGTGACGGCTCCTGTTTTAAACTACCTGACGGCACATCAACTGCCGCATATGCTGTTACGACATTAAAAAGTGTTGTGGAGAGTAAAATAATTCCTTATAACTCCGCCCAAGCAGCAGAGATAATTGCTTTAACAAGAGCTTGTGAAATTTTGGAGAACTTGAGCATAAATATCTATACTGAGAGCCAATACGCCTTTGGCGTAGTTCATAATTTTGGCCGATTATGGGCCGAGAGAGGTTTATTAACATCCCATGGGGTCAGAATTCAACATGGCCCTCTGATTGTGCGTTTACTGTCTGCACTTACGTGTCCAAAGCACCTGGCAATAGTGAAATGCGAGGCGCATAAAAAAGTGACATATAAAGTGGGAGAAGGAAACGCATTTGCAGACAAGATTGCGAAACAGACTGCTACTGATTTGAGTACAGAAATGTTGACAGTACAATCGGAGGAAGTGCCCTGCATGATAGAAAATGGAATTGTGACTGTTAAAGAAATGCAGGCGGAAGCTACCGCGGACGAAATACAGGGATGGGCCAAGGGCTCTGCAGAACTGGATTTGGAGGGTTGCTGGGTGGACAAAAAAAATGGGAATTGGATGTTGGCAAATGCATACGTAAACGCAATGGTTACAATGGCTCATAGTCCCACACACATCTGTGCAAAGAAAATAGTCCAACATTTAGCCACAGTCTGGGAAAATCCACGCATAAAAAAGAATGCCGAGAGGCTGGTGCAAAACTGCATCACGTGCCTACAGCATAATGTGGGAAAAGGAACAGTGACTCCAACAGGAAGTTTTGGACCTCCCTCTATGCCATTCGAAGTGATTCACTTTGACTTCATAGAGATGGAGGGATGCCAAAATTTGAAATACGTTCTGGTGATCATATGTGCATTTAGCAAATGGGTAGAAGCATATCCCTTGAAAGATTGCACAGGCATGAGCACGGCAAAGGTAATGCTAAAAGAGTATTTCTCTCATTTTGGTCTGCCCCGTGTCATATGGTCGGACAATGGTCCGCACTTTGTAGGTGCAGTAATAATGCAGATTTGTGCAGGATTGCAGATCTATAAGCGATTCCATTGTTCGAGACATCTGAGTTCGGGCGGTTTTATAGAACGCCATAATGGAATTTTGAAATCCAAAATCAGTAAGATCTGTGCAGGTAGAAAATTAAGCTTGGTAGATGCATTACCAATAGCGTTACTGTGCATGCAAACGTCAGTGCAGGCCAGAACTGGGCTCTCCCCCTATGAGATCATAATGGGGAGACCAGCAAATGTGTGGTGCGCACCTCAGCCTAGAAAAATGTGCGAGGTAGAATACCCTGTACTCAGCATTTATTGTAATTTGTTAGTAAAAAAACTGCATTTGATTCATCAGCAGGTGCAGGAGGCATTACCGGTGCGGTATACTGGCCCAAGACATGCATTGGAGCCAGGAACCTGGGTGCTCATCAGAAACTATGAGCGGAAAACATTGCTGGCACCCAGGTGGCGTGGGCCCTACAGGTACTTTTAACCATGCAGACAGCATTACGCGTGGATGGATGCAAGGCGTGGATTCATGCCACGCACGCCAAGAAAGTCCCATCGCCATTCGACATGTCAACTGATCGGGACAAAGACCAGAAAGAGATAGCAGCGGTTCCAGAAAGAAAAAATGCCATTGCCAGTCCCTTGCCACAGAAACTGCCTGATCCTGAAACAAAGCCTGATGAGATTGCCATAAAAACAGAAGAGAAAAGAGTGCCTCAACGTTGCCCAGCAGATGCTGCATCTCTGCTGGCCAACATCAAGCGCATACCTCTGTGGCGCCCACCATCTTCTGTTGCGCCACAGCCTGCATTGTCGCCTGGGCACCCATCATCATCTGCCATTGTGCTCCAGGCTGACTCCAAGCTCGAGACCGGAAGTGCACCCGCACTATTTGTTGATCACACGGTACCAGGAGCAAATCGGTACAACCTGCGGAGCAGAAAGAAGGAGTGATCACATTTTTCATCTCTTGGTGAATTTCTTGCCTCTGTTTCTTATTTTCGGATGAAGTGCGAACTGGAGGCCTAGAGGAGGGTGGCGTAAGAGTTGTGCAAATTAGACAGCTCACGAAACGCAATTCCTCGGTGCTAAATCCATGTGTCAGGAACCCGAGTGAACAAGCGGGGCGCATGTGGTACAAAGGAAGCCGCTCTGAAATTGTAGAGCAATGTGCAAAATGCACAGAGGCCTTGCCAGATGAATAGGCAATCCAGGCAGACAGAAAACTGGCATAAAAAGATTGTAGACATTGATTGAACTATTTCAACATCCGGAGAAGCACAAGAGCAAACAATATTCACGACGAGCACAGCGGAAGAAGAAGGACGAGATAAGAATGTCAGAACCAGCAAATGCCCCCTCTTGCACCAATGCTGACATCGAGTTAAACGCAGTACATAATAAGGTGAAAAAAGGACATGGTGGAAATAATTGTATGTTGGGTCTAACCATAGTAATGTGCATAATGAGTATATTAGCCCCAGTGTTAACCATAACAGTGTTATGGTACCTCGAGGAAATGCACCCTCTTGAAGTACTTTTGCCCATGATGAACATTTCCACAACGGAAAGCCCAGTCCATGTGATTTCCTATACCTTGTCCGAAATGGAAGAGAAACATAGGGAAGGATATGGGAACAACACATTGTTGTTAATAATGAATATGACACACTCAATCCTAAGAAAAAATAATTGTTGGGTTTGTGCCCACATGCCGCAGCATGGTGGTCAGGGAATAGGATGGTATGTACAGCCCCTGCCCTTAACTTCTGCATGTTATGCTTCTCTGAGTGCCCTATATTATGGGAAATGGAACGAAAGTGAAACTGGTCAACTAGATAAAACAAATATGAATGAATTCGAGGAAGTGATTATGAAACCGGTGGGTTGCTCCGTGTTCCAAAAAAGATGATTAATTACACCAGCAATAATACCACAGGATAGATTATCTGTACCTTATAAAACCTCTGTGATCACGTTCCACATGAACCCACATGGGAATAAGGATGCGGAACCCCCTTCATATATAGTGAATTATTACCCTCTTTCTGTCCCATTCTGTCTAAAGAAAAAGGGATCTTTCCAGGTAGGAACATTTACCAGATGCAGGAATATAGCATTCCTTAATAAAGAAGTGGAACCAATATATGTGGGAGATCCTGTGTATTTCATATGTGGAGAAAAAGCATATCCTTGGTTACCTAGGAACTGGGGAGGTACGTGTTATTTGGGATTTCTGTTCCCTGGGATGTTTCTTTTAAAAACATCAGACATAAACAAATTGACTAGGTCACGACCTTGCCGGAATATTGAAGACGAGTTGATTGTAGAGGACATAGCAAAATCATTCATACCATTTTGGGGCCAGGCGATAAACTCTTATAACATAAGACAACTGTCTAGGATATTAGAAGAAACAATAAATGGAACCACTGATATATTTTATATTATGGCTCTTGAAGAAAAAGGAATTAGATTAATGTCAATATAAAATAAAATGGCCCTTGATATAATCTTAGTTGATCGCGGCAGTGTTTGCAAAAACGTGGGATCAGCATGCTGCGTATTTGTAAGTGACTCCTCCCCCACGATTTTTGAGGCGATAAGAAAATTGCATGTGTTAAGTTCTGTTCTTCATCCCCCTGAAGGCGGTTGGCAATTGAACATAAGCTCCTGGTTCTGGGAAGTGTTGCGATCCTGGGGATGGAAACTATTTGAGTGTGTACAAATGATGAAACGAAAGAACATTACTGAATCAAGTACTCACCATAGTAACGAGTCCGAAACCATTAAAGAATTCATGGCAATTGATATTAATAATAATAAAGAGGAGACAACAAGTCTACATGAGTCCGAATTTGAATCAGATCCCAAATCTAATCCAAATACTTGGTCAGAGGAGGATGCAATGTATGGATGAGATGTTTGGCTTACGGCCAAGAGGAGGGTTTGTCAGTCTAGAAAAACTAAGCACCCCTTGAGGGTCCGTAAATGAATGATAATTGGTTGGCCGAATACCAACCGCCTCATTTACAGTGTAAGAATATATATTCATTAGTCATTAGTTATTACGTAGCTATTAGTTTAACTAGACTGAAGCCATTTTAAGATGACCAGAATCGCCATTTTGTTTTCTCTCTCTGCTCTCTCTAACGTTGGCACTTTGCCTCATGTAAAACTGCTGTGCTGTAGATATTATTTCGCTTCAATGGTCCCAGGCTAAGAAACATGTTGAAACATTACACTGGAGAGCCAGACAGGAATGCCCGATTCCCTCCCTCACGTATCCTTGAAGACAGGGAGCAAGGCATTTAATCAGTATACGAATGCCAGCGAGTCTCCTGAAAGAATAGCAATATACGAAACTAGCATTTAAAGAGTTGAATTATGATCTTCTTTACGGCCCCCCTTTCTGAGCCCAGTGAGGCCCCAGAGAGCGGGCTACCTTCTAGAGCAAGAATCGAAACTGTGCCAGTCTCCTACGCGCAGCTTGCCCATGAAAAACAGAAATGCTGTGTTCTCGCAAACAAAGAATGGTGTCTGTAAAACTGGAGATTGCAAACTGTTACTCAATATGGTGGTCTAAGGTGTCATATTTGCCACACTGGTCAATCATCGCCTCTAATTCAAAGGGAAATGAATTGGGGGCGGCATCAAATGTGTCATTACTGATTGTAAGATGCTCCTTTTGCATATATGTAACTGATGTACGTTTCACGCTCTCTTGCGTCCCCCGAGGTCTGTTAGACACACGTCGCAGGGCGTGGGACCACTTGGCCAACTGGGACTATTTTGTATTGCAACAAACCCTAGATTTTGGGAACAGAACCTTGTGTCTGGCGTATCTATTCGTGTTTGGTGACTGTGCTTTGTTTCCACATCCGAGGGTCCCTCAGGGGCACCTTCATAGCTACTTGGGTGTTCTCACCTGCTCGGCCCCTTCCACCCAGAGCCACGAAGACTATGTTAAGACCAAAATACTTTGCAAATGGTCAGTAATAAAATGCTTCATGGCGAAACAAGGTGCTATTAGCTATATATAACACCAGCATCATTCCGGGCCCCAAGAATGGTCTTGAACTGCTCTTGGAATCACATGCGATTTGGCTAGGGAAACTGGAGGGGAACATACTTAGAACAATCCTGGGAGTCCAGAGCACAGCTCCTGTGGAGGCTCTACGATGCAAATTAGGACTGCAGTCCTTATGGGATAGTTGGTGTATAAAGCGCTGTAAGTTATACCTTTCCCTCATTTGTACCATGAACTATTTGGAGATTCTTGTCTGACTTTTCTCTAATACATATCGAGCACCCCGATTTAGACCCTCAAAAATTCAATTGAAGCCATAAACATGATTCCTCCTGATGTGATCAACATATTGAAACAAAAAACCTTAATCTGGGATAGAGCAAATAACATTGCTCACCTAAGTGAGAAGAGATACATTGAATATAGCAGACAAGCCTTTGCCCCTATCAAACCCTGCACCTACATAACCAAAAGCTGTACTAAAGATTTGAGAAGGTTTTTAGCTACATGCAAATCAACATCTCACCTACTTATGAATATGTTGGTGCCTGGTTCAAAATACCCCTTGAGGATAGATTCTGCAAACTATGTAAATGCGTGATTGAGACATCTTGGCACGTGTTAACACAATGCCGTAATCTTAGTTGCATTACCAAAAAGGATATCATACATATAGATGACATGTATGGAATGCACAGAATGATCAAAAAGTACATTGATTGGGGTATCTTCCATAGTGATCACCTGTGCAGCCTATAACATCTGGCAAGAGGCATTGATAATCACGGCAGAGACAGACAATAAATAGTCAATAAATAGTCAACATTGGTGCTCCTTTTTGTAGATCGATACTGGATAATATTCTAAGTTTGAGTGAGGCTGGAGCAGACGAAAGTGCAACCAAGGTAGCTATCTCATTTCATTCGCTACTGCAACTATTGATTATGAATTGAAATCTGAGTTATTAATTGACTATTTTATGAGGATAAATTGAATTAACATGTAATGATAACTGTACATGATGGCTCCATAAAGAAGCAGAAAGAAGAAAATGTAAATTATAATTGTGAATGGATTTTATTATGAATATGTGAGTGGATTTTAATATTTTTCTTGTTTTTTTATCATTCCCTTTCTTTTTCTTTATTTTTGTAAACTGTGTTTAAGGTTACAAAGTTTACCAATTGCAAAGTAAAAAAAAAAATGACAAAAAGGGAAAAAAAAGACATAACCAGGCCTGCTCTGGGTTAAAGCATACTGAACTTGGAAATGTTGAAATGAGACATTGCATAAGTAGATGACAGCCTCTAAAATACAAATACTCTTTTACAACCGTAATTTTCAACTGTTGCAATATCATAACAAACTAGCCACTAGGTTTATCTGGAAAAAGGTATGTGCGGACGTGTTTATGTTTTAAGAAAATACCCAACATATAAATATTTATAAGCATTTCTGTGAAAACAAAGTTGAACTAACCTATCATGAAACTGAGCCAATGCACCGATTAATGTGTGGTATCCAAGCACAAATCTATGGCACTTCTGGTATCTTGTACTTGAACCAAAAACCTGGCATCCCCTTTCATTAAACAAGCGATTGGGTTGGCCATTGCCTTTTGTTTTCCCTAATAGCAGTGGGTCCTTAGTATACAGGTTAAACAAAGAATGGCCAACAACTGACACATTTTCTAGTCTTAGGGGGTCATTACGAGTCGGGCGGTAAGGGATACCGGGCACCGGTAAGGAGACCGGTGCCTGTAATCCCTTACTGCCCGATTCCGAGGTCCCTTGGAGGGAACTGTAAGGAACCTGTGGTCTGACCACACGTCCCTTACGGCTCACACTAAGCAACCAGGGCGCTAATAACAGGCTTGCCATTTGCAAGCCTGTTATTAGCACCCTCCCCATTCCCATTGAGCCCTATGGGGGCTCAAATGGGAATGGGGAATGGTTTTGTCGGGGGGAAATTCTGCCGGGGTCGGCCGGGCCGTCCGCAGACCTCCGGGCAGGGAGGCCCCAACTCCTCCCGTATATCCCAGATGAGATAGAGTATGAGACACACACAAGGAGCAAGGCGACTCTGCTGTTTATTTATACAAAACGGCAGGGATGGGTCAAGGAGCGTACGCGTCCGTCCTGACACACACACAATCGTGGGGCTCGCAGGCCCTTTTTACTGCATTATGACGCGCTACTTGCGTCACTTCAGAAAGTTAACAAAAAACCTATCGCCACTCTTAATTGGTTACTTGAGTGGTAGGGTTAGTATAGTACACATATAGAGAATGATATTAGTGGACAAGGTGTAGTCAGGTGGTATATCTGGGTTGTCCCTATAATTGGATACATAAGAATTGTTACATGAAGGCTCCTGAGGATTGGCTAATGTTACTGACGTCTGAGATAAGAGCCCCATGTTCTGATTGGTGCATCCGTGAGCTCCCCAGCCTGGGACCACCGTTGTTCCCGGCTCTCGGTGTACCTGTGTTTGCAACAATGTTTCAATATGGGTACGTGCAGACAATGTGAGGATTTATTCATAGGTGGAAGGCTGACCGCTCCCACTGTAGCAGGTGTCCATTGAGCCTTTCAAGTGTCTCGGCCTGTGTCTCGTAGTGAGGGACCCAGACGCCTTTTCTCTCCTGGGTTTTGGCATCTCGTCAGATTCGGCTTGGTCACGTGAGGCGGGACCGTGTTTGAGGCAGAATTCTGCACAATTAATATTGCTTTTCCACTGTGTGTCTTGGTTTAATTTGTAGATATGACTTTAACGTTGGTACGCGGAGTGCAAGGTTGCAACATCGTGCCTTTGATGATTTGTTCTTGGATGTGGGCTTGCAACATTGCGACCTTGGCTGGTTGCTCCATCGGGTTCTTTCTGCAGGATCAGCAACCTGACTCTTGCTTTGTTAATGCCCACGGGAGCTCTTGTTTGAGGCCTACTCGGGCCTGGTGCTTAAGTAGTCTGTTTGGTGCATAGGTGCTTTAGATTATAGTAGCATACATTTCCATGACCAGTATCGTGTTTCCATTATACCTCTCATGGCGGTAACGGGTTTCAAGGGAAGCGTGAGCAAGCGTTATAGATGAGTTCATGATGCATTCTGCATTCTGAAAGCCTATGTAAAAATAATAAAGATGCACGTCCGTGAATATGCCTGTCGCCTACGTCAGAGCACTGAGTATGTTCTTCGTGTAGATTGGTGTGGAAATGTTAAGTGTGTGTACTTGTACAGATGTGCTTCCCGTTGTCTAGGTCGTCATGGCATCTCTAACGACGTGTGGTTTTTAATCTAGCTGATCCGAGCCGCAGGTGTCGGCATGGCCAGTGCGGGCTGTTGGGCAAGCAGGTGGACACATCCGTATGTTCCTGTACCAGGGTACCTGGTCGTCTGGTAAATGGACAAACTCTTCTCGCGGCGGGTGTCTGGGCCGTGACCCTCTAGGCCAAGCACGAGAGGTGAAGGACGGGAGCCTGGTCTTCCATTCTCCCACTTCAGTCCCCCCTCTGGTCGACTTGTCGACCACAAACATATCCTTCTCGTTATCTCCTCTTACTCTCCATATCTTAGTTATCCCTCCGAGATGTCCATAATGGTTCACATGATCTTCAAATGACCAATACATGTATTCACATGTTCCTCCAGGAGTACAGTATACCCATCTCCCTATGTAGCTCCTGGGGTTCCTTGGGTTCTCGATCTTCACTGATGGTGGGTCTAGATGATTGGTGATGATTTGGGTGCGCAACTTCTCCCTTTCTTGTATTATCACACCTGTATGCTGGACGTCATCTGCTGGCATTAAGGGGTGCATTCCCACCATTTCCAGCAACTCGTCAGTCGTGCGTGCCTTCCGGGCCTTCCAAAATCTAATCATGATCAGGGTGGTTCCAGCCAAAATAGCACATCCCACTATTATTTTCAGTCCATCTGACAACCAAGATGGCATCCATGACCATAATAGTGAAAACCAGCTCTTATCCTTGTTTACACCGTTACTTTCGTCCATCATTTTGGAGTGCATCTGGGCCAATTGTGAAACTGCTTCTGTCAGTGTACCATTGTCAGCATCGTTGGCAGGTATGAACGTGCAGCAAGATTGTCCTATTTTTGCACAAACTCCTCCTTCCATTGCTGTGAGAAGGTCCAATACATATCTGTTCTGGAGTGCTACCATCCTGACAGCTCGCAGCTCCTCTTTAATTGCGTTGAACCCATTTACTGTTGAATTGATAGTCATCATTAGTTCCCACCTGGTTATTTGGAGCCATTTTGCGTTTGCGTATGCCTGCAGTCCCGGATGTATTATTGATGAGAAGAACATTGCTGCTCTGCTGAATAGTCTGTGCTCTGGCGGTATTGATGTTAGTTCCGTTTCCGACCTTCCCCACAGGTAATTTCCTGTCAATGGCTCTCCTTGTCTTTTTCTCCTATTTAGGACAGTATCATTGCTGTTGGTCCTGTTTCCTTGCTCCTTCTGAAGTGGTGCAGATCTCTTTCTTCTCTTATTCCCTTCATCCATTTTAGGAAATTTCGCCACATCGACATGCTTCTTAGGTACCACTAGTGATGGTACATTGACGTGTACCATTGTGCACACACCATTCCACAGGGGAGGCAGTGTATGATATGCCTTTTCTCCGCAGGCCCAATAATGGTCCATTATTACTGCTGTTCCCGCTCCCCCCTCAGGCAACTCCATCACGCTTGCACAATTGGTGTTATATCCTACGTCCACCTCTACTTTATGCTGGTAGCATACTTTAGGCGCAGTCAATGGTAGTATAGTTATCGGGTCTTCATCTTCTTCTACCCACGTGAGCATTGGTACATACTTGATCCACGTCGTCCAACATCGATGATTGTGTGTCTCGATAGTTGAGATAGTTTCTTTTGTTACCATGTTGCTGCCAATTACTCCTATCTCCCAGTTGTTGCCCAGGTACACTTTTCCTGTTATCGTCAGTAGCGGCCTCTCCCAGCATCCTTGTTTACCCGGAACTTCAGTTGCGTACCAATCACATGGTAGATACTGCAGTGTTACCTTCTTTGTTTCTCCTTTTGCAGGGCCACTTGTTATGTACCTGAATGCTTCAGCATGTAAACTGGTCTTGTGATAACTCAGATAGGTCTTGAGGAAGTTGTTTTCATATGGGTAGGAGTCTCTTGTCTTCCATGTCATGTGCACTACTGTTCCTTGAAACCTTCCTTTCGTTTGGAACAGGGCCAAATATATTATGCACTGTGCTGTTTTTTCATCTATTTCTGTGGCAACAAATGTTCGTGAAGCGCTCATGGCGTATGGTATTAATGAGCAAACGTAACAGCTATCCTCAGTTGTCTGCTTACCAATGCGGGTCATGTGCTGGTACCATATGTTGTTTGTGACGTGTGCTGAATCTTGTACATAATTATCAATACCTTTATTGTCGGAGTATGTGCTGCGTTTAACTCTATTTTGCTTGGGTGCAATGTTACTATTACCACCTGACGTAACACCTGTTGCAGCAGGGGACGGGGGTATATTAAGTTTGGGTGCAGCAATAAAATCAATAGCATAGCTGTACTGCCAGACAGAGGCAGCCAAGAATCCGGTGATCATAAATATCCCTATTATTTTTATTACATATGCTAATTTCACCGGCATTTTGCTCTTACCTTGCTGCGGTCCTGGCAGCTTATTCTTGCGACGTTACAGTTGCCCGCCTAAAAATTCTCAAAAGTGCTCGTTATTAAATGTTAGTTTTGTTTCCTTTAAGCTCTCCCTATCAAGTGGTCATTCAGTGCCCAGGCGAAGAGCTGTTCCCACGCTACTCTAAGTGATGGGTCTCTTAGGACCGGCAAGTATGGGCGGAGGTGGGGCATGTAATATTCTATGGCCAGGAGGAAGGCTGTGTAGTATACACGTACCCTTCTCCTTTTTAAGTATGTTGGCCTCTTTATTTCGTATACAAATTGGTGTGACAATTCTTCTGGGTAGTTATCGTCTGGCAGCACCATCTACACCTGCACACTGAACTTGTTAATTAGCTTTTCTTAACAATACAATATTACGCAGTTCCTGTATGTGCGAGAGAAAAAGAGAACATTCACGTGTTTACATGTGTATTGGTGCAAGCAATGTCCTTCAATTTTAGTTACAACTGTACTTAGCAGTCAATGGGGGGGTTTGCGCTCAGATGGCGGAAGTATTTTTACTCTTTGAGCGAGTGATCATGGGGTGGGCAGTATGGGGGTCACCCCCTTCTTCGTCAGTTATTGTCTCCGAGGGAACAATTGGGTCGTTGTCTATGGTGGAACTTTCTTCCGCTGTCGGCGATGTTGTTGCTGTTCTTCCAACGGACCTGTCGTTGGCGCTGGGGCGGGTCTGCAGTTTGTAAATCTTTACGTCATGTAGGTGGTTCCAGGCACGCTTATCCTTTAGTTTTACTGCTCTTGTTGATACGTCCTCTACCAGATGGGGGCCAGTGAACCTCTTCTGGTTCCACTTTCTATTGAAATTGCGAAGTAGTACGTGGTCACCTTTGGCAAGTTTGCACGAGTTCTCCTTTCCCAATTCCGTACTTTCGTCTTTTTCTTGATTGCTGGTAGACCCGCCCCGTGTGCGCTCGAGCTGTTGAGACACAAACACGACACTAGTAATCAAAGAAGACACATATTGATACATTTCATCACCTAACACATTCGCTGAACTTTCGTGGTCGGTGAATGCCCTTGATGTTGGTGTTAGGGGAAGGCGCATTTGACGTCCAGTTACCACTTCGTGAGGGGTGAGGTGGTGGTCGGACCCTGGCCTGTTTCTAAGCTCAAATAATGCTAACGGAAGGCAATACAACCAACTTTTCTTTGTTGTTTGTTGTATTTTAGCAATTGCCTCCTTCAATAAGCCATTCAGGCGTTCACATACACCATTAGCCTGTGGGTGGTATGCACATGCAAATTTGTGTTTAATGTTCAGCAGGGATGTGATATGCTGGAACATTTCGTTTGCGAAATGGGGGCCATTGTCTGATCTTAGCACCTCGCACACTCCCCATCTGGGGAAGACCTCCCTTACTATGAATTTGGCTGCTCTAAACGCATCAGGGTGTGAACAGGGCCCTGCTTCAATCCATCTAGAAAATGGGCATACTACTACAATCATATACCTATTGCCTTGACAGATGTTGATCATATCAACATAGTCAATGTGAAGGTGCCGAAAAGGTCCTTCTGGCCGGGGTATGGTACCTCTTATCACTTTTAGAGTATGACCTGCCGTAAACTGTTGACATGTTAGGCAATTGCTGATAAAATTTGACACATGGGAGGTTAACTCGGGACAAAACCAATCTTCTCGAATTCGTGCTGCAATTATTTCCTTGCCTGTATGGGCAGGGTGGTGTAATTGGCTCAAGGCGGTATTTAACAGTGTCAACGGTATTACAACTTTCCCAGTGCCACCCTGGCGCCATAGTGCGTCGGTTGGTGACATTGTGCATCCTCTTTTCACCCATACTTCTTTTTCGGCCATTGGTGCAGCCGCTTGTAGTTCCATAATCTGTGTGGCTGGGAGATGGGTGTACCCTTCTCTTATTAACATCTCCCTAGCTATTCCCCTCCCTCTCCCTCTCTGTGAGTCTGTGGGGTTCCATATCTCACCAAAATATGCAGCATATTTCGCATGTGCGTCTGCTGCTGCATTTCCTTTTGAGACGTAGTCTTCTCCATTGGTGTGTGCGGTGCATTTTACTAGGGCTAATTCTTGGGGGTCGTTTATTACTTCAATTAGTTCAGCCAACAAGAGGGCATGTTGTACTGGAGTGCCATCAGCTCTCCTAAACCCTCTTCTTCTCCATTTTGATAGCCCTGAGTGGACAGTGGATGTAACATATGCACTGTCAGAATATATAGTTACTCTTTTATTAAAACTTTCCTTTAATGCCAATATTAGTGCAACGAGTTCCGCGGCTTGAGCAGAGTAATGCTGTGGTAATTGTACACACTTCATAGCCACACACACCGGCGCCTCCATCATTTTTACTACTGCTGCCCCAGTCCTTCGTATCCCATCTCCCTGATCAATAGTTGATGACCCATCAATAAACAAAAGCTCACCTCCCTCTAGTGCGTTTTCTTCAACTTTCCTAGCACATGAGTACATTTCAGTTACTTGGGTGCAGTCGTGGGCGTAATCTCCCTCTTCAATTACTTCTGCTAGGAACCTTGCAGGGTTAACCGTGCTACATCTAACAATTGCTAGTTCAGCTTTAGACAGAATAATCTCATAACCTGATGCCCTCTGTGTCGTTAGTGTGGACTTAGGTTTATTCAATATCGCAAATAATGCATGTTCCACAAATAGTGTAGTTGGACACCCCATAGTTATTGCTGATGCTTTTTCTACTGCAAAAGCAGCTGCAGCAAGACCTTGTTCACAAGAGAAGTGTCCTAACATTATAGGGTCTAAGTGACCGCTGTAAAATGCTACTGGTTTATAGCCCATGCTAGTTTTTTGGGCCAATACTGCTTTCATCACTGCTGAGTCGCAATGTGAAAATATAAAGAAGCGCCGCTCGTAGTCTGGGGATGCAAGTACTGGAGCAGTTGATATCGCGTCTTTTAATTCGTCAAATGCCTCCCTCATTTCCATAGTCCATCCCAACTTTTTCTCCCCCTTATTTGCTTCCTTCAAACCCTCAAGCAGGGGTCCTATGTATGAGCTGTAATCAAATACCCATGCTCTACAGTAGTTGCACAGCCCCAGAAATTGCTGCAGTTCTCTCACAGTCTGTGGCACGGGAGTGCTTGAGATGGCCTGTGCTCTTTGTGGTGCAATCCTTCTTCCATGTTGGGATATCAGTTGACCAATGTAAAGTACCTGTTCCTGACAGTATTGTATCTTTTCCATGTCTACCTTGTACCCCTTTTCTGCCAGTATCGTCAACATTTTTAAGGAGTCCTCTCTACATTTACTTTCGTTTGTACTGCAAATTATTATGTCATCCACATACTGTAACACTGTGCTTTCCACCTCAACGTTACCCAAATCCATCTGTATTACTCTATTGAAAATTGAGGGTGATTCACAATACCCCTGTGGTAATCTGGTATGTTTCCACTTTGTATTTCGGTAAGTGAAGCTTGTCAAATCTTGTGAGTCTGGGTGTAATGGTATTGAGAAGAAAGCATTTTTACGGTCAATCACTGTAAATCGTGATGCTTCTGCTGGAATGCCACACAATATTGTGGCCGGGTTTGCTGTTACTGGATACTCTGCTTCTACTATGTTGTTCAAGGGTCTGAGGTCCTGTATGAAGCGCCAAGACCCCCCCTTTAGCTTTGCGCACCGGGTACACAGCTGTGTTACATGGTGATTCTGAGGGGACCAATATGCCATTGTTTATAAGGGCCGTTATGGTTTCATATATGCCCTCATCTGCCTCTTTTGACAATGGGTACTGTTTCACTCTTGGCAGTATGGCACCTTTTTTCAATTTTATCCTTACACCCCCTATGCTTTTTATGCATCCCACGTCATAAGGGCTAATAGTCCATAATGATTTGGGCACCTTTGACATATCCTCCTTAAAAAATGGGACTGGGGTGCCTGCGGGTGCCTCAAGTGCCTTTGCAATTTTCTGTGCTACTTGTTTGTGAGCCACTCTTAGCCATATTTCTACACTCATCATGAACACCATTTCATTTTCTTCCTTTTCTTCTGAGAACAGCTCTTCATCTGACACCTGGGTCAGCCTACATCCTTCTGCTAGTGCTATCACCGCCCTCCATGCTCTCCCTTCTTTATCTTGGGCGTGCACAGCAACATAATCAGCTGTTGCAATAATGCTCTCAATGTCCACTACAAACACCTTCCCTTCTAGTTCATTACCTGGTGTTTCTGGTCGGAATAGATAGGCTGCTGGTCTCCTCCATATTTTCCCTTCTATCCCTGGCATCCATGCAAATGCCATGTCTGTGCCATATTGGAATATTTCGCCATCTACTGGCTCCGCCCTAATCGCTGTCTGTCCACAGTATGCTTGCAAAATCTGTCGTGCTGCGAGCATGTTAATCCCTGGAGTAGAGCAAATTATGCCATCCTCTGTAAAGGAGATCGTCATGTTCAACCTGTTCATTATGTCCCTCCCCAGTATATTTACTGGTGAGGCACTATAATACAAAAGTGGAACTGACAGATCATACTCTCCAATAGATAAGGGAATGTTATCAGTAAATGGAACCAACCCTTTAGCCCCAGAAAATCCTTGGGTGTTCATGGCTTCGCCTGACATCTTAAATTTACCTTCCCTTATGCAAGACCGAGTTGCCCCGGTGTCAACAAGAAATGATAATTTTTTGTCACCTATCGTTACCTCTATGCGTGGTTCCTCCGCACTATTAGGTGTTACTGACAGGATGGGACACACCAAGGCCGTCTGTGGGCTGGCCTATTGGGGGTACAATGATTGGCCATTCCCTGTGTAAGGGTTGTGTCCCAACACCGTCACCCCACCCAATTGTGTTCGTTCAGTTTGGGGTGGTGGTTGTATTAACGCCACTTGTTGTTGTGGCAGTGAATAGGTTTGTGGCTGTCGTGTTTGTTGTTGTTGGTCACTCCCTTGTTGTGACATCTGCTGTTGTTGTATGCCCTGCTGTTCTTGTGATGTCCTAGGTTGTGCTTGTTCATTCCATGCTGGTGTTCCTGGCCTGACCCTACATGTACGTGACATGTGTCCTAATAGTCCGCAGCTCCAACACACGGGTGGTTCCCTGTTTTGCCATGGGAAGCTCCCTGTGTTGTCCTGGTATACGGGTTGCCCTGTGGGGTAGTAATTTCTAAGTCCCCCAGCCTGTTGCTGGGTATTATATCCATATCCTCTCCCCCTCATAAACCCTCCTCTCCCTCTGTTATAACTATAATACCCAGTTCCTTGCATTGGGTACCCTCCTCCCATGTTTGGTGCGTGTAATTGCAGAGGCGGCACTTGCTGTATTACACCTTGTGGAGGCGTTATTTGAGCTGGATCTTGTGCAGCCACTACTTGCGTTGGGCTTTGGGCCATTGGTGTGGGCGTAGTTATTAGTGCCCCTTCCATTGTATATTTAGTGAGTTTTTTCTGTACTAATTTGGCCTCTTCTGTTTTCCTGTCCTCCTCCTTTTGTTTCATTTTTCCTTGCCATGTCCTGCAGTGATGTACTATAGTCAGTTGTATTTCTGGCCATGGTTTTGCTTCCATTCCCACTACTTTCTTTAGTTGTTTCTGAACTCCTTCTGGGAGCCCTTGTACTAGTATATGATAAAATATGGCTGGTGTTTTGTCCCATTGTTCTCTAGTTTCCATGCGCCACTTCTCTTGAATATCCTGGATATAATCAACAGGATCCTCATTTTCACCCATCTTACGGGAAGTAATGGCTCCTATGTCTGATGTGTCTGGGTACTGCACTCTAAGTGCCTGCCATAGCGCATGTCTGCAGTTTGCAAATGGTGCCCCATCATGCGATGTGTTTGTTATTGTTACCCCATGGAATCCCGCTCTTTTCCAAATGTCATCCGCTCTATCCCCTAATATTGATATTAACAGGCCCTTCACATCTCCTACTGCCAGTTTCTGTCCTGCGGTGTGTTTTTCCATTTCATATATCCACTTACCCGCACCTCCACTTAGTGATGGGAGCCTACATTTTATATTTTCCTTATCCGTATGTTTCCAAGGTACATACTGTGGTCTAACCCCTCCTCTCTCCAGCAGTG
Organism: Ambystoma mexicanum; assembly: GCF_040938575.1. Classification (NCBI taxonomy): domain Eukaryota; kingdom Metazoa; phylum Chordata; class Amphibia; order Caudata; family Ambystomatidae; genus Ambystoma; species Ambystoma mexicanum. Next base: position 759,963,643 of record NC_090939.1, read on the forward strand.
GCATTAAATTCTGTCTTGTGTCACCCTTTACGCTCCATGATATTGAGTCTTCACACCCCTCCTCTTCCCCCATTTCTTTTACTACTTCAAATTCTTCCTTACTACCTCTTCCCCTACCTCCCTCTTCTTCCTTCCCCCTTCTTTCATCATTTCCTGTGTTCAATATGGGTATGTTTATTTGTCTGTCTTGCCTGCGACTAGGGAGGTCCCTAAGCCGACATGCATAGGGTGTAAGTTCGTTCATGAAGGGTGCGAGCTTTATTCTTTGCAGAGAGCGTGCGGTGGTTGAACATGTAGGTAGTGACGTGGGAGGGCGGCGTGATGGGGATGTGGGTGGCGTGGTTTCATTGGTTTGTGTTTCCCCTATTCTTTTCACTTCCTCCTTACTTCTCTCCAGCTCCTCCCATCTTCTACTTATCCAGGGCGAATCTATGTTTGTTCTAGTGAGGTACAGTTTATCTAAGCTTTCCCTTTCACTCTTTCTTCCATCCTTCTCCACTCCTCCTTCCTCCTCACTGCAAAAATCATTCATAAATGGCACCCCCCACTCTGCCTTTTTTCCTTTTATTGTTACCGTTTTCAAATCTATTAGGTCTCTTTCTCCCCTTTCACTGTTAACAACTGTCCCCCCTAGTGCTGATGTCGTTGCTACCTCCCTACTTTTATATACATCTCCCCATCTTTCACTCTCCCAACCCCTCTCTTCTCTTCCTCCTTCACTCCTCTCCTCCATTTCCCTACTATTTTCCTCCCTTTTCCTTTTCAACTCCTCCATTACTTCGTTGCTCATCTGTTCCAATATCCTTTCATCCTCTTTCTTCCTTTCCCATTTCACCCTTTCTCTTTCTACTATACTCTCTATTACCTTCCCCTCTTCATATTTCTTAGCTGTCTCCGATATTATCCTCCTCCTCCATAATTCCATTTCCTTTTCCTTTTCTTCTTCTTCCTTCTTCTTCTCTCTCAGCACTACTCTTGATACCCTATCTGCTGCTCCTTTTACCCTTTCAGCTTCTCTCTTTTGTTCCTCACTTCGTTCCCTTAATTTTTCCAATTCGTCCTTACCTTCTTTCCTTTTCCTCACTCTCTCTCTTTCCTCCCGCTCAAGTTGTTTGATCAGTTCATTCTGTTCATCCCTTAGTTCTGCTAATCTTTCCTCCAAAATCTCTTCCTTCTGCCGTAGTAGCTCCTCTCCCCTCATTTCACTCTCTCTGGCACTACCCTCGTTTGTTCTCTTCACCGCCTCCCTTTCTTCTCCAGTTAGTGAGCCTCGTAATTTCAACAATATCTGTGCAGCTACCCACTCATCGTTTCCTATCTCTACAGTCTGCTCTTCTCTAATCCTCCCTTCCCCCATTGGTATCTTCCCATGAGCCACATATGGTGGAGGGCTGTATGCCGGGTTTGAGTATCCTTCAGCCGCCCTTAACTGTCCTTCTATTTCTCCTAATTCTCTTAAAGGGTACAACCCTCCTCCCTCTGGTTTCACTCCCGGTGTTATGGGTATCTCATTGCTCAGTTCCTTTTTTATGTCGTCTGATTTATCAACCTTTTCTCCTCCCTGTCTTTCTTTCCCCGTATTCTTTGTACTTTCGCACTCCTTTTCCCCACCCGTTCCTTCTTTCTTAATCTCCTTTTCTTCCGGTGTTTCCCCCATAGTGAACATTCCATTTGGTCCTGGTCGAGACCCCTGGAACATCCTCCATAAGTTAAACACCTCCACATGGTTTGCCAACTTCTTCCCCTTGTATGTATTGTGCAGATGGTTTAGTAGTGAATGTTGGGCATATGGATCGAAACTGCCATTAGGCGGCCATGGTGTTAACATTTTATTGTCTGTCCCCTGGGTCCACTCTATGCTGTACTTAATTAACTTCTCCCTATGTGGTGGCAGTGTGGTGCATATGTGCTGTAGTGGGGTAGTGAGGGTGTTCCCCCACCCTCCCGACCCTCTCCCGTATGACATAATTTCACTCCCCGTGTTACCCTTCCCCTTACTTAGCAGTTTACAATATAGAACCTTGTATTGCTTACCTCGCCCCGCAAGTGTGGGGACTTACGATAATCCTCTGACAAATTATGCAATAATAATAGATATGATGTTATATTATATTCCTTCCCCTACGGCCCCCTGCGGCCGAAGCGCACGCAGCCCCCTGCGGCTGCGTACCCCTTACGATGATCTTATACAGTCGTCCTGTTTCTCCGTTCTCCTCCCCCTTTTACACTTGCCGTGGCCGGCGTTCTCCGTGCGCAGCCACGCCCCTTTCCCCTTCTTCTTTCGATCCACTGGTTTATAGTTTATCTCCGTACCAGCTCCTTTATCATGCTTCTCTTTCCCACCACTCTAAAACCCAAAATTCCTTGTGCTCGCTATATCCTATTAAATCCCTACTGGTGACGTCACCGATTTCTTCGAGCTACTGGTATATTCTTGTTATGTTCTTTAAGTTCAAAATACACTTGCAATCTACCCCGCTAACCCTACAGCTGTCTTCCTGTCTCTCCTGGAACAAGGTAATCTCATCAATAATATAACCGGACTGCGCACGCTGCGTCGCCTCGCGTGTGATACGCCCCTCAACAGGAGGGATTAACCAGCCAATTATCTTCCGTTTTGGGCAACTATGTAGCTAGCTACCGGCCACAGGGAAACGTCATCTACCTATCGAGTTTCTTGCTCGAACAATAGGGAACCTCATCTACTCATTGATCAATAAATGTCAAGTCGTAGGAAACCACACACACCCACCCTCACACTTAGTCTCACTTTAAGCCATCAGTTCCTTACGAGCGGCTGCACGTGATGTTTTCGTGCCCCGCCCCCTCTCTCGCGTAACGTTAGCTGACTGTTACGAGCGGCTGTACGTGATGTTTTCGTGCCCCGCCCCCTCTTTCGCGTAACGTTAGCCGACTGTTCTCGCACTCGTCTCGCTACCATTCATTCCATTAGCAACGCTCAGTTAAACCTTCACCGCACATCTGGACAATACCTCCCTCCTCCTTTATTTACTTCCTCCCCCTCCCTCACAATTTCGCATTGCTTGTTGCGCGTGTCATGCTCACCAAGTTCTCTCGATGCAGGGCCGCTCGACTGCGTGCACCCTCCAAGCGGCTCGCCACCTCCCCTCGTCTGGACCACGTCTGGACACTCGCCGACCGCGGGCGGGATACTTCTCAACCGGCTCCCGAGGGCCAATATCCGGATTGCGCTGTCCGGTCTTCTCGCGGCTCCGCGATGGTCCTGTAGTCCTCAGAAGGGGGCAACGGCAGAGGGGGCCGCGCCGCCGGGCCTCCTCGCAACGGGAGTGCCTGGAAAAACTAAAAATAAAAGTTGATCTTAAACAGATCTCAGCAGTGCCTCCAACTTGTCGGGGGGAAATTCTGCCGGGGTCGGCCGGGCCGTCCGCAGACCTCCGGGCATGGAGGCCCCAACTCCTCCCGTATATCCCAGATGAGATAGAGTATGAGACACACACAAGGAGCAAGGCGACTCTGCTGTTTATTTATACAAAACGGCAGGGATGGGTCAAGGAGCGTACGCGTCCGTCCTGACACACACACAATCGTGGGGCTCGCAGGCCCTTTTTACTGCATTATGACGCGCTACTTGCGTCACTTCAGAAAGTTAACAAAAAACCTATCGCCACTCTTAATTGGTTACTTGAGTGGTAGGGTTAGTATAGTACACATATAGAGAATGATATTAGTGGACAAGGTGTAGTCAGGTGGTATATCTGGGTTGTCCCTATAATTGGATACATAAGAATTGTTACATGAAGGCTCCTGAGGATTGGCTAATGTTACTGACGTCTGAGATAAGAGCCCCATGTTCTGATTGGTGCATCCGTGAGCTCCCCAGCCTGGGACCACCGTTGTTCCCAGCTCTCGGTGTACCTGTGTTTGCAACAATGTTTCAATATGGGTACGTGCAGACAATGTGAGGATTTATTCATAGGTGGAAGGCTGACCGCTCCCACTGTAGCAGGTGTCCATTGAGCCTTTCAAGTGTCTCGGCCTGTGTCTCGTAGTGAGGGACCCAGACGCCTTTTCTCTCCTGGGTTTTGGCATCTCGTCAGATTCGGCTTGGTCACGTGAGGCGGGACCGTGTTTGAGGCAGAATTCTGCACAATTAATATTGCTTTTCCACTGTGTGTCTTGGTTTAATTTGTAGATATGACTTTAACGTTGGTACGCGGAGTGCAAGGTTGCAACATCGTGCCTTTGATGATTTGTTCTTGGATGTGGGCTTGCAACATTGCGACCTTGGCTGGTTGCTCCATCGGGTTCTTTCTGCAGGATCAGCAACCTGACTCTTGCTTTGTTAATGCCCACGGGAGCTCTTGTTTGAGGCCTACTCGGGCCTGGTGCTTAAGTAGTCTGTTTGGTGCATAGGTGCTTTAGATTATAGTAGCATACATTTCCATGACCAGTATCGTGTTTCCATTATACCTCTCATGGCGGTAACAGGTTTCAAGGGAAGCGTGAGCAAGCGTTATAGATGAGTTCATGATGCATTCTGCATTCTGAAAGCCTATGTAAAAATAATAAAGATGCACGTCCGTGAATATGCCTGTCGCCTACGTCAGAGCACTGAGTATGTTCTTCGTGTAGATTGGTGTGGAAATGTTAAGTGTGTGTACTTGTACAGATGTGCTTCCCGTTGTCTAGGTCGTCATGGCATCTCTAACGACGTGTGGTTTTTAATCTAGCTGATCCGAGCCGCAGGTGTCGGCATGGCCAGTGCGGGCTGTTGGGCAAGCAGGTGGACACATCCGTATGTTCCTGTACCAGGGTACCTGGTCGTCTGGTAAATGGACAAACTCTTCTCGCGGCGGGTGTCTGGGCCGTGACCCTCTAGGCCAAGCGCGAGAGGTGAAGGACGGGAGCCTGGTCTTCCATTCTCCCACTTCAGTTTGTTCAATGGGGACTTACCAGTCCCACCAGGGTCGGACTGCACCGGTGAGTCCCCATTGAACAAGACCGGTGCCGGACCCGGTATTGGAGTCAGCAATGGCGCAAATAGCACCATGGCTACCTCCAATCTCGATATGAGGCCCTTAGATTTGCCCAGTAAAATAATGCACTCTTCCTAATGCAGGATACAAGCAGAGCCTGTTACAGACCTGATGATCTACTCAGGAATCTGCTAAAAGCATCTTAATACACTCATGGTGCTTGCAAAGAAATTGTAGCACATTTACGGCAAAATGTAAAAGAAAAACTTGTGTACAGGCCCGTCATAAAAGCCATATCAAATCATAACAAGTTAAAGATAGTCCAGTGTGGGGACAATATTGTCAACAAGAGTGCCTAAGACATGTTCCAATTAGGGAATAGTTGATAATTTTAGAAGCCCCAACTCCCAAAAGCCTGGGCTGCCAAATGCTAGGGTTGCACATCTTTTTGCTTCATGAAAAAAAATGTCTGTCTGTGCAAAAAAAAGGTCTACAGATGTAGGAGTAACTGCATATTTGAATATAGAGGATGATCTGTTGCTGTAGACATGTCCTGCATATCTAATTCACAAAGGATGTCTATGCATTGAGGACCGAGCATTATGCAGCCACCCCTACCCTTTTCCTCCACAAAGTATTATGAGTGAGGAGATAAAACATTATCTCGACAAACAAGACGGTCCATGGCCCACAATAAAGTGACAGGTATTACAGCTATTTTAACCTAACATCCAAATCCTGAGGCTCTGTCAATCAGTACTTAAGGTTACAAACATTGTAATGTTGGGTTGAGTGTTGCGATAAAGTAAATGAGCAGCAAGCCGCGTGTGCATTATGCATTTAGAGATTCAAGCATAAAATCATTAATCACATATTCATCAATTATAAATGTTTCTGGCCATTCTTATGTTCCCAAAATGCTCTTTAATTTTATGCTAAAGCATTCAGGAAACTTCATTGATGCTGTTTGTCTCCTTTCCCTTTTTCATGGGAACATCTCAAAAGAGCACAGGAGTGCCATAATGTCCATGTTGGACAATGGCCTTCTTTCAGAAAATAATTTAAATGGTTATTCTAGGTTTTGTTAATTTGCTTTGATCAACAAGCCAATTGTAACATGTTTATTATGTCTACAGTGCATACTGGAAATTAACATTACGGATTAACTCTGTACATTTTAACAATAACAAGTTTAACAATATTAGTGTAATTAACTTTTTCTTTTTTTAATAGTTTCTTTTGCAAAAAACACAGTCCTTCCTCACTCCTCACCCAGGATATTTGGTCATGCTGCTGTCATCCACGGCTAGGGCGGCCTTTGCAAATACACACCTTAGAAAACACCCCCATAGAAATAGACAGAAACATTGAGTGAAAAAGAGACAAAGTGACAGGCATACAAAGAGAGACAAAGTAAGAGCAGAGATAGAGAGATCTTGATTCGAATATGACACTCAGAGTACAGAAGGTTTATTACATTATTCATGTGTATTTCCCCCCTTATTGTTCACATATGTCACATGCTAGGTGGCCTGCAGATCAGACTACTCTAGCTAGTGTTACAGCTTGCAGTTGCAAGATTGAAAGAAAGTTAGGTCATTTCAGTTGACCGCTGACTTTCTTTCCCACCTGTGCTATAAGCATTATCTGAAATGTCTGTGATTACAAACAGTGCTTAATGTTTGGGGGTGTTTACCAGCGTTCAGCCCTGGCACTTATTCCTGAGCCCCAGCGCTTATTGTCTCAGACTCAGTTTGATAAGGATGTGGTGTTTGGGCAACTTTTATTATTGTACCTGCCAGACACGTATTAAACACCGATAGAATGAGTGCAAAATGTAAATGATGATTGTGTTTAAAGACACGCTTAAACATGTGTCTCATGTCAAGACACAACGAGTATATTATTTTATTTGTATGTTGATTGGTATTTGTAAATCACACATCTACTTAGTGACCGAGTAAATCCATCAACCACAATAAACCAGTAGGAGTTGCAGCTTTAACGTCATATATGGTGACAGCACGGGCAGCATTCATGGATGGTGGTAACAGTGGGCGGGCAGCTGCGCATCCTGACATCCCATGGGCGTGTTAGAAAATATTAGAGCCCCAGCACATTTTTCTTTTTTTACAAATTAAGCACTGGAACAGCTATAACTGTTCCTTGGTATATCACAAAGTGTTTTCATGGACATGCATTTCTGAATGTTCCCCCATCTATTCATGAAAGTCAGGTGTCATAGCTTGCACCCTCAGATAAAAGGAATGGAGACAGGATAATGTCACCACAAATACACATTACACATTATAAATAAAATATATAAAAGGGTATTATGTTGACATGTGCCTCCTTTTTCCTCGTGAATGTAGAGTCTATTGAACAGTTTTGACTGTACCTCAGTCCCACAATCATTTTTGCAGTAAATATACATTGAATACCCTTTTAGCCACTATAAAGCCAACACCCAAATATAAACCAATCGTTCCCCCTACTCAAACAAGGAACAAAAAGAATATTATGGCGGATAGACTTATTCCCCTTATTCTTCCTACCTTTAATTCTGTACTGGACAGCATGGATCGAAATGAGACAAAGCAAACCTAAAGCTCACCTCAACACTTGGTTCACACCACATTTGAAAACCTTACGCCTGGAAAAAAGAAGATGTGAGGCATCTTGGAGACAACTTCCATCTGTGGAAAATAGAACCAACCTCAATAATATATCTTCTCATTACAAAAAAGACATTTGTCTGGCTAAATGAGAATCTTACAATAACTGAATCTCACAAACTAAATCCAGCATGATGGAATTATTTGTAATTTTAAAAGAATTAGAAACACATATCGTAGTGCAAGATACCTGCACTAAAGACAAAACTTGGTGTTCTAATATTCAGCATGATCTAGCTAATAAATGTTACCACCCTTTGGGACAAAATGGCAAAAAAAAATCTCTAACCACCTTGCTCCACCCAACATCATCCCTGTGTCACCTCATAACCCTACAACCCCCTTCAGCTTCTCCAAAATCTCTATACTTGAGGTCGAAAAAGTAATATTATCACTCAAACCTTCAAACTGCCAGGTTGACCAATTTCCAGCCCAACTCATTAAGGATGCGGGGAGGGATCTGGCACCCTTCATATCGAAGCTTATCAATGCCTCATTCACCTTGGGCATCATCCCAAGTAACCTTAACGAGTCATGGGTACTCCCACTCCTTAAAAACAGACTCTAGACCCAACTATACCAACTAACTATCGGGCCATTACTACAGTGCCTTTTCCTCTCAAAATAATTGATAAGATCGCATAACTACAAATTCAGAAGTACTTGGAACTCAACCACCTACTAGGAGCTCGCCAATCAGGCTTCACCCACAACATGGAACAGAAACTGCTCTAATTGACCTCAAGGCTTAAATTGACGAGCTCAGGGAAAAGGGAAAATCCGCCTTACTTCTCCTCGTTGACCTCTCAGCTACATTTGACCTTATGGACCGCAAGGTCTTATGTAGCCACTTGGACTGTGCATTTCTCCAAGGAAGCCATAGTCTGGATTGAATCATTCATATGTAACAGGACTATGAGAGTCTTTCCACCTTCAGCAGCCTCAGACCCTATCCCTATTACTTGCGGGGTGCCACAGGGATCTTGTGTTTCACCCACCTTGTACAACATATTCACCAAGCCCCTTTTCGATGACCTGGACCATATTGGTATCACCTACACCAACTATGCAGATGATAGACAGATTATTCTCCTACCACTTTCTGGGGATTATGGTAAAGATTTGGCCTTGGTGCACAGAGTCTACCTCATCATCCAGGCATGGATGGCAGCACACGGTCTATGCCTGAATGATGACAAAAATGAATGCATCATTCTGGGCACCACCTCTAACCTCAAAAAAACTAGGCCATGAATACACCTCCTTAGTAATCGATGGCAACTCTATCAAAGTTGCCAAAGAAGTAAAAACCTTAGGCTTCTACTTTGATTCCACTGTCACATTCACCAAACAAGTAAACACCATGGCGTCTGCCACTGCATGTACATGCAAACTCATCAGAGCTGGAAAACCATTTCTATCCAAGAACAGTTGCATTATCTTTGCCAGAGCCCTTATCCTGTCCAAGTTGGACTATTGTAACTCCCTCTACATTGGTTCCAATAAGTACATCACTAGAAGAATTCAAACACTCCAAAACAATGCCATCAGAGCTGCCCTTGGCAAAGCAAGGAGAGAGCACATCTCTGAGATTAAGAGACAAAACAATTGGCTATCTACCGACAAAATCTGTCTGAAAACCACCTTGCTTACCTAGAAATGTCTGAACAATGCTGCACCTTTTTACCTTATGGAGAGATTCCATAGAAAAACTTTAACTAGGCCAACCAGAACAGCTAATACTAACTGCCTCACTGTCCCAAGATTTAAGCTATCCAAGGTTGGGGGCAGCAGCTTTCCTGTTAAAGCTGCTCAGCTCTGGAACTCCTTGCCTCCATCCCTACAAGCCGATCAATTTAACAGAAACTTCAGACAGAATTGCATCAACTGGCTTAAGGCCAATGACCAGTCGGACCATGGTTACCCACTGTATCATACTGTAAATAGATTTCAGAGTTTTCCTGTCATCAAGTTGCCTGATAGTGTTCCTTTTGTATTTCATATTCCCTTTATGAGATATTATGTGACTGTATTTCTGTGATTTCTTGATTTGTATATATGCTTTGTGTATCCAAGCGGAGAGCCTTCTTGTAACCACTGTGCCCTGATACCTCTGGGTCTGGTGCACAATACAAATAAATAAAGAAACGAACTACCCTACCTGACTCCAAATCATTCAAAATGCCACAAGAGGCATTGTTGCATGTGGCCGGAGGGAGTATATGTCTGCAGAGCTGTGATTTCCAGGCTGCTATTCATGTCTCTGTTTGTTCATCGTTCACTTCAAGGCTAGGACCCCTAGATGGATTGATTCCTTTTGTACCCAATAGACACCTAACATTGCCTCGCTTGTCTATTGACCAACCCCAAAAATTGGCTTTCCAAGTGGGGTGGCCAGTCTTTTTGATTAGAAATTCAAACACAAGCTGAAAACATACCTCTTTCTCTGTTAGTTGCCTGTTTAGAGCCTTTGGCTCAGATACTATAGCAGGTGTTCACATCAGCTGTTGAGCTGATCATTAGCTGAAATACTATGCTAGTTCCACCAGCCAGGGTTTATTCTCCAGTGCCAGGATGCCTCTTGAGGTGAATTCATGCTTCATATTACTACCATACAAAAATTATACTCTTGGAATGTGTCCTTTGTGTTGGTGTGTGTGTCCTTGCTGTTCCTTTTTGTTTTTGTGTGCTATCTATTTGTACATCGGGACACCGAATGCATGGCAAAAATGCATGTGGGAATTGGGGAAGGTTGGAGAGGTTGGAGCTTGCCGACTGTATGGCTATTAATGAGGAAACAACCTGTACTCTTTTTTTGTCTTCATTTAACTGTTTATCTATGTTTCATAACAATATTATGAAAAACCACAAAAACAAATAAAAAGGGAAGAAAAAAAGAAATAATTTCACAGTAATCTGTTTATTTTTGTGTGCAAAAAACATGAAACTGAGCTTTGAGTGCATCCTGACTGGTGATAAGCCCCATGCAGGGCTGCCTGTCAAGGGCTGCCAAGGCATCGCGCACAACAAAAAGACCAATAAAGAGCACTGTGCCATCATACCTGAATATTAGAACAGCCCCTACATAGTCTCCAGCTTTTCAATTTCTTTGTCTCAGCAGTTTCTGTTTTGCACCTGAAGCATTTTTCACGTACTAATTTTGTTGTAGCATCTTTGTGCTCCATCATTTAGCCCGGTGTGAGGGTCCGGAAGCATGAGGCGGACACAGTGGTGGCATTTTTTGGTTGATAAATCTTTGCTTAACGTACAAGAGGTTGGAAAATGCCTATCTTTCCCAATGACTGATAAGCAGTTTCCCTACCTCGAAACAGTAAACAAACGGGTCGGTCAGGACGTCAAACAAATATAAGTCCACCATCGTGTCCAAAACAACCCATTTCCTGCCCTGACACTATGATCTCAAAGTAAAGTGAAAGGTGAATATCTTTTTAAGTTCCGTAACAAAACAAAGTTCCAAAGGTGCATATATTAAAGTTCAAATTGGGTTTGCCTTGCCTTCCATGGTAGTTGAATTCACATTAGTTTCATATATCCAAATGGCTCACCAGACTTGATGTTAGGGGATGACTCCCTCCCCTAACCTTTCCAGGTCCCGAGTGCCAAGGGGGACAATCCTCTTTCTACTTTAACATTGGCTAAGTGGATGCCTCACAAAGTCCTCAGTCCACAGCCCTGGTATATTCTCCTGCCAGTCACTCTCTTCTCCTCTCTTAGTTTGTTTGTCCTAGACCTGTGTCTCAATTCCTTCTTAGGCAGACCTGGCTCACTTGTCTTTTAGAGAGGATGTGAATCCCACATTCGCCTTCTCCGCATTGGTCAATGTCTACTACTTATTCCCCTTCTACTACTGCTACTGCTACTACTACTACTACTACTACTACTACTACTACTACTACTACTACTTTTGCTTCCACAGACTTCAATTGGTCCTTGCCCCTTTTCAGTCTTTGGGGGTCATTACGAGGTTGGAGGTACCTATGGTGCTATTAGCGCCATGGCTGCCTCCAAAACCTCACCGACTCCGCCTTGGTGAATGGAGCTATTACCGCCCCATTCCAAGGTTGGTGGGGGCGGTAATTCCCCATTCACCATGGCCCTTCCCCATTCCCACTTGAGCCCCCATAGGGCTCAATAGGAATGGGGAGGCGTTAATAAAGGTACCGCAAATTGCGGTACCGTTATTAGCTCTAAGGTCCCTTTGCGGGTCCTGTCCTTAATGTCTGGTAAAACCAGGTGTTAAGGGAGGACCCGCAAAGGGAACTCGTAGTAGGGCGGTTAGGGATTACCAGTACCAGTGCCCTTACCGGTACCGGTAATCCCTTACCGCCCGGGTTGTAATGAGGCCCTTTAACTGTGGCTTCCCTAGTTTCTTATGGGTCCACAACCTTTGTCTCAGGTTTGTAACACTGTACCTTGTTTGGGTGCTACTGTGTACTTCAATGGGTCTTTGGGGGACTCTATGCGCCTTACAGGACCCGCTCTGCATACCTTTATACTTGGGCCACAATGGTCCTGGTCCTTGGCCGCTCTGGTAAGCATCTATGGCTTCTCCTGTGCACTCAGGTCTTCCTTTGGTGGCTTCCCCAGCTGCTCTCTTCCAGAACGGAAGTCTCTGAGTTACAGTCTCTGCTGCTCCAGGGTGTACTCAAAGAGAGAGAGATTCCATGTTTCGTAGGTTCCCCATAGACTGTTAGGGATCAAGGGTTCCCCTTCTCTCTGCATATGTTAGTGGTCCACAGCTCCTGCACAGGACCTGGTTCCCTGTTCCTCCAGGGAAGGCTTGAAAATACTTCCTAGTTCTCTTCCTCCATTTCTATTGGGAGGGAACCCAAAGTAAATCGGCAGCTACTAGAAGGTGTAAAGTGGTTCCTGGAGGTTATCCTTGTTCCTCTGTTCTTCTTCCCTATACCAGCATCTGCACAGTAATCTTCAAGAAGGCAGGTCGCCTTCTTCCTTGTACCAGTACTTTTTAGAGTAACGGCAGGATGACTGCCATTCATGAGTCCATTGAGGAGGGGGTTTCTAAGGTCAGGAAAAGGCTGGCGATATTGCTTCCTTTTTCAGGATATCATCATAGAAAGGGGTTACTCTGCACTTCATCAGACAGGTCACAAAATAGGGACTATGCCAGAATATGTAAATTTGTAAGGTGGTGCCCCTTTTGCGAGAGGTTTGAAGTTGCGTTGGGAGTAATGGTATTGTTGGCATTTTAATGCCGGAATACAGAACAGCAGTAAGGATCTCTGTAAACAAGAGAGCTTTGGAACCAGAGTTAAATGGCACATGCTGTTTGCCTTTTGGAAAGCGGTGTGTTTAGCACCTTCTGCAGAAATGTATGCATATCCTGCATGTTGCAGGTTTCGACTCTCTTGGGGATGACTTAGCCCTTCGTCTTTCCAAAGTGAAATCACTGAGAGACTTAACATTTGGTAACATTTGGTAATGGTCAACACTTTTTATACGGCATTTACATTTGCAAGAAGAGCTCAACACAACTAGATGGGAGAACAACTTGCATCCCCTTTTCATACACCACAATTCACAGTGTATTGCATATCGTACTACCACTATCTAGAATGTCTCAAAATGTGTATAACACACCTTTTTAACTTTCAATAAAAAATGTTATGCTATATTTAAACTTTGGTGCACACAAGGTGTTTAATCACATATTTAACACATGAGAAGAACTTCATAAAAAAATGCCAATAAAACACTAACTTTTAAAATTCAACACCGCTAATTGTTAAAAAAAACACACACGTTTCATGGGCTTTCCACACCATGATGAAGGCAAAACTGTTAAATGTGCCAATGATTGTTTTCCTTTCCACTTCAGTGAGCAATTTTCCCTCAAAGCTGTTACATGACAGGGCAAAGAAAATGTGCCCCTTTTCTGCAGGCCATTAGATAGCAACACATCAATTTAATGTGACAAGAGAAGTTAAGGAAAGGTAAACCGCACACTACAGCTGATTTCCTCAGCTACAGATAACACAAACACAAACTTTGAAGCGTCAATAACTAATCTTATGAACAGGCTTATATAACTCGCTTTTCATAGTGACTGCACAGACGGCTATTGAGAACTGTCACACACAGTTAGCAGCAAACGACAGTGCCGCACAGGTGGAGGCCATCCCATCGCTGAAACATATACCAATAGAGTTGGCATTGTAGGTCTCACTGAAGAACCACCTATGAGCCAAACTAAAAAGAGACCTGCGTCTAAATGTGGGACCATGATGCAAATCCGTGACGCTCTGCGTTGTGTTGCTTATAAGACAAAGGTGTTGCCCATGAACTATCCTCCCAGCCCTCAAAAGTAACTTAAGCAGACATTTTTCTCTATGTTAAGTAGCACTATCTTTCTAGGCAAAATGTAAGCATATTGTTCTATTTCTTCTGCAAATATTACAATGCCTTAAATGTATTTTCCCCATTCAGTATGCAGTGTAACCGTACAAAAATGTGCTTTAGTGTCTTGGTAGCACTACCTGGGTTATACCCAAGATGTATCCCCCTTGCGGGTTTGTGGAAGGAATTGCAGTGTCACCGGGCTTACTGTGTCCAAAGCATGAAGCATAAATAATAAACAGCAAGATGCCCATAAAAACGAATTCTTAGATGAGGTGCACAGTTGCCCATTAATTGATGCCAGTAATAAAAAAGGCACCAGGGGAACAATGTCACAATTTCTCTCATCGTGTTGAAAAAATTAAGGCCAAGGCAGTTCGGCGTTACTGCCAGGTTTTCGCTAGCTGGAAAATCACTTGATTAATCAACAAATAGAATGCGATGTTAACTGGAGAAATCAACACTTTTTTTTTTTATTTGGTTTTGTTTTTAATCTGTATGGTTTTTACAAAAGTCAAGTTCCTGCGTTAATTCAAATATTTTTACTGTTTGTAAGCTACATTTGCGACACCACTTCTAGTTGAGTTGCTTCGTAGGGTTTAAGAAATTCCCTGGTTTTCTAAGGACCCTGACAAGAGGACGGCAGAAGGCACACTGACTTCGGGCGCATTTGCTTTGTTCAAGGCCACCGTCAAGAATTTGGTTGCTGTATCATCTGGCTGAGTCCCCTGCTATCAACCTGAGCCAGCATGTTTCTTCCTCCAATATCGATGGCTGCACGATGAGTGGTGTCATGTAAGTTTGTCTTTCGAGCGCTAAAGCTGGGCACGACATGAGGAGGTGGCGGAGTGTTTCTACTTGATCCTGGACTCCACACAACCGACAGTTTGATGTCGGCGACAGCGCTCTGGCAGCCAAAATGTCCCTCGTGTGGAGCACGTTCAGATGAGCACGCATGTAAGTTTTTCTTAAATCTTTCTCTGGAAATTTTTCACAGTACTTTAAGGGCTCCTTTAACTGGTTGTGACAAGCAGGGAGGTGCTTTAAGGATTTGTAAAGTTGAATTTTAGCGTTTGTGTTGATCCAGTCTTGTTGTTCTAGTTTAGTTTTTACCCGGCTCGGATTTGAGATAAGGATTCATTGCAAGCTACTTCTTCTAATTTGGCTTGGATTTTCTTGACCCAGTCAGTTAGAGGTTTGCAGGACCCTTTGTTGATTTCAGAGGCTACAATCTGGAAAATAGGAATTGAATTTGGCATCAGTATTTTTCTGTAAAGTTGGGAGGCACTTTGCACCACCACGGAGGCTAGGGATGCTAAACCAAGATCACGCCTAATCGCTGGAATTGGAGCTGATTTAGGCAAGCCCAGCACCGATTTCCATAGAAATCCTTCCAACTGGGTCCAGAACTCAGCTGGCAGAGTTAAGTTTGCCGCCATCCCACAAGTAATCGCTGGAACTACTTTCGATTTATAGAACTGCAGAGCTGGGCTCCATGAAAATTTCCCAAAATCTTTTGTCAACTGCACGTGTTTGTGCTGTCAGATTTCTCATTTTTGCCCAAAGAGAATTTTGGAGAGAGTTTTCTTTCAGTGTGTTGTCTAGCATCACTCCCAGGTATTTATATTCATTGACCACTTCAATTTTCGTTTTTCAAGAAACCAGGAGATGTTTGGCTGGTGTTTGTTTGCTGTTTTGGATAGGACCAGAATTTTAGTTTTTGTTTTGTTGATTTGTAAGTTGTTATATCCCATACATACGGATAGGTTGGTTAATTGCCGTTGTAGACCTATTGCCGGCTGGTCCATCAACATCAGGTCATCAGCGTACCATAGTCTTTACACTTTACTTGTTCCCACTTTCGGCGGAAATGCTCTCACTGTTTTTTCGGATTCCTGAAAGTCACCAATAAAGGCTATGAAGAGGGCGGGGGCCAAAGGACAGCCATGTTTTACTCCTCGCTCTGTGTAAATCTGTTCTGAGAGGATCCCTTGCCGATTTAGGCGCACCCGCAAAGATGTTGATGTGTGGAGCGCCATAATTGGGCCAAGTAGAGGGCTCGGGCAGTTCTAAGAAGCAAGTTTTGACCATAGTTTGGTTCGGTCCACCAAATTGAATGCTTGTGACAGGTCTAATATCGCCATGTAGACCTTCGGAGCGCCTCTTTTCACTTTCGCTTTAATGACGTTGAGAATTAAGAGGTTTATCGTTGTACCTGCGCCTTTTAGAAAGCCAGTTTGAAAGATGTCTGCTGCTGGTGAATTAATGGCCCACTCTTTAAGTGGCGCAGCAAAAGGGACGCGGAGATTTTGCCAATAATATCTAGTAGCACTATAGGCCTGCAGTTTGCCGGGCAACTTTTGTCCCCTTTTTTGAAAATCGGGACCAGGACTGCTTCTGTCTAAGTTTTTGGAACTTGCCTCTGCTTGTGGCAGTATCTAAAGAGCTCACCAATTACGTGTGCCCAGGCAATCGGGTGCTTCTTAAGATCCAGGTTAGTCAGCCCATCGGGTCCCGGGACCCTCAAAGATTTTAAGTTGCCAATTACACTAGAGATGTCTTCTACGTTTTCCAAATTTATCCACGGTTCTACAGTCGCAGATTGCATCTGCGGGACTAAAGTTGGAGGTGGCCTATAAAGGTCAGTAAAGTATGAAATCCAATTTTGTTCTGATAGAGAATTTGCAAGCACAGGTGTACTTTGGCCGTTTATGCTCTTGAGAAGCATCCAAATATCTTTAGTGTTCCTTGATGCCCAGGTGTTTAGCATAGCTTCAGGTATAGAATCTGTCGCTGATGCTTGAGCGATGTTTTGTAGAGCCTCTCGCCTGTATGGTATGCAATCCAAGATTCGGTGGTTCCTGCCTTTGCTGCTAGTCTTTTTAACTTTCTCACCTCTTGTCGCTTGGCAACCACCTCATGATTAAACGTGTGAGTGTGGTTTGACTGATTTTGTGTCTTGCCGGTGATTTTGTGTCTTGCTGGTGAAACTCACTTTGTAAGCGACTAATAGGGACATATACTCGGGTCTTACTTCTGCTGAGCATCTGCTTGAACAGACATGTTTATTCATTAGGTTGTCCTTGAAGGATCTTACATTTTCGGATGTTATACGGAGTCGGTTTTGTTGTTTATCAGACTCAACATTGGGAAGATAGTAGTGTATTTTCTGCATCACTCCACCCCATGACAGCTGGTGGAGGTTATGTCATTTTCAATAGTTTTCCACACTGTGAATTCTACAAAGTGTTAGATCAGGCCTTCCATGATGTAGATTTAGTCCAAGGTGGCTGAGGCACCCGACCTTTCCCAAGTTGGGATTTGGCCTCTATGATCTTGGAGTGACGCTACGTTGTAGAGCTTTCTAGACTTCATTAACTCAGACCATGCTTTACCTCTTTCGTCCATCTGAGGTCCTGACATCTGGTCTCGTCCACTTGATGTTGCAACTCTACATTTAGCGTTCAGGTCTCCACATATTATCATGTTTGGAACCTTCCGGTCAACTGTGCTTTCATCAATAGTATTGGCTATGGAGTTGCAGAAGTCTTTGATTGTTGTTCTCTCCGGGTTTCAGTACAAGTTGATTATCACCAATTCTGTCTGTGCCCAACAGTCTAGGTTTTGGACATGGTGACACCATATGGTTTGTATGGCAAGCATGCTGTATCCCTCAGTGATTTTTCCCTTTAGGGTAATTCCAGATCCCAGGCGAACGGCAGTCAGCAGACCCGCGAGGGTCGTCCCATGCTGGACCTTGCCGGTGAGACTTCGATTGCGAAACAGTCTAACGATGGCTTGTCCAGAAGCCAAGTTTCTTGTAGACAGATGAGGTCAAAAGAGCCCAAATTTACCTCACTGGGTCTAGTTAGGTGGCGATAGCCTCTAGTGTTCCATGATGCCATTTGTAAAGGACTTTCTTTGGGCTTATTCGATGGATTCACAGTCTGTCTCCTAGTGGCAGGTCACTGCTATTTCTTTTGAGTACGTGAAAAGGTATCCGAAATCCACTTCCATGGTTTGGATGCAGGTGTTTCTTTCTGGCCCCTCATTACTGGCGATACTTTTGTTTCCATGCGCTGTCTTTCTTGAATGCTCTCCACATTTCTTTGTTCTGAGTCCGATGTTGCATGGTTTTCACAGGTTCGAGTTTTTGGGTAGTCACCATAATGTCTTGACCGTTCCTCTTCCCCTCTTTTCTTAAGAACTAGCCTTCTCGGTTCATAGGATTGATCCATCGAAAGGGATTTTGGACGGCGATGCCTCGAGGAGCCCCTTTTTTACCTTCCCCCAAGCACCTGGGCTACCTTGGAATTCTGTAACTGTTGAATCTTTAGACATAGGTGTTGGAGGTCTTTAGTTACTTCAGCGGAAAGTTCACTTATCGCCTTATTTTTTATGTGATATGGCTCTGTGCTCTCGGTGGTAGGGCTCGACAAGTATGAAGTCGTCGGATGTTAGATGTCAGAGTTTTTCGACTTTCCCCAGTAATTTTAGCACTGTCCTGCGATTAAGTACTAGGTAACTGTCTTTTGCTGAAATCTGCTCCACTTTGAAGAGTGACGATTCATCCAGTTTATGTATCTTCTTGGCTACCGCCTCATTTGTTCTTGAGGCCACCTTAAGGGGTGAAACTGTATGCCTGCCATGTCGATATGTTTGTTTGGATCTTCGATTGGTTTCCCTGTCACATCTCTGTATGGGTGACTTTCCCCTTTTCTTTAGGCCTTTGAGTGCTTCTAGAGCGGCACTTGGAGAATTTGATCGCTGTCTGTGGGTGCGGGCTGGGGGGTTCTCTTCCATACATTTCATCCCATCTTGAGCGACAACTGTCATTTGTGAGTTAGAAGTTGTTTGGAAAGACTCAGAAGTGGCCCTCTGATGAAGGAGTCACTTCTTCAATGTCAAGATGTTGTGAGATGTCCAGCAGGTCCTGTGAAGGATTTAGATTGCCACTCGGTTTCAGTACCAAGACTGGCCCCCTTTTCTCTTTGGTTTTTGTCATTTCTAGACTACTATTGGTCCCTTGCTTGGATGCCGAGTAGCCTTAGTGCTGGGGCCTGCATGAAAGTTAGCTTCACTCAACAGTTCTTGTGTGCGGGTATTGGTAGTATTTTTTTCCTTTATCCACATCGTATTTCCAGTGGGCCAGACTACAGTGTCCCGGGTTGACGTTGATCAAGACATTTTTTTTGATGGTTTTGCAAAGATTGGGGCCAAGGCCTTGAGCTTCTCAATCTCTGAGGTCTGAGTAGATTTTGATAGAGATGAATTAGAGGATTGGTCCAGTTTGGTTCTGTTTTTCAGCAAATTGGCTCCTAATTTTTCTATTTTTTCTTCTAAGTTCATTTCAATCCTGTTTGAGTTGCGTTCGACGGCAGTTAGGTATCCTTCAATGAAAGTCAGTTTTTCACTCATGGAGCTTATCATTGAAGTATTGTCTTTGAGGGTTCACAATCCTGGTCTAATTTTCTTTTGTGTTGTTTTATGAAATATTCTTTCAAAGATGTAGAAATAAACGGGTTAGCCAAACATTAGCCAAACATTTGGCGCCCCCATGTTTTTTGCCGGATACTTTTTGCAATTTCTTTGACAGTGTTTTTTCCGACCTGGTTTTAAATTTGATGTTCCCCTTTGTAAACAGAGTCTTTGGGGCGCAGTTAGAATTTGCTGGAACTGGGGTCTGTGACCCCGTGGGTCTCGGCAGGGCCTCGCCTATGGCTAAGGCAAAGTCATCAGCCGAATTTATGTGAGACCTTTGAGTTGAAGTGCCCTGCATTGGGTCCGTGCCTGTCTTAATCTTATCATTGGTTGAGGTTTGATTCAATAGTTCAATCTGTTCTGTTGCTGATACTTCATGGGGGGAAATCTCCCTGTGCAACACTTCAAACACTGAATCTGCATCTAATCGCCTAGTTGGAGAGGACAGCTGATCCT
Organism: Ambystoma mexicanum; assembly: GCF_040938575.1. NCBI lineage: Eukaryota > Metazoa > Chordata > Amphibia > Caudata > Ambystomatidae > Ambystoma > Ambystoma mexicanum. Next base: position 759,983,591 of record NC_090939.1, read on the forward strand.
TGATGTCCGTGACCCAAGAGTCGTTTGAGCTATTTCTGATAGGCATGATTTTTCGCTTCTGCTGCTTTTGCTGATTTAAAAGATCTGTTTGTAGAGTTGTGCTTTGATGGATTTGAGCTGTGATAACTTTCCCTTGTGTAGACGGTGCCGTCAGCTGTGTGTTGGAGTCGCCCACACCGGACTTCCGAATTACGGCATGGAAGCACACTCCTGTTGCAAGTATCTGATTCGGCATTGCATCCTCAATGGATCGCAACGAGAGCTTTGCTCCCGGCCATTTGGACTCCAGCCGCGACCGTCCTCTGACAGTCTCTGGCAAGGAGTCACTCGTCGGGACAGTAGAACGGCCGGGGGCTATGCTTGTTGAAGGTTTTGGTAGACCCACGGGTCTTGTAGGAGAGAAGCGCTTCTTAGGGGGAGGCGCTTCTACCTTCTCGCCACCATCCCAGCCCACCACCAAACTTGGAGATAAAAGATCATTTGTACAGGGTACCACGTCATCTTTGCCCACCGACACGTGTGGGTTCGAGCCCAGGAGCGATTTCCCCAAGAGCGGGGGAGTCAAGGTGGGTAGGCGAGCGGAGGATGTGTTCGTGTTTTCTGAAATTAACTGCACAGGTACTGTGGTGACGCCTTTCCCTGTTTTGCAATTTCCCCCCCCCCCTACCATTCTGTTGGTCTTCCAGTTGTTCTAGAGGAAATTTGCTACTATGGAGGTGAAGGCTTATGTCATCTTCGGTTGGGCAAAGAGGCGCCATAAAGATTCAAGGCTTGGGTTTAATTAGGTGTGTTCAGACTGAGTTCAAGTGTGTACAAGTAGGGAGACACTCACTTCAGGCGGAGGACTGCATACCGTCACCCGTCTCCCGGCACCTGACACCGGACACACTGCTTTGCACACCGTGCCACGCTCCGCGCCTGCGCGCTGTTTAAGTAGGAAGTCCTTACAATTTCAGTAAAAATAAAAAGAGGGATGCAGAAAACCACTGTCCACTGTCCACGTAGCTGAAGTGAAGCATGAAAGCAGCAATGGTCCTTCCTCACGACACACACCGGACACACTGATTCGCACACCGCTTCGCACAACACTTTTTCAATTCATGCTGCAGCTTTCTCCATCACAAATCTTGCTCAATCAGCACAGAATCCTTTCTAAAGCAAAGCCGCCCAAACCCTCACCTTACAGTACTACACATTGGACATAAATGTACATACCCTTTAATAAAAAATTAAATGAACTTAAAAGAATTTGTATTCTGTGGCAAAAACATGCAAGTACCATTTGGATAGCTCAATTTAACAATGATTGAAAATGAGGATCAGTCGATAGATCTAAAGTAAGATAGAAGAGAACAGTGTTCCAGTCTTGAACCACTGTGACATCATTGAATTCCGCTGCTGCAGTACACATTGTTACCAAACATATCTGTACAGAAAATGGAGCACTCTGTGCTACCGAATTGTACAGCATGCTCGAAAGGGAGTGGCCACTGTTAACACAATTGTCCTATTCGTTGGTACAATTTTTTAGCCCATAACATGTTGGCCCTAGTTGGTTTAGTGTTTGCTTTTTTATCATGCAAGCCTCTGTAGCTACATCGGTTTGCATCTTTACTAGGAATTTGGACGAATTTGTGACCTGCTTTTTTCCGGTTCCAAGCCACTCTCTCTGATACCACCTCTGCCCTTTCTTTTTATTGCAATGCTGATTTAAGACTCTTGCTGATCCCTGTGGCAATCTGCAGGGATAAGTATGACACATTTAACTGTTAATACACTAACCATTTTTTTTACTTTTACTGTAACAGTGAATTTGTCTACTATTGCAGCTGATTTGGCCATTGTTATTTGTGAATACAGGCAGTGAACTACTTCATTGGTCTTCCAGCCCTGGTGCACTTACACTTGGCAAGTTCAGTAGTATGTGCTCCCTGGCTGTCACTGGGCATTCCAGAGGGTAGAAAAGCAAGGGCCAAGGAATTTGGCAGGGACAAGTGAGAGGGGGGGTTAGGCTATGGCAAGGAAAAGGTGGTCTACATCAACCTCCAAACAGCCCCGCTTCAGTAACTTTCATTTTGCTCCAAATTCTGGTTAAAAGTGGAGGATCTGGGATACCTCCTGTACCCTACCATTGCCTCAGCTCGAAATTCATGAAAATGATGAGTTGTCCCCCTGCTTCCACCCACAGCTCCTGTCTGAGGCCTAATGACAGTTACATCAGGAGTCATGGACGAAAAGAAGGCCGATAACTTGTCCTCCTTACCATCACTTCGCGCCTACATTTTCCTCTCATGGACCCTTGCCTCAGAGTCTGGCCTCGGCGAGAATAGTATAAAGGGAAAGTCTTCACTTGCACACCCTGAGCTTATGCTACAACTGATAGTTACAGGAGGGAAACAAAAACTAACATGCACAACTCTGCCGCGTCTTTCACATGTATCCAGTGCTACGGGTGGTGGGAGGATATGCCACCAAGGAGTACACCAGGGTTTGCCACGCCCAAGGTTTCCAACAGGCATTCACTAATTGTTGGCACCAAATTCCTTTTGCCCTTCTAAACACCCCAGAGTGCAAACAAATCTATTCCTTCCGTTCTAAGTCTCCGACTATGATGTAGACAATCGTACCTGAAGGGCACGTGCATGATACATCCATGCGCATCTGCACGCTCAACCTGCAGTTTCTTCACACACACTATAAAATGCTATTGAAATTAAAGAATTATTTTTCAAACACATTTGCAATTTTTCCCATTTACATCCCATAGAATGCAGCGTGATTCTTCCTTTGCTGTGTTCACTTGTATTCAATATTTCTTCCATTATATATGAAGGCTCTGTTTCATGTGAACTTTTGCTGCCCAATGAAGAGACCCATGTGGTCTTGAAAGCTGTCAGGGCAAAAATATGGCATTAACCTATTAGAGGTATCACCTCTTCAAGATCCTGTTTTTTTTACCTCTTCTTAAAACAAACTATCTAGAGCATGCTGACGTTTATATATGAACTGCGATTATATATGTGTTTTATGTTTTAAAAAATGTATGTTGTTTATGTTTGTTGTTAATGGATATGTTATGAATAAAACGGTTACCTACCTAGCTAAAACAAATAAAAATACCAGTGCTGTTTGTTTGGCTAACATGGTAATCCAGCCTCTCTTTGACACATGGATGATACCACAGCATACTGTACAGAACTGAAAAAAGACCCTCCAAAGAAAAAGGCTGCACTTGAATGTGACATCTTTTTGCTTAGGCAATTTTGAATGGAACCTACCTGAGCTCCCATTGCTATCTGAAGGATTCACATGTTGACCCATGAAACCAATAGACAAATGTGAAATATGCAGTGACATGAATCTGATGGTGCTATCACTCCTTTGCCGGCAGTGACGTCTCCCCATGTGGCCTGTGCACGGCAGCCACTACCTGATCCAGACCCTGGGGCAGCTATATGAGGGAGGTTCACATGGGGAGAGACAACCTCCGCGAGAGTATCATGACATAAGCGGACGGTTTATGGAAACCTCATCCATGCCCAATACCTTAATGGCATATTGCCATATCTCCCCTAATCCACCTAGGAAGCTTTTCACAAGATCTGTATGCAAGCTGTCAAAATCTGACTGGCCTTTTAAGACTCATGGAAACGCCGAAACAACTTCTCGGACTCTACCTACAAGTTATCCAGAACTGACTTGCCCTTAAAGATCACTGAGAACGCTTACCCAAACATAACATGCAAGCCATCAAGAATGGACTTCCATTCCCATAAATACAAGAAAACTGTGACGAAGAAGATGAACCGAGTAATACAGATCAAGGGAGGCCAAGAGCAGAAGCTGCACTCTAGTTTTGTGAGCGCAAAGCTGCAGGTTGGGAATTTAAACAGGAAAAGCAGCTGACAGAGGCGCGCTGCTGGTGGAACAATGCTGCTCCTCTCTGTATGGACTGAGAAACTGTGGGGACAATCAACTCAAGGAAAAGGAAGGAAAGCTAATCGTGAGTGGGAAGATGATGCAGGAAATCCTGAAACCAAAGGAAGGCTTCTGGGCATGTGCAGTTGTTGCCAGGCAGCCTGCACATTACCAAAGTCCGAAACGACACAGAAGAGTGCAGCAGGAACCGCGAGAGGCAGAGAAGCTGAGAAACAGAGGCAGCGAGAATGAAGGAAATGCCGAACAACCACCACAGGGCTGCAGCGGGATGGCAACCATGCCAAACCCGAATAATTGTTAATGAAGCACAAGAAATAGAGCTAACAAGTGAGCATTGTTCAAAAAGGGAGAACAGAACAAATGTAATAGACTTTGAAGTTTGTGAGTGTATGCAATACACATATAAGAGAAGCCCTGGCAGGATAGCATACCAGGCAGATACAATACAAGATAACACATATATGAGACAATCAAGTTTGGAAGTGTGCTCAGTGCCCACATGAGAAAAGTCCTAGTAGGAGAGTATACAAGACCAATTCAAGTCATTGTGTATATATGTATGAAAAGGCCTGGCAGGAGAGTATACCAGGCAGATGCAAGTTATGAGCATGTTCATATTAGAATGTCCTGGCAGGAAAGCATAACAGGCATGGTCAAGTTGAATAGTGTGTAAAAGATTGTGAAAATATGTTAAGTAAGCGAGGAAACCTGGCAGGAGAGTACGCCAGGTATCGTAACAAGATAAATACTAAGAGCCAAGTTGTTTTGTGTGCTAGTTGTGTTGTTGATCAAGAGAAACTTAAGGAACTGATATTCTTGAATATAAAATAGAGTGAAGAGAAATCCAGTGGAAGGGAACCAGTCTCTGACTTTTGTGTTGGAGTTATGCATTTTCCTTTTTGAACATTTATACACCACTAAATGCCAAAAACATTTTCCCTTTTCACATTAGAGTTGATTTTTGAATGTGAGGGCCAAAAAAGTACTTTGGACACAGGACGTTTTGCTTTGTACATTCTAACTGTTAGCAGACCCTTAACTTTGGTTTTAGGTAGGGAAATACCTCTTAGAGCAGGGAAGGAGAGGCCTTTCCCAACCCCTTTTTATTTTAGTGAAACCCTTTGACCGAAACCATGAATCTCCTTTCTCTATGTCTCATTCCTGGCTCCGTACACATGGAACAGTTCTTTAGAAGACTATGGGCCTCGTTACGAGTTTGGAGGTAGCCATGTCGCTATTTGCGGCATGGTTGCCTCCAACCTCGGGTCCGGGTTCCTTGAATGAGTAATTACCGGGCCAATCCAACCTTGGAGGACCTAGTAATTCCTCATTCAATTTACCCATCCCCATTCCCATAGAGCCCCCATAGGGCTCAATGGGAATGGGGAGGGAGCTAACAACGGGCCCGTTAAGAACGGGCCCGTTGTTAGCTCCCTGGTCCCCTCGTGGGACCTGCAAAGGACGTCTGGTCTGACCAGACGTCCAGAGTGGGTCCCGGAGGGAACCTCATAATAGGGCGGAATGGGTTTAACGGCACCGGCACCATTACGGGAGCCGTTAAACCCATTCCGCCAGGGTCATAATGAGGCCCAATGACTCAAAGAATTCTCTAATAACAGATCTGCAAATGAAAATATCTACATCAATGGAACCAATAGGGCCAAATCAAAAAGAAAACATCTAACTTGAGACCATCACCAGTTACGATTAACCTGAATGGACTGTTACAATGAAAACCTGAATGGACTGTTACAATGAATGTGTCAAACATACAGCAATATTGACAATACTCGATAAACAGACAAAACAGAAGTTCATCTTATTTCCACTTAATAAAAGATAATCAGTCCATTACAGGCAACTTGAAGAATGGAAATACGACACACATCTGCATAATGATAAAATCAGGGAGTACACAAAAGAATATATATGAATCATGAAATAACTCCCCGATACTACAAAGGGAAATATCATGGACCTGAATCTCTGAGGCCCAAGTTTCTTCACTTTTTGTACAGTTCCCAAAAAAGATAAAGAATGAGAAGCCTCCATTAGCTTCTTATCTGGCACACTGACAATAAAACATCACTCGCTGAGTGGAAAACATTGTATTACCCCTGGTAAAGACAACTCCCACTGCTCAACAACATGCAGGTCACTGGGCCACTCTACAGAAAGCGCCATCTTAGCAACTATGGATGTTGAGCTGCTCTTTAATAACATCTGTTTTATGGGGTGGCAGTCCACAGGAAATTCTTGAAACTTAAACATGCACCCACAGATACAGTAACCAAATGCAAACAATGTATACTGATCATCAAATACTTTTTGTTTGGAAATTACATCTATTACCTTCAGAAAATAGGAATGGCTATAGAATTACATTGGCACCCGAGTAAGCCATCAGGAACCAAGCTGCACCTCACTGATGAGGCAGAGCAAGGCTGAAACATGTATGAAATAGGTTATGTTTCCATGCAGATGGGACTGCTCCCATTGGTGTCAATCCAAGACTCATTTGCATGTGGCTGGTCTCCATTTGCAGTGGTGCCAGACGTTGTGATGTTCTGGGAAGGTTGCTTAAATCAATATAGCTCTTTTATTGGCTCTGTGCAGGTTTTTACTAAGAATATTTGATGTTTTAAAAGAGGAATTGTTATTGTAATCTTTAATATTGATGTCTATATGTTATGTGTATTGTTGTGTTTAATGAATTGTGAAAGGTTTTCTAAACTGAAGCATAATAAATAAATAAATAAAGCAATGCGAGTTGAGATCAATTTGAAACCTTCCAAACATCCCATTTTTTGTTTATACCTTAGTAAGCAAACTTTTTTTAACGTCACAACAGGAACTCAAATACCTCAGCATCTGCTAAATAAAACATATAATCTATGTAAGCCTTATTGGTGACAGAAGACTGTATGGGTTTAGGATCTTTTACTGTTTCATAATATTTTTAATGAATTGCATGTAACAGCTAATCTTAAACTAACATGCTTGGTGAAAGCAATTCACTTTTTAGACACCACCATTACCAGAAAGGACAGAAAAATATAGACATTGTAATGAGATCTATCTATGCAATATATTAGTTATATATATGCATATGTATTCATTATTTATTATTCTAAAGATTTATTTTACAGAACATTGTCATTAATTTAATACTTCCCCTATAGCAGAAATACCACCCAGCAACCTGTGACAGAAAATAGCCTGTTTTAATCTGAATATTTTGTTTTATTTTAAATAATAAATCGCGAAACTAAAGTTGGGTCCCTAACTTACAATGCTTGAAAAGTCACCTTCAATCTCCGGCAGCTTGTCTACAGAAAGGAAAAATGTAAACTACCTGCTATTATCCAACTAATGTTTTCATTCAAATTTACACAAACATCCATATATGAGAAAACAAAAATAAATGACTAATCTGGACAATAAGCACAAAATTATACTTTGCCTACTGTGAGACAGGTATGGCATCAAGAGGGATACAGACTCAAAGGTAACGATTTCAAAAACCTTTATTTAATAAAGTTCTGGGGTTGGTGTAATACCTACCTGGCCTAACTCTAAAGGAGTTGTTCCCTCAACTGATGTTTCTAAGGCCATCGATGACTGAAAGTCCAAAAGCAAAATCCATCCGTGTCTAAACCTATGCTTGCCCTCACTCTTTGACAAAATGTGATAGAAAGTCTTTTTAAAGAAACAAATAGTGGTTCAAGTAAAAGGAAATGTAAACCACAGCTGATTTCAGGTAGTCTTACCAATAGGTCAGAGCAAGATAGTTTAATTCAAAAGGGGAGCCCTTGAAACCTCCCACGCAGGGCTCTTTTAGCAAACCAACAAAGTTCACAATGTCTCTGCATCATTTGGGGTTCCCTTCCCCAAGATCAGACTCTTCTGGTTCCAAACAAAAATACACATTTCTTGTCAGGCCCTCTTGGTTCCCTTCCCCAAGCCTAGGCCTCCATTTACAAAGTTCAACAATGTCTCTTGTACAATTACTGTTAGGGCTCTCAGGGTTCCCTTCCTCAAGGCTAGGCCCCTTTCATCTTTAAACAAACAAAGTTCTCCTTGTCAAGATGTACCTTTCACTGTACAGTTATTTCATGGGGGTAATATCAGAACCTTTTGAAAATGCTGGGCTCTTTGCTCCTCCCAGATGCGACCACTCTGACCTCTAACTCTCTCCTTATTTTCTGTACCTCTCTTCTGGCACCTTTTCCCTTCTGAGCCTCTTTCACTCTGTTCTTTTCCACTTCACTGTGCCTCCTGCATGCCTTCTTTTCTATTGTGCACACTTGCACCTTCATGTCATCTTGCTGTGCCTCTTACACACTTCTCTTTTCTTGTCTTTATCATACCCATGGCACCCTCTGTTCCTTTGGTTGTGCACCCTTGCACCTTCTTTTCCCTTTGTTGTGCTGCTTGCACTCTCCTTTTTCAAACTTTGGGTCGATCATACCCTCTTTTCGCTTTCTCTCACTTTTACTTTTTTACTTTTCTAGTCTGTCGGGTCACTCGCACCCTCTCTTTTCTGTTACACTCCTTAAGGTTCACTTTCCTCTTATCTCTACTTCAGCAATGCTAGCACATCTTTCTTCAAGTTTTCTTTCTTGCTTTCCGCTCTCCTTACTTTCTCTCTTGCTTTTGGCTTTCTTTACCTTTGTGCCCCTTGTAAATCTTGCCTGTTTTCACTCCCGCTCCAGCCACACGCATGCTCCCGAGTTTCTGACTTCACTGTCCCGAAACTCACCAGGTAGTGCAGCGCTGGCAAGTGGTCTCCTCGGGATACATTGGGTCACGGTCAGGGTCTCACCACCTGTCCCTCAGATACACTTGGGACAAGCACATGTCCCAAGGGAACAAGCACCTTTCTGGACTAGGCCAGCAGGTCGCAGTCTGCCTCACTCCGACTCTCTGAGACATGACTCCTCAGCCACGCTGCAGCCCCTCAAACACACAGTGCCAGTGTCTCGGCATGCCGCTCCCCTCTGGACTCTCCAGGCTTCTTTTCCTGCCTCTTCCTGCACCTTGGCTCCTCTGGTCCAGTCTGCATCCCAAGCTCGCTCATTGCTTCTAGCAAAACCACACCTTTTATATTGGTGTAAAGAGTCGATTGGAGTCAGGTGTGCACAGTTGGAATAGAGCACCTGATCTTGCCTGACTCAATTAGTGGGACAACCTAGAGGTAGGTTGCAGTGTGCCCGGTCTTGCATCCCACCATTTTTCTTAAGGGTAATCCACATTGTTCTTAGTTGTATCTTCTTCTTCTCAGTTTTCATTGAAAATGGGTAGGGGGGTCAAAGGTAACTGTAGATTAGATTTATTTAAGGAAACATTAGTAGGTGACTGAAGGGATATAGGAAAATCCTCTAGCCTTAGTTTTAGTTAAAGGGATAGATTTCCCTCTCGGTAGGTCACTCTGTACCCCTGACCTACTAACATATAAGTGTGGGACTTGATAGTATTCCCTGTTGTGTAGAGTAGTGGAAGGGGAATGCATACTTTCCTTAAAACAATGTATTTGTGTTATTGTGTAGTTTCCTATAATAACATCTTTTCTTATCATCTCTTGGATTGGGGTTACTGAGGCCTGCATAAGGGAGGATGGAACCAACATAATCTATAAAAACTTCCAGGACTTCTCCTTCCTCACTTATTGTGTCCTTGGGATACTGCGTCCCACCTTCGGACGCTCTCCCTGCAGTTTCCAAGGACCCCCCGCTCAGTTGATCCTCCCTCGCTTGTCCACCTCCAGGGTTTGAATCCAACAGCAATGGCCCTTGAGCAGTGGATCCCCAGGGACTACTTGTGAGAACATCCTCAGGATTCTCACATTACACTGACTTTCATAAAGGCTAATACACCCAATCTAAGATATGGAAGTATAGTTGTCTATCTGAAACCATTCTTCCTTTGAAATGAAATGGTGAAGCAGCACTCACAACAAAGTTGGAAACAAAACCATTTACTTTGTTTTTTCTGAGACCATCAACAAGTATTGGCATTAGAGAAACAAATTGCTCTTATCAAAATCTAAAATGTTAGACCCTATTGGTGACAAACTATTCCTGACATGGACATAGATGCAATTGGATAACTTTTGTGAAATTGAATTGCATACAAATCTTTTTAAAGGTTTACATTTAGGATTTCAGTTTCATTTTGGAATGCTGGGACAGCAGCACCTAACTTTGCCACAATACTCTGGGTGTCAGGTTCCCTCTCACAACACCCAGGGTTGGACTGGCCCACAAAATTGTCTCGGGCACCAATGAAAAAGTGGCCCATATTTGGAAATGGCTATTCACTCCTTTTCTGACATTGTTTAAATAGTACCGAAGGGGGAGTTATTTTTATAAAATGGGATGCAAATGGTGCATTTTAAAGAATATTTGCTCAGCAGCACTGGTCAAAACTATTATCCACATAGTGAAGTAACTCGTCAAACTGTCCCACATTGGCCAAAAAAGTGTCCCACTTTGACCAAAAAAACGGCCCCACACCAACATTTTGTGTTTTTGATTCGGCCATGGGCTTATTGCCCTATAGGTCATTCCGAGCCTGACAACACCCCATTTCGATGTGTTTATTAAGAAATTCATTTTAATTACTGTATTGACTGTGGCATACACCAATTGAAGAGCTTATCATTCCATCTATCAATTCAGGATGTTTACAATGTCTACGGCCTCCTGAGATCTCAAATTGCAAGACAAAAGCTTCATTATGATGAAGCTAACTACAGTTTCAATTTGAATGATAAATTACAACTACAGTTTCAATTTTACTGATAAATTACAAAGCACATGTGCCCTGTACTATAATCCCTGTTTCAGTGACACATCTTATAAACAGGGTTCCGCCAAAACAGTTTTAATTGCTATCTGGGATTTAATGAATTATTGCGATATCTGTCTGAATACTCTGGGATCATTGTGTTCACTTTTGCTTTGTCTTCTACAGTCCCAGGACAGGCAGGGACATCAGCCAGGTCCAGTCAGCACTGCCAGCTAAGCGTTTCCTTAGGTAAACTGTTCCCATCTTGGGGAAAGCCATTCAGACCTTGCTGGAAAAAGGCCTTCTTAGGGAGATTTACTATCAGCTACTTCCAGTTGGAACCCCAATCTTTTTGGCTCCTGTCAGACAGGCTCTCTAGCTTTTCTGCTCTCCCACAACTCTATCTGATTCTTCTTTGTTTGAATGTCTTTTCTTTTTTTTTATCGTTATGGTTGAAAAAGATCAAACTTTCAACTGTTACAAGCAGATTAAAACCACAATTACAAATAGTTAGAAGTCACAGCAGAGTAAAAACGTTAATTACAATTCAAATGTGCAGTTAGAAAGTGAGCACAAGATGTGCTCAATTCAGCATTATTTACTGTATGTGAGGCCCTACACATTTGTCCGGAAGATGTTCTTCACACAGCAATGTTTTAAAGCCTATCTCAAATAAAAGGGCATTTATACATAAAATGAGTAGATTCGTGTGCAATGAATCCATATAGCGACACAACAACAGTTTTAGAAAAGAAAAAGAAAGAAAAACAATGTTTTAAAATAAAGGACAACTGAACTTGTTCTCAGGTTGGCTTTAACTAGCCTAAATTAGGAGTTAGTAAACATGTGATAGCTGAAATGCTGACACTCATTCGCTCACCAGGAAAAATTGTTAGCCATAGTAAGTCACAGGTTAAACTTGTGTAATCCTCAAACAAGGAGTGCAGGAAGAATGTTCTCCTTGACAAGAGAACGTACAAAACACAAGAAAATGCTTTAGAGACTCAAGTTCATCCAAATGTTGGCAAAATCTGCAGACGATGCCCGATCTGCTGATTTGCTTCGGTTTGAGCAAGATTTCTCTCGTTCGCCAAAAATCGAAACGGAGACGGAGAAATACATTCCTGTAGATAGGACAGGGCAACTTCATTAGATATGCTTCAGTTACATGAAGGCTCTTGATCTTGAAGCTTTCAGACTTAAATGTTTGATAGCTCATACACTGTTCCTGTGTCGAGATGAAGTCATAGCGCCATCGTAACATTTTTGCTCGAGAAGGATTGGATTTGAGAAGAGAAACAGACACCTCCACAGCCATAATAATTGTAATTAATCCATTCTTTCAAGTTGTCATGAAATGATCTGTTTTAGAGGCAAATAACAAAGAGTGTGGGTCAGCAGCCAATGCACACTTCCTAAACAGGTTACACAATTTCCAATTATATGACATGCCAATGAGAGCAGCACCAACCCATGTCTTCTTATGCTCATTGGTTGGCTAGGAGGCAAGCGAAGCACCTGTTTCCAAAAAAGTCCTTCTAATGCTAGCCATAAGGTTTTCTCTTTCCAGGAACTGGTCTCGGCACCATAGATAATAATAGGCACTACTTTTTGCTTGTGATATGTAATAAGTGGAGATATTGAAAATGTACCATATTTTTTCTGAATTATTTGTGTTTGGCAACAGCTGTTAAGATTTTACGCCACAGTCCCACACAATGCAGCAAGTCAGAGAGATGGTTGTTAGTGTTGAGGCCTGGGTAGCAGTATTCACTGTCTACTTCCAAAGGTGAATTATACAGTCGCCATGAATAAGAGCATTTAGTAATTTGATGATGGGAGGTGCAAATTAACTTTGGTTATAGTGAAATTTATTATCGATTGATTTGCAGTGGCCTACTGTTCCAATGCTGTTAGAAGATTTTCTAGACATTTGGGAGTATTGGACAAAAGAACAGGGGTCATCTGCATAAAGAAACCAAGCTATAGTGTGGTGACCAAATTTAGGAGAGTCAGAAACAGTTTTTGGAAAGATGCGGACCCATATCAGAGATAATAAATGTGAAGCATGCAGAGGCTAAAATGCAGCCCTGCTTGAGACCTCTATAGGTGGAAATTGGTTTTGACAATCTTCCGTCCAAAGACATGTGTATTGGGACTGAGGTGTTTGAATGTAATTGTGAGACCAGAGCCTGGAGGTGAGAGGGGCAATCTGCATTTGTTAACTTATCTTTCAACAATTGGTGTGATACCGAGTGTAACACAGTTTTAAAATCCACAAAGGCCATATAAAGTGGTTGCCTGTATTGCTGCTTGTGTATTCTAATTGCAGTTATAGAAAGCATATTGATGGCAGTACCTAGCCCCGGGACAAAGCCTGTTTGGAACTTGTCATATAGGTGAGCTGTAGTAATCCAGTTATTAAGGTCTCTCAAAAGCAGACGAGCAAATAGCTTGTCTGGAGTGTCTAACAGGGCTACAGGCCGATAATTCAGGGGTTTGATGCGGTTCCCTTTTTTAAAATTGGGAATGCTAATAGTTTTTTGCCAGGACGGTGGAATCTGATTTTGATCAACAACATTGCCAAAGATATTTAAAAGAATAAATGGCCAGGCTTCAGGGTGAGCTTTCAGCATAAGGTTGGTCAGACCATTGTGAGACTGGGGCCCTTGAATTGCTCAATTTGGTTATCTGACAGATGATGTCTCCTTTATCAAATTGGAGGATAGTACCTTTAGATACTGAGTGTCTAATGCTACATCTTGCTATCAATCCGAATGCCTGTGAATTGATGGGCACCAGCGCATAAAGGGTCTGATAATATTGTTCCCATTGAACTTCTTGGACCACATTAATTTGCATAGGGATCTGAGTGGTGTGGTTGACACAATTTAATAGAGGCCAAATAGATGCAGTGTTATTTGAGGCAAAAGCACAAAGCATACATTCTCCATCTTTTTGTATGATTAAGGCTTTGTTTGATTTCAGCCAAATTTTGTATTTCATTCTAAGATATTTATTTTCTGAAATCTTAAACTCAAGAGGTAAGGCAACCAAATTTCTCAGATACACAAATGCGTCTTCCTTTTTTGCTGCTCTTCATCGTATGTGTGCATATATATGTTTTGGTGCGATAGACGGCTGTAACTTAAACATCTGGAATACATCCACATATATGCCATGAAATGCAACTACTTTGGAATCTAAGGAATCATGGTGATCTTGCATGGCAGTATGAAAAAGTGTCAGTGATTCTGGGGACTATCTGAACCAATTTCTGCCACCACAGAGGGAGACAATAGGCTTATAAAAAGTAGAAAGAGTTATAGGATACATCCAGCGCCAGGTGACAGAGAGAGGAGTTTGTGGTCACTATATTGCTGATTAATAACTTGGATTTGACTCAATAATTGCAAACCAATGTCCTGTCTGCAAATACATAGTCAATAATAGCTGACTGATCTCCTCTCTTCCAAGTACTCTGAGGGGGGGTATATCTCCTTGAATAGCACCATTGAGCATGATAAACTGCCTCTCATCCATAAAGGTTTGCCAGAGCTGTGCAAGGTCAGAGATTTTGGATGACGTCTTAGTAAGGCAAAGGAGGTGGAAGTCGCCCACCAGAATCACATAAGTTATGGAACTGTCATCAATAATTCGATTGAGTGTCCGCACCATATCTCGAAAGAAGGTCTCTGCATCAATGCTGGCATGATTCCAATAAATATTAACTAAGTCCATCATGCCGAGGGGATTCTAATTTTGACTAGTTTGGTGTACATATTAGGGGAAAACCAAGGTTTCAACAATAAGTCTTTTTGACTGCAACAAGAAGATCGGCCTGTCTTTGGATGAAATAGCAGCTGGAAACATTGAGGTGGAATAACCATCCCACACAGGTGCTTCTGTTAACCAAAATTCTTGTAAGGCTACTATGTGGAAATTACTGTGAGTGAGTTGTTAGCCAGATTCAGGAGATGCTTGAAGCCCCTACTGTTCCAACTGCCAAATTTGCAGGAATGCACAATAGATGGTATGAGTTGTTAGCTCAAATTTGATAGTTGGGTCTGGTTAGTGCACTTAGTCCTGCGCATGATGTCTACCTGGTGATTTGTATTAAAGGCCCCCTGAGACCTTGTGACTTTCATAGGGAGATTCAAAGCAGTGTTGACATTCAACTCTGTAGTGGTGCAAGATTTGGATTGCATAATGGAAGTAAAGGAAAACTGCTCTTGGGTGAGTTGAAAGCCCAATTGATGTAGTTGATATTTTACTTGCCAGAGAGCATTTAGGACTAGTCCAGCATGGATCAATAGTCTGACAACTGACAGATCATTATGTTGCAAAAAGTCTACTTGGGCTATATCTGAGGAACAAAAGTCCTCAAGACTATCTATGCCACTGAATATATTTAAGACAGAGGTTCTATTTAGATTATAGCCTGGAAAACCCCCTCTAAGCTGTAAGATGAGATGATGGTGGGCTGAAGGGGTTTGTTTAATTGGGTCATCTGACCTATCCACAAGTTGAAGTGATTGTCTTGGGTAAGAGGTAGCAACGAAATGGAGGAACAAAAGTTGTTTCACCACCAGTGACATGGAGGGAAATTGGACAGAGTTTGGTTAGAGGGAATACTATGGTTTACCATTTGTCACTGCTGATGTTCTATATTCAACAGACAGTTGTTGTAAGTAGTTCGAGAGCAAGGGGTTAGTTTAGTATGAGTACTTTGTGAGCAGGGCAATGGTAGGTTAGCATATATGGCCACCAACTTGAAAATCTCATTGCACCTCTGCTCTAGGGTGAGGAATTTATCATTCGTAAGGCTGCTGGGTACAGAGCCATATCTGAGTGTGACATCCGACTGGGGCTCTGGGATTCGAGAAACAGGCTCAGCAGCTTTATTTGTTAAAAAGCTCTATTTGTCCTACTAAATCGTCAAGTGGTTCGTAGTTGAGCTCATTAGCATTTGTATTTATAGTCACTGTGGACTTCTTCAGAGAATGTTTCGAACAGGCTTTGGTAACATTTTTCCTTGTTATAACGTTCTTTGCTATTACATTTTGTTTGCTAGGTGTGGTAAGTGACTGGATACATTTGCGGGAGCCCGAGTGAAGAGAGCCCAAGGGCGCTTTCATGTTTTAAGTTTTTTCTGGAGTTTAGATATTTTGTTAGAACTCGTTAGTTTACAAAAGATTGGAAACATGGGCTTCATGGAGAGAGGTGAAGCTATAAGATCAGTTGTAGGGTGAGAGTAAGGAACTACGACAACAGAGTCCAGCTGCTGTGGCGGCAGGGAGAGATAGCATCCTTCATGCACTGGTCTCCATAGGGATAATAGGCACTTTGCCAGTGACGAGCAACATCGGTAAACAATGTGCCTGGGGGCAGGAACACTGGGAGTTCTGTAGGCAGTGTTTTAGTACATTCATCAGCATTAAAGTTTGATTATTAACTTTTGCATCTAAGTTTTCAAACAGTTTGGAGAGAGATAAGAGAGGCGTGTTCACGGCACTGAGTGAAACTTCAACAAGAGGAAGAGAATTTGACTGGAGGGGAGGGACTCTGCGTGGAGTCGGATGATTGAAAGATATATAGAGATTGGATGAACTAGAATTAGAGGTAGGGAACATTACAGGAGACTGTGATAGGTCAATTGGACTAATGTGAGTAATACGAATGGGTGAAAGGTTGCATACCGTTGTTCTATTTGATAGAGTTGGAATGCAATTATTTGCTTCTGAGAAATTAGGTGGTATCGTGTCCGAAAAAACCTGTACATCATTGTCGTAGATGGTCTGCCAGTGAGTTTCTAGCACTCATAGACAGAAATACTGTTTGACTTTTATGAACTTGAGCTCTCGAAATAATTTCAGATGTTAGAAGCTCACTCAAATGAAGTGGTGTGGCAGAGGGCGGAACTAGAGTAGACTAAGTGACAGCTGATGCAGGATCGAGATGTGTACGCAATACAGCTGAAGTAAAGCTGCCGGCTAATAGGGGATCAGGAGGAGTGGGTAGGTCAATCAGAATGCTTGTGACTTTGGAGTGAAGGTGAGTGGTGAGGGGTCGTGGGGTGATTGAAGAAGTCACTGCCATTGTTTTTTTCAGAGCCTTTGGTGCATGTTCCGAGCTGCAAAAGACTCTAATGTCGTCTGGCAGTGATTGCGAACGAATTCTGCGAGGGCGCCATCTGGCGATGCAACGATTTGGAGGATAGAGTCTACCCGTCAGCCTTCATTTGATTAATTTGAGCAGCTTTTTGATTTTGTCAGAAGGGGGCATGGTAGACTTTAAATAATAAGTGACCGGCATGAAGAAAGTGGTACAGATATGTTGAGCCTGATGAAACAGAAGCAGAGGCTTGTGTAGGATGACTGTGTTTTAAGTAACAATAATAAGCAAGTTGTAAAAACCAATTAAAATAATTGAAAGGAAACTAGGCAAATGAGCACCTTACACCATACACCAGCCAAACTGCCAAACTGCACTCTTCAATGCACTCTTGCAATGCGCATGTGCGAATGCACGCAGCATCATGTTTTTATGGGCAGTTGCTGGTAAAAGGGCAGAGTTTTACCCTCGCAGTGTAAATGAAGATTGTGAATCCAAAGAAAATAGCTATTCACTTTGTTGTAAACCTCAGCCAAATGCAGTAATATTGATGTCTCAGTGGCTCAGTCTCCTCAGTCCTCCGCGGACCACTGCAGACCACTCTCTCTGCTCGTCTCAACAACAGAACTGAAGAAAAGGACTTCAAACGCTGAAAGCCACTGCAGACCGCTCTCTCTGCTCCTCTCTCCGTGTTTGAATTTCAATAGCCAGAAAACTCCACCCACTCAGCATCACTTGAAGCATCAATGTTGGATTGGACAGAGTCTGAGATACACTACTTTCAATTTCCCACGCCACTAGCGCCCTCTTCTTACATTCCTTGACCAAATGTATTTCAATGTCATAACGAGATGTGACAGCTATGAGCTTGCCATCTCTTCATGAGTGAGGAATCAAACTTGGACTGGAATATCTATTTTTCTTAGAATTCTCTACATGGGCATGTGTCATTGTTAAGAATTATATATTCAGATGTGTAAGAATATTCTGAATCCATAGACTTCCTTCGTATTTTTGCCCCATCATGCGCAGCTGAGTTATTACAAATTAATACATCCTGTTTATATACACTGAAGCCAATAATGTATTTCCTTTTGTCAAAGTAAATATATTTATATTCTGTGCATTTTGAAGCTGACATGTGGTCATTCTCTCTGAATTGCATTTGTGTAAGTGTAACTCATTTTATCAGCAGAAACCATTTGTCAAAAAAACATTCTGTTGAACAAAAGGGTAATTTTAGGAGTAAGCTTAATAAAACCGACACATTCTACATGAGACATAATGCGCCACGGTCGGAGCTAAAGTCTGAGTCAGCTTCTTTTGAAGTTGTAGCTAATGGCCGAGCACACACACCTCAATCTATTCCTTGGGTGGCCTTGAAATTTAGCTTAAAAATAAAAGATGATGAAATCCCTGTCCTGGAATTCTTCTTGATTTGGTTTTCGTATTTTGAAAACAGGCCAATTTTCTCAAGTTAACACTCGTGGTCCATTAAATATTCTATGCATTGATCAAAAGGAATGCGATGGGGTCTAAGAATTCATGCCTTCAAAAGAGCTGGCTTCTGCACAAACATGTGGTGTTAGGTAAAGTGAAGTTCACAGCTTACGTTCACAAAACGCCAAAGCTACAGAAGATGTGCTTTGTCCGATGTAACAGAAAAATGTGTAACAGTGTTTACTTGTAATAGCCATCAACCCTATGTTGTTCTGTTCATAAATATACCAGATTTCTCATGTAATTTGTAATAACTTTCTGTGCATCATTTCCTTGCAGAATATTAAAGTTAAAGTTGCACACTTAACCATGTTTCCCTTTCTCATGAAAGCATAAACAAAGAAGCTCCTTTGCATTGACTTATTTAATTTTCAGTAAAGCCTACAAATAGCATGTTTACTTATTGTGTTGATTTGTTCAACATTAATGACATTATATTTTCAGTGGAAACATTTCTTCTGCTCTCATATGCTTTACTAGAGAGCATAACACTCAATGAAATAATACCTGACAACATCAATATACCACAAACCTCCATACTGCCCTGGCTATCTATGGAATGAAGGCTTTAACCCGAAACCCACTAACACAGAGCTCACTGCACATATCCCTGCCCAAAAACAATGTGAAACTTGCACACCCATCATAGCAGTGGACACAATCAACATAACACAAAGAAACAAACTGTTCAATATATGGGGTTCTTTCTCCAGAACATTCACCACTCACTCTCTCACCCCTGGCAGCACCCCTCTCCAGACGACAGGAAAAGAGAAAAGGGACACTTTCCTAAACCCTCTCACATTTTCATGGCAGCCACCTTGCACTGGATAACCGTCCCTTCAATGAAATGGACTACAGCCAACGGTGCCCATTCATTAAAGAATTTTTTTTTCCTTTCATGTTGTAGAACGCACACTATTAGCACCACCTCAGACATGCTGGGGAGCATATACCTTAAACAAGGGGCATGGGATTGGAGAGGGCCATAACAGCCACAAGCCCTCATGTTTGCCTTTGCTTCACATGGGTTTACCTAGTTTCATGCTCGTGTTCTATTACGGCCCTTGTCAACCCCTAGGCCCAGTGATTAATATGGCTTTCATGCCCTACCAGGAGGACAAACATGGCCTTTAACAGCCCACCAGCCCAAGCTGAGGCAGGCCTGGGAGAAGCGAAAAGGCCATGTCCACCCTCCTGGTAGCCATTCACAACCCAGGGTTCACCCAGGATGCAAATGGCTTTCTTAATTTTTCATTGGATGATCCGCACTGCTTGAGCAGCCGATCTCCCAATTTATAATGTAAAAATTAATAAAGATGGCTGCCATATGGAAAAGGAACAAAGTCCCTTTTCTGTGTCTATGGTGGTGGCCAGATGGGAGGAGCACTGGGACCGGAGCCCAATGCTCCGGTCCCGCAGGTAAGTGGAGGGGTTGGCGCTGGGAATCGGGTCATTATGGGGGCTCCCTGTTGCCTTCCCGCCTTGAAAGAAAAAAAATGGCACTAGGGAACGGCCTCTAGTGGCTGTAACAGTGGACAGGGATTGTGTATTCTCGCCCGCTGTTCCAGCCACCTGATTGTGCTGAGTGCCCTTTCCTGTGTGCAAATACGATACTCTCCATATTGAAAAAAATACTTTATTCTATTATAATGTGGTACTGTTTATACTATTGGGGTGAGTTACTAAGAATAGTAGTTTTGTTTATCATCTGTTGGAGGACAGTTAAAGTTTGAAATGTTGTACTTTGTTGGAGATGTACTAAAGACAGATGTTTTTCATTGTCCTTTGTTGCAAAGCCATTAAACATTTAAGCGTGTTATCATATCTGTGATAGAGCAAAACATTTTTTGTTTGAATGTTTCATTTGAACTTAACTAGGTTGAATAGACCACAGTTTTGACTGTTTCTTAAGAGGGTGTTTCATTTTTCTTTTGTATTTTATTTTTTGTTGTAACTTTTTCTGGTGAATGTGCAGCGATGGCTGCAAGGTCGGTGTGCAAGAGTAATGATGAATTGTATGTGGTGTCTTGGAATGTAAATGGCATTAACAATCGCCTTAAGAAAAAGAAAGTGTTTAATGTCCTGGATGAAATGAGGGCAGATATTTGCTTTTTACAGGAAACGCACATATTGACTGAAGAGATAAAAAGCTTGGAAAAAGATTGGGTTGGTTTTGCTTTTGGCTTCGCATTTTCTGCAAGATCTATGGGGGTTACAATACTGATTCAGAAGAGGGCCCCTATTAAAGTTTTGAAAGAACGTGTTGACAATGAAGAACGAATGGCTGCATTGCTGATTGAGATACAAGGAGAGAAAATTATTTTGTGTAATGTGTATGCGCCGTCAGTGGATGACAGCTTATTTTTTAGAATGGTTGCCCAGACACTTCAAGTTTTGAACTCACCAAATATCCTTCTTGGGGGTGATTTCAATACTGTTTATATCCAGTACTTGATAGAAGCATGTCTAGACGGGTGGGCCGGTCAGACCCACATCATGGTGCACTCTTGGCAGTTTTGGATGAACATAACTTAAAAGATAATTGGTGCTTAGAACATCCAGACAGGCGCAAATATTGTTTTTTCTCTGTAGCTCAGAGATTGTTTTCCAGATTAGATATGCTTTTCAACGGTGGGGCACTGACAAAGAGTTTTTTATTTCAAGTGACATTGGGAATATCTTGGTGCGTGACCATACTCCTGTCACTTTACATCTCACACTAAAATTTGAATGTTGCAGATCTTTTTCATGGAAATTAAAAACTTCAATTTTGATGGATGACGAGATAGTAGACAAGATTGTTTCAGAAGCCAATTATTTTGTTGAGGAGAATAGATCTATTGATGTTAGTTTACAAAGTTTCTGGGAAGCTTTTGAATGCACGATGCGAGGAATTTGTCTCGGGTTGTCAAGTAGTAAACAAAAAAAAGAAGATACAAAAAGCATTGATCTTGATCGGAAAATTAAAGTAATCTCTCGGGATATGATGTGTGATCCAACAAATTTAAGAAAGGTGGAGATACTTAAAAAACAAAGAAGAGAGATGGAGGACATCTTGTCATTGAAGGCAGAACGTAGTCTTTTTTATTCATAGTGCACCTACTTCGAAAGAAGTGAAAAATGTTACAAATGGCTCGCTTACAGATTAAGACAGAAGTGCTCAGAATCAGCTATTACTTCAATCACTGAAACTGATGGTAGGATCACATTTTGATACCAAACTAATAAATATGGTGTTCCGGCAAATTATATGGATTTGTACCGCAACAAATCTGGCATTTCAGGTAAAGTGAGGGAATTCTTTAGAAATCTGACATTACCAAAATGTCTAATGAAGAGAGCTCGCTGTTAGGTACAGATCTATCGATTGATGAGCTGAAAGCTGTTATTTCGAAATTGAATACCGGCAAATCCCCCAGCCCAGATGGGCTTCCGGCTGAATTTTATGAAATACTTCCAAACTCGGCTCTGGAATTATTGAGAGATATGTTTGTGGCGAGTAGAAATGAAAAGGCTTTACCTTTTAGTTCGTGTCATGCCTCTATTTCAGTCTTTTTAAAGAAGAGAAAAGACAGCAGTCAGCCATCTAGCTACCGCCCTATAAGCCTTATTAATACAGACAATAAAATCCTGTCTAAGGTGTTAGCATTGAGAATTGAACAGTTTCTTCCTAAATTGATTGGTGATGAGCAATCTGGTTTTATGAAAAACAGACAAACTTCTAGTAACATCCAAAAGCTCCTTTATGCGATGGAAAAATCAAATGAAGGAGAATATGATGCTGCTGTCTTTTTCCTTGACGCTGAAAATGCGTTTGATAGAGTGAACTGGGAATACATGTATACAATTTTGAGGGAGATGAATATTGGTGATGTGCTCATATCATGGATGAGTTGTTATATGCCACACCAAATGCTGATGTGAAAACAAATGGAGTCATATCGGAATCATTCCGTCTTGAGCGTGGCACCAGACAGGTGTGTCCACTTTCACCTATTTTGTTTATACTGGCCATTGAACCACTAGCTATTGCTCTTAAGTGTGAGCCTGGGATGATTGGTATTAATTGTTGTGGTATATTACAAAAAGTATGGTTTTATGCTGATGATCTGTTACTTGTCCTTCACATTTTAGATATTTCTCTTCCTTGTCTGATGCAGATTCTGACTATATTTCATGAAGTGTCAGGTTACAAAATTAATTGGCAGTAGTCAGAAGTCTTACCACTCACTCATAGATACAATACGGCTTTAGTCTCTGGCTTATGTTTCAGGTGGTGCGATGTCAGGTTTGGTTAACGCTGTTGGTCTGTAATATGGTTTGAAAAAAATTTGAGAGAGATTTGTAAAGATGTTAAAATGGATCTGGAAAGATGATTGCTTCTTAATTTGTCACTTTGGGGCAAGGTCAATGCCCTCAAAATGAATTTTGCTCCCAAGGTCAATTACCTAATTGGCATGTTACCTTTGAAAATCAGTAATCAGCACTGGAAAGAACTAGAACATATGATGCAGGAATTCATTTGGGATAGGAAACCTCCTGGCTTTAAAATATGGAAATTGCAGCTTTCTGTTGATGAAGGTGGATTGGGGGTCCCTAATTTTAGAGCGTACTGCTGTTACGCTCACCTGGTCTCTGCAGCAGTGTTGGGGCGCGGTTGCATCCCTCCCGGGGGTGAGGTCACTTGGGTCCGACTTCGATCTCTGCGATTATGTGGTGACCGGTGGTAATAGGTGATGCTGCTTAGGACTGCTCCTGCGTGGAGAATAGGGCGTGTGAGTATGCGAGCTTGTGCGCCTGATCCCCTTCCAAACCCCTTCTCTCAAACCGTGGTACCTATGGAATGCGCTGTCCCTGGAAAGCTCACCTGTTGATTAGTTTTGGTGAGCACTCCGTCCTGCTGCTTCTGGCAGGGGCGCTTGTATGATCTGGACCGAGTTCCTTCACTGGTCCCTTGCACATGGTAGTCCAGTCTTGCTGCGACTAAGCCACTATACTTCAGGTAAGTGTTCCTGTTTGCTTTTGTCTTTCCTCGTCTTGTTTTTGTTGTATTGTAAAGTTTGATGCCTTGTATTGCTGTCCGTTCCATTTTTGATGTTTGCTCTTTTGCTTTCTTCCCTTGCAGGTGATGTTTCCAGCCCGGCAGAAGCTGCGGAACTCGAGGCAACAGCCGGAGGGAATGAGAAATGAAGCTGCAGCGGTACAGTAGCTGGTAAATTGTTAACTAGGGGGCGCACAGTGTTCAAATATGGTGCGGCCCTAGGACAGATGTTCTAACCTTGTCTTTCTTCTTCTGCACAGGGTCCGAGTTCATCGATGCAGAGTGTGGTGCTGTGGCGTTGGGATCAAGCACTTCTGCACTGAAATAAAGTGTTCCTGCTCACATCTCTATATGAGCCTGGCACAAAAGTCCAGCTTGGGCCCCTGTGTTTATAGGTCCCAAAGGGATATAAGCACCCATCACTAGATGGTGTGGTTTTTGTGTTCTGGGGCCTGTGGTCATGACAGCACTCCCCCTCAAGGCCCCTCTCATGTGGGGTTTCCCACCTTGCTCTGTTTTAGTGGGGTTATTGTGGTGGAACTGCCTGATTAATCGTGGAGTGTGGACAGGCTCACTGGGTTCCCGGGTTTGATCTTGGGGCCCATAATCTTTCCAGTCTGTAAGGTAGTATAACTTGGACCGGACCATCTTAGAGTCTAGGATCCTTTTAACTTCATATTCTGGTTCTCCTTCAACTATTTCGGGATCCGTTGGAGTATCGATCCGCGTACCTGGTCTCAATGGTTTTAGGAGGGAGACATGAAACACCGGGTGTATCCGAATGCGGGCCGGTAATTCTAATTTCATGGCCGTAGGGTTGATCACAGCCTTGATAGTGTAGGGTCCCAGATATCTGGGACGGCACCCCTGTGGTCCTTTCAGGGGGAGGTTTTTGGATGCTAACCAAACCTTATCTCCGACTTGGTAGTTGGGAGCTTCCCTCCTGTGTCAATCCGAAAACTGCTTCTGTTTCTCTTTGGCTCTGGCAAGATGTTCTGCTGCTTCCTTAAAAACCTGGGTGATGGTTTTGTGTAAGGTCGTTACAGCAGGCATTTCTAATGATTCGATTGGGTCGAAAACAGACCATACACTATCTAGAATGGGCTTTGTCCCGTACTGGTGTGAATGGAGTTGTTATATGCGTATTCTGCTAACCAAAGTATGTCCTTCCAGGTATCCTTGGTTTGTTGCAGAATACACCTTATGTATGGCTCAAGAGTCTGGTTAGTCCGTTCGGTCTGGCCGTCAGTTTGAGGTTGATGGCTTGTAGATAACCGGAGGTCGATTTTGGCACTTTTACAACACCTTTTCCAGAATGCTGAGACAAACTGAGTTCCTCAGTCTGCTATCAATATTGATGGGAACCCGTGTAGCCGGACAATCTGTTTTAAAAACACCGTAGCCAGAGTAGAAGCAGTTCGGAGACCTTTCAGGGGAATAAAGTGGGCCATTTTGGAAAACAGATCTACGACGACTAAGATGGTATTGTATCCATTACAGGATGAAAGGTCTGTAATAAAATCCATTCGTAGCGTATGCCAAGGTGCTGGGGGTACTTCTAAAAGACGTAGCAGACCTGCGGCAGTTTGTTTTTGGGACTTTTGTTGTGCACCGTTGCCACAGGTTTCGATGAACTGGACAATGTCCTTTCGCCAAGTTGGCCACCAGTAATTTTTCTTTATTTTAGCTTGGGTTTTGCTTATTCCCGGATGCCCTTCTACTAATGAATCGTGATAGTGTGTGATGATTTGATTCTGTAATTTCTTATCCGGGATGTACAATTGTCCTTGGCAGTATGGTAGGTTGTCCTCGATCGTTTACCGGTCTCCCTTCCCTAGTCATTCCTGTTGCGCTGGTGGACTAATCAAGTGTTGCAGGTCAGATTTTAGGTTGTCTAGAGTGGTGGTTGCAGTAATCATGCCTTGGATACATCCTTCAGGGATGATGGCCACAGGATCTGGTGTAGTGAATGCCTCTTCTCCCTCACTCATGCGAGACAGGGCGTCTGCTTTTTCATTGCATACTCCGGGTCTATAGGTGATGACCAAGTCGTATTCCACAAAGAAGAGAGCCCAGCAGAGTTGGCGTGATGATTGCGCTTTAGCGGTCCTCAGATATTGTAGATTGCGATGATCCGTGATGACAGTGACTGTATGTCTAGCTCTAAGAAGATAATGGGCCTCATTAAGACCCCGGCGTTAACCATGGTGCTATTAGCACCATGGTCCATGCCGGGGTCCGCCATGGTGAATGGCGGAATTACCGCCCCATTCCAAGGTTGGCGGGGCGGTAATTCCCCATTCACCATGGGCCCTTCCCCATTCCCATTTTTGCCCCATAGGGCTCAATGGGAATGGGGAAGGCGCTAAATATGGTGCCGCAAATTGTGGCACCGTACTTAGCACCAAGGTCCCTTTGCGGCACCCTACTTTAACGGCTGGTAAAACCAGCCGTTAAGGTCGGGTCCCGCAAAGGGACCTCGTAATTAGGCGCTAATAGGTTAACGGCGCCGCAGCCTTTTACGGCGCCGTTAACCCATTAGTGCCTGGATCGTAATGAGGCCCAATGTCTCCAGGCTTTGAATGCTGCCTTAATTGCTAGCAGTTCTTTATTAGTGATTGCATAATTCAATTCAGGGGCTGAAAACTTGCGAGACCAGAATGCCACGGGATCCAACTGACCTGTTTCGGGGTCTCGTTGTGACATGACTGCTCCCATTGCTATGTTGGAAGCATCAGTCCCAACCACGTATGGTAGTTCTGGTCGAGGATGCCGTAGAATTGGTGCTGTGGTAAATGCTTGTTTTAGCTCCTGGAAGGCTTTCTCTGCATCTGCGGACCAATTACATTTTTTATTTTTCTGTAGTAAAGAGGTGATTGGGTGGACGATCTGAGAGAACCCGGGAATGAAACAGCGATAAAAGTTGGTGAACCCGAGTACACTCTATGGGTGTCGGTGAGGACCAGTTAAGGATAGCGTCTACTTGGCGCGTGTCCATGTGTACGCCCCGTGGTGTGAGATTAAAGCCGAGGAATTCTACCTCTGTCACATGAAAGAAGCATTTCTCCAATTTGGCATATAGCCAGTGTTGCCACAGTTTCTCCAAAACTGCCCAGACATGGTTGACGTGGTCCTCCTTGGTGGTCGAATAGATACAAATGTCATCAATATAGACGGTTTGCGAAGCACGTTCTTCATGAAAAATTGGAACACCGCCGGGGCATTACATAGTCCAAAGGGCATAAGTGCTCTATATTCAATGCAAGTTCTCAGGTCTGCCTCCTTTTGAGGCACAAAAAAGAGAGGCGAGGATGCAGGGGACTTGGACGGACAAATGAAGCCTTTGGCCAGATGCTGATCGAGGTAGGTGTTTAGATGCTGGTTTTCCTGTTCTGGTAGAGTGTAAATCTGGTTGCAGGGAACTTGAGCTCCAGGTACCAGATCAATTTGGCAGTCATGTGGTCTGTGCTGAGGTAGGGTGTTCGCTCGCTCTTTTTGAAAGACATCTTGGTAATCCAGGTATTCAGGTGATAGTGAACTGGTGAGGCCCAGTATGGTTTCTTTCTTCGACGAACCTGGGTTGGTAAGACATTTCAATGAGAATCCCTTGCTATAACAGGTGTCGGTACAGTCTTGGGGAAAGGTCAGAACTCGTTTATGCCAGTCAATCCTGGGATTGTGAGTCTCCAGCCAGGGCATTCCCAATATCATTTGGAACTGAGGAGCACCGATGAGATCGAAGGTGATGCCCTCTTGGTGACCGTCCTGACACAGAAGCGTGACCTTCTTATTGTAAAGCGTCACTGGGCCGGATGATAGCTGAGATCCATCAACTGCTGTGACGTTTTCCGAAACCTGCTTCTGTCGTAGAGGAAGGCCTATCCGGGTAGCCAGATCGCCAGATCTTGGTCCATGTAATTTCCCACAGCCCCACTGTCAATGTATGCCTCCAAGGCATGTATTTTCGATGGTTTATTGTGGTTTACCTGGAGCACAGGGATGACTAGATGTGAAGTCTGTATAGGTTCCTTTTCACCGTTCGACAAGTGGACCCCTACGCTTGCCGGGCGTTGGAGTTTCCCGAGTCCTGTTCTTCTTCTTCACCCTTGTCAGTTGCTCCATCTGCTTTCCTGGGTGGTTTCACCGGGCATTCTCAGAGATGGTGACCTGCCTTAACACAGTACAAACAAAGCTGCTGCTGTCTCCTTTTCTCCCTTTCTGCCTTTTTGAGTGGGCTCCGCAAGCCTCCGATTTGCATTGGCTCAGATCGATTGTGTGATTTGGTTTGATTCTCACGGAGTCGCACGTAGACCGACCGCCCCTCGGCCTTGGCCCGATCCATCTTCCTCTCCTGCAATCTGTGCTCGAGCTCCACTATCAGGTCGATGTATTCAGCACATCTTTCCGGGGGATTTACTATTTGGGCTAATACATCCTTAAGTTCCCCTCGCAAGCCTCGGTAAAAGAGAGTGGTTCTTTTCTCCTCTGGTCAGTTAGTTTGTGCTATCAGATGATTGAAGGAAGCGATATATGTTAGTAGGTCTTGATTACCCTGCCGTAGTGATAACAGTTCATTGTCCAGAGCCCGCCCTTAAGTATGTTTCTCCATTTCACACTGGAAACCTCTGAAGTATCAAAGCAAAAGATCATCCTGGTTTACCAAGGGTATTGACCAGTCCACTGCACTACCTCCCAAATATGAGAGTACAAATGCCAGTCTCGCTTCATTGTTTGGGAATGCCCCAGGTCTGCAAAAGAAATGTAGGCGACATTGATTCACAAAGATGGCATACTTATTCGGATTGCATGTCAAGTGTTCTGGTGGGGCTGTGGGAACCACCCCTGGAAGAACCACCTGTACTGGCGTGGGCTGTGGAGGTGTAGCAGGAGGGGCATCCCCCGGCAGTGGGACCTGGCCTGCCTGTGCCTGGAGCATTTGCCTTGCTAGTTCATCTGTCCGCTCCCGGTTCACAATTAGATCTCTCCTTAAGGCATTGGTTTCCTGTCTTGAGGCATGAACTTCAGCCCATAACTCTCCCAGTAATCGGGCCTTCTGGTCTGTTTCAGAAGTTTCGATAATGCCCAGGCAGAGATTTGAAGAGGCTTCGCATTCTGTTACGCTCACCTGGTCTCTGCAGCGGCATTGGGGCACGGTTTCATCCCTCCCGGGGATGAGGTCACTCGGGTCCGACTTCACCCTCTGCGCTTATGTGGTGACTGGTGGTAATAGGTGATGCTGTTTGGGACTGCTCCTGCATGGAGAATAGGGGGTGTGAGTATGCGAGATTGTGCGCCTGATCCCCTTCCAGACACCTTCTCCCAAACCGTGGTACCTGTGGGATGTGCTGTCCCTGGAAAGCTCACCTGTTGATTTGTGTTGGCGAGCACTCCGTCCTGCTGCTTCTGGCACGGGCACTTGTATGATCTGGACAGAGTTCCTTCACTGGTCCCTTGCACGTGGTAGTCCATTCTTGCTGCGACTAAGCCACTATACTTCAGGTAAGTGTTCCTGTTTGCCTTTGTCTTTCCTCGTCTTGTTTTTGTTGTATTGTAAAGTTTGTTGTCTTGTATTGCTGTCCATTCCATTTTTGATGTTTGCTCTTTTGCTTTCTTCCCTTGCAGGTGATGTTTCCAGCCCGGCAGAAGCTGCAGAGCTCGAGGCAACAGCTGGAGGGAATGAGGAATGAAGCTGCAGCGGTACAGTAGCTGGTAAATTGTTAACTAGGGGGCACACAGGGTTCAAATGTGGCACGGCCCTAGGACAGATGTTCTAACCTTGTCTTTCTTCTTCTTCACAGGGTCTGAGTTCAAAGGTAAGTATACTGGTCCAAGAAGCGGTGAGCATCACGTTGCGCGCGAGTGCGAAGCACCGGACTTAAGGATGGAGCAGCTTATATAGCTGAGCTTCTGAAGCCACGCCCACCAGGTTCAGCCTGCCTGCCACACCCTGCCACACCCGATGAGTCAGCACATGAAGACCAGGCCTAGGGAGCCACACCCGATGAGTCAGCACATGAGGATGTTCTCTGGAATAAAGGCTTTCAGCTCCTGGAAAGTTCTTGTAAAATAAAAGCACTCCTGCACTGAAATAAAGTGTTCCTGCTCACATCGCTATATGAGCCTGGCACCAAAGGCACCAGGGCTGAGTCCAG
This sequence comes from Ambystoma mexicanum, assembly GCF_040938575.1. NCBI lineage: Eukaryota > Metazoa > Chordata > Amphibia > Caudata > Ambystomatidae > Ambystoma > Ambystoma mexicanum. The sequence goes on from NC_090939.1 coordinate 760,013,129, forward strand.
CCAGGGCCCCTGTGTTTATAGGTCCCAAAGGGACATAAGTGAGACAAGTGACCCATTGCCCCATCACTAGATGGTGTGGTTTGTGTTCTGGGGCCTGTGGCCATGACAACCACTTAGCCTTTTCGTCACAGTCATTTATTCCTTTTTTGAGTGAGATACCAGATGCTTGGACCCTTGCTGAATCTAACGCTTTTGGGCCACTTGGTCCTGAAAGTCTGTTAACTACAAGTTCAAAAGAGCATGGAAGTAAATCAATTGTTACCGGATTTTTGCATTCCGCTTGGAATGTTATTAGAGCAGTTAGGAATTGATGCTTTTAAGTGTCAGCGGGCCTCAATCTGGCTAAACCCAAAGATCAAAGAGAATGCTAGGACACTTTTCTGGCCTGAATGGTTTCTATGCGGAATTAAAATTATTGGTGATCTCAGAAAGGATGGTAGATGGCTAGCGTCGAGTGAAGTGAATGAAAAATGGGACATTGGAGGCTTTACAGAAGCTGCCTATAGACGTATAAAGAAATCAACAGGTAATGTTGATCAGACTAACAACCTGGATTTTTTTTTGGCTAAACCTAAAGTGGGCGAGGGAGGTCTAGCTAGCAGATTATACAAAAGGATTGTGGCAAATCAGCCCTGTAACGAGGGACTGAGAGATGAATGGAGTAGAAGGATTTATTTTGATATTTCTCCTTATATTTAGAAGAATATGTGGGGGAATGTGCTTTTATGTTCTATGAATTTAGGGGAGAGATCTCGACAAATTAAAATATTGAATCGAGTTTATTGGTACCCAGAAAGACTGAAAAAAAGAGGCTTGTCAAATACAGGTGAGTGCTGGGGCTGTGTACAAGATGTTCACTCCTTGGAACACATGCTATGGAGTTGTGTGCGAGTTTTGGGATTTTGGACTAAGGTGTGAGGCTTGTATTAAAATTCTAGGTACAAGTGTGGATTTGGATTTCAAAACACTGATATTAGGAACTGATATTGAGTTAAATTATCTGAGCTCTGTGTCATAATCTGTGCTTGGGGCCTAATTATGGCTATGTCTTGTTATGAGGGTGTGATGTCAATGTGGAACCTGGGAGGTGCCTGGGGATTCTGAGAATGGCAGTTGGTGCTGATGCTCTGGATGGGAAAGGATGCCCCGGTATTTTCTCTACATATTGTCTTGGATGTGGCAATAAACTCATGTATAAATAACTTACCTGGCTCAGGTACTTCAGTTATATCACTGGCGACGAGGATGGGATGCTGCTGGGAAGGGGCAGCTGTTTGAGTAATACCGCCTTCCAGAAGTGACATCTGTTCCATGTTCCAGATTCTGCCTGCCAGAGGAGGTTGGCCGGTGAGCCCCTGCTAGCCGGGCGGTGGCATAGGGCAGCAAAGGTGTGGCATCGGGGTCCAGGAAGAGGGCTTTGCTGAGGAACAAAGATCAGCGGTCCAGTGGTCCCTATTATGCCAGACCGGACAGCAGGGATCATCATCCCAGGGGGCTGTCAGGAGACTGAGGTTGCCACTGCCTGCGGGGTTAGACTTGTTCAAAGTGTCGGTGATACTGACTTCAACCGGCAATGATCAGGGCAGTTTGTTTTGGCTGCAGCTGTTAGGCGGTGATTAGAAACCCCAGTGAAACAGTTGTGGCTGCTTTATAGAGAGGGTGAGTGAAGCAGAGCAGACTGCTTTGGGCCGGAGCTGCTGCATTTGGTGGGAGGTACGTTGGAAAATGAGGATGGCCATCGCTGGATGGGCATTGCATAGCCAGGCTGGCTGGGGCATGTTTATTGCAGTCGGGTCAGAAGTGGTTGGCTATGTTTTCTCCACGCAGCCGATGGAGGGACTGATGACGCCGCGGCTGCCAGTGCATGTGCCATCCAGCGTGGAAAGCTGGAACACAACATTGCGTTGGAGGGAGGCGTTCAGTTGGTGAAAGGCACGGGTGCTGTAGACACGGGCCCGCAAGGACACAGTGTGTTTTTAGAGATGTGGGGGCCATCTGTCACCGCTGAGGGAACGGCGGTGACGGTTGCTGCTGCAGCAAGTTGGAGTGACTGTGTTTCAGAGGACTTGGGGTCACCCCAGCTTGTGGGAGGAGCGTTGCTGGAGATTGTGAGGTGGTGCCCTGTTCCACAGGAGTTTGGGATATGTGTCGAGGACCGTTAAGAGGAAAATAGAAAGGACTGCTCGTGGATTGTGGAAAAATGCTTTTACACTTCAGAGTCTATCAGAGAAGTGCCATGCTTCTTGTGTGTCAAGGGTTTGCAGCAACAGCAGGTCTTCTCCAACTGGGGTTGTCTTGACATTGCAGTTGGTTGGAGAGAGTTGGACCCTGATCTGTGAGGATGTGTGCATCAGGATGAGGAAGTCCATGAGCTTCAGGATGAGGAAGTCTGTGACTTCTGAGGACTTATCCGAGGTAGGCGTTGGGTGAGGCCGGTGTTGCTATCAATGCTGTTTGTGTTTATGTTGTGGCCTCTGGGGTTAGTACATGTATTTGTTGGGTACTGGGTCATGTTAGAGTGTTTAAGGCCTGTGATGATGTATTGTAGACTGTTGTCTATTTAGGACTCCTTCTTGGGGTGATATGTGAACTGGTGGGTGCGGGGTTTTGGATGTGCAGTGTTTATGTTATTTTCTTTTGCAGGGGGGGTGGTCTGGACATTTTCTGGGGGGTTTTACCTATTGTTCCTTTTTTCTTCTCCTCCATCATGGACTTGAGGGTGTGGGGTGCAGTGCTGGACTGTAGCGCAATGGACATTTGGATAGGGGTGTACCTACTTGCATCTCATTATGGGACCTAATTTCTATTTTTGTTTTATCTGTGTGTGTTGTGTTTGTTCGTAGGGGAGATTTCCCAAGGTAATCTCTGGGGTGACCGGGTGGACTCTGGAGGAGGGGGGGGCAGTGATGCCTATTCTAGGCTGACAGTTTTGTGCTGTTTGGCGGTTGATCGTGACATGCTGTCTGTTTATGTTATAGTTAGGTGCTTCCTAGCTAATTTGTGGGCGGTGAGGGTCTGTTTAGGGGCAGTGAGGTCCTGTCTAGGTTAAGGGGCAGTGAGGTGCTGTCTAGGTTACGGGGCAGTTAGGTGCTGCATAGATTAAAGTCAGTAAGGTGCTGTCTCGGTGTTCTGTCTAGTTTAAGGGGCAGTTCGGTGCTATCTAGGTTAAGAAGCAGTGAGGTGCTGTCTAGGTTAAGGGGCAGTTAGGTGCTGTCTAGGTTAAGGGGCAGTTGGGTGCTGTTTAGGTTAAGGGGCGGTGAGGTGCTGTCTATTGTGGGGTTAGGTTGTGGGGATAGTGTGTTGATGTCTGGCGGTAGGAACAGAGTTTTGTTTTGGGTTTGTGGGCCATTGGTTTGGAGTTCTTGAGATGGACATAGACATGGTGGCCACGTGTCTGTGCGGGGCTGTAGAGTTGAGCGGGTTAGTTTTGAGGTTGTGGTGTGCGGGGTCTCCAGCGGGGAAGGATCTGTTGTATTGTTTCTTCCATTTATATTGTTGTTGTTCATCAGCAGGTTTTCTAGCTGGTGTGGGTGTTCAGGCTTTTGGGATGGCCTATGGTTTTGTTCTAGTTTTTCTCGTGCTTCCGTTTAAGATCTTTGTGACATTTTAGTGGCATGGCATTTTGTTTCAGTGGTAGTTATCGCTGAGCTTGTGTGAGCTGTGGATTTCTCTTTTCACGATTGGGTGTTCTTCCATCTTTGTGGGTTGGTGTGCAGTGTTGCAATCAAGGTCTGTGTTCTAGCTTATGCTGTGTTCGCTGGGGTAAGGAGGGAGGTGTGTCATAATCTGGGGTTGAGTCTGATTGGCCTGATTGTGGGCTATATGGTTATGTCAGTGGTAAGGAGGGAGATGTGTCATAATCTGTGTTTGGGGCCCGATTATGGCTATGTCTTGTTATGAGGGTGTGATGTCACTGTGGAACTGGGAGGTGCCTGGGGATTCTGAGAATCGCAGTTGGTGCTGCTGCTCTGGATTGGAAAGGATGTCCCGGTATTTTCTCTACCTGTTGCCTTAAATGAGGCAATAAACTCACATATATATTACTTACCTGACTCAGGTACTTCAGTTATATCACTCTGCTCAAAAGAAATGGTTATTCAGGGGCACGATTGTGGGCAAGCATCTGGTCCTTGAAGGTTGGAAATCTAAAACTGCTCCATCATTAGAGGAGGAGATGCACAAACTTGCGAAGGTGGAAAGAGTAATCTACAAGCTGAAAAACAAACTGACCTCTTTTGACAAGATCTGGGGGAAATTTTGACTTGTATTGATGACATACATTTTTCTTTTTTTGGGGGGGGTGGTGGGGTGGGTATTGTTTCATCTATGTTCCTGCATTTGTGTAAATATTCCTGTAATCTGACTCTTTGTTCTTGTTTTAAGAATTGTTTATGTGATTTAATATTATAAATAAATCATTTAAAAAAAATATTTGTCATAGAGTCACTAAACGTTGATGATGTGAATATACTTCAGAGGGTGGAGAGATGGAAGCCTTCACACAATTTAAGAAAGGTGTGAGAAGAGGGAGGAGAAGAAATATGAAATCTGCAAGTATACTGTTCATGAGGCGAAGGGAGGAGATTTCAATGAGCCCAACTGAGGCACCAGGACATTTATGAGGTGCCACCATAAGTCATATCCTTTCAATGTGCTCAGTATGATGGCTAATCATTGTCTGCCATCTACTGTATGTACATCGCTGGGGCTGTAATCACTGAATAAAAAAGTTCACTAATCTGCTGAGTTGAGAAAGGGAACCGTTGAGTGAGAATCATATACAAATATTAAAATAAACCCTGGAAAGTGTGTTGAAATCTTAGTCTGGTGCATACAAACTGTTGGGTTGTGTGCATTTTATTTAGAAGTATTTGCTCCTAGAGCACCTTATGCCAATACGCTTTACAAAATTAATGAATTGGTACAAATTTAGTAAAGATGACATAAAACCGCAGGACACAAAAGAGAACAAAGAAAACAAGAACAAGAATAAGCCAACAAGAAGAAGTTATATGGTAGTTCAATAAGCAGTAAAGTTGAGGGTCAGGTAACATAATGCAAGACAAAAAATCCAGCCACCCCCAACCAAAAAATAAACGTATCAGGGAAACAGATTATAAAAAATGGCCAAAATCAACAGACACACACAAACACAAATAGTCTGGCCAATCTAAACAGATGAAACGACCTCCAAACTTCAGTGCATCAGCCTGCTTCCCCCTCCTTCAACCACGAGGAGCAAATCCAGGGCCAAAGGACAGAGTCAACACCAGCTGCGATGTCTCAAGTTCATTGTTCCCAGCAACCAACAGTGGGAAACACTCCCTGATGGATAACCGGCAGCTCCCCATCCTCAGACAGGCGAGAGCCCAGGAGAGCCGAAAGAGAAACAACAGTTAGCACAGCCCTCCACAGTACCACGGCCACATGGAAAACACCATAGGACACAGCACAGATGACTTTTGCATGCAGTGAATGATTCATTGAAATGTTTGATGAATTCTGTGCTTTATCAATGAAATGTGGGATTAATTCTGTATTTTGTTTTTGAATTGGAAAAAAGAGAGGAAGCTGTGTATTTAGGTGATATGGAGTTATGTATCACCATCCTCCTTACATGTTGACATGATATTTTCTTTGTTACAGCTACTTTTGTGGTGTGTTTTACATGCATGTGTGCTTTTTAATCAATTATAATAAACTATATATTTTTATGTAAGAATATTTATTCTCAAGATATCCCTGTTTCACTCTCCTTAATTATTATTTTTTTTATGTTATCCTTGTTTTGCCCAAGTAGTAGGCTTATGTTAATTTTCTCACACATGGTTTGGGCTTACCTGTTTTGTATTTAATTGTTACTTGCGTACAATCTCACAAAATTATTTAAATAATATTTAAATGTTACTGGTGCCAAGATTCCTTAATTATGACATTCTATAGACCTCAGATATATGTTGCACAGCCTGTGGAAATATTAGCCGAAAAGGCTTAAGTGTTATGGTTCTGCCCTGCTATCTGGGAGTTTAAGAAAGAAATCACACCCCATACAAAAGTTATCTCTGGAATGCTACTCAAACTGGATACATGACTATTGGGCAGTTCAAGTGACTTCGGGCTATCTGCACAACTTGGCTATGGGGAAACTGGTGACACAACTACAATTTGCATGGGAGTAGGTCAACATTCTGTGGATCATTTTCCATGGACCAGGTTTCCGCAGAGGCCTGTGTTCCCACTGGAGCACGGCAGGTATATAGTTGCATCAGGAAGGGGGATCTGTACAAAAGGAGATTGGGTTAAAGGAGAATGAAAATATTTGGGGCCATGAGGTGCCCCTGTTGGAAAATGCATAAGAAAGGAAGATTGGAGCCACAAAGGGTGTCAGTGAAAGGGCACTCGCTGGATTCAAAACGATGAAAACGAGGCTCCCCTAAAAGAGACGGAATATGGACGCACCACTTGCAGCTTGTCACAGCGGCACTAGGGACAGCGAAGAAAAAGTAAACAAAGGAAGAAAAGACAGATTGGGGACAAGAGAAGGGAGATGGTGGAAAAGAAAGGGAGCCACAGATAAGCTGGTGAAACAAGAGCTGGATGAGGTAAGTAGGGTGAGGGAGCACTGCAAGCACAGAATCCGTGAAAAAATTACACACGGGGTGAAAACTTCAATCCATTTGCACAATAGTTGTCCATTTGCACATTACTCGAGAAACGCCGAACCACAATCACTGTAAAGTTGGATTCCACGATAATGAGATATTCGGTTGTTTAAAATAATTCTACTTGATGTACTAAACTGCCCAAAGATCTGAATGTGTGGGCTCTGCTCCTGAACTACTCTGAGAGGGAAAGGAACTATGCAGAGTGACAGGTCACTAGACTAGCATCTGGTTTTCCCAGTCATTATAATTGAATTTCAAATGAGGACTGCAGAATGACTACAGAAACACAGGGAGCTATTTTCCTCCTTGCCCCCTTTTGTCTCATGTGTGAAGTAGAGAGGGATTGAGAAGATTTTTTTCTTCAGATCGCTTATTCGTTGTTCTTTCTATTGTCATAAGTGCATGTTGAACTCTGTATACATTCAGAAAAATAAACACTGTCAAAGTGACTATTTTCTCGGTTTAGCAGTTGAACATTGTGGCTGCACTCTCCTTTAATAGAGATCACTGGCAGATGCTATGACTGATGCTATGACTCTCTTGGGTGGGGTGTGGTTAAACATTGATGATATCTTTCTCTTGTGTGGGAGTATGCTTAAACATTGTAAATGTGAGCCTTTTCTTGGCGGGAGTCATTCCATGTTGGTTTTATGGAAAATGTTAATCGATGACAGTGTAACTTTCGTCCATGGAAAACGGTTTGATTCCAGCAATGCATTTCACCATTGTTCTACAGCCCCTAAACATTGTATTTGCGCCCATGACATGTGACTCATGTTATGTGCATTTGTACAGGGAACACACACCCAGAGACCTCGTGGCACTGAGATACACAACAGATACAGCCGGGAAAAAAGGAAGATCCTGAAATCTAAAATAGAAAGGTTTTAGCCATAAGAGGAAGTGGTGAAGAATTCCACAGTTTGACTGCAGCAACAGAAGAAGACTGCTCCCCAGTCCTAGTTAACCGAAAGCGAGGGACAGAGGTGAGGTGGGCACCCTTAGAATCTAAGAAATGCCCAGGGATGTAAGGTGCAAACTTGAACTGCAGGTATTCTGCACCCTGGCCATAGAATGCCCGATGAACTATATATAAAGACTTGAATTTAATAAGTTTCATCACTGGAAGCCAGTGAAGTGCGAATCACCGGGGAGATATGGGAATTGTAGGGGGTGCCAGACACAACACGAGCTGCAAGACTTTGAAGGAGCTCCAGATGGCGATTAAGATACTGAGTTTGAGCCAAAAACAGGGAGTTGCAATGGCAATGTGACTCAAGATAAGGGAGGCAACGACCAGAGCACAAAGATGCAAAGGCAGAAAAGAAAAATACCTACAGAGGACCTTTAGATGGAAATGGCCAGCGTGATAAATGGAACTGACCTGGGCCTCCGTAGAGAGGACGACATTTTAAAACCCAAGTCTTTATCAACAGACGCATGTATGGTAAAAGGGCCCAGAACAGAAGGCCAGAAAGAGGGAGTACTCAGAGTAGAAGAAGAAGGTGGACCCACCAACTGTACCCAGGTCTTGTTCCCATTCAGCTAAAGCCAATTGTCACTCATCCAACATTCCACAGCCATCTCTAACATTCGTAACATTCCACAATACGATCTCTAAGGTGAGACGACGTATCAGGCTGGGCGAGATTAAGCCATACGATGATCTGATTGTCATCAGCATAGGCATAGCAACGGAGGCCATAGAAGTGGATGAACTGAACAAGAGGCTGAATATAGATGTTGAATAGAAAAGGAGACATGGTGGAGACCTGGTGGACCCCACAAGAAAGAATGAGTATGAAAAGGAGGGAGAGAAAGGGATTGCCCCTATCAGTCAGGAAGGAGGCAAACCAAGACAACACCAGTCCAGAGAGTCCCAGCGCAGCAGGACGATCCATCAGGAGGGAGTGGTGAACTGTGTTGAAAGCAGTTGAAATACTTAATAAAATCAGTGCTCCCACTCCCCCCTGGTCCAGTATGTGGGTGAAATCGTCCATCACTGAGACCAGGATACACTCCATGCCCCTGCCGGTGCAGAATCTCGACTGAAAGGGGACAAAGAAGTTAGTATGTTGCTAGAAAGGTAGAAATCATGTATTCTAAAAGCTTCATAAGAAAAGGAAGAAGAGAAATTGGACAATAATGCGCTGGGATAGCAGTGTCAAAAGAGGGTTATTTCACAAGTGGGATAACAAGTGCTTGCTTCAGCTCCACAGGAATTAAGCCAGGCGCAAACCAAAGAATACACAGCCTGAGCAAACCAAATGGCAAAAAATCAGGCACTATGTCCTTGAGGACACCAAGAGGAATTGGATCAAGAGAGGAGGCAGAGTTAAGACCCCTGGTTGCTGCTAGTATATCCTCCGGAGTAAACAGAGGAAAAGAGGACCAAGAGTGAGGAGGGGCGACCACCTGAACAACTGGGGCAGGGTTGCCCGATCTGAAGCCAGAAGATGACATTTTGTTCTGGATATCATCAATCTTTTTTACAAAGAAATCTGACAAAGTGCATAAAGTTTGAGAGAGAACAACACATGCCAAAGAAGTAGCATTAGAAGACAGTGATCATACAAGAGAACATAATTCTCGAGGCAGTCTCCACTCTGTTGATATAGAAGACACATTTGGCCTCCCAAACGGCTTGATGATACTGCTTAATGATTTGACATAGCAGCAGCTTGTCATCATGACAGTAAGTGGAGCACCATTTGTGCTCTGCTTACCTCTGTTTAAAATCAGAGAGATTTAAATTCTTCACTGAACCAAGGTTCCGAGAGGCTTGCACAGGGCCTAAAAGACTTCAAAGGAGCCAGAAGGTCAGCTAGAGAAGTAAACAACATCAAAAAAGATAATATTGTCATTGACCACTGAACGCCAGCTATGTTTAAAAATGTCCTGTGTTGGGCGATCACCCGCACAACCTGAGTCTGAATTGAAAATGGCACAACTCAATGATCAGACCGGGTGACTTGAAAGGCTGGGAAAACAGCAGTAAGCGGTTCTGTCAAAAAAAAAGATAGATAATTGCCTAGTAAATGAGTGGGCTCCAAAACTTGTTGATCAAAAAACTGTGTGACTGAAATAGGAATGGGTGCATTAAACTTAAAGTTAAAATCACACACAATTAACAGGTTCGAGAATGTAATTTGCAGATTCACTGCAAACTCTAAAAACAAGATAAAAAAAGAGAGTCAGCACCAGGAGGAATATGCAATAAAAATATGGTTGTCTAAGGATGCAAAAATGGAGAGGTGAAGCAAGAGGGCCGCAATCTTAACATCATGGGATAAGGGTAATAATGAAGCCAAAAGATGTGAATTGTAGGTTATCGTGACCCCACGTCCAGGATGGACAGAGATGCGGTCCAAGTGAATGATATCATAATCAGCCGGAAGGGCCTGAACAACCGCAGGACTGGAGGAATCCCTAAGCCAACTTTGGGTCATACAGATATCAGGATGAAGCTCAGAGATCAAATCATAACAAAAAGCTGAATGCTTGACCAAGGAAAGCGCATTTACAAGAAGGTATTTATAAGAGTCTGCTACATATGATTCTATAGTGGGACTTGCCAGAGGACGAGAAACAAAAACAGTGGGGCTGCACTGTATCAAGAGGCACAAGTGCAATATGCCATCATGGGTCAGCTTTCGGAAAGGGGGGGTGGCCACATCCATGGCCCGTCCTGTGCACGTATGAGCACGGATGGGCTTTACGTAGGCGCAACTTCAGCGCGATGGAGGCATCCCCGCTCTGCTAGTCCGCTGTCCTTCCGGAAGGGATGACTAATTTGAATACACATCTTATCAACAGAGCCAATCCGAGGCCACTTCCTACGTCAATAGTGAAGATAGACTGCATTGAGTCACTGCGAGCCAGAAAACAAAGATAACAATCAATCGTCAATGGGCACGAGACCCCGGAACACTTATAGGAAGCCAGGCATCTTCCAGCTGCCAAAAACGGCTACAAGGAACCAATCAAAGAAATTACTAAAATACATAAACAGGAAAGTACAAATAAACAGCAATGTAACGTATGCATGTCTGCAAAAGTGATAAAAGGGTCCATTTAATCACCTGACTGGAGATAACCGAGTCTGAAAGGAAAATAAAATAATCTACATCAAACACACTAAAATTAAAGTATTAAAACACAATGGCAGGCAGAACAGACATAACTGCTGGGATTGCTAGGATGAGTGCGCATTACTATACAACATACTGTAGCACTCTCAAAGGGCCCATTTTGCCAACTGACTATATTTGGGCTGGGGGGTTGGATAAAGGCACGGGCATCTGCAAGGTCTCACGCCTTGGTCGGCCCTGTATACCACCGAAAGTGGGTTTACCACAATTAGCACCGTGGGGCTCTCTCAGTTTGCTAATCACATCTAAAATGTTTTTAGGGAAATGGGCTTTGCACATGTTGCATGTACCCAATTTCCCTAAAGGAATACAAGCAAAGATGGCTACCATGAAACATAGTAAAGGCAATAAGTCTCCTTACTATTTCCATGGCGGCCTGTGACTGCAGAAATAGGGCCGACGATTTGAGACTGGAAGGAATGCAGTGTGGCCAGGTAAGTGGGAGGGGTAAGTAGTTGAGGGAGGTAAATGTTACTGGTACGAGGGGGCAGGGGTTTGCAAATATGGTAGGCAGAAGGAGAGAAAAGGGAGTGTATGGCATACATTGGCAGACACCCGGAGGAGGTACACATGTATCAAAGAGAATGTGGGCAGTTATTGATGGATTTCTCCAATGTTCCTGGCCACCTGATTGACAAGGCGCTCTCCCCATGTGCTAATAAAAAAATTGTTACAATAGACCAAACAGCAATCTCGCATTAGGGCGAGGCCTGAAGTTGTGTGTGTGGTATTTCTCTCTTACTGAGGGTATCCCCTATGCAAGGCATTGAATCTCTGTTGCCCAGCCACTTGCTCTGTGTCATTAAAGAAACATGTGGACATCCAAATATGGTTTTGGGAAAGGGCATTGAAGGAAAGGGTGTTGGGATTCTCTGAGATGTTCTTGTGACTGCTATTGTGGGTACAAGAGAAACAGAAACAGACACAGACACACTGGAATGATTTGTCCATGCAATTGTCAGGTTATAAAATATCAAAATGAGTTGGGATTTCATATTATTATTGATTTTGTATGTTTTTGCGAGGGGGGAAACACAACCAGCAAAGGAGAGTGTAGCCGCCTCCAAATAGAGCACAATTATGTTTTGTGAATGAGAAAGGGTGTCACGTGTGTTTTAGCAGGATAGCAGGATGATTAAGCATGAGGCACAGTGATGAGGAATTGAGGCGGGTTGACAAACGAGTGAGGCAGGATGAACAGCGTGCAGAGCTCCGCTCTTCTGCCTCCCATCTATCTTAATTACTCTTCTGTAATGTTTTTGGTCCCTCCTGCAGGCAAACTGCAATGTGACCCGCCTATTGCCCTCATTTCCAACTTCTCAAAACCCTTTTCTTGATTCCACTGCCTTCCGAAATCATCTTAAATGAAGGCTACCAGCTATTTAGCTCTTTATTTCCCTTTTATCTCCTTCACTTTCTCAGCACCTTCTTAAATAAATTTCTCCTCCTTGCCTCTGCTCCCTCTTATAGGACACGTGAAATGCTCTCTGCCTCTATTCTGAGTGTACATGTTCAGTGTTTGCATCAGTTTTATTGGGTATGGACAATTGTGTCAAATCACTTTGCAAATAAAAGCGAACGTCAAAAAAATAATTATTGCAGCTTAAGACTAGAACATTTTAAAATGCAAAACATATCAAAAGTGAAGTGAAAAGGGGGAACACAGATAACAGTAGTGTAACATTTCCCACTTATTTAGCCTCACCATTAGATATCAACAAACTGTGGGGTAGATTCAAAGGCGCCAAACTAAAGTCCCTTTCACATGAAAAAACAGGATTTTTCAATACTGACACAAAAACGGCTTTGCTTGTGTGATTGCAAATGAAAACTGAAGGGCCATGTGAAAAAGGCCAATCTGTCATTGCCCAAGGAAAAGCAGAATTTTAATTCACAAAGCAAGAAGAAAAATGAAAGGTCCCTTTCACATGAAAAACAGGATTTTAAACACTGTCAAAAAACGGCTAGGCATGTGTATTTGCAGTTTAAATGTGAAAATGGTACCACTACTAAGAGGAAAAATTTCAGGGAAAAAGACTTGGTGCGTGTTGGCAAAAAGTAATGCATATTATGTTTTGCCTACAAAATACCAATGAAATTTGAAGGCCCACTTTGTTTCCATGGAAAAATGTCAGCCCAAGACAAACTCTTTTGGCTTGTGGGTGGACAAACTTCACAAAAAGTCCCCACTGCCAGTCTGGTTTTATATCCCCATCTAATTCCAACTGCAATAAAGTGTGTCCCGCAAAAGGTGTGGAAACCCCAGTGTTCCCCAGACTTGCTGGCTCTGAAGGCAGTAATAGCAGGACAGTTCCACTTGGCTGGAGAATGACGAAAAAGTGTGAAGACTGGGGGTTACAACTTCAAACAGGCAACCAACTTCAAAGAGCAAGCTGAAAACACAAGGAGAATAATACAAACTCTGGTTACAGGCTGACCTAGTAACACCATTTGACCTGAAGACATAAGAGTTGAAATTTGTCCCACATGAAGATTTACAATTAATTTAAAAAGTCTATTATAACTTAAGACTTTTTCCCAGAAACCATAAGGCAGATTTATTTCATTTATGTGCAATTGTTTAGGTAATTTAAAGGAAATATTGAAGATATCAAATTCATCCACCTGCGACTCAGGGAACTGTAATGGCCACCTAAGATATGTTTCTGGCTGATATGAAATTTTTCCAAATATGATATTTGGCGAACGGGTGGAGAATAAAATTAGAAATATTGCTAATAAATTACATATTCATAACTGTTATGCTTTATATGGAAATGGCAGAAAATTGCCACATGGTCATGCAAAATGGTGCAGACCTGGCTTTCGTCTTGTTTAATTCCCCATGATTAGCTGAAAATATGTATAGTATGACAGTTATTAGTAAAATTATGAAGTTTTCCCACATAACTAGTTGTTGCCAAAAATTTGACATGAGATCAAATGGGGTTTGTAAATTAAGCTGCCATATGTTTGCTACAGATTCTTAAACCAATCTAAGGTTTGGAGTGGGGAGGAGAGAGAAGGCTAACTGTCCAATCCTAGTTGTGAGAACTCTGGCGGGGTACTCCTCCAAGATTGGAAAATTGGTGGTGTCGTCACTGCTCTATAAGGGGGACTACACTAGGGGGAAGAGACAGAGCTGCTGAAATGTATTATCAAAGAGTGCTGATGAAACATAACATCTGACAGCTGCAAGGAAACACCAGATGAGATTGCCGAGAGTGCATCTGGGTGGAGCTGTCTATTGCTAGGAAGGCCTAAACACTTCCTGGGTCCCATGGTGGAGAGCAGGAGGCCATCCTTGAGAGTGGAGTGACCAGACCCCTCCCCTATCTTTCCAGAGGGTCCTGACATGCAGCTGGCTGTCCTGAACTTTAAACAGAGGCTTTCTATGTAAGTAGAACTGAGTCCTGGGAAACCAAAAGGTGGGGGAATCTGATTTCCTTAAATCCTTTCCCCTTTATAGTGGGCAGGGGGCAACATTTTGTAGATCCTTAGCCTACTTAACTAAAAAGATTACATTCATTAATTCCCCATTTGGTGGAACACTACTGGGTGATTTGGTTAAAATTTAAAATTAACAACGTTAACTTCCCAGTGTGTGCTGAAAAACTATAGCCTATAATTTAATTGTGTAATCCTTTTTGTCCTGTTGACACCGACTTCTTTAAGAGGGGTGCCATTGTTCTTAAATCAGTGTAATCTTTTTGTCCAAGTTTCCCCTAACATAGACCTTCTAGTGGAGGGGGGTCTGAAATCCAAAATTCCCCAAGTCATTCCAATTTTTCTGTCCGACTTCCCCAACACAGATCAAAGTAGGGGGAGGGGGAGCGGTATCTGAAAAACAAACCGCTAAATCACCATATGTTTATTTGAAACCAAAAGTGTGGGTGAAATCATAATTACCATACGTATTTGTACCAATCTTGAAATCCCACTGCTAGCCTTTTAAGTCTGCAGGGAAATCAAAATTGCGTAGCACTACCTCTATAAATGTGTTCATTGACAACCACTAATTCTTTCTTGAACTGAAATTTGTAGAAAGTAAAGAATTGTGCTTTGTGCTCTTTTAAACTCACTTTTGTGGTTTATTTATGTTGAGAGTATTTTATTGTGCTGTGCCACAGAAGAAGTGGTGTTTGACATCTTCGTGCAAATTTCTATTACTTTTGTTTTAAATAAATACAAATATATTCCCTGTACACCTGCCTGGTTCTCAGCTCATTGTTAGCTCAGGGGGGGAAAGATCCAAGGGGCATGATATGTGTCTGAAGTAGGGCTGAAGAAAAGAATCAGTTTAACAGTTTGTTGCGGAACACCTTGAGTGGGGAGGGAAGGAATTCCCTGTGTTGGGGGTGGTCTCTCAATAACCTGTTACAAATTATGGGCTCGTGGCTGGGATTAGCTGCCTATTCTTGACCCAGGACAAGTACACTGTGACAGACTATTCATTTGATGCAATTTTATTAAGGTGGAGAGTATGGCATCATTGTTTTGTTAAAGTGCCACGAGGACTTGACTCCTGAGGTGTATAGATGAAAAATTATGATTGTGTAAGAAGTAATTTGTTGAGGAAACCAAGCAGGAACAGGGTGATTTTTTCCCATGCATAAAGAAAGTTTTACTAAGGTGCAAAAAGCCATTGTAAAAATAACTACTGTACAAATTGGTGAAGCCAGGGAGCATCTCCTAGCTAATTTTTTTTAAAGGTGAATGGTTTGAGGGTGATGCTGGAAACTGGCAAACCAGAATTGTGCGGGAGGTTACCTCAGTAAGCAATGATATTTGGCTTGAAGGTGGAATTTTACACCAGGCACTTGCAGTATTTTATATGACCACAAATGGGTATGAGGTAATGTTATCCCCATATATATGGTCGCCGTAAATAATATCGCCGGGAAAAGGTTGCATCGATATTATATGGGTGACCATATATATGGGGACAGAGGCAAAAAAAAAAAAACATTCAAAAAAACATTTTGTGGCGACATTATTACATGGAACCCACAAATTATTGTCAAGAACAGATACAAATGGCTCAGCTAACTGCTCAGTTATATTTTCATTTACTTTTAGGGGAAGACTTTTGGCAAAATAGTGAGGCTAGTAGGATGAACTGGACTGGAGACCTGTCACAGGCCCAGGATCTCATTGAGCAACTCAAAAATGAGTTAAAAACCCAGTAGCAAAGGAGTGCTTAGTGTGAAACACAGTTTTCTGCACTGCATTTGCACATAAAGAGTGTGTGGAAAATGTGAGCACACTGCAACATAAGTTTAATGATCAGACTAGTTATAAACAAGGGTTGTTAGATTACATTGTGGCCCTCAAACAAAATAGTCAGTTTATCATTAATGAAATGGACTCACAGAAGGGGTTTGATGAAATACACCAGGGTATAAGTAAACAACAGAGGACGCAGCAGTTTCAGGAAAAAGACCACTTGAATTGGTATAACAACATCCTATTACAGAGGATAAATCTGTTGGAAATGGAGGTAGAAAAGGAACAGTCAGGTTCTCAGGACCTGACCAGAATTAGAGAAAAAAGGAATGAGCTAGAAAGACGTGTGAGACAAATAGAAGCTGAACTATCAGAGGCAGCAAATTGTAGGGATGAGCAAGAGAAAGAGATTAGTCTCCTGAAGGAAAGGCGCCTTGAATATGCATGCAGCAAACAAGGCTCACAGAGGGAGAATGAATCACTTCAACATGAGGTGCAGCAAACAAAGTATCGGTTGGCAGCTCAGAGCAGAGTGCATGAGATTAATCAGGCCTTAGTGTCAGAATTAAAAAAACAGCTCTCTGATTACCAACAGGAAATAAGGGCAGAGAGAAGCAGGTGTGAGAGTTTCACAAAAAGAATTGAAAATTACAAACAGGCTCTGAGACACCCTGACCAATCAGGATATGGGACAAGGCCCACTGATCAAGGTGAGATTACCATTCCATCAGGGGCCTCATGCCCGTAATTTGCAACCTCCCAGGTACAAATGGCAACTGACCTCATGTATGCCACTGACAAAGAACAAGAGAACATGAGGCAGTTGCACTTACCCAGGATTAGCCCAACTGATCCAGACGGCCAGTCCTTGCCTGATAAGGATGAATATTCATCTCTACCACACAGAAGGGAAAGTGGCCCGACCAGTGTGTCCTGAGAAGTAAGGTATAATACAGTAAGTACTTCAGACCATGAAAATGCTTATGATGAGAAAGTAAGGGAGTTAGATTGGCTGAAGATGCGACTACAAAGAGACCACCTTGCCCACTTTGCTCAAGGAGAAAAGCCAGACCTTCAGCCTAGGAAAGGCATTCTAAAAACCTCTGTATATTCAGGGGAAGTGGGAAATTCCATAGACTCCCATGTAGGAGGGATGAGCATATCCTGTGCCTAAAAGGAACTCCAGGGAGAGTGACCCTGAGATTTCACTTTGGTTAAGGCAGGAGGAGTCCAGACCCTGTGGTTCTTAGAACACACGGAAGGGAGTACCGGTAGCAGTTACGAGTCAGAAGGGGAATGGACTCTGGTGCAGAAGAAGAAAAATTACAGAGAAACAAAGAAACGGTTTTGTCAAAGACCCAATCAGACAGATCAAGGCCATAAAAAGCTTCCTGACCCCATACCACAAGAATGCCAATTATTCATTATGGGAGCACCTGGAACTTTATGAGCAGATGATGGCATCATTCCAGATCAGGAATCAAGTGAATTGTATAGCATTTGCAATATTGACTTTCTCACCTGAGTTGTTTCTTTGCAGGACTGGAGGACCCGGCCGGATCACTATAAATGGTCCACCAGGCAGCCATTTAAAAAAAGAAATCAACACATAGGAACCCACAAGAGACCAGTAAGCCTGCATATAATTTGCAATGTGGGGAGGATTCAGACGCCATATGAATTTGTGCAGGAGTTAAAGCAGACATTTGCTCAGACTTCCCGGTAGATGAACACCAATAGTAGGGAGTTCATAACTACATATTTCCATGTGCTCCTCAAATACATAATGGCTCAGTTAGTGCGTGACTTTCACGAGTATAGGACCCTGGATGGGGTGATTGAACAAGCCACCAGGATCAATGAGGTCCAAAAGCCTGCTGGGAGTGAAAATACTGCCAAAACTCCCAAACCATCTAACACCCCTGCGCTGCAAAGGTGGCAGAGGTAGAAACTACCCTTCCATTGGATCTGGAGACATGGGGTCCTAAAAGTAACCCTTCGGCCGGCAAGCTAAAAGAAACTCAGAAGGGACCCCTCAACCCGGCGCAATCAAATGGTAGACAGGCAGGGGCCAAGAACAATGAACCCTCTGACCCTGCCACCTATATAGGTCCTGGGTACAAGGGTACTAAACCAATCCTAAGGTATGTATACACTCCCCGGCCCAAGGGGGGTAACCAATCAGGTAAGTACTCCCCCAGGAAACTTCCCTTCAAACGTCCCTCAGGAGAGAATTATCACTCCACCTCCCAATCTGAAATTTTTCAACAAATATCCTCCAAACCAGAACTTCCAAAACAATCCTCCTCTCTCTCCCAGGTTCAGGGACAATAGATCTCTGAACCCGGGAGAAGGGAGATTCAGGATGGAACATTATGGGGGACATTTCCTGTACCTGAGATTCTCCGGGAGAAGGGACAGTTACTCTTTTCGGGAGCAGCAGAGGTATGACTTCAGACCTCCCTACTACCCAGACAAGGTCTCGTAACTGAAGCGACAAGTCCAGCAACTGACCCATGATCTGGGCTGCATGCTGAGGGCTCAGTACAACTCTCAAACAAACCCTGCTTCCCAGAAATCCCTAACAACCAGATGCCTCTGGGAGGAAATGATGGGATGAAACCTCTGACAAACCACATGTTCCTGAGCAGGGGGCCCGGGTGGAGGGGAAATACCAGGCCCTAGAGGAAGCTTCCTTTCTCACCCAAACAGAATCCCTAAAAACCTCTCAGCCTGAAATAGTCTCTTCTACACACAAAAATGTTAGAATCCAAAGAGCAAAGGGTAAGTAGGAGAGGCCAAAGATGAACCCACTTTGTGGAGGAACTCTGGATTATCCCCTATGAGAGAGAAGAATCCCTGGAGGATTCAGGTAAGCAGACGTTCTCTTTCAAAACGGGGGATCTCTCCCAAAGAAAAATGGTCCCAAAAGACTGTATGTAGGACAGGGTAAGTATGAAGACAGACCCAGAACCAGAAACTATTCAACCCCAAACATGTGAGCCAGACAGAATTGAAATGGAGGGGGTGTCCTTTCTCCAAGCAGGTTCTGAGAACTGTTGCCAGGTAATGGGGGACTGAAAAGGAGGATTCCCCAACCACTCCCATTGCGAGTTGCAAAGTTATTTTAAATAATAATGATTCCCGAACTCTGACACAGAAAATTGCCCAAGATAACACAGTGTTAGAGTTCAATCTAAAGAAAATGACTACCGGGCTGTCAAATAACTCACACTTTCTTTTCACCCTGGAAGAGAAAGAAGGCCGATTTTATGCACCGGTCAAGGTGCAGCATCACTGTGAATTATCAGCTCTGGTGCATAGTAGATCCCAATCCACCCTCCTGTCCAAAAAAGGCCTTTGACCAACTAAACTCAGAACAGCGGGTGGAGGGAGGCACCAAATTCCACTCATACCACTTACCAGACAACTCCAATATTTTGGCAGGAATGATATTTCCATCGAAGGGATTGTGGATCTGGAAATAAAATTTGGACAGCATTGGCTGAAACCTCCAGTAATAGTTGTTACTCCACAGGGCACACCTTGTTTACTGGGGAACAATCTCCTGAATAGGTTATCACCTCTGATCGACTGTGTAAACAAGGCTCCCTAGACTCAGACTAACCACCCTATAAAAATAAAAAATGAGTACCAATTATGTAAGCCTGAATGGTACCTGGCACGTAATTGATCACTGACATCTCTGTAGGAGAACAAACTGTTGATGGGAACCCTTCTCCATTCTAGAAAATAAACCTTCCAAAATCAGAAGAAACATTGAGTCCTGTGAAACCAAACAAGGAAGAATTTAGCTCTTGACGGACATTCAGAAAAAGGGTGAGCAGTTGCTTTTTCCCATTCAATTAAATGAGGGGGAGGAGCTGGTGCTCGCCAGAGTATGGCTAAATAATGGAAGGAGCTTCATCAGAGAAGAATTATTCAGGAAACTCCCAAAAGATGGGCCCATTCTCACATTTAAATTTATTGACAAATCGGAGGTAGATCTGGAAAGCCCAGATTCCAAACATTGACGGCGTAGCAGGTGTATGCTAAAAATGTCCATTGGCAACAAAAGCATAGAACATAATTGTTAGGTCACGAGAGATGTCCCTTCCGCCTTTTATCTGGGAAGTGACATTCTCTTCCGATTCTCAATCAATTTGGACCTAATTAATAATAAAGCCTGGTCCCAACTGGGGAGTAACCCTATGGGCTTTGACAACATTGAAAAAGCATTCCAGTCAGCTCAATTGATGCCTTATGCGGTTAAAAATTGAAGTGCGAGAAGAGATTACCATCCCAGAGCATGTGTGACAATGTACTCTTCCCCTCAAAATTAAGCGAGGACAGAACCTCAAACATCAGGACGCATATATAAATCTAAATTCCCATCTCCAACAACAAAGTTTATATTTAAATCCAACACCTCTAGTAGACCTAGAACACAACACCATTTGAATATTGGTGGATAACCACGGCCCTTGAAGTGTCACTTTGGGCAGAGACACCTTTATTGGAATGGATATTGATGCCGATATTATTCTATTGATTTAGGTAATGAAATCATGGGACCAATCCCAAATGACTATTTCGACATCAGCGACAGTATTTCTCTAGACATTATTTTTACTAGGCATGGGGGGAATTTCCTGGTGTACTCTTCCTTCCCCTATGGTGTGGAAGAGGTGACCTGTGACATTAGGAGGGAGGAGGCAGTGTTCAGAGTCAAGGACCACTACTTTGAATCCCCTCTCCAAGTCAACACCATCAAAAGAGATCTCTTAACCCAACTGGAGGATACCACTGAAATTGCCCAACCCGTGGTCTTCCCGGGTTTCAAGCAGGTGGTCGAGGAAAGGATCAATCCTGTTGATGCCTGTTAGACCGAGGAGCAAAGACAAAAGCTAAAACAGGTGGAATTGCAAGATATATTTTCAGTGGACTCATACGACTCATACGACTGTGGACACACATCCATTCATTCAACCACCATTCCCACGGACCCTGAGATGACTTCAGTATTTGGGAAACTATACCGGTTCCCTCTCATGTCCATGGACTCACTCACAGTGATTATTAAGAACTTAGAATCCTGTGGGATAATTTATCAGATTCACAGTACCTTCAATAACCCGGTACTGGGGTTACTCAAATCAAGTGGCCAATGGAGACTATTTGCAGACCTGTGGGAGTTGAACAAACAGGCCCACATGTCAAGATGGCCCCTCCCCTTGATTGATCAGGGACTGGCCCAGGTGTACACCGCCATTGATCTGACCAAGGGTTACTGGACAGTACCCATGAGTAGGGAAGAGCAGTACAAGCTTGCTTTTACCTTCGGAGGACAGCAGTACACTTGGACCTGAACCCCCTTTGGATATATAAACTCTGGCAATGAGTTCAACATCTTCCTACATAAGACCATGCCCGATTTGGGCAAGAAAAGGAAACCTGGCCTATGTGGATGATGTCTGATCAAGAGCTCAACTGTGGAGGATCATATAGCAGAAATCTGCTATGTTCTAACCCAGTTGGAGAAAGCCAGAGCAAAACTGTCCTTTCAGAAGGCACAGTAGTGTAAGACCCGAGTGAACTTCTTAGGGCACAAAATCATCCCTGAGGGTCTTAATCCCTATACGAAGAAGGTGGAAGCCTTATTGAAATTAAAAGACCCTACCACTCTGCAAGAATTAAGAAGCCTGCTTGAACATAGTAATTATAGTCAAAAGTTCATTGAAGACTATGCAGTAGTCACTAGACCCTTGATTATTAATCAATTATTAAAGTCCCAAATTAAGTGGGAGTGGGGTCCGGAACAATATGAGGCAGTTAAACAACTGAAAAGAAGCCTTTCTCAGGCTCCTTGATTGGCTTACACCACAAAGAACAAGGAGCTCTTCTTGGAGACAGGGTTCTCAGATACTGCTGAACAGAAGTGTTATACCATAAGCATGACATGGTCAACCAAGACATCTCAAACACGAGTAAGACTTTGTCCTCTGTGGAGGAAAAAATCAATGACTGTGAGAAGGCACTCCTGGCAACAGTGTGGGTGTTGAAAAATTCCCACCCAATCATACAGGAGGAGCACATCATTGTTGAGATTCCTCACCAACCCTTGCAATATCTATAAAGTGACAGAATCCGGGTGGGGAATGTTAGTTATTCCAGAATTACTTCCTGGATTCTGTCCTTGCAAGGCTTTCCTGTGGAGGTCAGATATGGCCCAAACAAGAAGAGTCCCCTAGCTCAACGGTTGGCGGACTTGCATGATTGTGCTCAAGAAAACGTTCTCAAGGACGAAACTCTAATGACCAACAACAACATGGAGGCTTTCTTAACTTCCCCACACAAGGTCTATGAAGAAGACACGGTTCAGGGGCTACCCACTGTTAATGTGGATGGGTGCTCCTACCATGTGGATAGCAACAGGGAAAACAAACTGGTGGATGGAATTGGGAATGCCTGGGTGGACGATACCCTGGGACCCTCTGTTGGTTATAAAAACTGACCCTGAAGTAGTCAGGTTGCAGAGTTGATAGCGGGTTATCAGCCATCCTCACTGCAGTGCACCACCAAATCAATGAACTGGTCATAATCACTGTCTCTGATTATCTCAGGAATGGGTTTGTGGAGCACCTGATTAACTGGAAGAATTGAGGCATGCTTTGTGCCCTAAACAAACCCCTAAAGTATGGCAAGCTGATCCAGTCAATTATCGATCTGGTGACCTCCAATGCAATCACATTACATTACATTGCATTTATAATGCGCTCTATAGACCCGCAGGCATGAAGGCGCAGACAGGTTGAACATAAGATACATAAAGGGACATTCAGATACAGAAATATCTCAATCAGGAACGCAAAGGAGTCTAGCTCAAGAGGCTGTTATGGTTACGGTAGAAAGCTCAAGTTTAGTCGAGATCTTAAGAAAACAGCAATGTTTTTAGGTCTTTCTTGAAGGCTTGAAGGGAGTTATGGCTGTGTATATATTCTCGCAGTTTATTCCACAGATTAGGAGCTTTTAAGAAGAAAGCTCAATTTTCGGCTTTTGCAGTTTTGCATCTAGGTTGCAGTAAAAGATTTTGGATGACCATCTATTGAAAGATGATAAGAGGTAATTCCAAGAATGAGGGGCAAGATAATACTGGGAATTACCAGGCTGACCAGCTGGCTGGAACCAGAGCCCTGCAGGGGGATTTCATAGAAAGAGAATCCCTGCTGGGAGAAATCCAAAATGCTGCTGTCAACAGGTCACAAACTTGCGTGAACATCGAACTCTCGACTGCCCAGTGGAGTAAAGATCCACAGATTAATATTTTGAAAACTTCACATTGCCTACTGCCTGGCCTCCAGCGGGGGTCGGTAGAGAGATATAACAAACTGATAGTCAGTATCTTAAAGAAGTTTGTGGCAGACTCTAGACCAAGTTGGGACATCCAATTACTGTTTGTCCTATTAGGTCTACACCATCTTCTGAAACAAAGATGTCTCCGTTTGAGCTCATGGCCGGATGAAAAAGGGTGTTACCACAGCCTCTGTTCAATGGGACATAGGAGCAGACACTGACAAAAGCATCCACTACTCATGAATACATTGAAAATTTAAGGAAGCACCTCCAGCATGCTTTTGCATATGCTCAGCGCGATTTAGAAAAGTCGGCTGATGGAATTGAGACCTATCATGATCTAAAGACCACCATGAAAGAATATGAAGTAGGGGATATGGTTTACTTGTAGAATTTTTGAAGGAATCAGTCCAAGGAGCAGAAATTCCTCCCATCTTGGTGTGGTGACTTTTCAATTGTAGATACATTATCACCTGTTGCCTACAATATCCGCATCCAAAAAGGAGAAAAAACAGAAGAAAAATGGGTCCATATGAATCAGTTGAAAATCTGTCACCCAGACATGCTTTATGACTGACTGAGGAGCCAAATGAAAGTCGAGTAGAGGAACCCTCAGTAGAATGAAAAGGAAGGATGAAAAAATCGGATGGAAACTAAGACGAATATATACATATATAACAGGGAGTAATTTATGTGGTGAAGAAAATAAATAAAATGTGTTTTGTGAAATGGTGAGAATTTCTTTTTATAATTGCATGCTGTAATTGTTGTCCATTCTATGTAAATCTTCCAGGGAAATATGAGTGCAAAAAGTACTGAACCTCTTTTTCTTTCTACTATTAGAGAACTAACCTCCTTCATGTCCAGCGTGGAGGCAAGATGGGAATCCGGTGAGAGCCCCAGAGACCCCAGAAAAGAAGAAAGAAAGGGGGTGTTGTGCCACACCCTCCAAACCAAAGAGGTAAGGGGAGGCTGGAATGCCCACTCTCTAAAGAAGGAAGAAAGCTGATGTTGTGTCACACCCTCCAAATCAAAGATGGAAGGGGAGGCTGCAGTGCCCACACACCAATGAAGGACATTAATGAAACCCCACTCTGCCCTGCTCTTCCCCACCAAGAGTCATGGAAGAACAGGGGGGCATGTGGGGTGCATTCAAAGGCCCCAAAGTCCCTTTCACATGAAAAGCAGGATTTTTCAATACTGATCCAAAAACGGCTGTGCGTGTGTGATTGAAAAATGAAAACGGAAGGGCCCTGTGAAAAAGGCCTACCTGTCATTACCCAAGGAAAATCAGCATTGTAAATCACAAAGCAAGAAGAAAAATCAAAGGTCCCTTTAACCTGAAAAACAGGATTCACAAAAATGGTTAGGCATGTGTAGTTACAGTTTAAATTTGAAAATGTTACCACCGCTAACAGGAAAAATGTCAGGTAAAAATACATGGCGCGTGTTGACAAAAAGTAATGTATGTTATGTTTTACATACAAAATACCTGTGACATTTGAAGAGCCACTTTGTTTTCCATCAGAAAAAAGTCAGCTCAAGTCAAACCCTTTTGGCTTGTGGGTGGACAAACTTTCCAAAGAAATCCCCCGCTGCCAGCCTGAATGTTACATCCTCCATCTAATTCCAACTGCATTAAAGTGTGGAACCCCCAGTGTTCCCCAGATTTGCTGGCTCTGAAGGCAGTGATAGCAGGACAGTTCCCTTTGGCTGGAGCATGACTCAAAGGTGTGAAGACTGGGGGCTACAACTTCAAACAGGTAACAAACTTCAAAGAGCAAGCTGAAACACAAGGAGAATAATACAAATTTTGGTTAATGGCTGACCCAGTAAGACCATATGGCTTGAAGGTAGGAGAATTGCAATTCGTCTCAATCTACAATTAATTTAAAAGGACTATTATAACTTAGGCCTTTTTCCCAGATACCATAAAGCAGATTATCTTCATTTGTGTACCATTTCTTTGGTAATTTCCAGGTGATATTGGAGATATAAGTTCATCCACCTGTAACTCAGGGATTTGTAATGGCCACCTAATATGTATTTCTTGCTGATCTGAAATTTTTCCAAATATGAGAGTTGGTGAACAGGTGGAGGATCAAATTACGAATATGGGTAATAAATCACATATTCATAAGTGTTCTGCTTTTTACGGAAACAGCAGAAAATTGTCGCATGCCCCTGGAAAATGATGCAGACCTGGCTGCCGTCTTATTTAAATCCTCATGATTAGCTGAATCAGAAAATATGTATATTATGGCAGTTATTAGTACAATTATGAAGTTTTGTCACATAACTAGTTGCTGCCAAAAAATGTGACATGAGAACAAATGAGGCTTGTAAATTAGGATGCCATATGTCTGCTCCAGACTCTTAAACCAATCTGAAGAGATGGGCTGGAGTGGGGGGAAGAGAGAAGGGTAACTGTCCAATCCTAGTTGCAAGAACTCTGGCGGGTTACGCCCCAATATTGTAAATGTGGTGGTGTCATCACTGCTATATAATGGGGACTGCACTAGGAGGAAGAGACAGAGCTGTGTAAGTTACTATCAAAGAGCACTGATGAAACTTAACATCTGACAGCTGCTTGAGACGCCGCTTGAGTGTGCCGAGTACTTGCAAGCTATTGCATTCTTTAAGGAATCCGCGTACCAATTGCACGCCCTTGAGACACTGACGTGAGCAATGGTCTAAAGTGGATGTTTCCATACCATGAGGCACTACACTGTGATTGGCACACAGGCAGATGCAGCTAACTTGAGACTACATTTGTCTTTTTACTAAGAATTATCTACCAATGCTAGTGGCCGCTGTTTTTTCGAATAAGCGCCATACGAAGGGCCGCTCCCTACTCTCACACGGATTACAGATTTAATTACATTCAGGTCCTCAGCTATTTCATAGCTGACTGCAACCTTATTCACTTATGTTGTGAGCCCCCACGAGCACCGCGAAAGGTTGCACGTGTACACTATACTGTCCTACTTACGAAACAGTTTATGATTTTAATTTGGATTTTCGTGATTTTGACAACCCTCCTTATGAATGTTCTCTGAGTAAACTTCCTAAGAACAGAAACACGTCGAGACAATTTCCTGGATGTATACAGGAATACAACAACTTGTGTTATCGAACAATTATCAGAAACTGAATTACGTTGCCAGTTTTTTGCTGAATGTACTTTATACCCTATGCTACCTTACCATTTGATTGGAATTGCCGAAATCCTTGTTTTTCTATATGTAGAACTTAACAGATATTATGTAAAGGAATTTATGATGATTATTATTAGTTGTGTGAATCAGAACTTCTTTATATGTATTTAATGAAAGTTTATATACGTTTTTTTAGGAACCTAATTGTTTTGTGCAACCCGTTTTTGAGCTCTGTCTCTTAATATATTGATGTGTTTTCCCTTCCCGGTTATAGACAGAGTAGTCATTTGGTCCCACGTCTGAGGTGGACAAATAACTACCGGGATTACTCTCAAATTAATAGAGCTGCAAGGAAACAACAGAGGAGATTGCTGAGAGAGCATCTAGGTGGAGCTGTCTATTGCTAGGAAGGCCTAAATGCAAACTGGGTCCTATGGTGCAGAGCGGGAGGCCATCCTTGAGAGTGGATTGACCAGACCCTTGCCTTATCTTTCCAGAGGGTCCTGACATGCTGCTGGCTGTCCTGAACTTTAAACAGAGGCTTTCTATGTAAGTAGAACTGATCCAAGGGAAACAAAGGTGGGGGAATCTGCTTGCCTTAAATCCTTTTCCTTTATAGTGGGGGTGGGGCAAAACTGTTTAGATCCTTAGCCAACTTAAGTAAAAACATTCATTTAATTAATTCCCCATTTGGTGGAACACTATGGGGTGATTTTGTTAAAATTCAAAATCAACAAAGTTCATTTCCCAGTGTGTGCTGAAAAACTATAGCCTATAATTGAATTGGCTAATCCTTTTTGTCCTGTTGTCCCTGAAGAGGGGTATTTTTGTTCTTAAATCAGTCCAATATTTTTGTCCAGTGTTTCCCTAATACAGGCCTTTATGTGGAGGGGGGCTCTGAAATCCAAAATTTCCCAAATCATTTAAATGTTTCTGTCCGACTTCCACAACATAGATCAAAGTAGGGGGGTTTGAAAAACAAACTGCTACATCACCCTGTGTTTATTTGAAACCAAATGTGCGGGTGAAATCATAACTGCCATATGTATTGGTACCGATCTTGAAATCCTACTGCTGGCCCTTTAAGCCTGCAGGAAAAGCAAACAATTTTACAGCACTAGCTCTATAAATGTGCTCATTGACCAGCGCTAATTCTTTCTTGAAGTGACATTTGTAGAAAGTGAAGAATTGTCATTTGTGTTTCCTTTGTGGTTTATTTATGTTGAGTGAAATGTATTTTGCTGTGCCACGCATAAAGTGGTGTTTGACATTTTCGTGCAAATTTCTATTACTTTTAATTTAAATGAAAAGAAATATATTTCCTGTACACTGGCCTGTTTCTTGGCTCATTGTTAGCTCAGGGGGGGAAGGATCCAAGGGGCATGATATGTGTCTAAAGTTGGGCTGAAGAAACAAATCCATTAAGCAGTTTGGTGTGTGACACCTTGAGTGGGGAGGGAAAGAACTCTCTGTGTTGAGGGTGATCTCTCAATAAAACGCTATAAAACACTTCCAAGTACAAGTTCAGATTATTATTTTTTCACCTAGATCCAAAGCCAAGATTTTAGCTTCTTATGGAAGACCATCAAATTTAGAATTTGTCTTTGATATACAGGTATATCATTTCAGGAACAGGCAAACAAGAGGACTGAAAAGCCATATTCTTTCTAGCAAATGTTCATTCCCTCTGCCCCACAAAGGCCTCACGCTTGCTTGGGCCCAGGATCATCTATTAAAATGCAGGATTAATGGCCTCTGCATCAGTGGTTATTGTAAAGCCCCACTCTACGAATATAAAGGCAATGGCTGTGCAGGCAGGAATGAGACAGTCTTGTTTGGCTGTCCCTCTACATTTTCTTTGGGCAAGTGATAGTCATCAGTGTTCATTGCATCATAACACATAACCTGCCACTTTCTCGTGGAACTATCATCAGTCCTACCAAAAATGTTAGTCGAGTCTGAAGCTTGATTCGACATGTCTCTCAGTTCAGTAGTATGTAATTCTGAGGGGACCTACTCCATTACAAAAGATTGCACAAAGTCTGTTACTGCTCCTCTGACAAAACTGACAATAGTGCTCTTTTCATTCTCACAATAGTGCATCCAAAACCAAATTTTAGCAGTTGTTTTGGCAAACACTGCAAGAATTAACCAGACTACACATATACGTTGTCATGTGCCATGCAACTGGAAAACCATGGTACACAAGGGTCCTCATTATAACCCTGTTGCTCCCGGATTGAAGGGGGCCGGTACGGTACCTGCTCCCTTCAATCCGGGAGCGCCGATTACGAGCTTCCCATCACGGGACCAGGATCACATGCCTGGTAAAACCAGGTGTGCTTTCCGGGTCCCACGACGAGAAGAGGGAGGCAATAACGGGCAAGTTGTACTCTGCCTCTTATTACCTCCCTCCCCATTCCATTGAGCCCTATAGGGGCTCAAATGGGCATGGGGATGTGTTCCTGCATGGAGAATTTACCGGGTCCTCCTATCTCGGAGTAACCGGTAAGTCCCCATTGCAGGAACCCGGTAATGGAGCCCGGAACGGAGGCAGCCATGGAGGCTACCTCCATTCTCGTAATGAGGCCCAAGGTCATTTAATCAGTATCAATATAAGTACACAAACCAAATTGCATCAGTCTTTGCAATAAGCGTTTTGGTCAACTTCAGGCAGATTTTTAAAACAAGGCAGTACACTATTGCATTTGGAGAAAAAAACAAGCATTTTTCATTAACTTAACCTCTGAAATTTGCTTCCACTGTAACTCGTTTTATTTTCCCAGGATGTAAGAGCGAATCTGATTTCCCATATTCTGACTATATTATTTCTGTCTCTTTCTATATCTAAAGAATCCCTCTCTTCTTATTTCTTAAGTAGCCTCCTTATTATGGTTTCTATGTCTATTTATCATGCATTTGGCTTGTCCCCTTTCGGCAGCCTGGCTCCAGCGCGATTTAAAGGAAAGAAAATACCATATTGGATAATTCAAGGCTGGTTGGAGAGCGCTCGGTGACCAAGCTGGAAAAAGCCATGTATTCTCTCACTCCTCATTCCCCTTCTTTCACTTTTATTTCTTCTTCACACGTCCTCCAGGGGGTCCCGGCCCTGATTCTCTTGTGGTGTCTTCGCTGTCTTCCTTATTTTCTCCTTTTCCTTCCTCTGTCCTATCCTCCTGAAACCTCTCTGAGAGTAGATGACTCCTCTATTCCTAATTCGTAGCAGTCTGCCTCCTCTCTTCTTTTTTCTCTCCTTTTCCTGCATCTGAGGTTTCTCTTCTTTTCCATTACCTCTTCCACCACAACCTCGCTTTTAATTTCCTTGTAGATCATTCCATTCTCCCACTACAACCTCTCCAATGCAACTGTGTTCTGCTCCCCTAGTTCTTCTCCTTCTACAACTCCAACCTCTTCGTAGCACCTTTCTCCCCCTCCTCCTCCTCCTACCTCACACTCTCGTTCCAACTCCCTTAATGCTGGCTACTGTGAGTCTCTTTTCAATATTGTGTAGTTTATGGTAAAAAGTTCTATAATGTAAACTGGGTCACTTGTGGTCGTCTCAGATTATGCACTAGTGATGGTTGTTTTGCCCGTCCATTCACCTCTGTTTCTTATGTTTTGTTAAGTGTTTATTGTTTTTACAGCAGCTCTATGTTGGGAGCTTTAAAAAGGCTGGGATTATAACTGGCGTGGGATTGTTTTTTTTAAATGTATTTATTGTGTTTTGATAAAACAGTGACATTTCACAAAATTAAAATATTTCATTTTTATACAATTCATCAAAATGAGCTTCCTTAAAAGTAAACCAAAATACAATTACAATTACAGTACATTACACATTCAAATGTACACATTAAAATTCATGTTTCCTTTACTTTGCCTGCAAGTCCGACATCCAGCAGCATCCTAACAATCTCAGCAGTTAAAAACACTTCATTTCCCACATGTTTTCTTTCCCACATCTCATCAGTATCCATAAATACACATTTCATAAAGAAGCGACTCAAGTATTTAGTTCTAAATTCTGTCACTCCTGTATAGGTTACCATAATGTGCATCAAAGTCTGTGAACCTTCTGCTTGGTGGTAGCCCCATTCATACTCTGTTAAAACAGTATTAAAAGAGCTAGCTGATTAAACTTCCCCAGTCAGTAGAAGATTTAAACAAAATCTTAAAAACTGTTCATGATAAAAAAGGAGATGGATATTGCTCAAGATACTTTGGCAGCATTCCTTACGGTTTGTCTTCTTGTGAAAAGGTAGACTGTAAAGGATGATTCCTGACCTTGTTAATAGTGTCAATCCAGTCTTTTTCTCAAAGACTTTGTTTTACTTGTAAAGGATTTACCCTTAATTCTTCGAGTGATTTACCACAGGCAAAAATAATCGACGTCACTAATTGTTCTGTCTTTAACATGAACTAATTTGTCCTCAAACTCAATACTATCAGCAGATCTTCATATAAGGTTGCTTTAGTAGGGAAGATCATTTTTCTGAACTCTGAGGTGACACGCCAGTTAAACCATGAGCGTAATGACTGTAGACCAAGTTCAAAATGCAAAGATGCAATAGGGACAGAAGTTGGCAGATTGAATATGTGTGGGATGTCATATGTTGAACTAGACTGTTATTTGGCCTTTAGAATAAAACATTTATCTGAATAATTCCAAAAAGGATTTGAAACCTCTCTACCAAAAATGAACATGGCCAAATAAACTGTTCTCTGGGAAGGTGCCGTTCACATAGGAGAAATATCCATTTGTATATCAGTCTGGTCCCACCCACTTGTGCAGTCCAGCACTGAAATCTAGGAAATTCTCCTCTACACAGGAGTACCAAGAGTAACCCCAGACATGTGTTGCAGCTTAGTCAGGCTTTATCAGTGAGGTGAAGCTTTGCCTCTCTAAGCACAGTGAGCAAGGGGTGCACGTCTGGATTACCCTGAGTAATTTAGGGTGAAACCCCAAGTTCGTAAACATTCAAAAAAGGTCTGGGAGCCTCTCTGCCAAGAACAAACATGGCCAAATAACCTGTTCTCTGGGAAAGTGTCCGCTTGGGAGGTGGGGGGGGGGTGGAAGTCTACAACCACGTTTTAGCTCACTGTACTTTTCATACAGGAGAAATATCAATTTGCATATCAGTCTGGTCCCACCGACCTGGGCAGTCCAGCACTGAAATGCTAGGCAATTTTCCTCAGAACAAGAGCACCAAGAGCAACCCCAGAACCGTGTTGCACCCTAGTCTGGCTTCATTAGTGAGGTGAAGCTTTGCCTCTCTAATCAAAGTGAGCAAGGGTTCCATGTCTGGATTATCCTGGGTAATTTAGGATGAAACCCCAAGTTCCTAAAAAATTCAAAAAGGTCTGGGAGCCTCTCTATCGAGAACAAACATGGCCAAATAACTCTGGGAAGGTGCCCAATCTGGATCTGAATGTAATCTGAATACACATGTGTTTTGTCTAGGGACTATAGCTTGCACCATCTTTTTTATTGTTTCAGAGATTGTGGAAACTCCCACAGAGTTTTTAAGGTCTTAGCAGGGAATTTAGTGTAAACAATCAATACAGCCAACTCGACAGGTATTCATACAAGGGAACAGTAAAATGATCGTTACTGATGGAAAGAGGGGCCCAAACCTGTCCTCCCAATAAGTATTTGTAGTGCATGGCTAGACCCGAATTCCTTTTTTTAGGTGAGTCTGTCTTTTTGATGGCTAAACAGTGGACACTGGCTGCAGTGACCTCCATGCACTCTGCAGGCCGGACATTCTAATCCCGGAAAGCACAGCACAACCTTACCTCCTCCCGAGACAAATACATTCAGTTCCGTTATCCTTAGTAATTGTAACATTTCTTATTTACAGTGCTACTAACTGGAAAGGTATTGCAGTACCACATTAAACATTGTAATTATGTAATAAAATGTGATATCCTTCAGAAAAACTGGAGGCACATGGGTGTATCTGCCTAGAATGTTGGGTAAAAAAACACACATTTACCTGTGGCTCTGAAAAAAATCACACAGCCTCATTTTAAATGGGGTGGAGTGGAAAACAGAAGTGGAAAAGCAAGGCAAAATGCTTTTAGGCCTCCATTTTCCACTTGTCCCCATTTCACAGCAGTGATGAGATGGAAGAGGGGGGCACAGAGCGGAGACTAGCTCTCGACAATGCATTCCTCCTCCATCTTGTGAGTGTGCCATGTCGTACGCCTGCATGAGACGTTCATGTAGGCCTACAACAAATGGATCCCTATTGGTAGCAGAGACAGCATTTGTTGCCGGGGGTGGATTATGGGGCGCCAGCGGGAGGCTGGGGAGTGCATTAGGCACAAGAAGGATTCCACCACTGATTCCTATGGAATCCGCCTCGGTTTTGCACCTGTTGAAGACCAGGTGGATGCTATAGAAATCCATTAATAAACACCTCCGGCAAAGCGTATTTGCAGGCGGCATTAACTTTTCCAAGAGACATAGTGGAAAATGGAACAGCGAGTTGGCCTGGTTTTTACTATTTGCCGCGCCACTCCTCCTCATCAACCAGTGGAATTGCTTGCAGGGGACCCAACAGCACACACATGCAAATGTTGTGGGTCCCATGCATGCAATGTATGTTCGTGACAGTTACCGGAGCATGAACTATGGTTGAAGAATAAGTTGGAGGTGATACGGTTAGGTTTAAAAATAATAAATACAACTCTTGATATATAGTGATGTTATATCCGGGTGGGGAAAGTCCTCCTCCCTGGATGTCAAGCACCACTTAACTCATTGATAACAAACGTAGGAGAGACCTCCTCAGATCCCCAGCTTGGAGGTCAGGCATGTTCCTACAATGTGAAATTCTGTTTTTAAAAAGTATGCAAAGGAATCTACAGAAATGTGTTTATTTAGCAGGTTATCGACATCACTGCTTGGGACTTCTCAGGGCTGGCGTGTTCCAGGTAACTCTGCGGGCGGCCTGTGCTTAGACTCGCTGGAGAACCAATGGTAAACAAGCTTCCCACTGCTTCACAGGTAATCAGAGCACAGTTGGAGGACAGCTTTAAAAACACATTTCAGAAATGAGGACGGCAGAGAAGTGTGGCACGTGCACACCTGACTAGCAGGTTGTGATTGTGCCCATAACAAGCCTGCTAATGATGAAACCCCAGGCGACAAGTCAAGTGCCAACCTCTGTGTTTGAAGGGGAAACAAGACAGGAGGCTCCCCTGTTTTGCTTCTAATTAGCGTCACTTGGTGGAGGCGGGTGTTTGTTTGTTTGAAGCCTCGTGCACACATTATAGCGGTTGGCTGGAGACAAAGGCTCTGTGCAGAGCTAAATGCTCGATGCCAGCGACACACGTTCCCAACTCAGAGGCAGTAAGAACTTAAGACCTTCGGCTTTCATATTTGAAAACTGAACACAACATTGCACGATGAACACAACTTCAGTGCATGACCTTTCAAATGCATCATAATTCATGCCCCCCAATTACATCATTGAGGATTAAATGAACCCTACCGACCGTGTTGTTGCATAGGGGCAGGCTCGGACTGGGCAATAGGACAATTCTCCAAGTGCAGGCCCAACATGCTACAGTGGCACCGTTTGTTGGATGAAAGTGGGCCTGTTTTTCTGTCAGTGGTCAGTATGATGAGTTACTTCACTGTGCAGCTTGACGTTTTGACCAGTGTCACTAAACAAATATTCTTTAAAATGCACAATTTGCAAAACATTTTACCAAAATCCTATGCCGCTCGTGTACTACCGATACAGGTCAGCCACAAAAGGAATGAGTTGCCATTTGACACTGCAGCCCACTTTTTCATTGGTGCCCACGACAATTGTATGCCCCAGTCCATCCGTGTCTAAGGGAGAGTATGTTAGAAAAGTAAATTTGCAGTTTAAGAGTGCATATCGTGGAAGTAGCCAACTTGTTTGAAAAATATCGATCGAATGGTACATTTGACCGATTTCGGTTAGTACCATTTGATCGATTTTACAAAATACCGAACACGAACAGCAGGGGTTGCGGGGGTGCCCCTTGCTCCCCATGTTCAGAATTTTGGGCTTTCGGAGGTGCAGGGGTGTTCCCTGCTTCCTCAATATTGGAGGCAGAGGACGAAAAAATAAACAAAAAAGAAAAAGGGACCCTGCAGCATTGGATCCGACACACGTAAGAGGGACGAAACTGACACCACAGAGTATGGGAGAGGTGGCAGACGGAGAAAAGGTAAGTAGGAGGTCTAGGGGGATGTAGTTAGGAATTGGGGGGGACATGGGTTTGGTTTGTTTGGCTGCAGTAAAATCGTATTCACTGCGAAATTGACTATGGTCAAATCCACGGTCAAACAACCCCAATCCTATATCATTGCCTTTTCATTCTAAAAGCATATATTTTCATAAATGATTTCTTAAATCTGATACATTCCTGTTCTGATCCAAAGGCTAGCACACACATATTTTGGACAAATGTTATTCCACAGTGCTTTTGCTCACTCACCTAGAGCAGACAGGATGGCAGCCGCCCAAAACATCTCCCCCATGAGGGCTGGTATAAAGAGCAGACCACCCATGCGCTTTCCGTAGATTTGCTGGAAAGGGTCAAGCATTGTTACATAGCCCTTGGAACGCATGGGCTTGGCAAAAAATAGACCACCTGTGAAAACATAGATACAATATAAAAAGGCGTTAAAAGCACATATGCATTTAAGGTCAGCAACATTGTAAGGAATCCATTTAAAATGTTTGGGACTACAACTCCCATGATCCCTCATCATTCACTATGCTGGCTATGGTTGATGGAAGTCATAGTCCAAACCCTCTGGAGAGCCAAAGGGTGCAGACTCCTGATGTAAGGGAATCTAAACGACAATCCATGCCATAGTCAAACACAACCCACATTCAATTGGTCATATCAATCTAATGAAGTGAATTACGCGACACCAACATAAAGAAATTACTACTAGAAATGTTGTTCTTCTTCTTCTTCTTAATTATCGGAAACATGGGCGGACCCACGCAGGCGCTTCCCCATCCTATAGGATGATGTGCTGAGAGACTGAAAGTGCTGAGGGATTGAATGGTCCTGGGTCTCTGCAGACGCCAAAGGGAATGGAAAATGGCCAACCTTTGCTTACGCGCAGGTAATTGCATTAGTGTTTCCAACTGATGTAGGGATCCATTTGTAGGACTAGACACACTGCCTCCAATTGTAAGCGTGCCTCTAATTTACCTGCTATGTTCCAGCAATGCAGACTTGGCAATTTTAACAATTAGCATGAGCACCGTGCAAATGTCTGCAGCTGATACTACAGCTCATCTGGTTACATTAGACCCTTCCATTATTTCAAACAGACCGACTGGCACGTGTGGAAACTGAATTGACCTATTATGAAGACTCAGTCAACAGTATAATACCCATCGTTATGTCGAACATGTCGCTCTAATTCGATTGGTTGTTTTTTACTCTGATGGATGGACCATCCTATTCATACACTAAGCTGCTGGGAGATGTATTTGCTGGACACCCAGCCCCCTTAAGCAGTAAAGTATGTGGAATTGCAATGAATTTTGTAGTAATTATGGGTATTTGTGAAAGCTGAATCTAGATACAGAAGCAACAGTCTGCTGTACAAAGGGGAAAGAAAATACTGTAGAGAAGGGTGAGAACTGTGACACAGGAAAGTGCTTAAATATGTTTGAGGGATCAGACCATGCGACACTCACACATTTTAAAGGGGAACTCACATGAAAAACACAGTTCATTCTACCCGGATAAAACCCTCACCATCTTTGGCGGCTCCTGTTGCACCAGAAGCCAAAACATCCCCAGACTAGAATTTAGGAACATCCTGCCCACCTGTGAAAACCAATATAGGTGGTGTCATGCAGGGCTTTGATCCTCCCCCACCTAGAATGTTCCACAAGCATTTAAGCAGGAGCACCATAATACCTTATCAGGCATTTGCAGCTCATTCAAATTTGAGCAACTCAGATGATTACACACTAGGAAGCACGAGCACACATCCCCCAATCCTTAAGGATCTACACGTGCTGCTGGTGGAACACTGGGTAATGTCTACCTTGCTTGTCATCTCCTGCCAGGCAGGCTGGAGCATAAGGCCTACTTACCTGTCCATCCTGCCAGGACCTTATGGTATCTCAAACATTCTCCAAACAACATCAAAGAGCCTGCTCAGCCATGGCAAATCAGCTTTAAAACTTTGTGTATTGTCCATCGGGCCTATTACGGAACCGGGGCACTCTACCTTTGCGACAAACTTGTCAAATATGTTCCCTCGAGACAGTTACACTCGGCAAGCCAATTACTCTTATCCGTACCCTGCTGTGCCCGGACCACTGTGAGGGAGGGATTTTCGGTGTCCGCTCTGACTGTGGAACTCTCTTCCACATTCTTTGCGTGCTACCTCTGACCATCTGGCATTCAGGAGGGCACTGAACACGTTTCTTTTTCCCTTAGGTGAGCGATAGTCTTTTCTTACCCCTCTTCAGTGTGTCTCTTCTTTATGTGGTCTTCACCGCATGGCTCCACAATAGTACAATTACAACCTCAGGTCTAAGCTGTGGTTTCCAAATTCCAAATGTATTCATTCATGGTAGGATACTCTTTCCCTCCTTTTCCCCGAAATGGTAGACGGAGCACCTGAGGGAATTTAGACAACCAAAGTAAGAAGCGGTGACTTTTAGCTCACCCAGGAATATGTCTGAGCTTTGGGTGCCGAATGCAGATCCACGATAGTCATTGGGAGGCATTTGCTTCACCAGCCGGTGAAGGTCTAATGATCCAAGACCACCTATTTTTCGTTTATTCAGCTATCACCTAAAGAAAATGTACATTGAAAATGTCTTTTGTAACTTGGAAGAATGCAACCTTTTGTAGCATGGATATGTGTCTTCTCCACCCCTGACCTTTACTCTTACCCTGTTTCTTCGGTATTAGGTCAAAGGGCCTTTTTTTTTTTCCAAAGCAAAAAACTTCGATTTAGAAAGACCGCTCTGTGACCGCACAAAGCAGTCTTTCTTTCTAAATTGAACTGTCACTCCCCTGCCGCACACGAAGGCGCGCAAGGGCTGACAGAGCTGGGTGTCTGTGTGTGCATGTCTCAGTGTGTGTGTTTGTGTGCGTGTATAACAGTGTGGGGATAAGTGTGTATATGCCGGCGGGAAGGAGTAAAGGGGAGCTTGGTGGGTGAAAACACCCATATTTACACAAAAAAAGCCCTCAGTCATGTCCTTTACCCGCTTTCTGGGGGCCGCACAAAAATCGGTCTTTTTTATGTGTGGCCTGCATAAAGCAGAAACATTACATAGAAGCGTTTCTTCCCCTCCTGGTATCTTCAGACCCTTGCCAGAGCTTGGCTCCTTGTCGAGCAGAGGCTACACAGATTGCATGTTTGCCCACAAGTTATGGCATCTTTAGGCTCAGCCAGGAGGTATAAAATTAATTCTGTGGGTGTGGTTTGTGACTTTGCATGAGGAAAAAATGCGTTGACTCTGTCCTTCCTGTTGCACAGCCTCCCTCTTTCATAGCATCAACAAGTGAAAGTGAAATTCCAACCACTGGCACTACGGCCCCTTTCTCTTTCTACACTCATCACAGTGTCATCTCTCCTGCATCATTAAGATGGTGCAGAATGAATTAAGTGGCTGCTGCATGCTCTAAGGGCCTCCTGCCCGGGGATAGGGGTGGGGGGTACTAGTGAAGGTGGGATGACTTCTCTTTTGAGGCAGGGCAGACCAGGGTGAGGTCGGAAGAAGCAGCAGCTGCAGGGCTGTCACCGATCAATTGACCTCAGAGGAACAAACTATCTTCTTGAGTCCTTCAGATCAACTGTGCTGGACTGCTGGTGTACCGCTGCACATAAAAGGAGGATGCAGAGTTGTTTCCTGCAAAGGAGGTAATGCTGATAGGTGCAAGGTGCACAGCTGCTTTGGAAAAGGTATGGGTCATTGCTGCTGCAGATGAAAAAACTATACCCAGCTGGGAATGGCGGCACTGGGATGCCATCGGATCCAGGAAGGCGGCTGTGTAAACATTCAGCTGAGCACCACAGATGTGTGGGAGAGCAGCTAGCTGGGTGGAGTGCAGTGTGCCTTCATGCTCCTCCCTAGTGTCAAGCAGGTGAAGTATTAAGCGTGCTTCTCACTGGAGAAATACACAGTGTTGACTTATTACCCCCCTTTCCAGGTTGGATGCTAAACTTCACTGCACAAATACATATCCTACAAAAGAGCTAAATTCTCCTACGAGTACAGTGAGTAGGAAGATTATTTGTGGGAGAGCAGATAGAGCACCTTGTTGGGTGGAGGGCAGAGTGTCTTCGCGTCTTCCCTAGTGTCAAGCCTGTGAAGCATGAAGCAATCGCCCTACTTACTGTAGTAGGAGGGTCTATATCTCTTTTGTAAGAGATGTACTTGTGTAGGGGAGTTTAGCATCGAACCTGGAAAGGGAGGGGGTGGTGATAAATCAACATGTACGAAATCTGACACGTCCATGGCACTATTCTAAATCACTCACAACTGCATAAAAGACAGGGCCTGATTTACAAAAATGCTTTAACATGGAAAAGTCCCACTTGAAAATCAGGCCCATAGACCGTGAGCTATCTGGACAAAATAATGTTAAAGGGATATGGGAGAAACCAGTACAAGGTACATATTCAGAAATAGTGATGAACATCTAAATGAGTTTACCAGAACATGTATATCTTAGTTGTGATTTTTCCTATCTCAGCACTCAGAGCCTGTGATACTACATAAACATGAAATGTACATTAAAATGTGACCTCACTGTGCCATCTGGAGGTACTGTGGTCATTCATTATCAGCAATCTGGCCTTGCTGAGCAACTGGTACTAATGAATATGCACTTAATCTGGGACTCCGCAATGTGATCATACTGTTTTAACTGGGCATGCTTGAGCCTGGCTTTAAAACACAAACCAGTCATATTTGAAATCAGACTAAGCAGCAGTAACTAGGCATAATGCAATCTCTGCTTACCGTGGGAATGCATTACACAATAGCAACAAAAGGATAAAGGAGAGACATTTTTTTTAAATTGGTCTCACAAAAAGTGATCGGATTCTATATGATTTAAAACGAACATTTCATCTCACTGCTGCTTTCGTTTTCTTAGGTCTTTGAGGCCTGACATGGACTGCTATATGATAATACACTTCATCTTAAAATATGGCCCTACAATGTTAAATGGGCAAACACAATGGGAGGATAGCTCAGGGGTAACACGCTCCTCTTGGAAGCAAGACGATGTGGAGCAACACTGGTTCAATCCCCGGGTTAAGCACGTTATAAATAACCATTACAACTACAATGGGCTAAATCTCTGTGCTGGTGAATTGGCATAATGGTATCTGGCATGACTGTGCTAATTGGCATATTTGAAAATGGCACTTGTGTGCTTTCTGGGCATAATGGAATATGGGGAGATAATACAGTCTTACAACTGGACAATTTGAGAGTACCTTGGCAATGGGGGGCAATTTCTCGGGGATTAAATGGCAATATATGACATTCATGTGAGCACCTCATCATTTGATAACAGACCATGGAAATTGAAAGGGTGCCTTGTCTTTTGATGACAACATCTGTGTAACACAGCAATATTTGTCATGTGGTGTCAGTACCAAAGCAGCATGCCATTTTATGCTATGTTGACTAGTTTTTGGAACACTCCATCACCTTAAGGTCTCTTGGCTGTAAACAGTATCAGGTGAAAAATAGGAAACACAGCTCCTACTGCCCGACCAATGAAAAGCCAAGACGG
Organism: Ambystoma mexicanum; assembly: GCF_040938575.1. Lineage (NCBI taxonomy): Eukaryota > Metazoa > Chordata > Amphibia > Caudata > Ambystomatidae > Ambystoma > Ambystoma mexicanum. The sequence continues at coordinate 760,053,470 of NC_090939.1, forward strand.
AATAGATGAGTGTTTAGTCCATGTCTGAAGCCCAGATGAGCAGAGTCGGCATAGAGATTCCAAATGGAAGAGTGTTCCAGGCAGGCGGGACAAGTACTGAAAGAGATGCCCCGCCCTGTCTCTGCTTTAGAAAGTGGGCTACCCCCAATGGATAGAAATATTTGTATATAAGGGGACAGCGAGGACAGGAAGGTTGAAGTATGACCTGCATGAAAAATGGTCCAAAACCGTCCATCCTGATGTGCTAAACAGAGCGACTTACATTGAATTCAATAAAAGATAGTAGGGCAGTTGGGTGGCCACAGAGAAGGTGAAACATGGCACATTTCCCTGTAACCAGCCCAAAGACCAGGAGCTGGGTTTTGTTCAATTCACAGATGTCTGATGACATCGGAGGGAAGCCTATATTAAGGAAGTTCGCAATTTTTCAAACTAAAAATAATAACGGTGTTACCACATTTGTTTGAGTTTCCGGAGTAAGAAAACGTAGGAAAGGAAGAAAGGTAGAAAAGATAAGATCTTACACACCATGGGCTGGAAAAAACAACTGCAGACAACAGCATTTATCTGAGGCCTTCAGTAAAGGGTCTGGTCAGAGATGATCCCTAACGTTTTTAACCATTGATGCAAGGGCAGGAACATTTCCCATGGACCGCAGACAGGCAACAGTCAGGTTCACCATAGCCACTTCCTTCAGGCAGGAAGGAACGCAGATGATCAATCTGATAGAATCAGTGCTACTGCCTCCCCCGCCATCGACCAATAGAAGAAGCTTGTTGACTACGGAGACCAAAACCGTCTCCATCGGTCTGTTAGGTCAAAAGCCAGCCTGTTGAGCATCAAGAAAATTAAAAGGTTCTACATGAAAGCAAAACTCATTAGTCAAAGAATGGTCTGTAACTTAGAGGTATAATCTAGGAGAGTGATGGGACAGAGAGCACTAGTATTTCATGGGTTCAACAATGGCTTTTTTAGGAGCGATACCACTCTCACATGCGTGAAAACCGTAGCAACAGTTCCTGATATCAGGGAGGGATTTACTTGAAACTATTATTTTTCTGGTGATATGTTTGTGCTTAAAACAATATTTTTACTACTATAAAATGAGTGATGGCATGATTCTGATTGGACACTGGTCAAGTGGATTTTCCCCTTTTGGTTTGACCAGTAAGAGAGAGTACATTCATAAGGGAAAGAACACGAGCGCAGGCTAATAAGGGAGTAGTTTACAGATACCCCAGAGGCAGAGGCCTCTACTGGAGTGAAAGTGAGGGTGGGGTAAAGTACAAATCTGAATTTCTTAATAATTGGATGTTGTCATGGTGTAGGGTTGTCCTAGGGTCTCAATAATCTTGTGTCAAGACGTCAAAACTAGAACTGATGTTACTCGTTGGTCAATCTAATGGAGTAAAATGAGTGCATACTCCAAAGTATGGCTGGTTTGTAAACAATTAGGCTTTATAGGGAAACCTAACATCGACATCATAATTCTACTGCCATTTACGCTTCGGATCACATGTGCATTTTTTAATTTCACTCAATGGGGAGGGGGTGCACGGTTTTAATTTTAGATTTAATAATTCCTAACGGCCAGACAGCAGTCAAGGAGCTAAGTTTTCAGAAAGCCAATCATAACAATATGTATGTGCTATGGATGCTTCAGATGAACATGCTGCTGGTTCAGCCTTCACTAAGGTTATGCCAAATTGATATCACTGCAATATGGGAAAGATGACAGTACTTCCTTAACATATGATGGCAATAGCTGCCAAATATTGTGAGTGCCTGCCAAATGCCTGTACATGAGTCAGAACTATTGGTTTGGTCAATGCCTATCTTTCTAGTCATTGTTTTTTTAGGTTATGGTAAGATCATTAAAGGGCATGGGGTCATACAATGATACGTAATGTATGTCGTTCAGGGAAGTGGCAATTTGAACACATTTTGCCCCTCTGCAATTTGGGGAGTCCGGCAGTGGCATGGAATGTCATTTGTAAAAATGTTGGTTGAAAAATTAAGAATGCACATAAAGTTTAATAAAAGGTATTATGGTGGTTAAAGGTATTAACCACAGGAAAAATGCCATTTTAATACTAGTATAGAAAAAAGGTGGCCGTGCCACGCCCGGAAACCATAGACTTCTGTCTATGTTAGACATTGCGGGCAAGACGTTTTCATCATTTATACTGGACGAATTGCAACTTTGGGGTGAGTCTTATTAACTGCTAGATAGATTCCAAACTGGGTTTTGGCCTTGATGCTCTACGTTACGCAGTCTTAGATTGATTGATTTACTGACAACATGCGCACTGAGGCAAAACGATCCAGGGCTCCACACACTGTTTGTTGATTTCCAGGCACCTTTGACACCGTCTGCAGAGGAAAACTTCGGTCGAAGCTTGAAAAATATGGTCTACCAGCACATTTATCATATTTACTACGATGGTTTCATGAGGATAACACAGTACAGGTCAAGTTGGATGGTGGGGCAGGGCTTTGTCGCACCCTGTCCCTAGCCCAAGAGGAGTGAAAGAGGGTTGCGTCTTGGCCCCTCTACTATTCAACTTGTACCTGCCTGATTACCAAAGCAGTTCAGTGTGGTAAAAGTAGGTCCCCCTAAGATGTATTCCCATCATGTAGTATGTCTAGCTTACGTGGATGATATTGTGATACTTGACCACACGTTCTCGGGACTAGTGCAATTGGCAGGTGAACTGTGGAAGTACGCTAAGGAAAATCTGCTATACGTAAATGGGAGCAAAACTCAGATGATCCTGTTTTCAAGTGGGAACATCTTGAGACCCTGGTTAACAGTAATGGAGGCAGAGGTGCAATATGATGATTGTTATAGATATCTAGGTGTGGAATTTGAGGCAAACCAGGGTTTCTCAGAATCTATTACCATACGTAGGAGAAAGGCAGCTCAATTGACCACATTTATGTCGAATTTTAATATTCGTGTTGGGGTCTTTAGTCTGGAGGGTACAATACCTGACAAAAACAATGTTTTTATCCCGTTGTTTTGTATGGGCTTGAATGTCTCTCTCTCATCGACCAAAAATGGATAGGGAGACTTGAGGCCCGTTTCTGGAAAAGGATGTTAGCTCTTCCACAGTGTGTGCCCATGGAGTTACTGAGACTAGAGTTAGGCCTTATCTCCATGGTGGCGACAGTAATGATGAAGCGTGGCCTCCTATTTATTAAAGACATGACACACCCCAAATGCCAGTTGCTTTATCCTGTGGGACAGGAGATTAAATGTGCATGGGTGGATATATATGAATAATCAGTAGTAGCTCTGGTTGAAGAGATCGATTGGAGACTGGTATGGAATGAAGGGTTTTTTGAGTTAAAAAAAATCTTTGTGCAAAAAATAGAGCATTGAGATTGGTGTAATAAATTCAATTATCACGTTGAATTAAAATGCTGTACACATGTATCTGAAATGCTATATACTTTAAGAAATTGCAACCTTGTCTAACCCTATGCCCTCCAAGAACTTGCACAGGTTCATCTTGTTGTTCCCCATTAGTCCTTTACCTTTGTGGTTAATAGAGGGTCCAATGTTGAAAAGAATCTGTGGAATCTACGATAGATGGGGTTTTAGAATTAGCAAAACATGTACTGACAGAATGTCGGAAATTGGGCCCTACGTATAGGAGACACTTTGGGGAGTAAGTCTATGATTTACATTTGATTAAAGATTTATCGGTTTGCAGATACTGCATGAACACCAAAGGTATTAGTCTGCACCTAGCACTTTACAGGGTACAGCTGTCCGTGATTGCAAACTTTGATTAGAACACCGTTCTGTTTGGAATTATCTTTTCTAGTGAAAGGTTTTAGAATGTTAGAATTTAACATTTTAGAATGTACTCATTACTGTGGCAATAAGACCCGAGGCGGCAGGCCAATACCGCCCCAGGTAATGCCCCTGGGGCCCCTAGTTACAGACCCCGGGGGCATTACCGTGGGCAGTATTGGCCTGCCGCAGAGTGTCTTATAGCCATTAGTACCCCAGGCCGTTAGAACGGGGTACTAATGGCATTTTTTTCTGTTCTGAAATGCTGCCGCGTTTCGAAACAGAAAAAAAGGCAAATAAAATGGCCACCGGGAAAGGGAAAATGTAGTCCGTTTTCCCTTTCCATGGCGGCCATCGGGAGGGGACGCGGAGGGAACAAAAGTGTTCCCAGCGTGTTAGCTCCCGAGAAAAAGAAAAAATAGGGTAAGTGGGAATGGGGGGGATAGTTTGCAGGGGAGGGGGTGGAGGGAAAAACAAAACTTACCTGAGTCCCCGGCGGGGGACGAAGGCAGACTCAAGCCTTGGGGAGGCTCGGAGTGGGGATTGGCCCGTTTCAAGCCTCCTCATTGGCTAAGGGGCTGCCACGCCCCCCGCCGGGAACAAACGACGGCACGCTTGTAGGTCCACGGAAATACCGTGTGGTATGGCTCGGAAAAAAGCCAATCCATGTGTAATATTTCCCGTGGACAGAGCGCGCCGGGTACTAATTTGTAATACGGTATGAAATGCTCATGTTTTAAGAATTATAATATGTGCCCATGTTATTTAGGGATGTTGTGTTTTTATAAATGTCAGTATTTTGTTTGTGTATATGTTCTGTGAAATGTGTAAAATTTTTAACACTAACATATTAAAAAAAGTGCAATAATAATATGATACAGGAAAGAATAGAATAGGATTTTTGCATGAGTCCTGAGTTATATTTGTAACAAAATTTCAAATATCTGAACAAGTGACGATAGTGAGTATACGTTTATTGGGGAAATTGTTTTGCTTTTAAAATATTGATTGTAGACTTTGGGCCTCATTACACGGTAGGCGGAGAACCATGGCGCTATTAGCGCCATGGTTCATGCCGGTAAAATACCGGCACCGCCTTGGTGGAAAGGGGAATTACCGCCCCATTCCAAGGTTGGCGGGGCGGTAATTCCCCCTTCCATCATTGCCCTTCCCCATTCCCATTTTTGCCCCATAGGGCATAATGGGAATGGGGAAGGTGCTAATTACGGCACCGCAAATTGCGGTACCGTAATTAACTCCCTGGGTCCCTTTGAGGGTTGGGTTTCAACGCCTGCAAAAAGCAGGCGTTAAATTCCCCAACCCGCAAAGGGACCTCGTAGTAAGGCGGTAAGGATTTACCGGTACCGGTAAAATACTGGTACCGGTAAACCCTTACCGCCTATTGAGTCCTTACGATGCATAATTTTTCAGAACAATTATTCTTTTTCCAAAGCTGTAGCACTAGAAAGACTGAGGGAGGTTTGTTATGATCTGAGTTTAAGTTTACACAAAACATTTATGAGCTCTCAGGATTAGTGTGTTACGCACGCTATTACTGAGAAGGTTGTTACTGTGATAAGCTGCGTTCCTATACTAATATGGAGCTTCAGGACCCTGATGAGAGGCTACTGTATACAAATCTGACAAAGAATGTTGATTATTTAGGTATCCATGTACAAATAAAACTTAGTATTCAAATTATGATGCAGGGGTGAATTATAGATCAGTCTTTTTGCTCATATGTGGAAAACAAATACTGATGAATTAGCTGAAATGGGATGGGGCAAATAATCAAAGAAAGAACTGAAGGAATGCTTTTTCCTTAAAAGTAAATGGGTGGTATACTCATGTCTATGTCAAATATGGCACCTGTGAGTACAGGGGCAAAGCGACAAAGGAAGGAATACAAATATGCCCTAGATAATTCTAGTCTAGTATATATAGAAACTGTGCATCACCAAAGGTTTCAGCATTAAAAAGGCAGCAGGAGAAGAGCGGGGAATGTCTCCTGTGTGTCCCATTAATTTAAGAATGCCTCAAAATAAAATAAAAAGAATGTATACTGGGAGAATTGACGTTGAAAAACTGGTTACTAATAATGTTCTATTCCAATGATTAGATCGCTTTAATCACAAGCAAGAACCACAAATTACAGCGGTAAGGAAGTGAATTCTCTTCTGCTCACCATCATGAGAAAATAACTCACATTTTTATCAAAGGGCACTCTCACAATAATATTTGGCCTTTTCATCCTATAGACATGTTTTTAAAATTCTGAAAATTAAAATGACAGAGCGACTCCATTACGTGCAACATAAAAAGATCCCTGATAAACAGCAAGTCCCTTCCACTCCCCAGGGTACACGCAAAGTGAGTAATAGCACTGGATTTACGTCTGTGTATGTATGTCTTGATAACTTCAGGCTTTGAAAATAAAGAATAATGAACAAAAAATCAAAAAGAGGGGAACGTCCCACGTGCACTTCTGGTATAAATACAGTGAAAGGGTTCGACCTCGAAGCAATGTTTGCATTAGAAGTGGTTACTGAGCATCTACACGTTTCTAATCACAGGATACCATGCTGCAAAAGACACATGTGAAGCCCCTAAAGAAGTCCGAAATCATTTAGGGCCCCTTCCAATTCTCCTCTATCACTGTATATATTTCTAAAGGAAGGATATTAACTGGTCCAGGAGGGCCCAATGAGTGGCAAGTTTCATTTTAAAAACCTTAGAGTTAATATATAATTCACATTTATTGTATGAGCAGTGGGGGTAGGCCAGTCTTGTACTGCTTGTACTTTACGGGGTAGGTCTGTATCCTCCCTCCACCTACTTCATTTCCAAGGTAGACCACTGAACCTTGTCCAATCTGGCACTTACTGGCCTTTAAGGTCAAGTGGGTCCTCTGAAGAGCCTGCAACACAATCCTAAGGTGTTTCACATGGTCTTCCCAGGTGGCAGTGAAAACTGCTATATCTTCCAGATATGCGAGACAGAATTCATCCAACACATTCAACACATGATTCACAAGCCGCTGGAAAGTGGCAGGGGCATTCTTCAACCCAAAAGGCATTACCCTGAACTGGTAAAGACCATCTGGTATTGAGAAAGCTGTCTTCTCCTTGGCATGTTCTGCAAGTGCTATTTTCCAATAGCCTGCAGTGAGGTCAAATGTGCTGAGGTATTTGGAGGCACCCAAAGTATCCACAAGCTCATCTGTTCTAGTCAAGGGGTGTGCATCTGTCTTGGTGACAACATTCAGAGCCCTGTAATCCACACAGAAACTCAACTCAGAAGTACCTGATTTTGGAAACAACAACACTGGGCTGGACCAAGGACTACTAGAGGGTTCAATCACCCCAAGATCCAACATTTTGTTGACCTCTGTCTTAATGTAAGACCTTACTTTGTCTGACATCCTGTATCCCCTACTTTTGGTAGGTATACTGTCTCCTGTGGCAATGTCATGTTTGCACCAAGGTGTCAAACCAGGAGACTGTGTGAATAAGGGGGGACATTGACTCAGCAAACTTTTCACCTCTGCTTGTTGATCAGTAGTCAGGTGAGGGGCCACATGGACACCCTCAATGGAGTTGTCTGAAGGACTGCTCCGGAACAGGTCAGGGAGAGGTTCTGATTCCTCTTCCTCAACATCTGAAGCCAGTAGCAGTGCAGCGATTTCAACTCTTGGGATGAAAGCCTTAGGCCTATTTACATGGAACACTTTTGGAGCCTGACCAGCTCTTCCAAGGTCCACCAAATAGTTGACCTCACCCAGTAACTCCACCCCTGTGTAAGGGCCTGACCATGTGTCCTGTAAAGTCCTAGGCCTTATAGGATTCATGATCATGACTTGCCGACCAGGTGTATAATTGATGAGGGAAGCCTTCTGGTCATATCAATATTTCACCAGTGCTTGCCCTGCCTTCAGTTTCTCACTAGCCAGACCCATCAGGAGTACCACCCTTTTTCTGAGCCCTAGCACATAGTCCACTACATTGATAGTAATAGGAGTGGGCATCTCCCATCCCTCCTTGACTATGGCCAAGGGTCCCCTTACACAGTGACCAAACAGAAGCTCGAAGGGGCTAAAGCCAACACCCTCCTGTGGTACCTCTCTGTAGGCAAACAGTAAGCATGGTAACAGAGCCCCAATCATGCTTTTTAAGGTTCTGTTAAACCTTTCAACAAGTCCATTGGTTTGTGGGTGATATGCGGATGAAAACTTATAGGTGACACCACATTCCTTCTACAAGGCCTGCATATACTTTGACATAAAGTTGCTGCCCCTATCAGACACAACTTCTTTAGGGAAGCTGACCCTAGAAAATATGCAAAGTAAGGCTTTTGCAACTTTCTTGGCAGTTACAGTCTTTAATGGGATGGCCTCAGGATACCTGGTTGCATGGTCGACCAGCACCAGGATAATCCTATTGCGTGAGGATGTTTGGTGTTCAAGGGGGGCAGCAATGTCTATCCCTACCCTCTCAAATGGTATCCCTACAACTGGGAGTGGTACCAGTGGTGCTTGGATTGTTGAGCCACTCTTACCAGATAACTGGCAGGTGGAACAACTTCTGCAGTGACCTTTTACTTTCACCCCCATCTTGGGCCAGTAGAAGTGCATGGATACCCTTTGCTTGGTTTTCTTGATTCCAATGTGACCAGCAAGGGGCACTTCATGTGCGAGCTGCAGGAGGAAGGGTCTTACAGCAAGGGGAACCACCAACCTCCTATGGGCTCCTTCTGTAGACTCTATAGGCTCACTGTAGAGGAGCCCACCTTCCCGATAGATGCTATGTGTCCCAGGAGGTTCACCCTCAAGCTGGACACAGGCCTGTCTCCTTAAGCCTTCCAGAGATGGGCACTAACGTTGGCCCAAACTGAATTCTTCCCCGTCAAGACCACCTTCTACTAATAAGTCTTTTAGTTCAGGATGGTCATTGGGGTCAAATACTCCAGGTAACTCCTCTACCTCGTCAGGTCCAGTGGTAGTTGAGTTAAGGGGAATATTCTCTTTCCCTCTTTTGTCTTTTCTGACTCCTTTATCCTTGGGTTTCCCCGTTGGCTTGGGCAAAGCAATGGTCTTGGCTAGTGCAGTCCTTGTTTGAGACCTTGTGCAGGGTCTTTCTGCTGTATCTCCCACAAGCCCTAAGGCCCTGAGATCATTTCCCAGCAAGATATTTCCTGGGACAGCTCTCTGAATGCTCACTGGAATCCTGAATACTGTACCATTTAAAGTAAGATTTACAGGTATAACGGGGAACTGGAGAGGTGGGCCATGAGCCACATAGTGTGCATCAGAGGACCTCTGGCAACTTCCTCTGGGTCTACTAAGGTAGAATCCACTACAGTTCGACTGCACCCACTATCCCTAGGAGCAGGGGTATCTACTCCATTGATCAGCAAGTAGTGCTAGGTATTGTATGCAATCCAAGCATAAACCTCTGAGACTCTAGGCTCCCAGGAACCCAGGGAAACTAAAACTACCTCAGAATCTATCACACTGGGGAAGGAATCTGAGGAGAAGGATGCCCCTGTAATCTCTTCTTCTCCATAGGAGGAGATGGCCAGATTAGCAGAGTGGACCACCAATGTTTTGACCTTACATCTGGGGCCCTCCTTCACATGTTCACTTGCTCCACAAGCCACACAATATCCACTGGGTCTGTGTCCATAGGGAGGCTTATCGTAACCTGAGTTTTGTTTTGGAGGATAACCTCCACTACCTTGTGAGTTCTCTTGTGACTTACCCTTAAATTTCTTTTTGTGGCCCTTTTTGGGAGGAAGTTTTATCAGATCCCCCACCCTCCTTATCTTTGAGCTTTCCCCCCTCCTCCTGCTTACCAGGATGAGTCTTGTCCTTATGGGACACTCTATGTGACACCCACACATCTGCTGCAATGGCTAGCTTCTTAGGATCTAACTCCTTTGAATCTGCCAAATGCTGCTTAAGCTCAGGGGACCAAGATGCACAAAAATGTTCAAGCATGACAAGACATATCATACCCTCAAAGGTGGAGACCTTATATCCATTAATCCAAACTTTCAAGTTTTTTAAGGAATCAGTTACATAAGACACCTCCTTCTTTCTTTTTTTACTCTCTGAATCTCTTCAAGAAATGGGCAGGAGTCATTTATTACAAGGCCTTTGTAACTTCAACACACAGTAAACGAATCACAGTAACACTATCAAACCAACACACTCCTATCAATACAAAATAAATACAAGACCACCGCGGTCTAAACGGTTAAAGGCATGAAATGAGTCAACAACCTAAAAGGGAAGGAAACAGGCAGTGCAAATAGTCTATAGTCCCCTTCTGCATCCAACACACTCCGAACTCAGAGGCAGTCGGGACCCTAAAATGAGTGTAGCCTAATGCTCAACAGTACATGCAATGCAAGGACACGTGGTTGTTCCAATGGGCAAACAGAGTCTCTTCAGGGGTCTGTAGCAGCTCAGGAAGGTCTGTGAGGTGATGAAGAATAGGTTCCCACTATTCGAGGAGGGTCTCCACTTGAGGGCAGATTCGATTCCAAGAGTTGGGAAGAGTTCGCTAGTTCGCACTAGCAGTGGAAAGGAGAGGGGCCCCCAGGGGCCACTTGTGTGTAAAAAGGGGTGGAGGTGCTAGGGGCCACCGGCTAGGGTTGCGATTACTCACCGACCCCCGGGGCACTCCGGAGCAAACATCGCCAGTCAAGTACACTTCGGTTGCAGGTTCAAATGCGGCAATATGAAGGCTCTGCGGGTTTCAGCAACGAAGATACAGCGATGATTCCCAAATGGGACAGTGGCATTTTCTCCACTCCTGATGGTTGAATCAGGCCAGTTTGCACACCTGCAAAGATCGTCATCATGGCTGGGCAACACGGTAACCGTGCATGCTCCTGTTCGGGCGCACTTGTCTCACTTCAGAACCGGGAGGGCCAAGTGTACAAAATTCGGTGTGAGGGTGCCGTGAAAACAGAGCTGGCAGTATACCATGTTTCGAGGGCCTCCTCAAAACGGTGGCGGAGGCAGAGCGAAGGTCCTGCGTAAGCTCCTCAGCCCACTGGTTGGCCCAAGGACACTTTCGAGAAAGCTTACTTGCAGGTTTTGATGAAGGTGCCAAGAGTAGTTGTTCCCACTATTCCAATGGGTCGAAGCATCTTCACAGACCTTCTAGGACGACCAGATGCAGAGGGGTCCCGCAGGACGACAGCTGGCTCAGGGTGCCAAATCTTCCAGCGTGTCACCAGCAGTTCCTCGACTCGGCTTCTTAGTTTCATGATACTTGGATCCTATCCTTCGTTCAGAGAGAACTCCAGAGAACGTCATGGTATGGTTCTTTGGGCCCTCCACTTATCCAGAATCTCCTTTGCGACAAAACGAAGCGGTCCCAATGGGAGATCTGCTCACATACAAGCATACCATACGTGGACCAATCACGGACCACGGTGGTCCCAGGCATTCACAGCACTCCAGACTCTCTGGCACCCAGAATGTGTACTGGGGACAGACACACGAGCCCACATCCTGGAGGCACACACACAAGGCATGCAGAAGCCCGCAAAAGCTTGACATTTTGTGGGAAAATGCATGACCAAATATGGACTGCCCCGGGTCGGCTCGATCTGGGGAAGGGGAAGGAGAAGGGGCAAGATGGCCAAAGGACAGGACAAAGAACCTTGTGGCATGGTCATTTTGGAGCCAGGCCAACTATTCATGCAACAGGGGATAATCGCAGTTTACCTGGCAGGATAGAGTTAACAATATATGAAAAGATAAGCTGCCACCAGCCCTGTCCATGACACATCTGCACATCTGAAAAATCCTTTGAGAGTATCTAGGGCCTTTGGAAATGACTAAGAGACCCAAGTGTGATGTACTGGAAGATACATTGCACACTTGTTACATGTTGCAGAAAAGTTGCAACATTGGAAAAGGACTAAGGCAAACAAAGTCTCCCAGTACTGACTGTCTTAAGGGCATGTTAGTTTCCCGATAAAAAGTGAGCAAAAAAGCCCAGAGGAGTGCAGCAGAAGGCTGTGCTCCCCTGGCAAAGTCAGACTAAGGTGTTAAACAGCAGCAAAAAGTTGGGGGGTACACAACTGGAGGGAAAATTACACATAAATGGAAATCTTTCCTAATACCATTTCCTTCCTTCCATTCATCCGGATAGGGTTCCCAGAGAGAAGAGCAATAGTAGAGAAAAGAGCAATCAGATCATGAGGATATTTCTGCAGCCCAAAAGTGCTTGACCTCTGGATCAAGAACGGCCTGCTGCCTTGGGAGGGAAAAAGGACATGGCCACCTTCCAAATGCCATCTAGCCTAGAACCCTCCTTGGGGCTGTAACACGATCATCCATGACCGAATTCTCCATCAGCCTTCAAGGCACTTGAACCTAAGTTCAGGTGCCTGTAGGACCCCTGCTGCTAGAACAGACCTGTGTACATTACGAGGCTGAGAGCACCCTCTAGGTCCTTTAAGAGGGCAACCCCTACATTTATGCTAAAACTCCATTGCAAAATCCTGAAAAGCAGAGCTTGGAGAATATGTATGTGTACCCCCTTCTGAGAGTTGCAACAAACAGTGCAGGTTAAGAGTAACATTGGATTGACTTTGGTGGAAAGAGACTTGTGCTGTGTAGACAACTTCTAACCATGGAGTAGAGACAAAGTGGAAAAGACACAATGAAAGGAGACAAGGTATCAGAAATGGAGAAATGGTGAGGGGTGAACCAGCGAGGAACACAGGGAGAAAGCCAAATTTGGTATAGTAGAACTAGCCAGAGGAGGAGAGAGTGAGTTTACCCAGGACAGGAGAGGGAAATAGAGAGGAGGGCTGCAGGTTGATTAAAGAGTTCCAATGAAACAGTACTCATGAAGATGAAAACAAGGAGGAGTAGGAAAAGAAATAGAGAAAAAACAGCCATAATTTGTGGACGAGTGTGTCAAGAATAGCAAAGAAGTAAGTAAGGTTTACAAGACAAGCATGTATGGGATGCCACTTAGATAATGTTTGGTGCTTAAGTGTGGTCTAAATCCAAATTTAAATCTTAAATTGGAGTACTGAAGTTTTTCAGTCTTATTTAAGGATTAAACCCCAGGCAGAAGAGGCATTACCTGTCAGCTGACTGGTAATGGCCCCACAGCGAGGGGTTTATTGCTATTAGCATCCTGGCATGTCATATCAGGATGCTAAAAGTTCTTTTTTTTCAAGTTATGAAATGACAAAGAAAACCTACAATCCAAGATGGTCGACATGGAAGAGGGAGAAGGGAACTACACGTAGTCCCTTCTCCCTTTCCATGGTGGCCATTGCTGCGACAGGGATGCGCCTGGAACAGTACTGTTCCCAGCACCGGTGTGGGGCAAGGGAGCACCAGATAAATTGGGTAAAGGTGGGAGGGGGTTAAATATGTGAAAAGGGTGGGTGTGGAAAGGGGGGTACGGGGGCACACTTAAATAGGTCCTGGCAGGGGAAGATGACAGCCTTAGTTTACTTTAGGAAATAACATATTGGAAAAATTGCCCTTTCGTCTGGTCCGAGCAGTTTATTTGGATTTTGGATCGTGATATTCCTCTTTTGAAACTGCTATTTTTGTTTATTACAATATTTAATATTCCTGTCAGTCGAAAATGGTTATAGCATTCTCAGAGAGCTTTAAAGAAAATGCATACACATAAAGTGCATACAGCCAAAACAATGTGTACTGTTATGATTTTCTCTGCATCCAGTCATTCCTTTAACTCGTGTAATAGGTTTAACCATGCACGTTTTAGAAACACAATTGGGCAAGGTTGAAATAAGTAATATATAGTGCTGCATCGGGTTACATATGAAAGATCTTTGAGAAGCAATACAGTAAATCTCACAGAGATAGAAAATGCAAACACATTGACAAATACAATTTCAATCTCAACCTCACTCATTCTTGTTTCTTCTGACCTAAACATGGATTACAGTGGGGGTCATTCCGAGTTTGGAGCTATTAAAACCATGGCTGCCTCCAAACTCGGGTCCGGGTCCGTGGTGTCGGAATCGGGACCTACCGGGACATTCCTACCTATGCGGACCCGGTAAGTCCCCATTTCGAAAACCATTCCCCATTCCCATTTGAGCCCCCATAGAGCTCAATGGGAATGGGGAAGTAGCTAACAACGGGGCTGCAAATTGCGGGCCCATTATTAGCTCCATGGTCCCTTAACGGGTCCCGCTAAGGCCGGCTGGTAAAACCACCCGGCCCTGGTGGGACCCGCTAAGGGACCTCGTAATAGAGCGGTAGGGGGTTAACATCACCGGCATCCTTACCGGTGCCGTTAACCCCCTACCGCCAGGGTCAGAATGACCCCCACTGCTTCATTCAACAATCAGTTCAACCTTTAGGTAATTGCGCACATCTTTCATGCCTTACCTACAACCAGACTGAGTCCGTAACCAATGGGGGCCTGAGCCCAGGCGAGCCCAAAACCCGGGGAATAGACTGCCTCTGCGGTCCCATTGATGTATCCACCGCCGACCCAAGTAGCTGAAAGGGAATAGGAAATAGATACGTTCATTGGGGAAAAAAGACATCCAGTTCTATTAGTAAACCTCATCCTAGGGCTTTGCATTTCTAAAATAAATCGTCCTGTTTTCTGGCCCATTGTTTTATAGCTACACATTATTGTTCGAATGACACAGGGTCAAGTTCAACCTTCCCAAAGTTGAGATAGAAATAGTGACTCTCTCGTTAAGATCCTACAGGAGTTCTGATTTCGCAAGACTAAGCGTCTTTTTATCCTTTCCACCCTCTCTTATCCCAATCAACCCATTTCATGGTAAATGTGCCAGCCATCAGACCCTGGTTGACTTCAATAGGTTCCTCTTGCTGCTTTAAGCAACTAAGTCTTATTTTCATTTTAGCTGCACACACCCTATTTAACTTGCTATGGTCCACCTGCACCTCTTCCTTAAAGAATCAGACTGGGTAACTCCCCATGTACAACAAAGACCTCTTCATATTTCAGACCATTGTATTTAATAATTTCCATTTGCTTACCCCTGTAAACACACTGCACACCTATCAGAGACCCTCAGTATCTAGATCAAAGCCTATTGGCCTCATTACAAGTCTGGCGGTCCGGAAATAAGGGTGCCGGTAGCAATATACTGTCACCATTTCAGGATGGACAGACTACAAGAATGCATGCAGGGGCCGGTGCCTGGCAGGTCTGACATGCCCGGAGCACTCCTGCAGGCATGGTTTCTACGGAAGCACCGGCATCATTAGCAATGGTGCCGGTGCTTCTGGGTCCCCATTCCCATGGAGTCCTATGGGTATCCACGGGAATGTGGACTTTAACAGTTCCCGCTGCCTGACATCCCGGGCCACCAGGACTTGTAATATCCCGGTGGCACCAGGATACCTGGACAGCAGAAATGGTGTTAGAAGGTCGGCAGCAACCCACTGGTAGTACCGGCGGGATACCGCCAATCTCGTAATGAGGCCCAATTGACACTGCTCACCAAGCCATAATCACATCTCCATCCCTAACGCCCCCTGTGGAACCTCCAGATTATCATCTCTTGCTTTCCTAGAACAAGTAAACTGGGGCACAATTTCTCCTGTCTTTATAGATGAAACATCCTTCTCAGCTTCATAAAACACCCAAAACGTATTCTGAAATATTAAATTAGAGTTCCCTCAGCAAAGATGCAGACTGACAAACATGACTTTCAAGGCACACAACCGAGCCAAGGAATTTCCAAGGACCACCAGTAGACGCTTGAAGGCCCAGTAAGCCATGTTGCTTCATTAATGGTCATTGGATAACTAACCACTCTGAATAGGTTTTATGACCTTGCACCCTTCCACCTCCTGTCTTCGACTGATGCTAAGCAGCTTCTTCTTGCCATGCACAGTCTTCAGCCTAAATTACCACATGCTCGTGAAGTAGGGAATACATAGTTATATGGATTACCCACATGGTTTACTAATAGGCCCCATCACATAGATCAGAAATCACAATCCCGAATGCCTCATATATTGGAACCACTTAATATCAGGAATGCAGGATTCACTAACACACTCTAAATCAACATTAGCAAGAGGTAATGCAAGCAGCACTGAGCTTACCAAAGAAGCCCATAGAGACAAGCTTGGGAGAATCCGAAGAGAGATCGAGTGGCTGTGAGATGGTATCACTCACGGTCTAGCAAAAATCAATCACATCAATGAAAATCCAATTATGATGATAACAGAAGTAAACTCATCTGCATTAGAACGTCTACCTTGTTATCCACGCAGTAAAATCCCACCTTGAGTGGGTAGGATATAACCTAAATCAATTATTATAGAATCCCTCCCTTAATGCACACTCACAAAGCAGCAATATACGAATCCAGTGTCACTGACAAAAGGACAGCAGGCATCAGACTGTGGGGCAGCTCCTGCATCAGATGGTCTGGAGGATGTCTCCGGGCAGTTCAAGGCTTTTTAATAAGGCAGTATGGTGAATGCTTTTAAAAGAAAATGTTTAAAAATCCGGCAGTTAAGTGTGTCTGCAAGCAATATATTTAAGTCAAAGGGGGGTGCTTTAGCACAAAACAGTTTGACTACCATTGACATAGAGTTAAGGGAGACAAGGGGGGACGGAACACAGTAGGCCTCACAGAGTTTTGTTTCAAGATAGACTAATTTCTGAATATGCAAAGAATCCTAGATGACACCTGAAACATACTATGACAAAGTTCTCAGCCTGTCTTGGGGTTCAGGATGGGATGGCCATGGGTGCTGAGTGCCTTCACCTTCTATGGGATGTTGGGCATACGAGAAGTGTGCAGGGGATCACCACGCCTACTCCACCATCCCCTTAGACTTTTAGTAGGGGGACACCAAATGGAACCTGCAATACACTTTTCCCCTTTCAGAAGACTTCTTCTTGTTAAAACTAGAATATGTTGTGTGACACTTGAAGTTTTCGTTCACCTAGAGTCAGAACTCAGAAATGTCAGATCAATTTACAAGCATCTCAAGGCAAGTGAAAGTCTCCCCAAGGCCTTCTGTTGTCCAAGAGTGGCCCTAGGAGAGTAGTGATAGTTTGTGTGTGAGAGAACAGAGTACTATAAATCCAAAATCGCATCCAAACCTCAAATGACTTGGTCCATCGTGTCACTTTATGTGGCGTCATTACTTGGCACCCAGCTAACTTGCACAAAACAATCACATTAAACAAGTCACACGTGAGACATAATAACTGCCCATAGATTTTTCCGATAGGAAGGCGGGCTGCCAAGGGGAGGTGCCAGAACCATACATCAGAGAAGGGCACTTTGGAATTCCAAGAAGGCGGCCGTGAGGGGAGGACGTGCCTGAACGTCTCTCTGTGTCTCTCCCCGGGCCGCTTCAATGAAGACGGACAATGAAGTGGAATAGAAGCTCCATATCAAGCGATCCCATCGGGGCTATAAACTACAGACTTCCAGAGGGCCCCTGCTACACACAGTGCCGGAAGAAAAAAACATGGAAATGGAGCTATGCGGGAAGGCATTGGGAACACCCGAAGGAGTGTGCCGAGGAATCCCGCCTCTCTGAACACAGACCAGTAAAGGCGGGCTGCAGCAGGAAAACCACTTGAGGCAAAGAGCCATCATGACGGGCGGCTCAGCAGAGAGCGTAGAGAAGTGGAAGGGAGGTCGCTCATACCCCCAAAACGAGTGCTGCAGCACCTGAGCAGGACGGCGGCAGAGTCACACCCTGCTACATCAAAGCATAGAGAGAGGCCCAGACAGAACAGACACACCAAGCAGGCAGAACCAAGGACCAGGTACCGGCACCGGAGGGGACAATGGGAAGAGCCACTCTGCTCTTCCAACTTCCTGACAAGGGAGCAACTTACCTGCAACGAAGCATAGAGAGAGGCCCAGAAATCACTGACACACGAAGCAGGCGGAACCAAGGACCAGGAAAGAGCCACTCTGCTCGTTCGACTTCCCGGCGAGCTAGCAATCGATCAGCAACTCACCCCGATGGCAAAACGAGGGAGCAACCTCTTAGCAGCACGCCGCCTACAGAGAAACTTCAGCGGACATTGGAGGCGTAAACACACACGGTAAGGCGTGCTCCCCGCCCTGATTCCTTTACAGCAAGTGCCTATCCCGCATTCCATTTAACACGGCCAGATGACCACCCAGTATGCTTAACTAGCAAAGGGTCCCACATCCGAAGCATCCCTCCACCGGGGCAGAATTACATAGGCGGGAAGTTCACTCCGGAAGAGAATCCGGCTACTCAGGCTCACAGTAGCAGCAAGGGAACAAAGTGATACCTCTGAACTTTTAATCCGCTCCTCCAAAAATAAGGGAGAAGCAGAGCAGGCATCTAAAAGATCTGGGAAGTTCTCCCACGCCTTTCTCCTGAGCTGCGACCCACAGTCAGTTTTACACAGACATTGAGAGGCCTACCAGGCGAAATCCCAACAATAAAACACACCCATGGGTATGCAGACAGTCACGTGTGAGAAATAGTAAGAGGACACCAGACACCCCAGGAAGTGCCCAAATAAGCAAAGCAACGCCCTAGGACGAGGATACAGGGTAGACACTATAACTGAGCAAAGGGAGACATAAACGCTGAGGATACGCAGAGCGAGACGGCTCTTCCATGCCCCCTGCAAGTAGAGGAGTCACGCTAACACCCCTAAAACCATCAAGACCAAAAGATAAGAAGTGAAACCCTCAGAAAAGAAACAACGACGGACCAGTTGAGTCCCAAAGAAATGAACCAGCACCTAATTTTCATCACCGCCAGGGCTACAGACATTGTCGCACTCCTAAAGCGAATCTGAGGTCTAAATCTAAAGCAGGCCTCGCCTCAGACCCCACTAAACAGACAAGAATCAAACCTGGTACAGCTGTGGAGTACAGACACCACCACTCAACCGAAAGGTAAGGGACAAGGGGACCTATGAGCAAATATGGACCAGGGCACTACGCAGGTGGAGATGGCCACAAAAGAGGACATGCAATCCTGGTTCAAGGAATTCCAGAACCAATTAATGACCTCAGTACACACCCAATTCGAAACAATAAAGAAAGAAATGAAACAGGCGCTACAGGAGATAATAACAGACGTAGTGAAACTTGAGGAAAGAACGGACACATTGGAGAGAATAGTGCAAAATATAGAGGAGGAATTGCAGCAAAATGGAGAGACTCGGGAACACCTGGCCCACCTGACACATAATCTAGAACTCCAGTGTGAGGACTTAGAAAACCGCTCCTGGAGATCAAATATCAGGATTAAGAACATAGTGGAATCAGTCAAGGACAAGGACCTTAAAGAAACAGTCCAGCAGGTCTTCAAAGACATTCTCTCCAGCAAAGAGGATATAGGCATCCAGATAGACAGAATACATCGGGTGAGCACACGAAGAATGGGTGAACCAGGAGCACACCCCCGGGACGTCCTGGTCGCACTCACATCATATACCCAGAAGGAGCAGATCCTGCGCAAAGCAAGGGCGATGGATCACATACGAATGAATGGGGTGGAAATACTGCTGTTTTAGGACCGGGTGAAGTCGACATTGCAGAAAAGGCTAGAGATGGGCCCACTAATTAAGGAGCTTGTTGCAAGACAACTCAGATAAAAGTGGACATTCCCTTTCGGGTTACTATTCACATGGGAAGGGAAACAACACAGAATAACCACCTATGAGGAGGGACGGCAGGTCATGAACATACAGGACCAAGAAGGAGACTCGGAGAGAGGGGAAGAAAGGACCAGACTGAGGAGGACTACCTAGGAATGGAAAACGATCCATCAAAAGATACGACAACCCAGCAATAAGAAGTAGTGTCCATACAGAGAAACTACAGGAAGTCGGATAATGGACGAAAACTTAGCAGTCCCGCTGGGGCCTGTATCAGCAGCCAACCCCAGAATGGGTATAGGGAGCAAGAATCCATGCACCAAGCTTTGGCGGGGGGATGAGATAATCCTGGTGCCATTGGATGGTATTCATGTGCGGTTTAGGATTCCCCACAAAGTTATCCCTGAGGATCCGGAGGGCCTGGTGCGGAGGCAGGCACGCCCGAGCAGCCATAGGATCCGGAGTCCTCCTTCAGGTAGTTACAGGGGGAAGGGGAACATGCAAGTTGGGGGTTGCATTGGAAGGAGCGGGTGGGGGGACAGTCACAGGAGGGGGCGAACCGGAAGGGTTGACGCTGAGCTGAGAAGGGGACATTGGGTGAAAGGGAGGAGACAGGCTACAAAATGAAGGGGATAAAAATCATAACATACAATGTACAGGGGCTGAATTCCCCAGCAAAAAGGAACAAAATAGAACACTTTTCTCCATAAGGGAAAATTTGATATCATAATGGTACAAGAGACTCACATAAGGGAGAAATACAAAGGAAAAACCCATCTGAGAGGGTACAACCAGATCATACAAGCCAATGTGCAAGGGAAAAAGGCAGGGGTACTGTTAGCATTCCATAACACCCTAAAGATACAAATAAACAATACGCAATCTGATAAACATGGGAGGTTCATCTTCGCAAATGCACAAATAGAGGGATGGGCCTTAGCAGCAATATATGCACCAATACAGGACAGGATGGCTTCCTGAGAGATACCCTAGATAAACTGGAAAGATTCGCCACAGGCGAAGTAATAATGGGAGGTGACCTTAACCTTGCATTGCACCCTAACATAGACAGATCTGGCGCCAGAACACAGAGGCAGGGGGCGCCTTCAAAAGCTCTGCACAAGAAAATGCAGACACTCTCACTGGTTGATGTATGGCAGGGGACCAAGGAACAACAAGAGGGATACACACATTCCTCACATGTACACAATTCAATGTCCTGAATAGAGTACATGTGGGTTTCGACGGGGTTTATGGGAAAAATCTCACTATCTGACCACGCTCCCCTCTGGGTAGAACTAACACTTACACAACAAAAACCAGGTCTCTGGCAGTGGAAGCTACCACCTGACATTATACTCGATCCAGTACTGGGGAATTCGCCTAGGTCCGGTATTGTCGAATATTTCACTCAAAATATTTGGTGGAAACATCAAGGGAGGCTCTATGGGAAGCCTTTAAACAGTCACCAGGGGGCAATTCATAGCACTAAAGGCAGCGAGAAATAAACAGAGGCGTCAATGGGAATCAGACTTAGAAGAGAAAGTGAAAGTGATTCAGGTACAAAGGGTACAGAAACCCTCAACCAAACTGAAGAAAGCTCTGAGACATGTGCAGGGTCAATTAGAAACCCTTTGCACTAAAACGCACAGAAGCATCTTCTCCACTTGAAACACTTGTATTGTACCAAGGCTAACAAAGCAGATAAACTCCTAGCGAGACAGCTAAAACCGAAACAAATCAGGCAAATTGTAAAAAGGATGATTAATAGTAGGGGGCTAGCACAGACCCATACAGAAGACATCGGGAACACATTCAAAGAATATTACCAAACTCTCTACTCATCAGAACAACCCAAAGGGCAGGACCAAGAAGCATACTTAAACTCCATTTCACTCTCGAGCATATTTGAAGTGGAAAAGAAATACCTAGACGGGGCAATAATGGAGGATGAGATCAAAAAGGCAATCCTAGATCTACACAGGAACAAGCGCCTGGCTCAGACGATTACACAGCACTCTTTTATAAGACATATTCAGACATCTTAGCTCCTATCCCTACAGAATTGTTCAACACCTTCAAGGAAAGCGGCAATATACCCCTGACAATTAGTGAGGCAAAAGTACTAGTCTTTCACAAACCAGGAAAGAAACCAGAACTGACGGGCTCATATTGCCCGATAGTATTAATCAATTTAGATGCAAAGTTGTACACGAAAATATCGGCCAATAGGTTGTCATGAGTCCTTACAAATCTAATCCTTCAAGACCAGTCAGGCTCCGTCCCAAATAGACAAACACATGATAATATCAAAAGAATAATCCACTTGGTGGAAAAAGTAGGGATCACCCACTCCCCAGATATACTCCTAGCACTTGAAGCGAGAAGGCTTTTGACCACGTCAAATGTTCTCTCCTCCTCTGCATATTGAAATACATGGGTATGGGAGAACCATTCATCAAAATGATACAGGCCAACTATGTCTCCCCCAATATCCGTATAGCAGTAAAGAGAGAGATTTCAGACAGGGTCAACATCGGGAGGGGGACTAAATATGGATGCCCCCTCTCCCCGCTACTTTATGCGATCTTCCTAGAACCCCATCTTATGCGAATAAGAGAATCAGCAGTCCTGAAAGGAATAGATATGACAGGACTCTCACACAAGGTAGTAGCATACGCAGACGACATGCTGGTGGCATTGGCGGACCCAGGAAAAACATTGCTGCTTCTCTTCCAAGAGATATAAAAATTTGGAGCATTGGGGGGCGCTGTTGTGCATGACAGAAATGGCCGCCTGATTCCAGAGCAACCACTCCACTGAGACATCCTGAACTATATCATCCGTTATAGCATTGCCTGCTTAGCCCAAACGTTCTGAGAAGGTAGCCCAGTCATCCGTGGTGGGTCAGTCGAACTCCTTCGATTCAGAGGCCAGGAACGCCAGAGTTACAGCTCCAGATAGATTGGCCGACACACGCGGCTAAAATATCCTGCGCCGAGCTCCAGGGAGATCTACATGAGTGCAGCTGCGCGGCTGAAGGAGCGATGCCCCGGATGGGAGGACCCTGCACTGCGGCCCAGATACTACGCCCTGCTAGCAACACGCTGCTGTCTCTGAGTTGGCCGTGACGCGGATGATTCAGCCGGACGAGCTGGCCAGCGTTCCAGTCCGGCCCCGGATTGTGACGACCCGCAGCCGCGGAGCTCCAGGAAGCCCCTTGCAGAACATGCACTACAACGCGGGACAAGGCGTTTGGCGGGTCCGCGATACAGGACCGCGAAGAGGCCCAGGGACGTGGACATTCGGGGTGACACCTAGTAAGGGTATACGGCTGGGCGGTGAGGGAGTGCTGCAAAAGGACACATAACTTTCCAGGGGTGGCGGCTGGCACAGACCCGGCAACAACACTCATTGGGCCGCTATATTCTATCTGCCGTGTCGCTGGGCCGGCGTATCCTGGTGGTGCGCGGGGCACATTGGAGTCACTGTGGCGGTTCCATGGCTCGGGGAGCGGCCCCCTCAGATCCCCTGATTTCAGCCGCGGACCTCTGCCGGTGGCACACTGAGCGGACCGTTGTGGGCCTGGTCACCTGTGTTATGCTCCAGCTACCGGGCGCACTATAGTGTGCGCCACGAGACCTCCGGGGGCACAGGCCGGCATTGTTTTTGGTCTGGATACGGAGCGCCCCCCCGTGCGGGGGACCAGGCTGGGCAAAGATCCTAAAATATACAGCGGCTGCAGACCGGAGTGGCTCAGTAAACCCCTTAAAACAACACAGAACTATTAAGCACTGTGTATGTGGTAAGCGTGCAGTGCTATACGTGGGGGGACACAGTCCACTCGGACCACCAAGCGCCGGCTTCGTAACGCCTCTAGCCCCTGCCAGGGCTGGGACACTGCATAGGGAGCAAGTGGAGACTGTGAATAAAAGCTTGGCTAACAATATACCGCACTGCTTCAGAACTTTATTCTGACAGTATCATGGGGGAACCACAGAAGTCGGGGAGGAGTGCCAAGACTCCAGGGAAACACAAGAAAGGTCCTGTGGACGCCTACACGGGCAGTCAGAGTCTGGCTGTGTCAGATGATGCCCACACTGATGCTAACGAGGCCCCTACTGCTGAGGCCAGTGAGAATTTGGACAACTTAACCACAATAGTGCAGAATGGTTTTCATGCAGTCAACACGAAATTGGATGATATAGTGTCCACCATCGGCTCCTTAAAGGCTAGAGTGGAGAAAGAAAGTTCACGTATAACAGAAACAGAAAGCAAGATAAGCACTAATGAAGACACTATCTCACATCACAGCCGTGACATCACCCAAATCAAGGAAATTACAGAACAAATGCAAGGACTAAGAGTCGCGCTCAAGGAAAAATAATATCCGGGTGGTAGGCATATCGGAATCATTTGGCAAAGGCCAAATGGAGAAACAGCTCGAGACACTGCTTGAAAGCCTGTTTGGACCAGAGACATTTTCTGAAAATTTTTTGGTAGAATGAGCACATCGTACATTGGCTCCGGCACCTAAACCAGGTGCACTACCACGCACTACAATCGCACGACTTCTCAATTACAGGGACAGAGACAAAATCCTACGTAAGGCAAGAGAGGCGGGCACCCTCCAATATGAGGAAAGTCGCATTCACTTTTATCCAGATTTCTCCTCGGGGGTTCAAGCAAGCAGAAGATTCTACGAGCCAGTTAAGAGGCTCCTATGAGAACGCCATATCCCATATGCTTTAATGTTCCCGGCAAAAATGAGGATCCAGCATGCAGGAAGGGCCCATTTCTTTGAGTCTCCCGCCGAGGCCATGCAATATATTTAAACTTCCATACCTCTTCCTCCCAGAGGGGGCAGACCGGCACAAAACAACAGACCCAGACCTGCAGACTAAGAAACACTCGATTTTCAACACTCTCAAGGGCTATAGTCAAGATAAGTACTTTATCCAGCTGTACTAGGCAATTTGGATGGTGGAGTAGCTGGACCTGATCGGCGGCCATGTGGAGCAACATGGCTACCCGCAGAATATTCCATAAGTTTGGTTGGACACATCGTCAAGTTGGGGTGATGATGAGGGTGTGGGGGTGGGACAGGGTGAGGGGTTTGGTGAATTCAGCTCTTGTTTTGATTTATGGTGGCATCTTGTTGGGGGTTGGTTCCACTCTATGGAGCTCTGTTCAGGTGGTAAGTGGTTAGAGGGGACTAGTTGGTTGAAAAGTAAAATAATGGTGGCATTGTGGCTGGCATCGACCATGTTGCACGATCACTGTAAACCTGTTAGGTGTGACAATGGCTAATGTTCCATCTCGGTGCCCTGGTGATGGGCTTAAGGTCAAACTCCTGACGTGGAATGTACAGGGATTAAACAATCAGGTTAAGAAGATTACCAACTATGTTTCCAGGCATAATCCTCAAATCCTGATGCTACAAGAAACCCATGCAGTGGGCTGAGCAACACTCATATATTGCCCAGGTGGGGGTCCCTGAGGTTTTACACTGACTATTCATCCCGTTCCAGAGGGGTGATCACCCTTATTCAACCAGGCTTTGGGTTCAAGGTGAGAGGTCACAAGGTGGATCTGCTGGGAAGATATGTCGTGGTCTGGGGGGAGGTGGCTACTCAACAGATACTCCTGGTCAACACGTACGGTCCTAACATCGATGACCCAGCTTTTTACATGGATGTATATCAGATAATTGTGTCACTTGATGTTCCGAATGTGCTGTGGGGGGGAGACTTCAATTTGGCCCTGGACCCGGTTCTTGATAGATCCTCGAAGGTGGTTAGAACCCCAAGTAGGGTGGTCCTACATCTGAGACATGTCTTGTCGCAACTTTTGCTGGTTGATGCATGGCGGGAAACTCATCCTGATAGTAGGAGATATACGTTTTATTCCTCGGTACATGACTCTGAGTCTAGGATTGATTATTGGTTTGTTTCCATGTCTATGACGGCTGTGGTGGGGGGATGTAAAATCCTGCCTCAAACATTGTCGGACCATTCCCCAGTGCTGTTGGAACAGGTGTTCCGGAATGCCCTGTGTCCTTCTAGGAGGTGGAGGATGCCGGGTGGACTGTTGGGAGACCCGGGGACAATAGAAGCACTCCATGCTGAGATCACAGAGTTCCTATCCAACAATGTGGGTTTGGTGGACAAATACTCAATAGTATGGGAATCCTTCAAGGTCTGAATGAGGGGTATGTTGATGTCCAAAACTACGGGTATGCTGAAGGCTGTCAGAGCCGAGCTGTCAACTATCGAAGCAAACTAGATGCTCTGGAGAAAACATACACAAAAAGCAAGACAAGGCAGTATTGGCCAATATACACACGCAACTACAAGAATTTGATAGACTCGCCATGAGGGAGGTCCGATATATAGCAGCCCCTATACGCGCGCGCAGATACAGGGAGGGTAACAAGGCTGGTAGAACGCTTTCCAACTTACTCAAGCACGATAAACAACCTACACAGATCACAAGTATACGCACTGCACAGGGGAGGGTACTGCTCAAAGATGAAGACATTAATGGGGAATTTATGGAATTCTATAAGGAACTGTATTTAAATAAAGATAAGAAAACACTCGCAGAAATTAAGATATATCTTGAGGCTCTCTCCCTCCCTAAACTCCCCGACGAAGAACGCCTAGTGCTGGATCAACCAGTGACTGCGGAAGAGATTGTAGAAGCGGTCAAAGGGTTTGCTTCAGGCAGGGCACCAGGGTCGGACGGGTTGGGTGCTGAATTCTACAATGAATTTCATGAGGAACTCATTCCGATACTGATGCAGGTTTGGGAGGAGGCACTTGAGTGCGGCAGGTTGCCCCCAACTATGAGAGAAGCTATTATAACCGTACTCCATAAGCCTAGGCGACCACCACAGGACGTCTCGTCCTACAGGCCCCTGTCACTCATAAACACAGATGCTAAAATATTTGCAAAGGTCCTGGCAACTCGGCTTCTGTCGGCAATCCCTACCCTAGTACATCCGGATCAGAACGGGTTTATCCCCACACGATCTACGGCCATGAACCTCCGCAGACTCTTTGGTATAATGGCACAAATAGATCCCGTGAGGAGCGCAGCGGCCATAACCCTTGATGCTGAAAAGGCGTTTGATTCTGTCTCGTGGGTCTATCTCCTTGCGGTGCTGGAGGCATTTGGGATGGGGCCCAACTTCATAAGATATGTGAAACTGCTATACACAGAGCCTGGAGCTCGTGTCCTTACAAATATAGCCATTTCCCAGTTGTTCCTTTTGGGGAGGAGAACCAGACAGTGCTGCCCGTTTTCGCCCTTACTGTTCGCATTAACCACTGAGCCAATGGCGGCAGCGGTCCGTCTTAGACATGCGGACAGAGGGATTAAAATGAAGGGATCCACCCAAATAATATCGCTCTATGCGGACGACACTCTGCTATATGTCAGGGAACCTGCACTCAATATTTCACCCATTATGGCAGAGATGCGGGAGTTTGCAAATTACTCTGGGTACACGATAAACAAGGCCAAATCGGAAATATTTCCGCTTATACCGACCACCCAGTGCCCCACAGTGACAGATGGACTCAAATGGTCTGAGGACCATATTAGAAACCTGGGAATTCTTGTCTCCA
This sequence comes from Ambystoma mexicanum, assembly GCF_040938575.1. Classification (NCBI taxonomy): domain Eukaryota; kingdom Metazoa; phylum Chordata; class Amphibia; order Caudata; family Ambystomatidae; genus Ambystoma; species Ambystoma mexicanum. The sequence goes on from NC_090939.1 coordinate 760,080,529, forward strand.
GGAATAAGCTCACATTATACTCAGATAACCACAAGAGCGTCTTGCTAACTTTAACCACCAACCACCAGATGTGGGGGCGGTTCCCAATCTCGCTAGCCGGTCGAGTCGCTATTCTTAAAACGGTTGTCCTACCTATACTTTTGTACCTGATTGTTAACATCCTATATGGCCGGGCTGAGCCTTCTTTGCCAAACTCAGGTCCATGGCGGTAACATTTCTCTGGAAGGTAAAACAGTGAGGATAAGCTGGGAGAAAATGATAGAACCCTATTCTTCGGGAGGTATATCAGCCCCTGATTTCGAGCTTTACTATTATGCGGCCCAGGCTCAATTTGCGAAGTATTGGTACAATGACGAGGGCAGCACACCCCATGCATGGATAGAGGAATACACTACACGTCCCACAAACATACAATCAGTCATTTTTGATCCACACTACAAAGATACTTGTGAATACAATCCAGTTAGCTGCACAGTCAGGGCATGGGAAGCTATATACAAAAGGCTTAGGCTGGAGGCCCCCTATAGCCCTGGGATACCTCTGTGGAACTTTCTGGGAATTCCTCCTACACATGACGCGGGCATACAGGAATCCTGGGACCCTAACTGTGAAATAATATGTTTATCAATGGCATTTTTTTGGACCTGGATCTGTTGTTGAGGGCGCTGGGAGATGGTCCACTGAAAACACTGCAATATTACCGTATGAGATCTGATTTTCAGAAAAGGTGGCCTCTCTTCCCGGATGAACCCACACCACATCCATGTATACAACTAGTGACAGCTAAAAATGGCCTGGGAATATCTAGGTTATGTACAGATGTTCAGACCCACACCTCCACAGTGAATCAGATAAAGGAGTGGTGGGAGGCGGACCTACAAGTTCCCATCGAAGAGGAGAGATGGGCCAGATATTGCTCACTAACTAAGAAGGTCTCGCTTAATTTTGGCCTGAGGTTGATCCAATTTAAAATTCTAAATAGGTTACATTACACACCGGCCAGGATTGCTAAATTTGCACTGGATACTTCGGATGCCTGTCCTAAATGCAATGCTCCTCAGGCCGGTTCCTTTCATATGTACTCGGACTGTCCGGTTGTTAAGGGGTTCTGGTGGGAAGTGGCAGGATTGTTGGATGAAATTACTCAGGTTCCCCCCGATTTAACCCCCCAGAAATATCTGTTCGGGGACATAGGCAAGCACTCAGAAAAAATCAGAAGACTATTTAACATTTCATGTGCAGTTGCCAAAAAATGTATTTTATTAAAATGGAAAAGTGCTCTTCCACCCAGCATGAACCAATTCCTACAGGAATTGACACATATCAATGAATCAGAGGAGCAGTTTGTTTTGACCCAACCTTCGACATGCAGACCCAAAGATATTTGGGGCCCGTTTAGAGTGTACCTGTGCAATATGATTACTGATGATGACTTGCCACCATAATATTGTTTTGTGAAACTGTATTGAACACATTTACTGCTGTTGTATCTGTGAAATGAACTGTGCAATGGTGCTGTTTGCCTTTCTGTTACCACTAATAAAAAAGAGTTTAAAAAAAGAAAAAAAAAATTTGAGCATTGTCAGGTCTCAAGATTAATAGGCAAAAGTCGGAAATGTTGATATTAGTAGGAGATAGGGGAGCGTTGCTACAACAGGCCTCCACGCTACAGCTGAAGGCGGCGGACAAAGGGGTGAAATATCTGGGTATAACTTTGACAGTTTAGACAGGTTATATAGGGAGAACTTTCTGCAACAGCTGAAGAGGATAAAAACGAGACGTAGAGAGATGGAACCACATGTCGATCTCCTGGTGGGGCCGGATAACTTGGGTAAAATTTACTGTTCTCACCCGATTGTTATATCTCTTTCAAGCCATACCAATTAAATTTCCTGCATCTTACTCAAAGATCTGTCGAACATAATAATGGCATTCATATCGGGGAAAAAAAGACCCCCAGAGTGGCTAGAGCAGTCCTCACCGTGCGCCCTCCCGCACCTCTGCAAATACTATGAGGCGGCACAACTGTAGGTGCTGATAGAATGGGTCTCAGGGAACTCACAGAAGATGTGGGTCTCTCAGGATAAAGCAGTGGTGAGCAACCCCTTAGATGAATAGCAACAAAAGAAGGAACCCTAACACAAGACCCTTTTCAAGCCTATGTTCCGCAACACAGAATTCCCGCCGGCATTGGAAAAAGGGGCATATAGGAAATGGAAAGAGGTCGGCTGCACTAAGATAAGAGACATGCTTCACGAACAAAAGATCAGGTCTTTTGAGGAATGTGTAGCCTAGATGGGGCTGACAACTACAGACAGGTACAATTATGAACAGCTTAATCACTGGCTGTCGACCCCACAAATAAAACAAGCAATGAGGGAACTGACCCCATTCGAACGCTATCTTACGACCCATTCAGGTTCGAAAAAATGTGTCTCTGACACATACAAATTCTTGAACACAAAAACAGAAGATGTCAAATGGGTATATGTGAAGAAGACCGGTGGGGGGTGTCTGTACTTCTGCTCTCTATATGGTAGAAGAGCGGCACAGAAGACCCCAGCCAAGATTCTCTATTACGGTAGCAATGGACGAGCAATCAAGGCCTAGCTTCTCAGGAGGTGATGCAGGCTGGTTCTTAAGTACAGTGTAGTCCCCAAGCCCCCACAAAGGAATGTCCACACACTGTATTGGTTAGAACACAGTCTTTATATAATCAATATTCAAGGTTATGTACACTTATCATAATAACTCACTTTGTACTCAGGAAAATCAACAATGGCAAATATACACAATTCTAAAGTGGTACCACCCTTTGTATTAGATCTCATTAAAGTGCATCATCGATACTGTAACAATGTCACACAGATCAATAGAGTGAAACCAGCAATAGAGAGAGGAGAGAAAATAAGATGGTTGAGCAATAGGCAGAATACTGGCCCCTACCACTAGACACAGTTCTGTGTGGAGATCCCCCCACCTGGGCAACCTGTAAAATAAAGATATAGCACAAGCCCAGTCCATATATTGTTCTACAAGTCTTATTCCCTCCTATAATGTTTTTACCCCCCCAATGTACCTGGTGGAGTCGAGTTCTTCGAAGAGGCGTCGACAGATCCTTCTTGAGCGACCCCCTTTCAAGCGGGAGTCACGGATCGTCAAGAGGCGTCGAGAAGCGTCGAGGAACTCGGTGTTCGGCGACGGGGAATCGACGGCCCTTCTTGAATGCCTTCCCTTTCAAGCGGGAGACACGGGGCGTCGAACGTCCGTCGACAAACAGGGTAGAACGGCGTCGATGAGGCGGCAGCTTCGTCCGAGCGGTGCTCGTCGGCGTCGGAGCGTCGGCGTCCTGCAAGGCAGAGGCGTGCGGGGCACCTCGATGACAATAGTTCTGGACCACAAAGATTGTGGAGACGGAGGCCCAGCAAGGGCGTCGAGTCGTTCGAGTCTTTGTGGTCTTCGGGTGGCGGGAAACCCACCGGCAGGTTTCTCCTCAGCGCGTTGGTCGTTCTCGACTTTCTCCGGCAGGATAAAGCGGTCGACGGTGCGGACGAGGGAGTCCTTCGATTCGAATGTTCTTAGGCAAAGGAGCGGACGGCTCCGGTCGTCGGCGGCACGACGTCAAGTGGTTCCCACGGCTGGGCAACACAACTTCGATGGGCCTCCAGCGGTTACACAAACCTGCGAACCCTGGTCGACGGCAATGGACTTCGACGGCGGCGATGTCCGGGTGCTTCACTTCGATCTCCTCGGCGGTCCCGTCTCAGGTCGGCAGCCTTTCGAGGGTCTGTCTTCCAGGGCGCTTTGGCAAAGATGGAGCGGTGCTCGATGGTCCCTCGGAGCACGGGAAGAGGGCGCCTTACCAGGTCCTCTCTCGGGTCAGTCTTCGACGATTTCGGCAGCCTTCGGATCGGTCGAAGCAAATGCAACAGCAAGTCTTCTTCTTCCAGCTGGACGTCGAGGATCAGCAGTTCCAGTTACTCTTAGAGTGGAGACTCAGCTCCAGAACGCTTCTGAACGCTTCTGAACGTTCCCTGAACCTTCTGAACAGTGGTGAGAGGTCCCCAGATATACTATTCTGTCTCTCATCCACACTGCTGGCACACACTCAGCAGCCAATCATACAGAAGGGCATTCATGCAGTCAGTCAGCCAATCAGGCACACAGTGCATTCAGGCCACACTCCTCCCTTTCAGACACTCACAACAAGGAATGTGGATTGGGACAAGTACCCAGCCATTCAACACTACACACTGCATTCAGGCCAGTTTCGGGCAGGGCTGTCTCAGTCTTTGTCTCTCATGCCAGAAACCAGACAACCACAACAAGGAGTGTATATTGGTCACACACTCCATTCACCCAGGTCCCACCCACAGGAGGTACCCACAACATACAGTCACTGGGAAGGCTCTAGTCAGTCTAGCTGGGCCTTCACAACAACACCAAATATGGAACTTCCACCCAACAGCCAGTCAGGGGGAAGGGACAGAGTCAGGGCTTCCCAGGACTTTGGGAAAACAAGGTAACAGGCAATAGAAAGCAAGAGGCCACAGGGGCCATCTTGTTTCCTATCAGGAATCAACTGATCCCAATGGCAGGGCCTGGGTATCCAAAAATGGAGGACACCCAGAGCACCTGTCAAATTCAGCATGGAGCTGCCACCAGCCCATACCCTGCTCTGTGGGCCACCCACAGGTGCCCAAAAACATACACTAGGGGCACAGGGTTGTACCCCTACCCATGGGTGCCATAAGGGTATCCCATGGGTCTGTTCACCAAACCAAAAGAGAGAGCTGCACTGCCAGGAGTCCCACATGGACTCCTGGGCAGAAAACATGACAGAACACACGATAAAAAGCAGTAAAGGACAAGGATTCAGAGGCCCTGTCCCTCTGATGCATTTCCAGCATCACAGTCGCCCCCCCCAGACTGAGGTGGAGGGTGTCTAATCTCCCACGGGATAGACACCCTCATCCAGACGGTCAACATACCTTCTGGAAAGGCCATCTGCATTATCGTGACTCTTCCCTGGTCTGTGCTCTATGGTGAAGTCTAGCCCTTGCAGGCTAATGGACCACCTGAGCAATTTCGGATTCTCACCCTTCATTTGCATAAGCCACTTCAGGGGCTTATGATCTGTTTGGACCTTGAAGGTAGACCCCGTAAGGTAGGGCCTAAAACGCCTAAGGCTCCAAACTATGCTAAAACACTCCTTTTCAACAGTAGCCCACCTAAGTTCTCTACCCTTGAGTTGTCTACTGATGAATATGATAGGATGTTCTCTCCCTTTGTCATCTAACTGGGACAAAACAGCTCCAATTCCGGTGTCGCAGGCATCCGTCTGGACGATAAAGGGTCGGCTGTAGTCAGGCGCACACAACACAGGTGCCCTACACAGACTTTCTTTCAAGCCATCAAAGGCCCTCTGACAGTCTTCGGTCCAATTAACCTTCCTAGGCTGTTTGGGTGAAGTTAGAGCTGTCAGGGGTGCAGCTATGGTTCCATAGTCTGCCATGAAATTGCGATAGTACCCAGTGAGGCCCAAAAAGGCTCTCACCTGGGTTTGAGTAGTGGGAGTCTCCCAGTTCTGTACATCCTGTACTTTACTGGAGAGAGGTTGGATTTGACCCCCTCCTACCTCATGACCAAGATAGGTAACTTTCCCCTGAGCTATCTGGCACTTGGTGGCCTTGATAGTGAGGTTAGCCCTTTTCAAGGCCTGCAACACCATATCCAGATGTGTCAAATGCTCTTCCCAGGTGGAACTGTAGACGGCAATGTCGTCTAAGTAAGCCACACAAAAGGCTTCCAGCCCACTGAGCGCATGGTTGACCAATCTCTGGAAGGTGGCAGGGGCATTCTTCAACCCAAAAGGCATGACCCTAAACTGGTAGAGTCCCTCAGGTGTTGAGAAGGCCGTCTTTTCCTTGGCATGGTCCGTCAGAACTATTTGCCAATAGCCTGAGGTAAGGTCAAAGGTGCTCACAAATTTGGCAGCACCTATGGTGTCCACGAGCTCATCAGCCCTGGGCAATGGGTGCGCGTCAGTTTTGGTGACGGCATTGACTCCTCGGTAGTCCACACAGAACCACCAATCCTTGCTACCCGCCTGGGAACTTGCCTTGGGGACAAGGACCACTGGACTGGACCAGGGACTGGTTGAGGGTTCAATAACACCCAGATCCAACATCTTGGCGACCTCAGCCTGGATGTGGTTCTTGACGGTATCTGACATACGGTAGCACCTGCTTTTGACAGGCACACTGTCACCAGTGTCAATATCATGCCTACACCATGGTGTAAGGCCTGGCGTCAGTGAAAACAGAGAGGCATACTGTTGGAGCAAAGCCCTGCAGGCCCTCTGTTGCTCTGTTGTCAAATCCGGAGAGAGATGTACTCCCTCCACTGAGCCATCCTGAGGGTTGCTATGCAGCAAATCAGGAAGGGGCTCACTCTCATCCTCTTCTTGCCCTGAAGCTAGCAAGAGACATGAGACTTCTGCTCGCCGGTGGAAAGGCTTGAGCCTGTTGACATGGAATACCTGAGGGGCTACCCCAGAGGCTCCCATGTCAACCAGATAATTGACTTCGCCCATCTTGGAGATGATCCTGAAGGGTCCAGTCCACTTGTTTGCCAAAGCTCTAGGCTTGGTAGGCTCCATCACAAGGATTTCCTGTCCCGGAGTCCAATCCACTTGCGAGGCTTTAAGGTCATGCCAGTACTTATTCAATTCCTGGCTGGCCTTGAGATTTGCTGTTGCCTGACCCGTCATCTGTGTCATCCTCCGTCTGAGGCCTAACACATAGTCCCCCACTTGCTTGGCGGGACCTGGAGGGGTGGCTTCCAAGCCTTCTCTGATCAAGGCGAGGGGCCCCCTCACGGGATGTCCAAAGAGTAACTCAAATGGGCTGAAACCAACACCCTCTTGAGGTACCTCTCTGTAAGCAAACAGCAGGCATGGCAGGAGGAGATCCCATTTCCTCCTTAGGGGTTCTTCCAAAGCCCCTAGCATGCCCTTGAGAGTTTTATTAAATCTCTCGACCAGACCATTGGTCTGGGGGTGGTAAGAGGTGGAGAACTTGTAGGTTACCCCGCACTCTTTCCACATGGTTTTCATGTAACTAGACATGAAGTTGGATCCTTTGTCAGAGACAACCTCCTTGGGGAATCCAACACGGGTGAAAATGCCCAGGAGAGCCCTGGCAACCACATTGGCAGTAACAGTCCGAAGGGGTATTGCCTTAGGGTACCTGGTGGCATGATCTACCAAGACCAGGATGAACCGATGTCCACCTGAATTGGGAGGGTCAAGGGGACCGACAATGTCGATGCCCACCCTCTCAAATGGTGTGCCAACCACTGGCAATGGCTGCAGTGTGGCAATGACACTGCCTCCAGTCTTGCCAGACAACTGACAAGTTGGGCAGGTCCTGCAGTGGGACTCCACCTCTACTCCCATCCGTGGCCAGTAGAAATGGGCAGAGAGCCTCTGCTTAGTCTTCTTGGTCCCAAGATGACCAGCCAAGGGCACCTCATGCGCCAACTGCAGTAGGAAGGGCCTGTAAACCTGGGGTACCACCAACCTCTTGAGGACACCAGGTTCAGGCTTAGTGGGCTCACTAACAAGGTGCTCACCCTCCCAATAAATCCGGAATGTCCTAGGCACTTCTCCTTGTGCCTGGGACAGGGCCTGTTTCCTCAGTCCCTCGAGAGAGTGGCACTCTCTCTGTCCCTTACAGAAGTCTGCCCGGGAGGGTCCCCCTTCAGCTAACAAGCATTGAAGGTCGGGATGATCCTCCGGGTTGAGAACCTCTCCCACAGGAGAGTCTTCTGTCTCTTCTCCCACAGGAGTTGAGTTTGGGTTTTCCACTGGACCCAGCCCGTCCGGAGCATGGATCCCAATGGGTGCTGTCGGAACAGCAGGAAGAGAAGGTGTTCCCTCCACAGAGGTGGCCTTCTTGGTCTTCCTTCCTCTTGACTTCGGCCTCGCCTTTGGCTCGGGTACCTGACCCACAGCCAGACCCGGTGTCACCTGTGACCTAGGGACTGCAGCAGCAGTCATGGGAAGACCATCCGAGATCAACCCCAACTCTACTAGATCATTTCCTAACAGAATGTTAGCAGGGACATTGTCCTGAACCAGGACAGGAAGCTTTGCTGTCTTGTCTCCAATCATGAGTGTGACTAAGGCTACAGGCGATAATTTGGGAGGCCCACCAGCTAACCTGGTGGTTCTCAGAGGAGCACCTACATAGTCCTCTGGCTTGAGCAGGGTCCTGTCCATCACTGTCATGCTTGCCCCAGTGTCTCTCAAACCAGTAGAAGGCTGGCCATTCAAGAGGACACTTCTCAAAAACCTACGGGTGTTCTGTGGGATAGTCACCAGTACTTCTGCATACTGGTCCCAGGCCCCAAGGGACACTAAGGAAATCTCTACCGGAGCACCAAAGGTGTTCCCGGTAGAGGAGGGGAGGACAGTGGCCTCCACCTCAGACACGGGGTAAGGGTAGGTCAGGCTGACAGCCTGTACTCCAAGTGCCTTACCTTTACACTTGGAGTCACCCCTTCTGTGATCCAGAGCCCCACAGTCCCAACAAGCGCCAGGAGTGCGGGGTACGGTACTGGAACCACTGGGAGCCTGCTTTGCAGCAGATGGACCACTACTCTTATTCCCACCCACAGATGACTTATCCCCACTAGATTTTTGGGTCTTGGGAGATGGAGGTTTAGGTTTACCCGACTGTGACTGCTTGTGGGACTCCTCAGCTTTCTGAGAGGCCCCCTTTGCTTTGTCCTTGTCCTTCCCACTGGAGTCCTTAGGGGACACCCGGTGGGAGACCCACTTGTCAGCCAACCTAGCCAGCTTAAAGGGGTCCAAAATGTTCTGGTCAGCCACATACTGACGCAGCTCTGGTGAACAGGCTTCAGAAAAATGCTCAAAAAACAAGAGGTGGGACAATTCAACAAAAGTCTTAACCTTGTATCCACCGATCCACCCCATCATGTTCATGTGCGCAGCACTCACCCAGTCAACCCAAGACACATTCTCTCTTTTCTTAAAATCCCTGAACCTTCTAAGGTATTGGGTAGGTGTCTTGCCAAACTTGGCAATCAAAGCAGACTTCATACACTCATACTGACCCTTTTCTTCCACACTCAGCTTCAGAATACAGTCATATCCAGTTTGAGGCACTCTGCTTAACAAACACTTAGCCCAATCTCTTTTATCAACATCATGAATCGCACAAGCCATTTCAAACGCTTCAATCCATTGGAGGATATCTGAACCCTCCACAAATACGCCAACCAAATCTTTCATAAACTTGGTGGCTGGGGACCTGACACTCTCACTGGTTTTAGCTGAAGTCTCCACTCTAGCTTTCTCTAGCTGGATTCTCTGACATTCAGTGTCCTGGCTCTTGAGTTCAAGGTCTTTATTTCTGAGTTCAAGATCCCTATTCTTGAGCTCCACTTGTTGAGCCAACTCCTCTTTCTTAAGTTCAGCATCTATTTCCAACTTGCGGTATTCAAAGGCCAATTTCATCCTTAATAACTCAAGCTCCAAGGAATTGCTGGGGTTAGGAACAGAGGCAGCAGGAATGGCGGCATTCCCAGAAACAGATTCAGCAGAAACCCCAGGGGCAGAGTCCTCATTGGTTGCATTCCCCCCCTCATCAAGAGTTTCACCATCAGTCTGGTAGTCCACCAGGGCAGCTATCAGCTCAGCCCTAGACTTATCCACAAAGTCTAACTCCCTGGCTTCACAAGCACTCTGGAGAGCCTCCAAGCTCATCCGAGTCAATTTGCCATTTGCAATAGACTCCATTGTTTGTAATGCAGTTATCTTGTACACAACTAAACCTTAATTTAATAAAGTGCAGATATTTTGTAAGTGCCACGGTTATACACTGATTCTTAAAACCATAAGCATCCCACCGCTGCCACCAGTGTGAAGAAGACCGGTGGGGGGTGTCTGTACTTCTGCTCTCTATATGGTAGAAGAGAGGCACAGAAGACCCCAGCCAAGATTCTCTATTACGGTAGCAATGGACGAGCAATCAAGGCCTAGCTTCTCAGGAGGTGATGCAGGCTGGTTCTTAAGTACAGTGTAGTCCCCAAGCCCCCACAAAGGAATGTCCACACACTGTATTGGTTAGAACACAGTCTTTATATAATCAATATTCAAGGTTATGTACACTTATCATAATAACTCACTTTGTACTCAGGAAAATCAACAATGGCAAATATACACAATTCTAAAGTGGTACCACCCTTTGTATTAGATCTCATTAAAGTGCATCATCGATACTGTAACAATGTCACACAGATCAATAGAGTGAAACCAGCAATAGAGAGAGGAGAGAAAATAAGATGGTTGAGCAATAGGCAGAATACTGGCCCCTACCACTAGACACAGTTCTGTGTGGAGATCCCCCCACCTGGGCAACCTGTAAAATAAAGATATAGCACAAGCCCAGTCCATATATTGTTCTGCAAGTCTTATTCCATCCTATAATGTTTTTACCCCCCCAATGTACCTGGTGGAGTCGAGTTCTTCGAAGAGGCGTCGACAGATCCTTCTTGAGCGACCCCCTTTCAAGCGGGAGTCACGGATCATCGAGAGGCGTCGAGAAGCGTCGAGGAACTCGGTGTTCGGCGACGGGGAATCGACGGCCCTTCTTGAATGCCTTCCCTTTCAAGCGGGAGACACGGGGCGTGGAACGTCCGTCGACAAACAGGGTAGAACGGCGTCGATGAGGCGGCAGCTTCGTCCGAGCGGTGCTCGTCGGCGTCGGAGCGTCGGCGTCCTGCAAGGCAGAGGCGTGCGGGGCACCTCGATGACAATAGTTCTGGACCACAAAGATTGTGGAGACGGAGGCCCAGCAAGGGCGTCGAGTCGTTCGAGTCTTTGTGGTCTTCGGGTGGCGGGAAACCCACCGGCAGGTTTCTCCTCAGCGCGTTGGTCGTTCTCGACTTTCTCCGGCAGGATAAAGCGGTCGACGGTGCGGACGAGGGAGTCCTTCGATTCGAATGTTCTTAGGCAAAGGAGCGGACGGCTCCGGTCGTCGGCGGCACGGCGTCAAGTGGTTCCCACGGCTGGGCAACACAACTTCGATGGGCCTCCAACGGTTACACAAACCTGCGAACCCTGGTCGACGGCAATGGACTTCGACGGCGGCGATGTCCGGGTGCTTCACTTTGATCTCCTCGGCGGTCCTGTCTCGGGTCGGCAGCCTTTCGAGGGTCTGTCTTCCAGGGCGCTTCGGCGAAGATGGAGCGGTGCTCGATGGTCCCTCGGAGCACGGGAAGAGGGCGCCTTACCAGGTCCTCTCTCGGGTCAGTCTTCGACGATTTCGGCAGCCTTCGGATCGGTCGAAGCAAATGCAACAGCAAGTCTTCTTCTTCCAGCTGGACGTCGAGGATCAGCAGTTCCAGTTACTCTTAGAGTGGAGACTCAGCTCCAGAACGCTTCTGAACGCTTCTGAACGTTCCCTGAACCTTCTGAACAGTGGTGAGAGGTCCCCAGATATACTATTCTGTCTCTCATCCACACTGCTGGCACACACTCAGCAGCCAATCATACAGAAGGGCATTCATGCAGTCAGTCAGCCAATCAGGCACACAGTGCATTCAGGCCACACTCCTCCCTTTCAGACACTCACAACAAGGAATGTGGATTGGGACAAGTACCCAGCCATTCAACACTACACACTGCATTCAGGCCAGTTTCGGGCAGGGCTGTCTCAGTCTTTGTCTCTCATGCCAGAAACCAGACAACCACAACAAGGAGTGTATATTGGTCACACACTCCATTCACCCAGGTCCCACCCACAGGAGGTACCCACAACATACAGTCACTGGGAAGGCTCCAGTCAGTCTAGCTGGGCCTTCACAACAACACCATATATGGAACTTCCACCCAACAGCCAGTCAGGGGGAAGGGACAGAGTCAGGGCTTCCCAGGACTTTGGGAAAACAAGGTAACAGGCAATAGAAAGCAAGAGGCCACAGGGGCCATCTTGTTTCCTATCAGGAATCAACTTATCCCAATGGCAGGGCCTGGGTATCCCAAAATGGAGGACACCCAGAGCACCTGTCAAATTCAGCATGGAGCTGCCACCAGCCCATACCCTGCTCTGTGGGCCACCCACAGGTGCCCAAAAACATACACTAGGGGCACAGGGTTGTACCCCTACCCATGGGTGCCATAAGGGTATCCCACGGATCTGTTCACCAAACCAAAGAGAGAGCTGCACTGCCAGGAGTCCCACATGGACTCCTGGGCAGAAAACATGACAGAACACACGATAAAAAGCAGTAAAGGACAAGGATTCAGAGGCCCTGTCCCTCTGATGCATTTCCAGCATCACAGTATATATGAAGAGATGGGAAATCATTCTTCAGGGCACCATATCCAAGACACACTGGGAATACATATGGGGGGCAATTCCCAAGTTCACCAGGGCAATTCAGACTAGAGAGATGTGGACAAAGATCCCAATCCAATGGCATTACACCCCAGAGAGGCTGCATGCAATGTACCCTTGAACCTCAAACTTGTTCTAGAGGGAATGTGGGGGAATAGGAGACTGGAGGCATATTTGCTGGTAGAGGAGATGTGAAAACACAGATGCAAGAGATGTTCAAATACATGTGAATGCTAGAGGAAGGGGTGTGGCTTTGTGGGTTATGGGATCCCCGAGAGAAGCTTTTGACGAAACCACACAAGAAGAACTTTATGGGTCTACTAATAGCGGCATGGCTAGCAATAACCCAAAAATAAATGGAAGCAGAAATCTAAAAATAGCTACGGAGGGTGTGGTCATTCATGGCAATGGAACAGATCACTTACAAGATCCTTGGAGACCAACACAAGTTCAAGACAGACTGGAGTACAACCCAGACATACCTTCAAAGTGACTACATGGAACAATGGTACGCGCACAAAATCAGTATCCTTGATTTATTCAACTAGTAGAAATAAGAACTGAAAACTAAGGACAAAAAAAGATATACAGAAGACCCTTTTGGCGGGGGAGGAGGGGTTGGAGAGAGAGGAGTTTGACTGTTACATTGTTTCCTTGAATAACAGTAAAACCAATAAAAATATGTGTTTTAAAAAACCTAGAAGGGCACTTCAGTAGGGATGTGAGAGCAAGAGGAGGTTGAAGACAGAGGCAAGAGATGTTCAAGGCAGAGGAGGGTTGCTCCAAAGAGGTGGTTGTAAAAGGGAGGTGGGGTGTGAGGAGAAACAGGATAAAATGACTGTCGAGAAGGGAAGTGACAGCAAAAATGAGGTGCATATAAGAAGGAGTTTGTAGATAACATCAGGGTCAAGGTGGAAGAGGTACACAAGAGCTACCTCCAGTATGTGAACATTCTGTGTCAACAAGTATGTAGGTAATGCAGGAGTGCTGAGAAAAAGAACCAGGGTCCTGACACAAGAGAAGCATAATGGAATTCCAGTGGACATTACCACCAGTGTGGCTGTCAACCTCCAGGCATCAGCCTAAAGGTGTTCTCCCTGATATTTCAGTCTCTTAGCCTAGCTCTGCTCGGGCCTGTGTGCAGGCTCACATAGACCATCAGAAAGAAAAGAGAGCTATAATTCAGAATGCCATGATGAGGATCAAAAAACCTGAAGCTACACACATGAGACTAAGCACCTGCTTCTAGGCGACTGGAATAGGAGACTGGAGGCATATTTGACGGTAGTGCCCGGTAATACAGCAATACAGGGGAGATGTCAAAACACAGATGCAAGAGATGTTCAAATGCATGGGAATGCTAGAGGAAGGGGTGTGGCTTTGTGGGTTATGGGTTCCCCGAGAGAAGCTTTTGACGAAACCACACAAGTAGAGCTTTATAGGTCTACTAATAGAGGCATGGCTATCAATAACCCTAAAATAAATGGAAGCAGAAATCTACGAATGGCTACGGAAGGTGTGGTCATTCATGGCAATGGAACGGATCACTTACAAGATCCAGGGAGACCAACACAAGTTCAAGGAAGATTGGAGTACAACCCTGACATACCTTCGAAGTGACTACATGGAACAATGGTGCCCGCACAAAATCAGGATCCTCGATTTAATCAACTATTCGAAATAAGAACTGAAAACTAAGGACACAAAAAGATATACAGAAGACTCTTCCGGCGGAGGAGGGGAGGTTGGGGAGAGGGGAGTTTGACTGTTACATTGTTTTCCTTGAATATCTGTAAAACCAATAAAAACATGTTTTTTTTTAAAAACGAGAAGTTCACTTCAGTCGGGATGTGGGAGCAAGAGGCGGTTGAAGACAGAGACAAGAGATGTTCAAGGCAGAGGAGGGTTGCGCCAAAGAGATGGCTGTAGAAGTGAGCTGGGGGTGTGAGGAGAAACAGGATAAAATGACTGTCGAGAAGGGAAGTGACCGCACAAGTGAGGTGCATATAAGAAGGAGCTGTAGATAACATCAGGGTCAAGGTGGAAGAGGTACAAAAGAGCTCCCTCAAGTATGAGGACGTTGTGTGTCAACAAGTATGTAGGTAACACAGGAGTGCTGAGAATAAGAACCAGGGTCCTGACACAAGAGAAGCATAAAGGAATTCCAGTAGACCTTACCACCAGTGTGGCTGTCAACCTCCAGGCATCAGCCTAATGGTGTTCTCCCTGATATTTCAGTCTCTTAGCCTTGCTCTGCCCGGACCTGTGTGCAGGCTCACATAGACCATCAGAAAGTAAAGAGAGCTATCATTCAGAATGCCATGATGAGGATCGAAAAACCTGAAGCTACACACAAGAGACTAAGCATCTGCATCCAGGAGCACCCAGAGACATAAAATAGTGGAGGGGGGCACTGTAAACCCTCCCTAAGATTATGACTAAGAAACACAAGGAGACAGCCTGGGATAGGATCCGGGCATACACATTTCAAGAGGCTGTGAGACATATCTAATTAGACGTTATATTGTTGAACTTTGCAAACTCTCTGTGGTTGAGTACTGTGGCACCACTTTCTTACCATTTGTCACTACTCTGAGGAGACATTCTTTTCTTATTAACATAGTTTGCTGTAACCCTTGTAGAGAGAAACCCCTTTAATAAAATATGGACGCAATCTGAACAATATCAGTTTGGGTGTCTATATCTTTTTTGGCTTCACAACAATACCCAGGATATGCTTTTGGGGGTTTTGCACTAGAGTGGTGTAGGATTTTGGGCCAGCCACAAAGCAGCAGCAGCAACAAAAGCTTTAGTTAGCTACTAAATTCCACAGGAGCGAACAAATAAACTCTCTTTGGCAGCTCTGAATTCCATAACATACAGTGACCACCCTGGAAGAGGCAGAGAGAGCCTTAATAGCATCACTGGGATTTGATTCAGAGGGAGAGGAGATGCTTCTACAGGAGAGATCGGCTGCACTCATAATCTAATCGGAAGAAACATGCTGAGTCATAGTCTTCATCTCTGGGGAACCTTATATACCCTTCCACCAGAGCATGCTTCCACAACCAGCCACATGTGTTCAGGTCCCCTGAGTCATACTTGATTGGGATATCTACCTTTCTGTGTAAGGTAGAGCAGACATCAATCCTTGGTTTACCACTTCACACTGCTCCAAGAAATATTGTCTGCCGACCCATGAAAAGAGTGTCAGTGGCTGCCTTTGCCTCCACCTACTCTCCTCCTTCTACGCCTGTGGATGACTCCCACCCTGACACAGCCCTCTCTAACTTTCCCCTTTCCATCTCCAACACTCTCGACATTCTTGCCCCTGTCATGAGGGTCCGACTGAAGCCTGCCAAAAAGTGCAACCCTTGATACGATTCTGATCTGGCTGCCCTTAAACGCAAGTTCAGAGCAGCAGAACAGAAATGGGGATCTTCGGATGCACCCTCTGACAAACTGGCCTGCTGCCTTCTTCAAAGGAAATACAGACTCTGCATTCTGTCCAAAAAGAGAGTCCGATTCAAGCCTGCATCTCCGCGTCATCTGACACCTCAGCCGAACTTCTCAAAGTCTGCAAGGAACTGGCCAATACTACTGCAACTTCATCCTTTACTGCACCCACCCATGCCCTTTGCTTGGCCCTGGCTGCACACTTCACGCCCAAAACACAGGACATCCTGTCCACTCTCGCCTCCGCAACCACTCATGCACCATCATCTCTTGAGCACCCCTCGGCTGCACCCACCTCTCCCCCTCTTCTCTCCTCCCTCTCCCCTGTCACACCTGAGGAGGTCTCTCAACAAGTCCAGGCTATGAAAGCCTCTTCCAAACAGGTGGTCCCCTGCCCTTCCAAACCATCACGGATAACATTGACACCATTGCTCCAGCCTTCCTTGGTAGACCTCTGCAACCTCTCCTTCACCACTGGAGTTTTCCCAACTTCTCTCAAGCATTCTCTTGTGCACCCTCTGCTTAAAACACCTTCTGCTGACCATTCTATTCCGGCAAACTATCATCTGCTCTCTATCACTCCTTTCTTGGAAAAACTTTTGGAGAAGTTGGCTATCTCTCAATATACCCTCCATACTGAATATGTTTGTTGTCTTCATGCCCATCAGTCTGGCTTTAGAGCATCCAAAGGCATGGAAACTGCTCTTCTGAACACCTGTGAAGCCCTGCTCTCAAATCTTGATTCTAACCCTCCCTCTGTCCTCATTCTTCTTGACCTCTCTTCTGTTTTGGTAGGGTAAACTACAACATCCTGATCTCCCGTCTCTGTGATACCATGGACATCAGAGATCAGGCCCCAGTGTGGCTTGCCTCCTTTCTCTCTGACTGTCCTTCCCTGTCTACTTGTGGTGTCCCCCAGGGGTCTAACCTATCTCCCGGGTTCTTCAATGTCTACATGGCCCCTCTGGCCCGCAGGATCTCTGACTTCTCCTCCAACTTTCAGTGTTATGCTAATGACATGCAGCTCTCTTTCATGCTACCCTCTGACTCTTCCTCCTCTGTGCTCATTCCTGAATGTCTGTCTACAATTCATTCTTGGTTCTGCTGTTAATGATCTCTGCCTTAATGCCAGCAAGACAGAGATCCTACTCTTTAGTGCCCCTGCTCCGGCTTTCCCACTTTCACTCTAGCCGGCCTCTCTTGCCTTGGCCCTGCGCCCACACTCACTAGTGAGGCAAAAAATCTGGGGGTCATCTTCGACTCCACTCTCTCCTTCTTCTCTCACATCTTGGACATCTCTACCAGCTGCAGCTCCTCAGACATATTCTAGCTTTTCTCACTTCCCACAGAGACTCACTGTCTCCAGGGCCCTGGTTCTCTCTAGACTAGACTATTGCAGCAGTCTCTTTCTCAGCCTTCCCACTTCTACTCTCTGACCTCTACAACTCATCCAGAACAGAACCGCAAGACGTATCCTTAGCCTCAAGCTCAAGGCTTTCTGGGGCTGGGGCTCACGCTATATCCTTCTAGAGCCCTCCACTTGTGCGTGTGAGCAATTTTTCTGAACAGAGATTTGGGAGTAGATCTTTATCTTCTGCAGGTGCTTCCCTCTGGAACAACCTCCCTGCCTCTCTCTGTCTTGAGCCTAATCCCCTTAAGTTCCATAAACTCCTCAAGACCTTCCTCTTCTCCTCCTCTTTCTCTCTCCCTTGCTAATCTCCTTTCTACTCTCGCCTAGTTCTCTCCTCCTTCTTTCCCCTAACTCCGTTTTGCTCACTGGTCGCCTGGTGCACCTCCGGAGCTTCACAGGTGACAGGCTACCCGGCCAGTCCTTGCACTTGCCTCTGGGCCTCTGCACTCTGTTCAGCATTACTGCCCTTCCGTAATTTTGTTCCATGAGAAGGGTAACCTCTCTGCACTTAACCCAGGGCCCTGCTGGACTGGATGCACTTGTCTCCCTCCCTTTTCACTTCCTGTCTGCACACTTACATTACTTGAATGTACTAGGCCTAGATTGCCAGTCCTAGAATGGAAGTTGTTTTATTTATTTTTTGGGGACAGCAGTTTTTTGTTTCTGTATGTTCTCTTTCCTCTCCCCTCTCCCCCCTTATCAGCTCACTATTTGGCATGGACTTGCACTATCTGACATGGCGTTGACCTAGTACGGTAGTTTATGGATTGTATATTGTTCTCCCTCCTTTCTCTCCTTCCTTCTTGTCATGCACTTGCACTAGTAGTAATGGCATCAGGCCTAGTTTGATAGTCATCACCTTTGTGAGATCATCCGGAACCTTCAAGGCCTAAGAATGACCTGTGTATAAGCGCTTTACAAATTAACAATTACATTACATTACATGCATTCTGACTGCAGAGAACATACCTTTACTGCTCTATTTGCTCTGCACAGAGTTCCCAACAAGTCAATCAAATTCAGGTCAACCTGCATTCTCTGTATAGTCCTTCGTGAATGCATACAGCCGTCCTAAGTTTTAAATTGCAACATAATACCATTCTCTTCTACCACATGCCCTTTTGATCTGCCACTCCAATCCCCTTAAGTGATTAGTCTCCGAATAAGTACAATTTGTGGGACTAAATATGTAGAACAAGTTCAATACATGAGAAGTGTATCCCTACCAGAAAAAGGCATATGTACAATGGCTCAATCCCTATACCAAATAATATCCAACTAAAAATGTGGTGGAGCTGGGAAATGACCAGTGTGTAAAATGACCAATGCAACAATAGGCCTAACACCACAATTCTATTCCCAAAAGTGCTGTGAAGTACCAACGTACAACACCCAATTGAACACCTTCACCCATGTGCAAGAAAAGTACACGTAGTGCAATTCCCAATCCTAGAAAGGTAAAAAATCCTTACCAATAACAATAATACTTGATGAGAGTTCCCTATTATGACGTGTATTAGTTGCATCAAATTATAACTGTAGGAAAATAAACATATTCTCAGCAATGGCAAAATAAAATGGCATGGTGATGAATTTGATGTAGCGGGTCCTGCCTGTTTAAGTGACTTGGTCAAATGAAGACAAGAGAAAGAGATGCGATCTTGCTTGCCTCTAAATGTACAATTATATATATTGGTATCCTCTCTGTTATCCCAGCAAACCAGATCAGTCAAAAAGATCATCCAGGTGGATTAAAAAGAAAGACAAAAACTCACCATTAAGTAGCAAGGCATAGTACAGACAACATCAAAGACAATAATTCTTTGTGAACCTTTAATAACGTATTTTAGAATGAATAGTTAACCTTGATTGAGACCAATTTACTTTCATTCAAATGTTTAGTGATCATTCCGACCTGGGTACATCGTACCTGTTTTGAATTTAGGTTTCAATAAGTTATTTCTGTCCTTCTCTAAACTTATTGTTTTAGCCCTTGCTACATTAGCCTTGCTGTAGCCACGTTCCAGAAATCTTTTAGTTAATAACTGAGATTCCTCCATGAATGCGTCCATTGTGTTGAAATTCCTTCATATGCACACAAATGTACCTGTATGTTTCTAATCACATAACAGAGTAACAACCATTTGTGCCACCACCTTAAATGATAAATAGTATTTATCTTCAAAAATGATTTTTTTCTTTTTACTTTATTTACTAATACAACAAATGCGCTTATCAGTTTTCAATAGGTATATTCTTTACTAGCTTACGTGTTTCGATCTAATCACTGAGGCCTTATTCAGGGATTTAATACCAATAAACACAGACATGTTAAAACAAGACAGTACAAAGGAAATCAATTCGTCATTGAACACAAAATATGCACCTTTTTAAATATCCAATCAAAACATATACAAAAGAACAATAGACACATCCATATACAAACACAATACAACCCAGATGCAAGAATGAAGATGGCTTGTAAGGAAAGAAAAATAAATAAGTTTGTTACTATCTTCCTGACATCAACAATTCATTAAACACTCATAAAGCACTTGAGATTCTAGGTCCCAGTCTCAAATAGCATCCACCTCTGCCATCATAGTCATTCTACCACACCCAACATACTTAATTGAGATATTTGTGTTTGATAGCCCATAAATGATCACCATTCAGCGTCTACTGCCAGATAACTGTTTCAAAGGTGATTATTACTGTAAATGACATATGATAATTTATCTTGGGTAATCAAATCAATAATTACATTGTTTCTAGAATTTGTAGATAATGGTTGGTTTATCAACCAAAACATGAGTCAGTTTGTCTTACTTCTCTTACTCCTCTTACTTCACTAGTTCACATTATCTACACATTCTAGAAAAAGGGTATTTACTGATTTGATTACCAAAATATATTTTGATCTGTCATTTACAGTAATAATCACTTTTGAAACAGTTATCTGGCAGTAGACACCAAATGGTGATCATTTACGAGCCATCAAACACGAATATCCCAATTAAGTATGTTGGTGGTGGTAGCATAAATTGATGGTGGAGGTGGATGTATTTGAGACCATGAGCACTATTATCTCAAGTGCTTTATGAGTTTTTATTGAATTTGTATATGAATGGTTCTATTGTTCTTTTGGATAGGATTTGATTGATATTTAAAAACATACATATTTTGTGTTCAATGACAAAACTTGATTTCCTTTGTACTGTGTTGTTTAAACATGGCTGTGCTTTTTGGTATTAAAGCCCTGAAGAAGGCCTTAGTGATTAGGTCGAAACACGTGTTGGTAAGCTAGTAAAGAATATGCCTATTGAAAACTGATTAGTGTATTTTGTGTATTAGTAGAGAAAGTTAAAAGAAAACAATCATTTTTGAAGATAAATACTATTTATAATTTAAGGTGGTGGTGCAAATGGTTGTTACTCTGTTACGTGCTTAATTTAGAAATGTGGGCCTGTGTCACTTTTTGACGATAAATACTAGCCAACTATCTCAATTACCACATTCAACTGCAGAGAGAACAATTTTCTAAGTATATGGTATATAGCTCATTGAAGTATTAGCCCACATTCAAAATGTTTCTACTCACACTGCTGTATATTGATTCATAGCATTTGTCATTTTGCAGTGTAGCATTAATTATCTTCCCTTTTTCATTGGATTTGAAATGTTACTCATTTTCCAAATGGCCACTAACAGTTGATTCATATATGCACGTTGGTAATGTTGGTGACGTTTGTGGCGTCACATTTGGTATATATACATTCACATGCACAAAATGCCACCCTCTCACACACGGAACACTGCTTATTCTCCATTTGGAATAGGGGCCCTAATCTACCCATTTTTATTGGTGAGCTTTTCCCTTAGATAACATGCATGGGGGATTTTTTTATCAGTCTGCTTGTCTGGTCACAATCAAGGTTACCTATTAATTTTACATTTTTTGTTCAAGGTTCACAGTGAATCATTCTGTTTGATGTTGTCTGTACTTTACCTACCTACTTAATGATTAATTTCTTTTCTTTTTTAATGTGTCTGGGTGATCTTTTTGACCAGGGGAGTTGCTAGGCTGTAGCTCCTGAGATTCTATCCGGTGCTACAACCAAAAGATCAGGGGCTATAGCCCCCTTAGCTCCCACCCTAGCAACGCCCCTGATTTTGACTGATCTGATTTGCTTGGTTAACAGTCACGATACTCATATATATCACATTCTATTTAAAGGCACACACGTTTTTATCTCTTTCTCTTGTCTGCACCAGACAAAGTCACTAAAACAGGTAAGACTCGCTATGTTGAATTCATCACCATGTCCTTTTTTAATTGGAATTGCTGCTAAGAGGTTTATGTTCCTACAGTTAGTTTTTGGTGCAACTAATACATGTTGCAATAGGGAACTCTCGCCTATTATTGTTATTGGTAAGGATGTTTGCCTTTCTAGGTTTGGCAATTGCACTTCATTGACTTTTCTTGCACCGGGGTGAAGGTTTTCAATAGGATACAGATGTTTGGTGTTAAGACTATTGCTGCCTTGGTCTTTTTACACGCTGGTCATTTTCCACCTTGATTTCCCAGCTCCACCACATTCTTTGTTGGATATTATTTGGTATAGCGATTGATCGATTATACATGTGCCTTTTCCTGATAGGGATGCACTTCTCATAGATTGAATGCCAAGTATGAAACCTACTTGTTTTACATGTTTAGTCTTGCAAATTGTACATATTCAGAGACTGATAATTTATTTTCTGCTCTCTATTTTTTCTTTTTGCCTGTTTATTTCATGCAGCATGATCCGTTTGATTTGTTAATCACATTTTATTATTTGTTTATATGTTGCAGTGTTCAATGGTTGTTGTTTACCCTTGCACATTTAGATTATATGTTTCATTGTATGCATTTTGTAATGGATGAATATAAAGGCTCTGAAGAGGACCTTCGGTGGTCGAAACACTGTAGGCTGATTCTTATTTCTCACCAAATAAATATACAAGAATCATGAATAATTTGGATTAGTTATTAGTGATTTGAGATGGTATCCAGTGAAAATAACGATTAAATGTTAACAAATTCAATTTTGAACGAATAGAAAATGCTAAATACACCCTGAATTATTTATTAAAAGAATGTATGTGAGTGGGGTAAGGGATTAAAAGGGGTGGGGAAGGGATTGGGATCAGGTTATAATCAAAGAGAAGCAGGGGGTTTGTGGGATCCCCCCAAATAAAAATAAAAGAATTCAGTATTTTTTCTGTATTTTAGTTTTCGTTAAAAAAAATTGTTAAATTCACATAGATCCATCTTAAATCTATGTTTCATTCTGCAATTAATGCATTTCTAAGATGAATGTCAGCATTATAGAGGTTTAGCGCAAGTTGACATAGACAAAATCAACACTATTGCAGCTAATATAAAAAGACTTGGTCAGAAATCTCCACACAACATTAAATATGGTAATGTTAGGTAGTTATACGAGATTGAACTTTATGAAAAGCCAAGAACTTGGAGTATAGCTGCAACCTGGTTTTAACTGAGCTGCTTGCAAAAGGCAGAGTAGAAGAAAACATTAGCCTTCAAAATAAAAGGAGTGTTTTCAAATTTTCTGATTGGAGGAATAGGAGACTAAAGGTAGACTGCTTCTTTTAAAATAGGAACCCTGTGTGCAAAGGCAAAGCAGTAGCGGCCACTATGGCAAGATTTGTTGTGTCTGTGGCATTGTACACTGCAGAAATCTGGGCAACTTGTGGCCAACAGGGCAGTCATTTTTTTTAGCGCTCTAGCAAAGCATAACAAAACAGGAATGATTGGTATCGCTTTTACTTTTAAAAGCAGATTATTGATAAGATTTAACTTTTGAAGAAGACCCTTATTGTTTTTACCAGTTACTTGATATAAAACCATACACATTCAGAATCAAGCATTGGCAATGGCAACAGTTTGGGCTTTTGTGTAGGCATGGGAAAGGTACTTGCCAGTCATAGGCATAATGGTATTAACTGGCCATTGATTGTTGTAGTACCTGGGCATCTAATACCAGTGCCTAGCAAATGTCCAATACTTATACACAAGCAAAAACTGCTGTCTTTGCCAAGTCTTGATTTTAACCTGACTTGTGTGAAGGATGCATAGTGCTTATAAATAGAGTGGGTGAAGGCAGACCTAGCTGTGAGAGTGAACCATTTCACCCGGGGAACATCTGTTCCACAGCCCTTTGTTCAGGTCCCATTCTTGTGAAGCTATTGAGAGCTGGCTGGGGGTGCCTGCCCTCACATTCTGCTTACCAGCAAATGAACAGAAGGAACATACAACTCCTTTGTCTATCTCACTAAACCAGAGGAGCATGGTATGTCTGCACAATTAGAGTGACACTACATCATCCCTTTTGTTAATAAAGCACATCAGAGAAATAAACATGCACATTAAGGAGGTAGGTTCCATGAGATTGATATAAATAATAATATTCTGCCTCTCCCACAAACTGCTCACTCAGAGCCCATGGATAGGGGCATCACAGGCCTTTAGAGGGGTATCCGTTACCAGTGTGATCTCAGGCCAAAACTAATGGAATGGCTCTTGCCTGAGAAGGTAGATAAGGAATAATCACCCCTAAACATTGTGGTACAGCTTATGATTGACTCAGAGAAGATCTCCAATGTCAACCCAGAATTGTGACCACTGCCCTCTGAGAGACCACTGCACAGACTGCATCCACAGACTGGCTTGTGGAACAAACAATATACAGGAGGTCATCAGAGTGAGTAACCTCGGGAACATCCTAGCTGAAATATCTAGATATGCAAAATAGTGTGCTGCAGTGTTTTGGATGATGTGTACTCTCTCTGGAGCACAGGATGCCATGTGCAATTCTGTGTCTTGAAGTGCCCCGATGAGTCAAAGGCATTTGGATGGGGACAAAAGCGATGTTTTCAGATGTAGTAAAAACCCCAGAGAAGAGAGAATAGCACATGTCTTCCTCAAACCCTTAGCCACTCTCACCACCTATTTTGCTTTTAGGATCCGGTTATCAAGATAGGGAAAGACCTTGATGATTTATCTCCAGAAATGAGCTGCGCCCACGGGAATAACATTCTTAATGCTGAGAATTGAAGTCAGTCCAAATGGCAGCACAGCAATGTTGTAGTGGGACTGCCTGACCACAAAATATCTTCCAGTATTTCGACTAATAGTGATGTGATAGTAAGTATTCTGGAGATTTACAGACACTAGCCAGTACATTTCAATGGGCCGTTTCCAAGGGCCATCATGCCTGTCTTGGCCTGGGAGAAAGGCATCAGATCAGGTGAGATTCATCATCCAGATGTCCCCCCACTGTCACCTCACTTCCATTGCAGAGTCAGGACTCCCACGAGGAGAAAGCACCTCCAAAATGGCCACTGCCTTAACCACACACCCACCCTGCACCTTACTCTGAGATGCCCTCTGGAATCGAGTGACATGATTGGTTGCTCACACACCATATTTGGATACCACCCCTAAGGCACGCACAGCCGGCCCATTTCAAAGGGCTGTTTCCAAGGGCTGTAACGCCTGTCTTGGCCTGTTCTGGGCGGTCTGACAATGCCGACCGCAAATCCCCCATGCCGGCATATGGATCGTCGAGTTCCTCCTGTAGTGGATGTACAATGAGAGTCGAAAATGTTGTCGGTGACACATTTCCAACACCCCAAGGTAACAACCTTGTTGTAATATTACATTCAAGTGGCCGCTGTCGTAAACTCACACATGTCGCAAATAGCACATTCTGCACTAAACCATCGAAAGCAAAAACTTCCTCCCAACCCTTATCTTGAAGCCTATCATCCCACCTACCAGCACTTCCACCTGCCGTGCTGTGCAAGGGTACAGAATCTCCCAGCCTCATTGCGAGCAACCACCCTCCTCCGCCACATCCTCTGCTACATAACGCTACCCCCCTCGGTCTCAACCCACATCAGCACTTGAAATCTGGAGCTTCCAGCTACCTTCAAGTACACACTTCATGCAACTTACTCTCCTCAGACAGTGTAGCGTCACTAGACCCACTCTGCTACCAGTGCTATACAGTCCCCATCATCAATGGATGTCACTGTATGGACAAATCTTCCCTAAATCCACCTCCGACTGCTCAGCCTCACTGTTGCACAGCACCCTTGATCACCAAGCCCTTACAGTCGTATTACCCAAACCAACACCTTTCCTTACCTCACTTATTCATTTTGGCACCTCCCACATCCCCATCAATTGGCCCATACCTTGTACTGCTAACAAGGTCACCAGCATTGATCCCCCTTACTCCAGGATACAGAACACAGCACCCTCTGCTCTGCCAAGCAGGACCTGGCCCCTGCTAGCTGTACAGGTTTAGAACCACTATTCATTCCAGATCTCTCCTCCCTCCCACAAAGTACTTCTACTAGAAACTCCCGCCTGGGTGACAGCATTGACCCCATACCAGCTCGAGAACATAGCAACTAGCACTCCCCCAATTGACCACTAACAGAAACAACCGTCTAGGTGACTGTTTAATCACCAAGCTAGTGGCTAGACCTAAGCCATTAGCACCAACCAGCTTTCACAACCCCCTAAACCTTGAAACATTTAGAAGTATAGGAAACCACCTCACACAATATTTTGACAAGCATCGCATACAGCTCCCTAACGCTACAAAGTAAGGCAGTAGTTACTAAGATACCTCCCATCCCACCTAGCAAGCATGCTCCTTCATCTATCTTAAACTGTGGTCTCATCAATGCAAGATCTATTCCTGCACACGCCCTTGACATCCATGACCTGATCACCACTCAAAATCTTCATATCTTAGCTACCACCAAAACATAGCTGCATGCCACTTCTGGGCCTGTCCTCTCAGTTGCAATTCCCTCAAGCTTCACTATTTACCGCTGTGACAGATCTAATACCAGGGATGGAGGGGTTGCACACATAATAAGGGAATCCCTATCCATCAGAACATGTAACACCAGGCTATCTGACAATTGTGAAATCCTGACTGTTAAATTGTCCTTCTCTGTCTCCAATACAATTACTCTCCACACCATTTACCGTCCCACAAGCCTTGCACCCTCCATTGAAGAGAACATCATAAGCACTTTTGGTACTAACATTTAAGCTACATCCAAAATTATTATTTTGGGAGACTTCAACCTCGGATACAATGACCCGCAGACCTAACTGCCTCATCACTCGCTAACTCACTGAATGCATTAGGCTCTCAACAAATTGTTACCTCTCCTACGCATAAGAAGGGCGCATCCTAGACTGAATCCTTGACCTAAACTACCAGGTCAACATCCTTACAAATACCCCTTGTCCCTGGTCAGACCATAACTTTGTGCACTGAACCATCTCACCTACAGCACACTCTGGACCAGCATCCATCCCACTGCCCCCTACCCTAAGGTGCAGCTCTAAGAATAATACCAGGGAGCGTATCATCCCCTACTGAATTCTCTATTACCAGTAACACCCTTTGTCACTAACCCTAACACTGGCCAACATGTACTGCAAAACCCTTACTGAGGTCATTGACACTATTGCTTTGCTTAAACCACTCAAACTCAAATCCTATGCACACAGGAATTCCTGGTTTACTTCCTAACTGTAGACACTTTGTTCTAAAAAACAGCTTGCAGAAGCCAACTGGAAAAAATATCCCTTAGAATCCAAGAAACTATTGTTCTCCCTCGTCACCAAACGCCATAAAAAAGCGGTCCTGGCTGCCAAGGCCTCTACCTATAACGCCTGCATTGCCAATGCTAAATCTGATACTCGTGAGTTGTGTGGCATTCTAAGGGAACTGGAAACCCCTACTAACGCCCCAGTCGGCATTCTGAAAGATGACGCCTGGTGCACCAATATTCAGAATGACATGCTCACAAAAATTGAAACTCTACAAAAACAATTGATAGCAAGCAAGCCCTGCTTAAGCGATTGCCCTCCTCCACAACTGATACTAACACCTCCGACTCCTGGTCCAAAGATCTGCCAATGTTTCCCTTCACCAATGTCTCAAAAGCAGATGTTAAATCTATTCTAAAAGGCCTTAATCTGTCCCGCTAGCATCATTAAAGATTGCACTGAAATCGTGACACCTATCATTACCTCCTTCATCAATGCCACCTTCTCCACTGGCATTGTACCCACCGGCCTTAAAGAAGCTTGGGTTTTCCCTCTCATTAAAAAACCCTTGCTTGACCCTATGATTCCCACTAACTACCACCCAATCACCACCGTACCCTTCCTACTGCAAATTCTGGACTGAGCAGCCTATTTGCAAATCCAAAGCTACCTGGCCACAGGATGGAATCAGCGTTACATGATCTAAAGAACTCAGATCAATGAGATCAGGGACAATGGAAAGCCAGCACTACTCTTACTCCTTGATTTGTCAGTGGAATTTGACTTGGTAGACCACTAAATGCTTAGTCATCACCTTTCATCTGCTGCAAACCTCTCCCCGGAAGCCACTACCAGGATTAACTCCTTCCTAACAGATAGAGTTATCAGGTATTTGCAGAGAATGCCAGTGCCCCACCAGCACCCATCACTTGTGGTGTACATCAAGGTTCCGGTGTATCCCCAACTCTGTACAACATTTTTACCAAACCACTTTTCATCCTCCTTGACTCAATCACCATATTTTACACAAACTATACTGATGACAATCAAATCCTACTCCGCTCTCCGGCAATTACCTTAAACTCCATCAACACGACTATCCAGGCATGGATGGCTACCCACCGATTGTGCTTCAACGATGATAAGACATATATCCTCATAGTAGGCACCCCATCAATGATTAAGAAGCTTGACTCACAATATTCCTCATTCAACATTGACGGCACCACACTACCAATATCACCTTCTGTAAGACGCTTGGAGTATATCTCGACAACAAACTATCCCTCGCATGACAAGTTAATGCCATAGCCTCCTCAGCTGCAAACAGACCAAAACTAATCAAGGCAGGAAGACCCTTCCTCTCCCCAGATAGCTGCCTCACCATTGCCAGGACGACAATAGGCTCTAGGCTGACCGTTCTGAAATTGTTTCTTTTTTAGAATCTGGTCAATCAAATGGTGGGATCGATTTAGGGTAAGGCCAGTTCCTTCCAAATCTTCTATTTCACAGTGCTGCGGAAGACAAACTCAGACACAGCAAGACCTGTGCTGACACTGATGTTGTCATCACTCTTTTTCCGGAGGTAGCCTCTACCCATGTGGCCAGGGGACAGCAGGCGCCTCCTGGAGAAGCCCCTCCAGCAACATGTGAACCATAGAGCAAGAGAAATTCCAGCCTCTGTGATGACCGTGGAGTGCTCCAGAGCAGCCAAACGAAGCTGGTGAGCCCAATTCAGAGAGCTGGGACACCAGGGAGCATCATGTAGGAAAACAAAACACTAAACGAGTGGAAGCAAGCCCATAGCATGGAGCAAGAAGCTGGGGCGAGGTGTAGAACTGATACATGTGATAACAGGTTGGGGACCCAATATCTGGGGAAAAGAGAAACTAATTGGAAGAGTGAAGTAATGAGAAAAGGGTTATGAACGTAGAACCCACGCCCAATTGTGAAAGAGTTGTATTACATGAGAAAGCCCTGGCAGGACAGTATATCAGGCAAAGTAAAGTTTACAAGTATAAGAAGTAAAACACATGAGAAAGCCCTGGCAGAAGAGGATACCAGGCAAAGTCAAGTTTGCAAGTGTGGGAAGTGAAGCACTTGAGAAAGGCCGGGCAGGAGAGTATAACAAGCAACACCATGCATAGCAAGAGAATCTTAAGGACAATCTGTGCCCTTAGAACTTTGAAGCCTATTGAATGTAAAAGTAGCCTGGCATGAGAGTATACAAGGTGTTTTGCAAATCTGGGACCTGCACCCACGTTGCAACACTATGAAAAGGGAATTATGAGGAAGATACACATAGTTATTTATTGTGCATTTGTGCACATTCCTTTGAGATTGTTTGAACTGTTTGTGTTGTGGAAAGAAACCTGGGGCAGGCAGTTATCCCCTGGAACTGTGAACATTATCCATTTGGAACCTTTTTTGTTGGAGTTAACCTTTTCCTTTGAACTTGAACATTTGTGCACTTTCAAGGTCAGAGACAAAACCCATTGCACCTTATAGTTACTTTTAGAGTGTGAGGGCTAGGATAGGATTTCAGACACAGCACCTTTTGCTTTTGACATCTTGACGTATGACAGACCCTTAGTTTTTGTTGAGGAAGGGAAATACCTCCTAGTGAGGCATTTTCCAACCATTTTATTATTTCAATAAATGTGTGTAGCAATCGCTATGAGTCCTCTGTTTCCGTGTCTCATTCCTGGTTTCTCACATACCCCTGTACAGCAAAAGAGTGAAACACCTCCACTCCCGCAGCCTCGGATTCAACAAAAGTTATACTTTTGTTTTAATATAGATTTGAATAAAAGCGGGTGAAATATTGCAATGATCTCATAGGGAGGATCTGTCCCATAATCATCAGTAAACTAAACAAGACCCAGGGACTCCAAGGCTGAAAGAGCTCAGTAAGAGTTAGATAAATATGCAGCTACTTGTAAGCAGCACTTCATCAGACTTTGAAGCCTGTGTTTTTGATATTAGCAGAGGAGGAAACTTAACAGTTTGTGCTTAATATAGTTTGGCAGTGAAATCATTTCTAAAAGCTAATTGTGCTGGCAAAGCAAAATATAAACCTGCAAACAAATACATATTTCGCTTTTACCTTGCTTGAAACATGCACCAGAAAAAGATGGTTCCCATTTCAGCTCATTGTGGGCATAATTTCCCAACCAGCAAATGTACTATTTACAATAGTGTTGCGATATACCTTTAAAATTCAATTTTCCCTAACATTGGGCACTTGTATAAAATCTTGAGTTCCAAGATTGGCCTTAGACCATCATTTATCATGGGCCGAAAGAAGTGCCAGGATTGTGGCTTTGCAAACAAAGAATCATTACTATTGGTTTGGGATGATCAATATGATCTTGGAGGTCGTATTCAAGCTAATGTGTCTTAACCAGTCGCTGTCGCTGAAGTGGAAGAAAGGTGGGAGAGAGAGTTTCCAGAAGTGTTGTCAGATGACCTGGGGAAGCTCAATGACTTCAAGCACTGCATCAAGCTCAAGAAAGGAGCCATTCCTGTGGTCCACAAAGTGAGGTCAGTTCCTCCCCAACTTAATTGTAATGTAATTTAATTGTTTTTTTTATAACGCGCATAGTACCGTACCTGAGTTTGGTTTCTAAGTGCAGATCTGGGATTCCAATCTCTGTTGCTCTGCATGTCTTACTTCCAAGACCAGTGCATTGCCCCTGTTGAATCCTCCATCTCAAGAAGAAGCTAAGGGAGGAGCTTGATTTTTTGCTTCAAAGGGGCAATATTGAGAAGATCTAGAGCTCAGAATGGCTGTCCCCAGTAGTCATTTGTATAGGGGTGCCAACCCCTCCACCCTCAACTGAGTATAGATAAGATGATAGGCAAATCAAATGGTGCTGTAATTGCAGAAATCAGGATTATAGTGGCTTTATTTGAGGTAAAAAGTGCATATGGCACTGCACATATTTGGGTTAGGATGAGCCAGGAAGTGAAGGGTGCTTTAAATATCACACACATACCATAAGCGTATGAATATATATTATGAATTAGGGATACAAAGTGAGAGATGCTTAAATAAATACATAATAGCTCTCTGAAGAATAAATACAGTGTCAGACAAAGATATATTTCAAAATGGATAACTCAAGTACAAAATGGTTTCCAGGTGTGAGAGACTATGACTGAGGCCAAGAGTTTTCAGACAAGCAACAGAGGCTGATACAATGGATATAGTATTTGCCAGTATCTTGCAGTGAAGTAATTTGGTTTGTGAGGTTCAAATTGGAACTAGGCAGGAAAAGAAGACAAGATTAATGATGAAACCAGATAAAGCAAGGGAAACGTGGATACATTTATCTATGTTATTAATGAGACAGGCACAATGTGCTTCATGCAGACAATTTTGAGAGACCAATTGTATTATTTGGCATAATATAATATAGTTTATCTATTTCTTCACAGCATAAGGCACTAACTAACTTGGCAGGACCTCAAAAATCAGATAGAGAGTAGACATTGATGTGACAAAGGTGTTTTTGGCAGTAGTCGAGAACTGTCATAAATGTGTCCAGCAAAGTTAAAAGTAAGCTTATCAGTTTTGTGCATCAGAGAAAATTGCAGATGCCACCTATGCTAATGTGGGCTTGGTGTACACCAGATAAGCCATCCAATGATAGTGAAGGGATGTTTTTTCTCTGACTAAAGACCTATCAGAAGCATACTCTAACCAAGATAGTCATTTGCATAAGGATGTTGTATGATCCAGATAGCCTATTTAAGCAGGTTGACGGCAAAATGTTTTTGAGTGTGTCTAGGGCATGTCTTGTAACCACAGCTGATAAAGACTGCTGAGAACCTTCCGGGTGTCTGATTTCGTCGTGTCTCTCTCTCTCTCTGGGGAATGTTCATGGGTGCCTGGCGTTTGATGGAGGATGGGGACTAGAGCCCTCAGTTCAAGTGGCGCAGCCAATGGGGGGCCCTAGTCTTTCATACGATTCAGGGACAAGGATCCAAGCTTTATGGTGATGTGCTGGTGGACAGGGGGAGATGCCTGAAAAAGATGATAAGGTGAGTGACAAACTGCAGTATGGTCTAACTTCTGTCAGGGGTGTCTCCTCATGACCGTCACATGGCACACCTGGCATCTGTGAATTATGGTATGTATTATGAGAGACAGAGGCAACAGAAAATGAATAAAACATGTTCATGTACATATTAAGGGGATTGTGATAATTCTGAAGTAACAGCAAATATTGTGTGAAGAAAATATAGTGCCTAGAGTCCTGGCTCAAGGGAGTTTCAGAAGGAGACAGCAGCAGAACAGAAATATATAACGTGTAAACAGGTTTAAGTAGGGTAATGTTTCAAACACTGTAGTGGGTGCAAAGTAAAGGAGAGAGAGAAAAAGGTGATCACAGTGTTTATTAATGTGTAATGTTGACTAGTCTCCATGTTGTTTGTTGAGTAATAATATCAAAGAGCAAATGAAGTTGTGAAGTAATTAAAAAAACTTGAGGAACAGTGATTGAGCATAGCAAAATGATTGGCGCCAATCAAGAGAATAGATAGTCTATTGAAATTAGAGGCTTAAGCAGAAATTGATGATGCTCACTCATATTAGTTGCTTTAAAATGTTAAAAATGATGATTCAAGTTTAAAGAATGGAGGCTTTATTTAAGGATCTGGTAACAATAGGCAGTCAATTGTGACTCTCCTCTACACGTTTTAAACAAGGGAGTGAAATCAAGTAAAGGGTTAAAGAGAAATGGAAATGACATAGGCACAAAGATAAAGCTCTTGACAGATTGGAAAGCTTTGTATGATAGAAATCCAATTAGCGGAACACATAAATAAAGGATGATTAAGACAGAAGTGGGACATTTTGTGAGCATTTGTTTTTCTGACTAAGAAAGTGTGCAGTTGAAAGCATTCCTTAAAGCTGGGTTGTGATCTAAAACAATAGTGATTTCATTTTTTGTTTGAACAAATGAAGACAGTGTGTACATTTCATGCTCTAAAAGTAAACAGAAGATAGAAATGTATTCATTTTAAAAAGCACAATGTTCATGGTTGATAGACACCACGCACAAAGCTAAAAAAAAAGGGCTGACACAGAGCCAGGAAGTGATTAGAAGTTGCAGAAAAACAGGGCTGAGTGCATTCATAAATATGAGACAGCCCTGCGAGTTAAAGCGGCTATGACTCAATTTTGCATAAAGAAAAAGGAATATGCTGGGTTTTTTTGTGACAATACTTTTATAAAACAATAGCAAAATTATGGGAAGATTAGAGAAATGAGAGGTGTATGCATGTGTATTAACATTGAAACAGAAAAATAAATAAAAATTCATGAAAATATGATCAAAATGAGTGGGAATGAGTGGGGCCAGATCGGATGCATGTATGAGCATGCATAGAATACATTGAGAACGGAGAAAGATAAACAAAACAATGTGTGCCTTTTGGTTTTCTTGGAACAAGCAGTGATTTATTTGTGCATTTTTGAAATATTCATATTTTGTGTACAAAGGTTGTAAGTGAGCCAGTGCTGACTCACACTCTTATGGAAATATAGCCTTGAACCAGAATGCATTGAACTGACCTTCGTTTTTTACGGATTTTTGTGATACAGACATGTAATGCTTGTGTTTTTTGAGTAGGGAAGCTCAGCTGTAGGTCCGTATGACAAAAACCAGTTGAAGAAATTGACAATTGAGTAGGTTTTGAGAACAGAATTTGTTCATGGGATTTGTGCATGTTTTGTTGAAGCCAGGTGCTAGAGAAGCACTTGATTGAATTATATGGCATTGTGGGATAGTTAAACCCCTGGTTGTTTATTTAAGCAAAGGTATAGATTTTTAAAGATTGTTGTTTTGCCAAGGAAACTATATGTGATTAAACCATATTGTGAGTTGACTGTTTCACACTAGAAGTTGTCCCCAGTATTGCACATATGTGAACTAAGGAGGTCCCATTAGGTCACTTTTTTTAAATCACACAAGCCAGTTCCCATTTTAAGGGATTTGCTAGTTATTTTGGAGTTCATGTTAGATACATTCTCTATTAGGCACACACTAGAGTACCCCTGATTTGTTCATCTAATTTTAAAGCAATATAGGCATTTTTTATTAGTGATTAATGGCACATTTTGAAAGACCATATATCATAAAGTATGCATGGGCCAATTACACGGATGAGGAAAAGGCAATGGAAGGAAACCATTTAAAAAACGAATCTAGACGCATTAATTGGAAAATAATTGGAAAACAAAAGGAAAGTTGCTTCACTAAAAAGTTTCAGTGTGCTACCAAAAGGAAGAGTAGATGCACACAGTTTATTTTCATAGAATTTGAAACAGAATGAAAGGAAGTATGTCAGCAGAAGGAAATGGGAAAGTGATTATAGAAGGAGAGAAGGAGAATGAGAAAGGGACACACAACTGATTAGGAGAGAAAAAGTAAGACAGAGATTGCAAATAAAAGCACAGGAGAGTGCTATAATTAACCAGCACAGTGTGAATATTGGTGATTAAGGACAGAGAGAGTAGAAATGGGATAGGCACCACAATAAAATACAGAGTCATATGGATATTACACATGCAGACTCAAGCATATGTACCAAAGCCACAGCAAATTAGACAAGCTTCAAGAGGGGGGACAGCATCTCTGCCACTGCACAGCATGGAGGCATTAAAACAAATATGCCTAAAATCACACAATTTGTGAAACATGCACTGAGAATGAAAATGTAACTATGAGTGCAAATTACATTAAAAAGTAGGTTAACACAATAGCAAATGATTCTAGATTAAGCACAGTAAATTTTTATGGGGAATAGCACGAATTAAGGAGACAAAACACCTTTTTCGGCAACAATGTTAAAAGTGCATGTATTGATGCAAACATTTGTATTAAGAATGGGTAAGCAGTGAGTAATGAGAGGAACTACTCTCAAACACACAAAGGCTAAGGTTGTACACAATATAGATTAAAACATTTTAAAAAGCATGATATATTTAACAGTTGTATTGAGGAGAGATCTCAGTAAATTACTACAGAGATAACATGCACTAGTTTAGGGATTAGTTATGAAGACACACACGAAATCACACTAGTATTTTTAAGTCCTGAACATACAAAGGAGTGTGTCATTAGGTTAAATGACACCCTGATTACTATGATTTTCAAGACTAAGGAGT
This sequence comes from Ambystoma mexicanum, assembly GCF_040938575.1. Classification (NCBI taxonomy): domain Eukaryota; kingdom Metazoa; phylum Chordata; class Amphibia; order Caudata; family Ambystomatidae; genus Ambystoma; species Ambystoma mexicanum. The sequence continues at coordinate 760,115,649 of NC_090939.1, forward strand.
GAATTATTTAGATTTTATGTAGCGGTTGTTTAAATGAAACATATTCATGAATAAGTACAAGCAGTCTGGAAACTGACAAGGAAAAACAAGGAAGGCTTGGCATAATTATTGAGCATGATATGTATTACTATTATATATGATGAATTGATTTATTGGTAGAAGTAGAGAGGAGGAGAATTTGGAGATATGAAAAGAGACATTTTTCATGAGATTGGAGAAAAATAGAGATAATTAGGTGTGAGTCCCTGTCATGATATACTTATAAGGAGGAGTGACACACACACACACACACACACTGGCTCACAAGCTCAATTTAGGTAGTCAGAGAAGGAATTCAATACTGCAGTGAGAATACACACACACACATATAGGATTTTATTTATTTATTGCATTTGATTATATGCACAAACCCTTAGGTATCACCGCGTAAGTTACATATATCTTCATTTTCATATCAATGTTACATACATTTTGTTTTGCAGATACGGTCATTTATACAGATTGTTTATTTTTTGACATTGCAGTTATCTTGTGGTACTGAGAGGGGTGACCCACTCCGTTGAAGAGCTGGTGCTAGAGATTTAGTATTTGTTGAATAACCATGTATTGAGTTGCTTTTTAAAATTCGGTAAGGAAGTTTCGTTAGACAAGTGAGGTGGAAGTGTGTTCCAGATGCGGGGGGCTGTGATGGGAAAGCTGGTGTGACCTGCTCTTTTGGTGGTGAAGCGTGGGATGAGTAGCTGAGTATTGGCATTGGATCTGAGTGTTCTAAGCAAGGTTTTGCGTGTAATGCAACTATTGAGGTAAGTAGGGGCAGCATCAAATAAGCTTTTGTGGGTGGTGGTTAGTGTTTTGTGTCAGATTCTTGCATGCACTGGGAGCCAGTGTGCATCTCTTCTGTGTTGCGTGATGTGTTCTCTTCTCTTGATGCCCAGTGCTGCTCGAAGGGCTTTATTTTGTAGGAGTTGGAGTTTGGTTAGGTTTTTTTTTTTTTAGGTACCTAGCAGTAAGATGTTGTAATAGTCTATTTTTGTTAGGATGAGGGCTCTAGCAAGAGTTAGGCAGTTGTCTGTAGATAGAAGAGGCCTGCTTAAGGTGATGAGTTTGGCGGTATAGGCCGTTGAGGAGGCGAGAGCGCTAATGTGGTTGTTCATGGTGCGGTTGGAGTCGAGGTGTACTCCTAGTGTTTTGACTTTGTGGGAAATGGTGATGGGTGTGCTATTAATCACTATGGAGGTGTAGTCTGGGTGGAGTTTGCTGAATCTGGTCGGGGAACCGATTATGAGGATCTTAGTTTTTTCTCCATTAAGGCAAAGTCTGTTAGCCATCCAGTTTTGGATATGGGAGTAGATGGTGTTGATGGTGGCTGTGTCCTGTTCCAAGTTGCCTGTGATGGGAATAAGGATCTGTGTATTGTCAGCAAAGTTTGTCTAAATTACTCCCATAGCATCTAGTGCTACAAAGAGTATTTTAGTGTAGGTGTTTTATAGTGTGGGAGAGAGACAGGAGCCTTGTGGTACTCCTGGTGGTACCGGGATAGGTCTGCTGCAACCTCCCCTAGAGTGACTCTTGAGGTACGGTCAGAGAGGAAGGATTTTATCCAAGCTGTGGCCTCCTGGGAGAAGTGAAAGTTAGTGGATAGGGTTTGGCATAGTTTGTCGTGATTGACCAAATCGAACGCCGCTGAGAGGTCTAAGAGTAATGGAATGCACAGTTTACCGGAGTCTCTGATAGCGTCTATCTGTTTTTTTAGATCCAGAAGGGCAGTCTCAGTACTGTGATTTGGGCGGAGGCCCGATTGTCTTTCCCCTAGTAGGTGATTTAGTTCAAGGTGGGATTGTACTTGGGTATAGGCTATTTTGTCAATGATTTTGAGGACGAATGGCACTGTTGTTATTGGCCTGTACTTGGTGGGGATAGTTGGGTCTAGGGAAGATTTTTTGAGTAGGGGTGTGACCCATGCTACTTTCATGGATGCTGGTATTCCACTGGAGTTAAAGGACTCATTCACAAAGCTAGTGATGGTGGGATCTAGCGTGGAGGCGCAGTCTTTAACTACTTTAGCTGGAGTGCTGTTGCCTTTACAATTAGAAGGCTTGAGTGATGCTATGGTTTTGAGGACTTGCTCAGAGGTTACTTGTGTGAAGTGGAATTCTGTTACTTCCGAACTGGTGTTTATGGTTGGCTGGTGGGGAGGCATGGAGGTGAGATCTAGTAGTTTTTTTGCGAGGCTATTTTGTTTTGGAGTGTGGTCACTTTAGAGGATAGTGCATCCTGAATGGTGCACAAGGCTTTCCTAGGGATTATGGGGCTGGTGGGTTGGATTAGAGATTCAAGTTCTCTAATAACAGTAAATAACTCTTTAGTATTGGAAGCTGCAGCCTCTATACAGTTGTTGAAAGATTCCGCTTTGTGCGGGAGTACACTAAGTTTGTAGGTTTTAGATATTTGTTGTAATTTGGTTTGAAGTTCTGGGGAGTTGTTTCTTTCTGGTTAGGTGTTCTAATGCTCTTTTTTCTCTTCTAAATTCAATTAGTTTGTTGTTGAACCAGGGGGCGCTGCCTTTAGGTTGGGTACTTTGGTTTTGAGGGGAGCTACTTCGTCAACTGCTGATCATGCTCGCGGTGTGGGGAATATAAGGCATCAGCGGCACGTTGCATCAGCACAATGGTGAAACAAATGCGGAAGTAGAGACTGATACAAGATAGGTCGAGACAGGATCAGGCTGCACAATTAAATAAGTACATTTAGTTAAGTACAGTTTTTAGACAATACAGTGTTGTACAACGTAATCGCTCCTAGGCATCAGGGCTAGTTCATTATGGGCTATAGCAGTGAGCCGACAGCACTTTACTGTGTGTGCATACAATGAGGAGCGGTCCAAGGGCAGCACACACTTTTGCGCGTATGCCGAAAATGCCTGGGCTGGTTCTGTGGGTCCTCGTGGCCGATTAGGACTGTCGAGGTAGTGTCTGGGAGTGCTCAACTGAGCCGGTGTGTGTAGTGTGAGTCAGAGTTGGGGAAGGAAGGATGCTTTCTCTTTACATTAGGAATACCAGTTAGGAATATTATGTCTTGTAAAATATGATATAAGAGTAGCTGGATATTTGGAGACTATAAATGGAAGAGGGATAGGGATACCTTGAATTTATATGCTCAAGAAGAGACAGGAAGGCTAACCACTATAAAGCTTCATATAAGAGTGGTAAGGATTCCTGCTGGCAAGGCCAGGTAGGAGAATGTGCATCAAATTCCCAAGAGAGGCAACAAAAAGAGAAGACAATACATCCACTAAAACAGTGGAGGAAAAATACACATAGGGGAACAAAATAAAAGTACACACATGTAAGGGATTATAATATATAAAATATAAGAGTTTGTATTGTGTTTAGACTAATTAATATAAGATAACCAAATGTTTGATGTCAATCCAGGGGGTGAAATAAATAAATAAATAAGTAAATAAAAAATGATGAAGGAATGAATGGATATTAAAGCAACAAAAACCACAAATTAATAGAAGGTGTAAAGTAACAAAAATAACATTGTAAAACAAGGGTGATGAAGGAAGGTGTGGATAAAATATTCAGATTATCAAACAATGAGCAGCAATGGATTGTGCTTGTTTAAATTGATAAGTGTAGTATATGCGATCAAAATAAAATGTGATTAACGAAAGGCCACGAAGGTATGGATGGTCAAGATTGATCTAACAGTACGAGAGAACTTTTATTAGAATTGCACAAAGGAACATATGAGAGTAAGTAACAAGAAAATGTGTGTTTATATGAAGATGTTGATTTATGTATTACAGGTGAAATAAATTGTACTTTTTGGAGCATGGGAAGAATGTCTATATGGCCTTAGGCGAGTATAGCGATATAATGGGAAGAAACATTATGACAAAAGTATGTACTAGTGGATAAGTAGAGAAAGAAAAGGTAAGTACCAGTTGACACAATAAGTGTGTGAATAACCTTATTGATCATTATTAGGAGTAAGAACACCCAGGTGAGTACAGAAAAAAAGTAGTAAGGGATACAGTCCTTTTAAATAGGTAACATTTTACCCAAGGAACATTTAAACAGGTATGAGCACAGAATAGTACATATATGCGAGTATTCCCATATCTAATAAAGAGAATGAAGAAGACTTTTGGATGAAAGGTGGAGTAACCTTTTTGTAATCCTGATGAAAAGGAATGTCACATGTGTACATTTGGTAAATGCATGACACTTTAAGGATAGGCAAAACCGGGTATGCCTATATGCCACACTTGCATGCACTTAATAGGATCAGTGCCTGTTTCCAAATACCAAGGGTAGGTAAGATTAGTGTAGGAAGGGCAATACAAAATGTTAATTATGTCTCAAAAGAATAAATACAGCAAACAAATAAGAGACTGTGGCCCCACGCCAACAGAAGGAGGACTTCAAAAGTACAGAGAACATTTTCAGCATAGCAGATTAGATCAATAACAGGCCTGTGACTACACTTATGACAATTCAAAAGAGAATAAAAGTGCACCATCATTTTATTTTTTAGGAAAGCAAACCTGCATTTTATTGGGCTGAGGATACCAAGAGATGACATCAGCAACAACATGTTAAAGGAAAAACAAAGGCCTATTTTAAGGAAATAACTGAGCGCTTGACTAGCTTATCATGACTTTGCCTATATTTTGGTTTCTACAGGGAGCAAGAAACCATATCAGCTAAGATACACCAAGAACAAAGAAGGGTAGCAGCTGAAAAAGCCCACATCCTTTTTTTAACAAATGTTTTGAATTTGTTATGTTGTTTGTTTTGTCTTTTTTTTATTTTTATCATAATGAAGGAGACCATGCAACTCTACTGGTGTGAAGAATGAAACAACCACAGAGAAAATGTTTCCTTTGTCACTTAGAAAATAAGCACACTATAAAAAAAAGAAATGTAAGCCCATTAAAAAATGGGGCAATTAAAGGAAAAGGCAAATATGTATGTGCTTTATGGCCTCATGTCAAAGCCACACCTAGGTATCAGCCAGTATATATGAAGCATAGGTGACACTAAGATATGCTGTAAAGGGAGAAAGAAGAAGCCATTCTCTTTTATTAGAAAAATAGACAATTCAGTATCAATTGTTTTTAGGAGGTAGGAGTGCTTAAAGGAAAAGGACACAAAACAGTTAATCCAAAAAAACTGGCCTATGAATTAAGCAGCCCTTGAACATGCTGCAAAGCAGCCCAAGGGACAAATAAAAATAAAATATGGACTAAATTGAGAAAGTCCTTGGATATGGAACATGGAAAATAAAGAATTGGGTGGAAGATGTGCAGATGGAAGATGAATAAGATGAAGACGAAAACTAAATGTGCATGGGGAGAGGGCAAGGACCAAGGAAGTGTCATGGGGTGGGAGGAAGAAGAAAATGTATATAAAGAATGCAATGTTGCACATGGAAGGAACAGTAGAAAATGGGCTGGCGGTTTCCCTCAAGGAATGAGCAAATATTCTAAATGACCCCTCCCGATTCTCGTGGTGGCTGAAATCATTTGCTGTGCATTTTATTTTAATATTGAATTAGGTAACAGGGGTGGGAACCAGACTGGAGCGCACAAAGTTATTGTTTGGGAATAAGTACATACAAACATTAAAAGAGGGTGAAACATATGCAATGGTCTTTTGACAAAAAACAGATACATATATATCTTAGAATAGGAGAATACAATATAGTTGAAGACACTGTTGATTCTTTAGAAGTGACTTTTATGACACCTCCCATTTTCAGATAGAGCATTCCATTGAGGGGGGTGACTGAGATAGGGAAGCATAGGGACAGTGCATATGGGGGCGGGTGGACACTGGGTGAAGTGGTTGAGTATTGAACACTGGTTGAATATCGACCAGAGGGGGTAAATGTATAGGGGGTGCCAACCCCTCCCCCATCAACTGAGTATAGATAACATGATAGGCAGATCAAATGGTTCTATTGTTGCAGAAATCAGGATTCTAGTGCCTTTATTTAAGGTAAAAAGTGCATATGACACTGCACATATTTGGGTTAGGATGACCAAGGAAGTGGAGGGTGCTTTAAATATCACACACATATCATAAGTGTATAACGATATATTATGAATAAGGGATACAAAGTGAGAAATGCTTAAATAAGTACATAATAGCTCTCTGAAGAATAAATACAGTGTCAGACAAAGATATATTTCAAAATGGATAACTCAAGTACACAATGGTTTCCAGGGGTGAGAGACTATGACTCATGCCAAGAGTTTTCAGACAAGCAACAAAGGCTGATACATTGGAGGTAGTCTTTGGCAGCCTCTTGCAGTGAAGTAATTTGGTTTGTGAGGTTAAAATTGGAACTTGGCAGGAAAAGCATACAAGATTAATGATGAAACGAGATAAAGCAAGGGAAACTTGGATACATTTATCTATGTTCTTAATGAGAAGGGCACAATGTGTCTCATGCAGACCATTTTGAGAGACCAACTCTATTATTTGGCAAAATATAATAGAGTTTATCTATTTCTCCACAGTATAAGGCCATCGTCGGACTGTTAACAGCCATTAAAAATGACCTGGGACTCGAAGCTCCGAGGAAATGGAAGGAATCATACGAAATGTTGGTGATCCTGACTACATGGTCCCCACCAATCCAGAAGAGCAAGGGTGCTCGACGGAACTTTTTGGCAATTATAAATTGCTATTGGAACCCTCAACGAACGACCTCCAAAGCTTTTTGTTCAACAATGAGTGCAACCATTGATCAGCTCTATGAAGAGTTTGATGAAATTGAGATCATGGTATGCGGAGACTTTAATGCCAATTGTAATAAAGAAAACCAGGGATCGTGGACGGATTCTAATCTGGAACGCGGAAGAGCATGGATGAAAGTAACCAGTTCAAGAAATCTACAAAATATAGCTTCCCTTTACCCCAACCAACTGAATATGCCAACCTGGGAACGGGGGGCCTCGAAAGCGACCTTAGACAATTTCTTCATCTCATCCACCCTTGCAGCAAACATAGTGAGTTTTAAAGTGTTAAAAACGGATAACAGCGACCACAATTTACTCACATGGACGTGGCAAGGATGGAGAACAAGAAAAGCAGTCTACATGGCTACCGTTGAAACAAATGCCCAACAAACCCGGCTACGCCTAACTGAAGCTAACCTCCTGAAAATTAAATCATCTTGGGAGGAAAAAACAACTGCTAATCTCCTAAGTAAGGCTAACGAGAGACCAAACTACCTCCCGCTTCTTTTGCCCTACCAGAAACCAACAGGAGGCAGACGGACTGTTCAACCGCACCCCATCCATGCATATAACAAAGAGCTGGTAGAACAAAGGAAACTAGGGCGACAACTAAAAAGAAGGGCAAAGAAATCTAATATGGAACAAGACTGGTCGGCATGGCAATGTGAAGTGAAAAGATACGCTGGTTGACGGAAGCGAAGAAGAGCATGGCAATACCAACTGGATGCAGAAGAAATGATGAGAAGATTGGTAACCAACAATCTAGTGACTTTTGGTCACTAATTAAAAACAGCAATTTCGCATCAAACTTAGCTCCAACAAACACAATCTCAGAAGTACTTTTTGAGGGAGTTTGAAGAAACTAAGAAATCTGTAGGTGCGTCGGAAAGAACCACCAACCCGGTTTGGGTGACAATATCGAACCCTGAAGATATTGAAGTAAAAATCAGAAATCTGAAAACATCTAGAGCCCCGGGACCGGACGGCTTAACTAACATCATTCTTAAGCAATTTCCGAAAGGATGGTCAGAATTGATTGGAATGATCTTTGAGGAATGCGAAAGAACTCATCTAATTCCAGAGACTTGGCAGAAAGCTGTCATTGTCCCGATTTACAAGAAGGGCAGTCGGGAAGACCCTGTGAATTACAGGCCAATCGCATTGTTGGACATTATAGGAAAGATTTTTTCCTCTCTCATTCTGGACCATCTGGGAACATGGGAAAAAACGGCCAAGTGCAAAGACATCCTACAAACTGGCTTTCAAAAAAATGGCACCACAGCAATTAACATCCTGATAATTAACATCTTTAAAGCAAAAGTAAAAGAAGGGGCACCGAAGATCTATCTGGCTTTTGTAGATTTGCCAAAAGCGTTTGACAAAATAGACAAGAATTTGCTATGGAAAAAACTCGAATCCTGGGAGTGTCCCCAACCTGTGCTTGACCCTCTCAGAGCGCTGCACTCACACACAACCGTAAGAGTGAAGCTAAATTAACAGGGAAATCTATCGGACGAGATCTAGGTGAAAAGGGGAGTTAAACAGGGTTGCCCTCTTGCGTCCGCTCTCTTTATCGCATTCCTGGTAGACCTGCAGTACTCGGAAGAAAAGATCAGGACGTTCCCACCAAAAATAGGAATATCCATCATTCCTCGTCTCTTATATGCAGACGATGTAATCGACCAAACCAAAGTGGGGCTTCAGCGTAAATTAACAAATCTGGCAAAATACATCGAAGAAAATCACCTGGAGATTAACAAAAAAAACCCAAAAATTATGACATTTGAGAAAAACCCGAAAAAATCCGCAAACATGGAGTCGTGGCACTTAGACGACATCAAAATTGAAAAAGTCAAAAACATCAGATACTTGGGGTTTGAATTATACAACTCATCAACGCACTAGGCAATGCAAGCAGTACTCTGGGAAAAAGCGAAAAGATTGACAGCGCAAATGAGACCCCTTGATAGGAAGTTCGGCAAATTTTCGCTAAGCCCGGCTATTAACTTCTACAAAATGAAACTTGTGCCGACGCAGGCTTTTGGAATGGAGGCCTCACTCTGTATTCCCCAGACGATATGGGTTAAAATAGAAGGTCTGGTCTGGAAAGCCGTCCTGGGTCTCCCAAAATCGACCTCAATGGCGGCTATCCGTAGGGAACTTGGATTAGTCTCGCTAGCCTCGACTGTTGACTTCAGCGCAATGAGACTATTCAGAAAAATTATTTTGGCTGATTGCCTTCCCATCTATTCATTAATCAAAGAAGAAATGGAAAACGGTAACTGCATTGCATTTAAAAAGTGGGCCAAAATCAGAAAAGAAAGGTTGTCAGATATATTGTGCACGGAAACAGATTTAAAAGAAAACCCTGATAAAATCAAACGTAAACTCGAAGAAATGGACTGGATTAAAACAATACAGACAGGAGCAGGTAACAAACTTTTACGCCACCTTCCTCCCACGTTTAACAAACCAAAAGTCCCAATGAATTATGTCAGCATATTTCCAGAGGAAAAAAAAGATTCTTGTTTATGAAAGCGAGATTAAATGTACTTCTAACTAAAGAAATCCTCGCAATTCGAGGTGTGGTGGAAAATCAGACCTGTCGATTATGCAAAAATACACAGAGAGTGGAAACCCTCAGACATTTGGTTCTCAATTGTCCCATCACTGAAAAAAACAGATCTATTTACCTGTTGCCGCTGATCACGAACCCATGGATGACCCACGAAGAAGACTTGTGGAATAGACTGATTTCTGGAGAAACCACATGGTCGACGGTAGCTATGGCTAACCTAATCGAATTGGCTTTCAAACAGATCAACGAGGCCTTACGCAGGGATGCCACTTCAACGCAGTGAGTTGTGTAGCCCAAACAGACAGGTGTCTTCTGGGCCTCTCTGTTACACTGCGGACAACCAGTTTGATCTGTGGCAAGCCTTTTTTCCAGAGAAACCTGAGATGAAAGTCTTGAATTTTATGAACAGAAAATGTAATGAACCTTTTGATAAAATTACAGGTTTTAGCTGAATACAAGTCAAATAAATAAAAAAAAAGAAATAAAAAAATAAGGCACTAAAAAACTTGGAGGGCCACAAAAATCAGATAAAGAGTAGACACTGATGTGATTAAGGTATTTTTGGCAGAAGTTGTGAACTATCATAAATGTGTCCAGCCAAGTATTTAATAAGCTTATCAGTTTTGTGCGTCAGAGAAAATTGTGGATGCCAGCTATGCTAATGTGGTCTTTTTGTACACCAAATAAGCCATCCGATGATATTGAAGCAATGTTTTTTCTCTGACTAAGAGGTCCTATCAGAAGCATACTCTGACCAAGGTAGTCGTTTGCATAAGGATGTTGCATCATCCAAATAGCCCATATAAGCAGGTTAAAGGCAAAATGTTTTTGAGTGTGTCCAGAGCGTGTCTTGTACCCACAGCTAATAAGGACTGCTGAGAACCTCCCGGACATCTGATTTACTCTTGCGTCTCTCTCTCTGAGGAATGTTCATGGATGCCTGGTGTTTGATGGAGGATGGGGACCAGGGCCCTCACTTCACCTTGTTTCTAAACAAAGTGGCAGCATTAGAGTTTGTGTAGATCTGAGAGATCTTAATAGAAGCATTTGGGTAGACAGTCACCCATCATTTCAGAGGTTCTATCGATTATGGGTGGCTCCAAGTTATTCACAGTAATTGACTTATCTGCAGCCTACCATCCAGTTGCTCTAACCCCTGAATGCCAATATCTGACAGCATTAATCACCACTGAAGGAACTTTCAGGTATTGTCTATGCTTTTTGGACTGTCTTTGGGAAGGTCTTGGAAGGAGTTCCCAACATCATAGTATTTCAGGACGATGTACTGGTACATGCAACCTCTACAAAGAATCATGACAAGGACCTAAGGTACTACACAGATTAAAAGTAGCAGGTTTAACTGTCCAACGGAATAAATGCTGTATAGCTGTCAAGAGTGTGGATTACCTAGGACATTTTGTGTCGGGTAAAGGAATCAGTCCCAAGTTCAGTCTTGTTGAGGCAATTAGCAAAGCCCCTGATCCCACTGATAAAGATCAACTCTGATCATTCCTTGGCTTAGCTGAATACTATCACAAGTTTGTCCATGGGGTTTGCTATGATATCCACACCTTTACGATAGTTACTCAAGAAAGGAGTTCACTTTGCGTGGTCAAAAGAATTTGAAGAGGAGGTCCAGAGCATCAAGGAAGATATTGTAAAAGCACCCTCCTTAGGGAAATTCTGTGCCAAGGAAAGGTCAATTTCACAGTAGATGCAAGCATGTTGGACTTGGGGGCGACTCCCACACAGTGTGATAAAACCAAAGAGGAGCGAATAGTGGCTTTGCATCAAGGCCACTCAAAGAAGCTGATAGGAACTACTCCTTGATTGAGAGGGAGGCGTTGGCAGTTTTTTGGGCTTTATTGCATTTTTGGGGCCGATATTTTATTGTGAGATCAGCTCATAAGCATTTGGCACAGATAACTGCATTGTGTAGTTGGGGTGTAGGATCCCTGAGGATTAGCAGATGGTGGTTAGGTTTGCAAGGCTAAGAGAGTTTGTTACCTGCCAGGAAAGCATAATGTGCTGGCTGATTGCCTGTTGTGACTGCCTGGCCATACTAATGAGGGGACTTAGAGAGTTGTGATGATGAGGTTATCATTGCCAGCCTTGACTTGGGAAGTGTGGATCAGACTGAATGGGAGTGGTCTGAAGGTTGTGATGAAGTATGGAAGTGTGTCAAAGAGTAGACGGTCTCCAGTTGGCCAGGCAAAGAAACCTTGGACAGGAGATTTGTGGTGGGAAGTCAAGGATGAGTTGTCTCTCCTTGATGGTAGGCTTAATAAAGGGTTGAACATAGTTCCCCTGGAAAGTCTTAGACCCAAGTTGGTTGAGCAGGGTCATCAAGGTCATGTGGGGTTGAGCAGCACAAAGAGAAGGCTGAGCAAAGTTTCTGCTGGCCTGGGATGGACTGGACAATATGGTAGAGAGGTTGGTCAGGGAGTGTGTACCTTGTTGTCTTAGTGATAAAAACCAAAGTGGTGGTGATACAACACTGATTCCCACCTTGTTCCTGACCAACCCTGGAAAAAGGTTGCTGTTGACATCATGGGCGCTATTCAAGGTTTGCGTGATGGTTTGAGATTTCTGTTTGTGATTGTAGATTACCATACCAAATGGGTAGAGTGGAGTCCAATCAGGGAGGTTTACGGCAAGGGATCTTGTTGAGTTTTTGGAGCGTGTGTTCTATAGAGAGGGTTTTCCCACAAAAATTGTTACAGAGAATGGGGTGCAGTTATGTTCCAAATTCAAGATGAAATTCTTAAACAGCTATGCTATTAACCACACCTGCACTGCCCATTATTACCCCAGGGCCAATGGTGGATATAATTAATAGGTTCATTAAGGGTGGAATCCTGTTAGCCTTAAGATCAATGCTGTGGAAAGTGATCTTTAATCACATGCTGTGTGGTTTTCTAACCACACCTCACTCGGTGACCAAGGTGTCCCCCTTTGTTTCATTGAAGGGTAGGGATCCTGGGACTAAAAAATGTCCTGACTGATTGGTTTGGCCAACACTATCTCAGTAGACAGGGGTTCTATAATAGATTTGATCAAAAAGAGCCAAAGGAGTGCCAAGGTGGTGTTTGATCAGGAGAAGAGTGTGAAGAACCATGCGTGGAAGCTAGGCGATTCGGTATTCATTCTAAATCCCACATCATCTTACAAGCGCCTAGAAAGAAAATGTCTGGGTCCTTAGAGAATCTCTGCTCTGAGGGATGGAGTTGTTATTGTTGAAGGAGGTGAAGTGTGGTAATTGGGAAGGCTGGGGAAGGAAGAGACTGTGGTAGTGTACCGTCATTAGAGGAGAAGGGTGAAGGTGTGTCAGTAGGAACCTCTGATGGTGATGTGACGTATGAACCAATATTGTCAAAAAGAGTGAGAAATGAGCCAAGCTGGTTGAAGGACTTTGTGCATGATTGAAGGTCAGAAGAAGCCTAGTTGTGCAAAGTTCACTCCTACAACATGTTCACCTGCATAGAAATGTCCTTATGCTTAACTTGCTCCTTGCATTACATTTTCTGTAGTTAATATGCTATAATCATATCACTTGTTTTGGTCAGTAGTAGTATAACAGACGTTTGTTGAAATTTCTTAGTTCTGTACACCCGTATCTTTTCTCTTGTGTTTCACAACCCTGTATTGTTTAAAGTGTTAAAGGGGGGAGATGTGCTGTATTTCAACCTTCATGGAATGTGGAAGGCTCAGGAGATTTATAGGTGGCAGTTGGGTGGAGCGAAGAGGGAGCTGTATGCACTGTTGTTCCGCAGGCCCAAATAAAGAAGTTACATACTTACCGAAGCATTCTCATCTCTACACATCTCTTAAATACGCTTGTCTTCTCTAAACTGGACTACTGTGCCAGCATCATCATTGGTCTCCTCAACTATGCTTTCTGTCCTCTCAACAAGATCATTAACTTCACTACCAGGACTCATTTTGAACTCCCTCACTTCACACCTAATTCCTCGTACCGTCACTAGGCTGGATGACAGATGATGCAAAAAAGGGCCAGATTTTAATTTCTTTTCCTGGTTCACAAATCTATCCACGGTAAGGCATCACAGTATCTATCCTCCTCTATCCAAGTCTATAAGCCTTCTCATAATATCCGCTCTGCCTCATCAACTACCTATGTGGCTCCTTTACCTTCCTGTGCTTCCTCTCGCTTCCACTTTCTCTCTTCTTGCTCCACTTGCATGGGATTCTCTACCTCTGGACATCCAAGAAACAGTCTACTGGATTCGTTCAAAACCAAAATAAAAGCCTACCTCCTCGCCTTTGAGTTACCCTTTTAACCTGCCTCTCATCTGCCTGCTAGCTAACATTTTTCCCTCGGCTCTAACCTGCCTCTGTCTCTTACTTTATCTGCCTCCATTCTAGTACTTCACCCATCATGTTCGTGTCCTGAGCATAGCTGGCCGTACTGCCTATCTGCAGTTAAAAATGTCCAATGTTGGTTGTCCTTAATCAATGTATGCCCACTTATGAATTGTCCCTGGTGACTGTTCCACTTACTCCCCTCCACAACCTGGTCAGAATGTCCCTCAAACTCACCCTATTGTAAGAAGCTCACTGCTTACCGTCAATTCTAATTTTGTACCTATTTTATGTCCTTTTGTGATCAAAAGAGCATTGTTGCTCCTGCATATAAATAAAATAAATAAATACATAAAAAAATAAACATCACCACCCGCAATCGGACGGGCAAATTGTGCAAGTAAATCAGTCCGTGGAAGAATTTTTGGGATACTTTATGATCCAATTTCAGGATGAATAGTCCTTGTAGCTATGATTAGAAGAGTTTCTGTATACCAAACTCACACATGCCATCACTATGTTCTCAGCATTCCTTTGTACTTTTGAGTTTCACTCTAGTAGTATGTTTCCTACTACTATTGCGTTGTTGGCAGTACCTCAAGGAAAGTGATTATACATGGCAATAGAGCTAAACAGGAAGCTTTCAGATAGGAAACCCTCAGCTATGGCTCCAGTATGAAACCTTGGCTTTCAACTAAATATATAGCAATCCCAGGATGTTGTGATCTTTTACAGTGCTACAGATAATCAATCCAGTAGCAATACAATTAGAACTATGGAAAACATGGCATGTACCACCAGTGTTCCATGTCATAGTACTCGATCCTTTGCTGGTGCCTTTCTGCTATATTATTTAATCTGCCATTCATCCAAAATGTATTCCATCGAGCCTGCTTCAATCGGTTTCGGGAGTCTTGTGAGCATTACATTATTTCAGCATGATTGGCCATCTTTATGTTTGGCCCTTTCCTCCAGCCTCTTTAATGTTTACTGACAATCCATAATGTGATTCTTTAGTGTCCCCACCACAACTTCCAGTGCCTAAATATGTCCTTATGCTCTACTTGATCTTTATTTATTTATTGGACATTTATATGGCACCTATACACAGGTGTTTCCAGGCACCACAAGACAAGGTGGGGTGAGAACATGGGAAAGAAAGTGGAACAACCAAAGTAGAACAAACACAGCTATATTTGCCATGTGACAATCCTACCGTTCAAGTGCATGAAGAGGTGGTAAGTGCAGGGGTGGTAGAGGGAGAAGTGCAGGACTGGGGTAGCCAAAGGGAGGTCGAGGGCAAGTGCTGGGGGCCAATGTGGCAAGTGCCAGGGGAAAGAGAGTGGGAAGGGAGGATGAGTGCTTGTAAGGGATGTTGGGGGGACTAGTAGGGGGTGCTCTGGCCACTGTTTACTCTGAAGGGACCAGACCCCAGTTGCAGTGGCAGGGGGAAATGTTAGCCCGGGGGGAGAGGGAAGGAAGAGGAGTAAAGGAAGGTCTTGAGAAGTTTCTGGAAATTAAGAAGCTCTGGTTCAGGTCTGATGGGGTGGGGAGGACGTTCCAGAGGTAGGAACCAGCCTAGGAGAGGGATCTACCACCCACTCTCTGCTTGGAGAAACGTTTGACCTGCATAGAGTTGGAGCCAGAGGACCAAAGGACTCTGGCTGGGAGGTATTTAGGCAAGGGAAAGCTGGATGTAGAGAGGTCCCAGGTCCCAGATAGCCTTGTGGATGATGCAAAGGGTCTTGAATTTGATCCTTGCAGTAACCAGGAGCCAGTGGAGAATTTGTTTTGGGCTGGAGAGATGCGGTCCCTGGGCTTGAGGCCAAGTATACGTTTTGCAGTCCTATTCTGGATTAGTTGAAGGGGGTCAGAGGAAGGAAAGAAGAAGATTGTGGAAGAGGCTGTTGCACTAGTCCAGCCTAGAGAAAACCAGGGCTCTGGAGATGTTGAGTTTCTGGGGGATGGTAAGGAAAGGTAAAATGCCCCTGAAGAGAGTGAAAGTTGTGCTTCTTGGCAAGGTCCGTGATGTGCGGATAGAAGGAGACAAAGATGATCGCAAGGTTTTTTGCCTCACAGGTGAGTGAGTGGAGGGGACCCAAGGAGGCTGGCCAGAGAGTGGGGTGGGTGCAAGGAGCAGGCGTCCCAATGAGAAGGATCTATGTTTTACTGGCATTAAGTCAGAGATCATTGGCAGAGTACCATGCCTGAATATCAGTCAGATAGATGTTGAAGAGCCATTGCGATACGATAGAGCTCTGAGGAGCGCCACAAATAGAGAGTGAGGTGGAGGAGAGAAAAGGACTCATTTGCAATTGGGAGGGTCTGTTTGAAAGGATGGTGGTCGGCCACGCCAGTGCCCTGTCCGTGATGTAAAGGGTATCTTGGAGACGGTTTATGAGCATGGAGTGGTTGACTGTGTCAAAGGCCGGAGAAAGATCGAGGAGGATCAGAACAGAGGGTGTTTGAGTCCAGATTAGAGAATAGGTCTTCCCAGGTGATAAGGAGTGCAGTGTCCGTGCCTCTCGATGCCCTGAAACTGGACTGGTGGTCATGGAGGCAGCAAGCCATATCAGTATGGAGGGTCAGTTGGGGATGACCAGCTTCTCCATGAGTTTGCCCAAAAAAGGGGGGATAGAGATAGCACGATCTTTAGCCAGCAAGAAGGGTCAGCAGATGGCTTTTTTAGGAGAGGTTGTACAAGAGAGTACTTAAGAGGTTGTGGGACAGAGCTAGTGGCAAAGGAGTGGTTGCAGAGGTCAGCCAAGACTGTGGCGAGAGAGGTGGTGTTGTCCTTGATGGTTCTGGAGGAGCTGGAGAGTATCAGTTTAGAGGAGTCTTTCACAGAACGGACAACTCTAGAGATCTTGTCTGGAGCAATGGGAGAGGAGGAGAGTATGGGAGATAGAAGTGGGCCAAGGGAGGCAAGAGAAGAGGAGACTGTGGGGGGGCAGATGAAAGAGGACAGGATGTCCATAGTTTTGTAGGAGAAGTGGGCAGTCTGTGCAGTGCAGAGGGCCTGGGAGGGTGGGGAAGAGGAAACTGCACTAGGATCAGCAAGTTCTTTGCAGATATTAAAAAGTTCAGCCATGATATTGGTGGCTCCAGAGATGTGGGCTTGGACATGAGCCCTCTTCTTCGAGCAGATGGCGAGAGGATATTGCCTTTGGAGTAGGTGGCAGGCCAGTTTGTCAGAGGATGAGCTAGATGCCTGACACTTCAGCTCTGCAGCTTTGCAATTGAGTTTCAAAACTGCTAAATCGGAGTCATACAAAGAGTTGCATTTAGAGGCACGCTTCACACGGATGCTCATAATGGGGGCAAGGATGTCCAGGGTTTTGAATATAGAAAGATGGAGGTTAGTTAGAACAGAGTCAGAAGGAGAGTCAAGTGAAGGCGGCGGAGGAGGGATGAAGGAAGAGGAAAATGCAACGACTGACACACGCTTCATCAGTCGAAAGACAGAGAAGAAGACTGGCAGAGCGTGTAGAGGCATCATTAAGGGACAGGGGAGGTCAAGGTGAGAAGAGAGGAGAGAGTGGTCAGACCAGGAGAGAGGGGTAGTAAGAGGGTTTGAGAGTGGAACAGGTCAGAACGCCATTACCTAGTCATACTCCGCAAAGAAAAGGGCCCAGCGTAGTTGTCGAGAGGATTGAGCCTTCGCACTCTTCAAGTACTGTAGATTTCGATGGTCGGTTATCACGGTGATAGTGTACCTGGCCCCTAGCAGATAATGTCACCAGGCCTTGAAAGCTGATTTTATGGCCAGGAGCTTCTTGTCTGTGATGGCATAATTGAGCTCGGGTGGTGAAAACATACGCGACCAAAAGGCTACTGGATGTAACTGGCCGGTGTGTGGGTCCATTTGCGATAGCACAGCACCCATAGCCATACTGGAGGCATTTGTTTCTACTACATATGGAAGATCTGGGCGAGGGTGTCGTAAGATTGGAGCGGAAGTGAATCTCACCTTGAGTTCCTGAAAAGCTTTTTCAGCCTCTTCTGTCCATTGGAATTTCTTGTTGCACTTTCTTAATAAGACGTGATTGGATGTACTATTTGAGAGAATCCCGGGATGAATCGGCGGTAAAAGTTTGCAAAGCCCAACATGCTCTGGACCCCTTTGAATGAACTTGGAGCTGGCCAATTTAGAATGGTGTCGACCTTGTGCATATCCATTCAGATTCCCTTTGGAGTGAGGATAAACCCCAGGAACGCTACCTCAGTAACGTGAAATGAGCATTTTTCAGGTTTGGCATAAAGATGATGTTGGCGAAGCTTGGTAAGGACGGAACGCACATGCTTGACATGGTCCTGTTTTGAGGCCGAATATACTAGAATGTCGTCTATATAGACTAGGGCGCAGACGTTAATCAGCTCTCTCAAGACATTGTTCATGAAATACTGAAATGCTGACAGGGGCGTTGCAAAGGCCAAATGGCATAACCTGGTATTCATATAAGCCATTTGTGGTACGAAATGCTGTTTTCCATTCGTCCCCCTTTTTAATGCAAACAAGATGGTAGGCCCCTCTAAGGTCCAATGTCGTGTAGATTTGGGCATCTTTGACTTGGTCTAACAATTCCGGGATCAGGGGCAAGGGGTAATGATTCTTAACGGTGACTTTGTTCAGGGCGCGATAGTCGATGCAAGTCCTCAAATCTCCTTCCTTCTCCTGTACGAAGAATAGGGGAGACACTGCAGGTGACTTTGAGGGGTGGATGGAACCGTTGGCCAGATACTGTTCCAAGTTTGACTTCAAATGTTGGTTCTAGGTTCTGTAAGTGCACAGATTCGACCACAAGGGATTTGTGCACCAGGTCGATTTGGCAATCGTAAGGTCTATGGGGTGGCATGGTATTAGCTTGTTCCTTTTGAAACACGTCTTGAATGTCCTGATATTGGCTTGGCAGGGTACCAACTACACCTAAGGCACTTGCCGCGCCTTCCTGGAAATACGAGCCGGTGTTCGTTGTCTTCCTCCCATTATAATAGCAAGTGCGTGTACAGTCTTGGGAAAAAAACAGTTCTCGAGTAAGCCAGTCGATTCGCGGATTGTGTGCAACCACCCAAGGCATTCCTAGGATCAATCGGAACTGAGGTGCCTTGATAAGATCAAAAGTGATTGATTTCCGATGGCCGACCTGACATAAGAGGGTTAGAACAGTGGTACATTCAGACACGGGGCCGGAGGCGATTTCAGTACTGTCTACGGTGGTTACAGTCTCAGTGGTAGACTTAGGGCAGAGTGGGAGCCCCATTTTTGCTGCAAGATCCTGGTCCATGTAATTCCCCACGGCTCTGCTGTTGATGTAAGCCTCTACCGAATGCATCCTTGACAGCTGTTGGTGGTTGATTAGGATCACATGCAACGCAAAATGGGAGGTCTGTAGTTGGGTTTCTTCGCTCGACAAAGGGACCCCTACATTTGCCGGGCTTGGTAGTTTTCCGACTCCTGACTTGATTTGTCCTTATCTTTGGCTCCTATGGTCCTTCTGGGTGGCTTTACCGGGCACTCTTTGAGTAAATGACCCAGCTTTCTGCAGTATAAGCATAGCTGCTGTTCTCTCCTCTTGTCCCTTTCTGCTTTGGTTAAAGGGGGTCTTACCCCTCCTAGTTGCATTGGTTCCACGGAACTGTCTGTCCCTCGCTGAACATGGTCCTTGGAGCGCACAAACATGGGGCGAGCGTCTGGTCTACTTCTATCCATTCTTCGATCTTGTGATCTATGATTGAGTTGAACCACCTGGTTAATAAATTCGGCACAGTCCTTGGGTGGATCTACTGCTTGGGCAAGTACATCCTTTTGCTCTCCTCTTAAGCCCCGGTGGAATAGCATGGTCCTTTTGTCCTCCGGCCACTCTGCTTCGACCACAAGCCTGTTGGAGGTCACTATGTACGTCAATAGATCTTGGATTCCTTGACGGAGGGACAAGAGTTCATTGTCTAAAGCATGCCCATGAGAACAACGGGCGAAGAGCTTTTCTAGCTCCTGCTGAAAGCCCCCAGAATTGCGTAGCAGTGGATCATCCCGGTTAATAAAAGGCACAGAGCAATCTGCAGCACTACCACTAAGATAAGACAACACAAAGGCCACTCATGACTGGTCATTAGGGAACGCCCCAGGTCAGCAAAGAAAATGGAAGCGACATTGATTCATAAAGGTTGCGTACTTCCTAGGGTCCCCAGAGAAACGCTCCGATGGAGCTAAAGGAACTGCTCCAGGAAGGGTGATCTGCACCGGGTTACTCGATGGGGTTGGCACTGATGGGGTGGTCCCAGGCAAAGGGGCTTGTCCGGCCTGTGATTGAAGACGTTGTCTGCTTAGATCATCAGTACGTTCTTTGGTCACCATTAGTTCTCTCTGCAAGGCATTGGTCTCCTGTCTGGCTGAATGTACCTCAGCACATAACTGCCCCAGCATCTGAGCTAACTGGTCGATTTCCGAGGTTTCTATGCTAGATACCCAGGCGGATTATAGTTGTGAGGCTTCGCGATCTGTAACGCTCACCTGATATCCACAGGGATGCCACCCAACCTGGTTGGACTGCTCCCGGCCTGGATTTGCCAATCCCGGGTTCTCGTTCTGCCGAGGATCTAGTCTGGAATAAAGGAGTTCTGGTTTAGCCCACAATCTCTTCCTCTGAGCCCACCTCCCTTGTGAACCCCAATGACCCCCTTAGAGTTTTCCTCACCTTGGATTTCGATAAAATGCACTCTCCGTCCTGCAGTTCTGTGCAGGGGTGCGTCGTGGATGGGGCGCTTTGCTGCCAAGTTGCTTCACTGACGCGGGCCCGAGAGTCCAGACCTGCTGCGACTCAGTTCTTCAGGTAAGTCTATTGTTCTTAATAATTTGTCTGTAATTGTATTTGCCCTTATTAATATCCTCCTTCTCTCTTAGGTGCAGAAGGGATGATGAAGACGTCGAGCTGGTTGCGGGTGCTGTGCTCGAGATGGTAAGTGAATGCGCACAATGCGGCACTATGTGCACTTTTGCTGTTTGCTAACCTGTGTTATTCTTCTTTTGCAGACCGCCGCGATGTTCTGGATGGTAAGCGACCGGGAGGATGCAGAGCGGTGAGCAGATGTTGTCCGGACCACCGTCGAGTAAGTATGAGAGCTACCGCTTTGCCTTTCTCTTGCAGGTTGATAGAGGCTGGCACGGAATAGACCAACAGCGAGTTCCGTTCAGGTAAGCGTGCTTCCGAATGAGGCTTAAATGAGGGATGCGAACGCTTACTAATATTGCTTTTTTTTTCCTCCTCCAGGTTGCTGCTTTCAAGCGAGGACGAGCTTCCGAGGTGACACTGGAGCGATCGACAGAAGCTGGATTTACAAGCAGGTAAGGATGGCTAATGGTGTTCTTCTTCTATTCTTTTGCAGGTGCTGGCCTGGAAAGCCGAGGACAGATCATGGTGAACATCACAATGCAAGTGCAGAGCAACGCGAAGCGTGTGCTGCCGCTCGGG
Source organism: Ambystoma mexicanum (assembly GCF_040938575.1). Classification (NCBI taxonomy): domain Eukaryota; kingdom Metazoa; phylum Chordata; class Amphibia; order Caudata; family Ambystomatidae; genus Ambystoma; species Ambystoma mexicanum. The sequence continues at coordinate 760,136,776 of NC_090939.1, forward strand.
CATGGCTTAAATAGTCTGCAGGTATCCCAGGTGCTTCAGGCCTGACCACACCCTAGATGCTAGACCGCATGGTTCAGTTCTGAACTGAAACATATGGGGGCAGCCATGCTGTTCCATTTCCATTGGGAGCTCCAGCTCCTTCTTCTGCCATATGAGCCTGGTGCCAAAGGCACCAGGACTGACTCCAGGAGAGTATTGGGGGGGCATGATTGGGCCCTTGAGGCCATGCAGGCACACTGTGGTGCAGCCCAGAGGCCCCGAGTACCAGGGTCAGGAGCTATGGCCATGACAGATAGGTGAGACAGATAGCCTGTAGACTAGGCTTTCAAAGGATGAGTAGGTTTGAGTGGGGATGATGGAGGCTGTAACCGACTCAGGGGAGATCAGAACCACTCCAGCAGCAGATCGGCAGAGCCTGAGATTGGACAGGATCTGGTAGCCCTCAGGGAGAAGAGTGTCAAAAGCAGTGACAGAGCTGACATTGAACCACATCTCAGTGAGAGCAAGGGCATCAAGGTCAAGGTCTTCAAGGAGGTGACAAATGTCAGAGTAGTGTTTGATAGCAGAGAGAGAATTGATGGTATCTAAGTGAAGTTGGTTGCCCCCTTTAAGTGATTTGCAAGGGGGGCACATAGGTGGGGTGCCACCACAGGGGGAGAAGAGGGAGAATGAGTGATGGAAGGCTGGCAGGAGAGGGGAGATGTTGAAGAGAGATGGAAGATGCCTGTCAAGAAGGAGGTGGTTGGGCCGAGAGCCCTGGGCCATGATAGTGCCATTGTGATAGATATTAATGGTGCATTTGGAAGATGTGAAGTGAGCCAAGAACACTTCCCATCTGGTGCCACCAGTAATGGGTGAGGATGAGAAAGAGGAGAGGACAGAGACCATATGGGGTGTCCATAAGTCAGAAGAAGGAACAGCAAAGAGAATGTCACTGATAGTCTGTCTGGAGGAAGCATTGATGTAGGTGTCTGTAATAGGCAGACCAGCGTTGGAACTCAGGAGTGCCTTTTTAAGTTTCTTCCTTCCAGACTTCGTGAGAGAGGGAGAATAGGTGATGGAGAAGCAATTAGAATAAATGGGAGAGACGGAGAGCACTGTGGGGGCAAAGAGCAAAAAAAGGAAGGGGAATCAGAGGATAGCAGGGGAAAGGGTTAGGAGCACGATGCAACAATAGAATCTCACCAGGCGGCCAAGTAGACAGAATCAATGAGAACCATAGAAATGCCCAGATTCACAGATCACTAACAAATTGGACTAAAAAGAGGTGCAAAATAGTGGATGCACAGTTGGAAGCACACCTAGATTTGAATTTTGCCAGAAGCACTAAAAAGCAGTACAAAATGGTGGATGCACAGTTGGAGGCACACCCAGATTCAAATTTTGACAGAAAGCACTAAAGGGCAGTATAAAATGGTGAATGCACAGTTGGAAGCAGACCTAGATACAAATTATGCCAGAAAGCACTAAAAAGCAGTACAAACCTGTGGAAGCACAGTTGGAAGCAAAGCTGAGAAAACAAATTGAGTTTTACATGTTGTTTCTTTTTTTTTAAACGACAGGCATTAAGGCAGCAGTAGAGAGCATTCAGTTGTAGGCACAACAGGTTGCATATTTCAAATTCTGCAGAGGTTAGAGGCTATAGTTAAGATGGTAGGGAAAGGATCAGTGAACAACCAGAGTAGTCAGAGTGT